>NC_053390.1:270277368-270907604 GCF_905171765.1 Bufo bufo | reverse complement strand
GGCGCCATCTTGGGCTCTCTAGCAGCTACCGTAGAGGCGGCTTTCTTTAGAAATTTCTCCATATCTCCACCAGTAATCTGGATTTTGGAGGGAGCAGGGGTGTCACCGTGCTTGGCGTTCCCGATCTTCACCATTTTTGCCTCTGAAAGCTAATTTTAGCTGGCGTTAGGGACGAATCTCTTCACAGAGCAAAGAGCTATGCGACCATCTTCATTCGGCGCAAGCTCCGCCCCCTCGGACGTCCAGTTCTTGTGGACGTTCCACTGGTGTGCCATATTTTCTCCACTTGATGATGACTGTCTTCACTGTGTTCCATGGTATATCTAATGCCTTGGAAATTCTTTTGTACCCTTCTCCTGACTGATAACTTTTAACAATGAGATCCCTCTAATGCTTTGGAAGCTCTCTGTGGACCATGGCTTTTGCTGTGGGATGTAACTAAGAAAATTTCAGGAAAGACAAACTAGAGCATCTGAACTTTATTTGGGGTTAATCAGAGGCACTTTAAATGATGGCAGGTGTATGCTGACTCCTATTTAACATGATTTTGAATGTGATTGTTTAATTCTGAACACAGCTACATCCCCAGTTATAAGAGGGTGTGCATAGTTATGCAACCACATTATACAGTCGTGGCCAAAAGTTTTGAGAATTACATAAATATTGGAAATTGGAAAAGTTGCTGCTTAAGTTTTTATAATAGAAATTTACATATACTCCAGAATGTTATGAAGAGTGATCAGATGAATTGCATAGTCCTTCTTTGCCATGAAAATTAACTTAATCCCAAAAAAAACCTTTCCACTGCATTTCATTGCTGTCATTAAAGGACCTGCTGAGATCATTTCAGTAATCGTCTTGTTAACTCAGGTGAGAATGTTGACGAGCACAAGGCTGGAGATCATTATGTCAGGCTGATTGGGTTAAAATGGCAGACTTGACATGTTAAAAGGAGGGTGATGCTTGAAATCATTGTTCTTCCATTGTTAACCATGGTGACCTGCCAAGAAACGCGTGCAGCCATCATTGCGTTGCATAAAAATGGCTTCACAGGCAAGGATATTGTGGCTACTAAGATTGCACCTCAATCAACAATTTATAGGATCATCAAGAACTTCAAGGAAAGAGGTTCAATTCTTGTTAAGAAGGCTTAAGGGCGTCCAAGAAAGTTTAGCAAGCTCCAGGATCGTCTCCTAAAGAGGATTCAGCTGCGGAATCGGAAGTGCCACCAGTGCAGAGATTGCTCAGGAATGGCAGCAGGCAGGTGTGAGCGCATCTGCACGCACAGTGAGGCGAAGACTTTTGGAAGATGGCCTGGTGTCAAGAAGGGCAGCAAAGAAGCCACTTCTCTCCAAAAAAAACATCAGGGACAGATTGATCTTCTGCAGAAAGTTTGGTGAATGGACTGCTGAGGACTGGGGCAAAGTCATATTCTCCGATGAAGCCTCTTTCCGATTGTTTGGGGCATCTGGAAAAAGGCTTGTCCGGAGAAGAAAAGGTGAGCGCTACCATCAGTCCTGTGTCATGCCAACAGTAAAGCATCCTGAGACCATTCAATGTGGGGTTGCTTCTCATCCAAGGGAGTGGGCTCACTCACAATTTTGCCCAAAAACACAGCCATGAATAAAGAATGGTACCAAAACACCCTCCAACAGCAACTTCTTCCAACAATCCAACAACAGTTTGGTGAAGAACAATGCATTTCCAGCACGATGGAGCACCGTGCCATAAGGCAAAAGTGATAACTACAGTAAGTGGCTCGGGGACCAAAATGTTGACATTCCCCAGATCTTAATCCCATTGAGAACTTGTGGTCAATCCTCAAGAGGCGGGTGGACAAACAAAAACCCACTAATTCTGACAAACTCCAAGAAGTGATTATGAAAGAATGGGTTGCTATCAGTCAGGAATTGGCCCAGAAGTTGATTGAGAGCATGCCCAGTCGAATTGCAGAGGTCCTGAAAAAGAAGGGCCAACACTGCAAATACTGACTCTTTGCATAAATGTCATGTAATTGTCGATAAAAGCCTTTGAAACGTATGAAGTGCGTGTAATTATATTTCACTACATCACAGAAACAACTGAAACAAAGATCTAAAAGCAGTTTTGCAGCTAACTTTGTGAAAACTAATATTTGTGTCATTCTCAAAACTTTTGGCCACGACTGTATATTTGTTTGTTTTCTTCCCTCCACCTAAAATATTTCAGTTTGTTTTTCAATTGAGTGGTACAGTTTATAGGTCACATTAAAGGCGGAAAAACTTCTGAAATGATTTATCTTTGTCTAATTTTTTTTACATCACAGAAACCTGACATTTTAACAGGGGTGTCTAGACTTTTTATATCCACTGTATGTATCCAATACAAATTAAGGAATTTACAGATTTTACACATTTACACATACAAACTCAGAAGATATATTAATTATAACTGATTTTCTTGTGTATATTATCTAGAGATGAGTAAATTTCTCAAAAATTCGATTCTGTTGAGCATCCGCCTTCACTCGGTCAGCATTTGGTCAGAAATCCATCAGTATCGATAAAGCCAAAAAAAAAACAGGAGTGGATCCAAAACAGAGATGACATGTGAATGGAATATTTGCATGTTTTCTGTGTTTTGTACCCACTTCTGCTTTTGGCTACCAAATCATAAGCCAATTCTGCTGCAAAATAGGGACCATGTCATACATTCCTTACAGCTGCTACATAGACAGGATCCGTTGTGCGTCTCATTTTTCCTTCCTTCTGACAGATCAGAAGAAGTGTCAAATAAATGATTATGGTAACCTGGCCAAAAAGGGAAAATAGTGGTCCAGTCATGAAGTGGGGAGGGTGGGAACATCATGAGAAGTCCACAGAGTGGCCCTATGACATAGTGGTGAGGTGGCAGCAGCATGAGGAGACCACAGAGTGGCCCAGAGACATAGTGTTGATGTAGCAGCAGCATGAGGAGACCACAGAGTGGCCCAGTGACATAGTGTTGAGGTGGCAGCAGCATGAGGGGACCACAGAGTAGTGATGTGGCAGCAGCATGAGGAGACCAGAGAGTGGCCCAGTGACAGTGTTGAGGTGGCAGCAGCATGAGGAGACCACAAAGTGGCCCAGTGACATAGTGTTGGGGTAGCAGCAGCACGAGGAGACCACAGAGTGGTGAGGTGGCAGCAGCATGAGGAGACCACAGACTGGGTCAGAGACATAATGTTGATGTAGGAGCAGCATGAGGAGACCACAGGGTGGCCCAGTGACATAGTGTTGAGGTGGCAGCAGCATGAGGAGACCACAAAGTGGCCCATTGAAAAAGTGTTGAGGTAGCAACATCATGAGGAGACCACAGAGTGGCCCAAAGACATAGTGTTGATGTAGCAGCAGCATGAGGATACCACAGAGTGGCACAGTGACTTAGTGGGAAGGTGGGGGGCAATATCAGTACCAGCTGAAGATGGAGGCTGGCAGTAACACCTGGCATCAGGTGTGGCATCAGGCGGGTGGCAGCATCAGAATACAGTAGTAGCTGAAGAAGGTCAAAGTGTAGGTGTGGCACCATGGATGATCTAGCCTGATGCATCAGGCACTGGTGTTTGAAAATACTGGCTGATCCACGCCTGATTCATCTTCACAAAGGTCAGTTTCTCCATATTTTGGGTGGACAGGCGAGTTCTCCTTTTGGTAACTATGGCCCCGCCGCACTAAACACCCGCTCCGATGCCACACTCCTGGGCAGGCAGGAAAGCTTGTCCAGAGCAAACAGTTGCGGCCACAAATCAAGTTTGGCTGCCCTGTAATTCAGGGGATCTTCGATGTGGGGTGGAAACGTGCACTCCAAGTATACCATAATTTGTTGGTTCAGGTTCTACTCTATGTCTACCTGCTGCTGCTGGTGAGTAGTTTTCTTTAGTAGGCAGGTGAAGAAAACTGTTCATCAGCAACTCTAGATTTAAGTTGCTGCTGATGGAGCTGGTACTGTTTCTGCCCCGCCTCCTAGCAGTCATGGCAGTGGAACCTGAGTGCAGAGGGCCCCCCTGGGCAGACCTGCGTGAGAATGGGAGATGGCGCACATAGGCAGCGGCCAACTGACTATATAGGATGTCTCAATAGTAGTTCAGTTTGTCCTCCCTGTCAGTGGGTGTAAAAAAGGCCCCCCTTTTGGACTGATAGTGAGGGTCTAACATGATGGAGAGCCAGTAGTCATCCCTCTGGCGAATGGTGACAATTTGTCTGTCACTATGCTGATGGCATGACTGACAAGGAGTAGAAGGAGGAGGAGCAGGAGCATCAGGACCACCAGATGATGGGAACGACAGACAGTTCCATTTGGCTGAGGTGGTGGAGCCTTGACTGCATGAAATTGGGTGCATGCCACTGGGTAATGCAGCAGTTTCTGTGGCAGGCTGGACCCCCACATTGGAGCCACAGTTCTCCCAGGCCACTTTATGGTGACGCTGTATGTGTTGACGCAGAGTGGTGGTGCCAACATTGGCTCCCTTCCCACACTTCACCTTCTGCCCACAAATTCAGAAAATGGCCATGTTCACCTCCTCCGGCGGCCTACCAAAAGATTGCCACACTAAGCCTGTCATCTGTCTCATGAATAAATCGATGGCTTGCACATACGTGGCTTTTGGCATATAGCCTTTGTGTGGTTGTCTATTGTATGTCGTAGATAATAGGAGTCCAAGACTCATCCAGCTGTTTCCAAGCCATTTTGATGGGGTTTCCATGAATTTCTAACATTTTTTTGTAAACCAGACACCCTTTTCTCTTCCGAGCAGGGGGTGCCTGGAGTTCTCCCATTGACTTCCATTGTGCTCGGTAAAGCACACGAGCATACCGATGTGTTCGGCCAGAGCACACAAGCACTTTGGTGCTCGATCAACACTAGTGCCCTTCAAGAATTATTGGCACACAGTGACCAAAAATGACTGTGCCCAGCAAATAGTGCCTCTCACACTAATAGTGTAAATATAACGTCCCCCAAAAATACTTGTGGTAAACTGATAATGTGCCAAGGTGCCCCCACAGTAATAGTGCTCCCAAAAGTCCCACCAATAGGAATAATTCTCTGCTAGAGCACAAATGGTAGTAATAGTGCTCCTACAATGCCTCAACATGTCCCCACTGTGCCCCAGAAGCAGGGGCGTTTTTAGAGTCTCAAAAGATCTGGGGCCCAAGCCCCAATGAATACAGCCCAACTCTCTAAGTCAACCAACCACCCCCCACCCCTCTGCAAACACTAGCACTGAAGACATTTTACTGTACTTGCTATACAGCAGAACATACCTGTCACATCCAGCACCTCTCAGGTGACTTCTCATCTGATGCAGATCTTCTCTGTCATCATCTTCTCCATTCAGTTCAGACAACGTCTCTCAGCCTACAAAACCTCTCTGTCTAAGCTTGACAGCAAAACATTCCACCTGGACAACATCCAATATCGTAGCAAAAAAGCAAGTGGAGATCATATATCCAAAATATCAATTTATTATCAAATATAAAATACGGGTAAAAGGGCAGGATGGTAAACAGTGTACAGAGAAGCGAAGGGCAGTATACACAGCTGAGCTCACATGTATCTCCACATGGCATACAGCACTTGGTGGGTGTCAGGTCAGAGGCTGTGACTCACGGGCACCCAAATCTGCATAACTAATGATGATAACTACCCCATAAGGGGACTGAGTAATGTGATGCAGTTTCGGGAATATACCTCAATGTCCTTGAATTACACAGCAACGTCCTGGAAAATCATAGACAGAAAAAACTGACAGGCTAAATGCAAAACATCCACAGTCCAGTCTATGACTCAATCCAAATGTATAGCAATAGCCTAAAAGATAACATAGGCCTAATATGGATCTAGTGCAAGGAAACCATGTACTGGTATCAAACTATACTAAACGCGGGACGTACCTGAAGACATGGTGAAAGCTCAGGAGGATACTGAACCCTAAGTCCAAGACCTCGACGCGCGTTTCACCTCAGAGGCTTCAGGGACTGCAGGTGAGCTGACCATCGCAAACATTATGGGCGAATGGGCGAGGGCTTGCTGCCGCTTTGTTGACTCTAGATAACTTCTGCCTGATCGCACGTCCCTGTGACATCGATGATACATTCGGATGTCTGCCCTATCAACTTTCCATGTTCTTTTATGCGCCTAACATGGTGACCACGGGTAACAGGGAATCAGTATTCGATTCCAGAGAGGGAGCCTGAGAAACGGCTACCACATCCAAGAAAGGCAAGGAGGGGGCACGCAAATTACCCACTCTCGTCAGAAGAGGACACCGTTACACAGCAGATGTGGGCCTGGTCAGGTCCCTGTCAGAAGAGGACACCGTCTATTGAAAAATACAATTTTATGTCACAGAAAAATGTTAGAAACGCACACGTTACACAGCAGAAGTGGGCCTGGTCAGGTCACTGTCAGAAGCGGACACCGTCTATGGAAAAAGTGCACTGGATGTCACTGATATTTTAGCGATGTGCACACTTTAAACAGGAGATGTGGCGGGGTTTAATTTAGCTGTCCGCAGCGTACACCGTTTACGGAAAAAGTACACTGGATGTCACTGATATTTTAGGGATGCGCACACTTTACACAGGAGATGTGGTGCAGAAAATTTAACTGTCCGCAGCGGACACCATCTATGGAAAAAGTGCACTGGATGTTACTGATATTTTAGGGATGCACACAATTTACACAGGAGATGTGGCACAAATAATTTAACTGTCCGTAGTGGCCTATTACACGGTATTTTGGGTCTCTAAAACGTTTTTGTACAGAAACAATATTCAATTACACTCCCTACACTGTCCCTTCCTATGCTCAGCTCTCTCTGACTTCGAATGAGCCGAACACGCGTCATCGGGTGTTATATAGCACCTGATGATGCGTTCTGGCCAGCCAATCACTGTAATGCCAGTACCCAACATGGCTACTGGCATTACAGTGAGGGCAGTACTTACCTGCACGTTTATTGGCTGCTTAGCAGCCGCAAAATGTGCGGGAAGGAGACTCAAGCATTGTGCTCGAGCACATGCGGTACTTGGTCGAGTACCGCCATGTGCCGAACATAGTGATGCTCGGGCCGAACTGGTATTCAGCCGAGCATGCTCGCTCAACACTACTGATTAGAGATATGTCCACACTTAACAGATCACTTATCTCAACATGTCCTGAGATGTGTGTCACGAAATTACGTTATATCTAAATTGGATGAATTGCAATACAACGTTCACACAGCAGGTGGCACATTGTGTTACTAGTTAAATACCTGAACCTAAAGGGGTTATCCGAGTTAATAAAAAAAATAAAAAAACACTTAAAATCCATCAGGATATACATATAATTTGGTTAAGCTTGATTTCATCAAGTTAAAACCCATATTTGCACCTTTTCATGGTTCTGTCATTGCTTTGTTTACATGCTGCAGTACATGCTGAGGGGGCGTGTAACAACAAAGCCTGAGCTCTGCCTCATGAATATTTCTGGGCGTGAACAACCTGACCTTCCCCGCCCCCTGCTCTGCACTTTGCATAAAAATAAATAAATACACACACAGGGCAGAAGACCTCCCTGTCACATTGCAGCTGCACAGTGTAAGTTATGTTATTTTACATACATTTCTTTCATGTTTGGTTTTGTTTCTAGTCTAAAAGTTTTCTTTCTGTTATTACAGTATATCAAGGAGGACGTATTTGCACTAATTCCAAATTCCGTCACCATAGAAAATGAATGGGTCCGCACCAAAATTGCAGAACAAATGTGGACCCATTTGCGGATGTGTGAATGGAGCCTAAGGCTACTTTCACACTAGAGGCAGGATCGATCCAACAGGCTGTTCACCCTGTCGGATCCGGCCAGCCGCTATTTAGCCGTGTCGCTGGACTGCCGCTCTGTCCCCATTGACTATAAAGGGGACGGTGGTGGAGCTATGGATTTTTGACTTTTTAGGGTACTTTCACACTAGCGTTAGTGTGATCCGGCAGGCAGTTCCATCGTCGGAGCTGCCCGCCGGATCCGCCAATCAGTGTGACAACTGACAGCATTTGTAGACGGATCCAGGTGCGGATCCGTCTAGAAATGCATTGCAATAACGGATCCGTCTATCCGCTTGTCATGCGGATGGACGGATCCCTCTTTCAGTCTTTTTCACATTTTTCATGTTCTGCGCATGCGCAGAGCGGAAGGGCGGATCCGTCCTTCAGTTGTTTTGCAACGCCGGATCCGCACGGCAGCTCCGTCGTCGGAGCTGCGTGCCTGCTGGATCCGCCGATCAGTGTGACAACGGACAGCATTTGTAGACGGATCCAGGTGCGGATCCGTCTAGAAATGAATTGCAATAACGGATCCGTCCAGCGGCACCGTCAAATAGCGGCAGGGCGGATCCGACAGGGTGAACAGCCTGTCGGATACGTCCTGCCGCTAGTGTGAAAATATCATTAGCATTATCTGTATCTAAGCAATATCTATATTATTCAAATATATATTCAATATGGATATTGCTTAGATAAATCCATATATTGGTGGCAGATAAGGATTTTATATAGCTGAATAATGATGATGGGCAATAATTTATTTATATTTCCCAGGGGGTGTTCAATGTGTACTAGTGTGTGGGGGGGGGGGGGGGGGGACCCAGGGCTGTAATAACGATCCCCAGATGCAGAGGGGAACGTTTACAAACTGCCACCTCTAGCCCCAGTGAATGCAGGAGGGACAAACATACCCTGTGCTGCTGGAGAAGAGATCGCATAGCAGAGCCGAGGCAGTGACAAGAGCTGGAGGGGGGGGGGGGGGCACCAGAGGCTCTGACGTCTCGTTTACAGAGCCTGGACACTCCCTCAAGCAGGGAGAAGCCTGTAAACGAGACGTCATCACCAGAGCCGGCTGACTGACGTCGGGGGTCACATGACCCTGAACTGAACTGGCCAAACAGTGATAGATAGGTGATGAAAGTGATTTTAAGAATCTTTCACTGGTCTACAATAAATGCAATTAGAATAGATTTATTTAAGTCGGATAACCCCTTTAAGGTAAAGACCTGGTAATGGAATTACAATTGTGAAATTTGGCCGGGTTCACAACAGGTCTTTGTCTTATATTTAACATACAGTATATGAAAAATGGATGCTCTTTTTTTTTACTGTGCAAAGATTACCATATAATTTGACCTGTGCCATTGTTCACTACAATTCTATATGCCGTATAGGGTGTCAGTATACAGTGCTAGTCTAGTATTATATTTATTATATTCAAAATAACACACACCATCTACAGTATTATGCAGAGTTTATTATATACTTTTAACAGTCCCATTACATGTTACAAATGTACATAATACAATTCAGACACATAGGGTGTCAGTATATGCCGCAATTTTTGCATGACATATAAAATACTTATTGATTATTGATTGTCTGCTGAGCTGTGTATCTAATCCTATCATGTGTGATACTGTCTGCAGAGCTGTGTATCTAAACTAATCCTGTGTGATGCTGTCTGTTGAGCTGTGTATCTAATCCTACCATGTGTGATACTGTCTGCAGAGTCGTGTGTCTAAGCCAATTGTGTTTAATACCGTCTGCTGAGTTGTGTATCTAATCCTATCATGTGTAATACTGTCTGCAGAGCTGTGTATCTAATCCTATTATGTGTGATACTGCCTGCTAAGATGGGTATCTAATCCTATTATGTGTGATACTTCTGTTGAGTTGTGTATCTAATCATATCATGTGTGATACTGTCTGCTGAGCGGTGTATCTAATCTAATCCTGTGTGATACTGTCTGCTGAGCTATGTATCTAATCCTATCATATGTGATACTGTCTGCAGAGTCGTGTGTCCAAGCCTATTGTGTTTGATACTGTCTGCTGAGCTGCGTATCTAATCCTATCATGTGTGATACTGCCTGCTGAGCTACAAAGCTAATCCTACCATGTGTGATACTGTTTGCTGATCTGAATATCTAATACTACCAAGTGTGATACTGTCTGCAGAGTCACGTATCTAATCTTATCATGTGTGATACTGTCTGCTAAGCTGCATATCTAATCCTATCATGTGTAGTACTATCTTCTGAGTTGTGTGTCTAAGCCTATTGTGTGTGATACTGTCTGCTCAGCTGTGTATCTAATCCTATTATGTGTGATATTGTTTGCAGAGTTTTGTATCTAATCCTAGTATGTGTGATACTGTCTGCTGAGCGGTGTATCTAATCTAATCCTGTGTGATACTGTCTGCTGAGCTTTGTATCTAATCCTACCATGTGTGATACTGTCAGCAGAGTCGTGTGTCTAAGCCCATTGTGTTTGATACTGTCTGCTGAGATGCGTATCTAATCCTATCATGTGTGATACTGCCTGCTGAGCTACGTAGCTAATCCTACCATGTGTGATACTGTCTGCTGATCTGAATATCTAATACTACCAAGTGTTATACTATCTGCTGAACTGTGTATCTAATACTACTATGTGTGATACTGTCTGCTCAGCTGTGTATCTAATCCTATCATGTGTTATGCTGTCTGCAGAGTCACGTATCTTATCTTATCATGTGTGATACTGTCTGCTCAGTTGTGTATCTAATCCTATCATGTGTTATGCTGTCTGCAGTCACATATCTTATCTTATCATGTGTGATACTGTTTGCTAAACTGTGTATTTAATCCTATCATGTGTAATACTGTCTGCAGAGTCGTGTATCTAAGCCTATTGTCTGTGATACTGCCTGCTGAGTTGTGTATCTAATCCTTTCTTGTGTGATACTGTCTGCTGAGCTGTGTATCTAATCCTATTAGGTGTGATACTGTCTATGAAGCTATTATATGTATGTGTTTAGAGTGGGATACTGTCTGCTGACCTGTGTATTTAATCCTATTAGGTGTGATATTGTCTATGAGGCTATTGTATGTATCTGTATATAGTGTTATACAGATACAGAGATAAGGAGCTCTGCCTTGTGCATATACTGTACACTCCAGCCACTGCTGAGAAAAGAGAGGTGGAGGAGGTGCTGATGGATTTCAGTCCCTGTATTTCCCTGTCTTGTGGATGAGGCCTGCTTAGAAGTTAAATAAGTTATAGAAGCCCATTCATGTTGCTATTAGAAAACATAAAATAAAACATTCTTATTGTCTTGGGTCGCTGAGGTGGTGCTTATTTTTAGAAAAAAAAAAATTAAATAACCTTTCCACAGAGCTCTACATGCCACTGGTTTTGTCCCCCTTACATTTTTTTATTTTTTTTGGCGGTTCGGACTTTCACCCAGTGGCAGACCCAAGAATGTGGACCTTTAGAAAAAATGCTTGAGTACTCCTCAGATTGGCGTGGTATTAAAAAGCAGGAAATGCTCAACCCCATATGCAGTGGTGCAGCTATACCGGGGGGGGCAGATCCTGCACTTGTGGTCCGCTGCTAATGGCAATCCCCAGCAAAAATGCATACAATGGAGGATGCCTGCAGCGGACCACAAGTACCACAATGTTCATCCTACACAGGATAGCAAATGTGTGGATGTGATAAACAGTAAAAATAATACACTGCTCAAAAAAATAAAGGGAACACTTAAACAACACAATATAACTCCAAGTCAATCACACTTCTGTGAAATCAAACTGTCCACTTAGGAAGCAACACTGAGTGACAATCAATTTCACATGCTGTTGTGCAAATGGGATAGACAACAGGTGGAAATTATAGGCAATTAGCAAGACACCCCCAATAAAGGAGTGGTTCTGCAGGTGGTGACCACAGACCACTTCTCAGTTCCTATGCTTCCTGGCTGAAGTTTTGGTCACTTTTGAATGCTGGCAGTGCTTTCACTCTAGTGGTAGCATGAGACAGAGTCTACAACCTACACAAGTGGCTCAGGTAGTGCAGCTTATCCAGGATGGCACATCAATGCGAGCTGTGGCACTAAGGTTTGCTGTGTCTGTCAGCGTAGTGTCCAGAGCATGGAGGCGCTACCAGGAGACAGGCCGGTACATCAGGAGACGTGGAGGAGGCCGTAGGAGGGCAACAACCCATCAGCAGGACCGCTACCTCCGCCTTTGTGCAAGGAGGAACAGGAGGAGCACTGCCAGAGCCCTGAAAAATGACCTCCAGCAGGCCACAAATGTGCATGTGTCTGCTCAAACGGTCAGAAACAGACTCCATGAGGGTGATATGAGGGCCCAACGTCCACAAGTGGGGGTTGTGCTTACAGCCCAACACCGTGCAGGACGTTTGGCATTTGCCAGAGAACACCAAGATTGGCAAATTCGCCACTGGCGCCCTGTGCTCTTCACAGATGAAAGCAGGTTCACACTGAGCACATGTGACAGACATGACAGAGTCTGGAGACGCCTTGGAGAACGTTCTGCTGCCTGCAACATCCTCCAGCATGACCGGTTTGGCATTGGTTCAGTAATGGTGTGGGGTGACATTTCTTTGGAGGGCCGCACAGCCCTCCATGTGCTCGCCAGAGGTAGCCTGACTGCCATTAGGTGCGGAGATGAGATCCTCAGACCCCTTGTGAGATCATATGCTGGTGCAGTTGGCCCTGGGTTCCTCCTAATGCAAGACAATGCTAGACCTCATGTGGCTGGAGTGTGTCAGCAGTTCCTGCAAGATGAAGGCATTGATGCTATGGACTGGCCCGCCCGTTCCCCAGACCTGAATCCAATTGAGCACATCTGGGACATCATGTCTCGCTCTATCCACCAACGTCACGTTGCACCACAGACTGTCCAGGAGTTGGCAGATGCTTTAGTCCAGGTCTGGGAGGAGATCCCTCAGGAGACCGTCTGCCACCTCATCAGGAGCATGCACAGGCATTTTAGGGAGGTCATACAGGCACGTGGAGGCCACACACACTACTGAGCCTCATTTTGACTTGTTTTAAGGACATTACATCAAAGTTGGATCAGCCTGTAGTGTGTTTTTCCACTTTAATTTTGAGTGTGACTCCAAATCCAGACCTCCATGGGTTGAAAAATGTGATTTCCATTTCTTAATTTTTGTGTGATTTAGTTGTCAGCACATTTAACTATGTAAAGAACAAAGTATTTCAGAAGAATATTTAATTAACCCAGATCTAGGATGTGTTATTTTTGTGTTCCATTTATTTTTTTGAGCAGTGTATAACAATAACGAAGACAGGTACACTCTGCGGTCTTACTAACCCTCGTACTGGTGTAAAATTGAGAGAATAGCCAACATTTCCTACTTGGAGGATATGTTTGAGCCCGAGCACCGCGCCAACGTTTCTCAAGTAGCTCGGGACCTAACGATGAACCTACCTGTGCCGTATGGGCAATACCAGGAGCCAGTGGGCGAATTACAGGAGCGCAAGTTCTGACTCACAGCAATCTCCCAGTAACCTCCAGCATGTGACCATGCATATAATGGGAGGAGGGTGAGAGCTTTGAGCCCCACCCAAGACTGGCTGATATAGCCCGGGCCTCAAATGTGCACCAGAATGCTGCCTGTATATAGAATCAAAAACATATTCAGACTGGGAGTTTTTACACCTCCAAATAATTCAATACACAAAGTACAAATTGGCGTGGTATTAAAAAGCAGGAAATGCTCAACCCCATATGCAGTGGTGCATCTATACCGGAAGGGGCAGATCCTGCACTTGTGGTCCGCTGCTAATGGCAATCCCCAGCAAAAATGCATACAATGGAGGATGCCTGCAGCGGACCACAAGTACCACAATGGACATCCTACACAGGATAGCAAATGTGTGGATGTGATGTGTCCTCCAAGTAGGATATGTTGGCTAATCTCTCAATTTTACACCAATATGAGGGTTAGTAAGACCGCAGAGTGCACATGTCTTCGTTATTGTTATATTATTCTTAATTTTAATAAACTTTCATTATGGGTTTAAAGTGTAACTGCCTTCATTTTTTATTCTCTAATGGTATAGTGCACCCTGCTGTATAAGTGCTTTTGTGATTTAAAATTTTATTATTTTCAGTTTTACCTGGTAATAACTCCCACAAACGCAGGCTACTTTCCTATTCAGCAGCTCTCATCTCACAGCGTTGCCATGTGCAGTCCGTCTTCTCAGTATTATAACAAGAGACGGAGGAGCTCTGGGAGGAGGAGCTCATCCCTGACAGCCTGGAGCTGGCCTGAAGCAGAAAGTGGAGGGGGAGGGCTGCTTTAGATGGTGATATCTTCTCAATGGTAGCAGTTAGAAATATGAAACTGGTCTTGTTTGAAACCTGACAGTCCAGGCTTTCATAGAAGACCAGACTGACAGTTCTAGTCCAAGCAACAGAGGATAAATCACTGTTAGAAAGAGAGTCGAGAATAATCAAGGGTAAAATCTGCTTTTACTTTCAGCTTCATTCACAGCATCCCGATTTCTATCATTGATATCTTCCCCTGTACTGAACAGATTTATGTCATTCTGGTATTGTCTGAAAGCTTAGAATGTCAGATTTCAGACAATACAAGCATATTTCTAGCTGGTACCAAACCAGAGATATAAGCAGCTAAAGTAGCCCCCCCTGTCAGCCTGGAAGAGAATGAGGGTCAGCTGGCTATTAAGAGGTTAAAATGAATGCTTACTGATTTAATTTAATTGTAGGGCTTGTCTATGGTTAGCTGTATGTGTACACACTGCTCTGGGTACTGTGGGAAGTTATCTGCGTTCTGATTGGTCCTGCTAGTTTATGTGAGGAGAGCAAGGGCTTATGGGAAGTGAGGGAAATACAGGGTGGCCTCAAGGAAGGGCAAAGATCATCATAGGAAGAGCAGCAGAGGCCATCTTAGATAGTTGCTGAAATAGAGGCACAGAGAAATATGACTACTAAGGGCTGAATACAGATATCAGAAATGTAAAATTGGCTGAAAAATGCAGCTTCGTGAATATCTTCCCTTTAGCATCACATATGTTAGGAATTTCATTTTTGGTAGTGAAAAGGCAGTTACACTTTAATGCAGAAAATAACATTTGTACCATTTTAATTTACATTTCCCAATCCCAATGAATTTCAATCGTGCAGCTGTAGTCCAAGACCACATCATGGATCTACATCATGGATCTACAGTTAGGACATCTCCCGGAACTTAAGTATCCCATCAAACAACTCCTGCTTAGTCCTTGGCTTTATTTCAGACCTAATAAATCTCCTGGAATTCCATACAGGTTTAGTACATCGGCACAGCCAACGCAGGACCCACCCATAAATGACATCCTTGCCTTCTCTAGGAGAGTTGTACCTGACATTCCTCTAACTCATCACACCAGAACTGGCCGAATTATTGTTTGCCACAAGTCACAGACAGCTGCATCGTTTTGCACAAGCAATCTTCCAAGAGCATGTGCCCCAATCGATGTACCTGGCCAGGGTCAAGACTGTAAACATTGATGGCAGTCGAGCAAAGAGAGCTCTGCCCAGCAACTTGATGGAGGATATTTTATCCAGATGCCGGAATAGGTTCAGGCTGGGACTAACAGAGATTGGCATTATCCGTGACACCTTGAATGCGTTGCTACGGATGCCCAGAGTCCAGCCATGGAAGAGCCATAAAGAACTACCAGCATCCCAGCAGCCATTGGGACGTCTCATTCCCTTTACAACTGTATTTCACTTTATAAATTTGACAGTCTGAGAAAGTTGCAAGTTATTAGATTCTTTAAATTAATAGTTTTATTGTGTGAGAAGACATTACACAATTTTTTGAAGCAAGTTTTTTTTTAAACAAACAGCATTTCTTCCATGCTACATAAGCACTTAACCATTGTAAATATAATGTATATTGTGTGGTCCTACAGAATGTACTTGGATTTGTGTCATTGTTTTTGCTGGTGTTATTGCAAGTTAAATATTTTTTTATAAAAAATAACCACATGTATCTGTTGGGTTTTATATTTTAATTGTAAAGTAAAAATATGACTGTAGGCACAATGAACACAGAAGGGCAGTAAATAAAATAATATAGCAAAAGGTCTAAAAAATGTTCTTTACAATCAGAAGTGTAAAATACAACTTTGGGACTGTGAGTGATTTAACTCTTTCCCAACCTATTCTATATGGGGAGGAGCGATGGCATTAGTGTTTGCTCCTCCCAATAGTATGAAGGAGTTCGCTACATGTAATAGCAGCGGTCTCCTTCACTAACGAGCAACGCAACGATTCCCAAGTAATAATATCACCATAGTGCCCTTAGTATTTATAATGCCGCCCCTGCAGGTCCCCATGTAGTTCTAATGCCCTCTGCAGTTATAACTCCCCTGTACTGTGCCATGTATTATAATGCCCCCTGAAGTGTCAGTATATATACATATATATATATATATATATTTGTGGTCAGGGCGACGGCCCCTGGACGTAGGAACTAGAGCTAACCTCAGGCTGGGAAATGCCAGGAGCCCGTAGCGAGGATAGGCCTAAAAGGGGGCCTATCCTTAAGGAAGAGCTAAGAAAAGGGGAGGGAGGGGTACCTGGCCGCACGTCCCGTCCCCTGACCTGCGTGGGGGTTAATATAGCCAAGGGGCGTGGCCTCTGCCCCTCCCACAAATACAGGCTGCACGGCAGCCTTAACTACTTGTGGTCAGGGCGACGGCCCCTGGACGTAGGAACTAGAGCTAACCTCAGGCTGGGAAATGCCAGGAGCCCGTAGCGAGGATAGGCCTAAAAGGGGCCAAAAAGGAGACCCAACCATACCATCAAACACTCATTGCACCGTACAGGGCAAGTGAACAGAAAGCATCACGGATCTCCGATCGGAGGATTTGGACCATATCTGGAGAACACGACTACCTCCAACGTCCCAGGCACCTGATAACCTGAGGAGGCATCTGGTGCTTAGACACCGCCTCAAAAAACGAAAGGAGTGGAGCAGACCCTGTTCAGAGTAAATATACACCTACCGTTACGACACCCGTTTTGAACGAAAAGACCCTTCACGATGGAGGTGCGGGATATACCGTCTTATATCACAGTGACTTCCATCTACCTTACCTCCTTGTCATGTGTACCGCCACACCGTTCTTGGAGCTGGTTAAATGCTGATGCAATTGAAAGAGTGTCTGGAACCAGGAACGCTTTACTCCTATGTTGATCAACAGATGACCATATACGAGAAGATCTGAATCCTGAGAGCTGCAGACTGAAACAAACAATGGTGAAACGGTTGGAAGTGCCTAGATCAGGCATCCCAAACCGCGGCCCCTCAGCTGCCGCAACCACAACCCCCACAACGCCCTGCCGCCGGCAGATACCTGCAGGCTGTCCGGGCACCGCGGGAGCCACAACCCCGCAACAGCCGGAGGGCCGCAGCCCACGACCCCCGGCCCAGATGAACCCCAACCATCCACCAAGGGCCCCGATCGGGCACCAACTGTTCCTGGTGGCAAAATACTTACCTCTACTTATTCCCCCGGCCACCCATCCTAATAAGGGCCAAAAAAGTCAGAACATGGTGCCTGTTGTCCTACCGAAGTAGCAACTCAGTGAAGTGTAAACCCACCAGGCCTGGGGAACCATCCACAGAAATATATGGCTATTATGTTTAATGAGCTAATGTGCCTGTACTAAGGACAGGACGTACCCCAATACCTGCAGTTGTGACAGAAAATGCTTAAGGTCGTGATAAACTATGTATGCTGCGCCTGTAGTCGTGATAGGACTTGTCGTGTCAGGTGACGACAGACTTCGTAACTTGCGCCTTATACTGTACCTCCAACTGGAAGATGGACCGATACCCAGGACTTAGGCCGGACACCAACATCCTCAGCCCGAGTTTGTAGATGAAGTAAGCATGCCTGGGAGAAGATGATGTCCGCAAAAGGCCGGCTTGAAATGACTGCTTATAAATAAAACAATGAAACCCAACAACCTAGAAAATAAAAGAGTCAGAGAAAACAATAACGTGAGTGGGACTCTAATGGCACAAGCCACACGTGCGAGCCACCCCAAGAAATTGTATTGCGAGCCACAGATGACCGAGCCATGCGAGCGGGTCTGAGGACAGAAAAGACATGGAACTTACTTGTTGTGGGACCACGCAGCCGGCCTCGACCGGCGTTGTTGTGTGTGTATTTATTTTTTATTTATTTATTTTTTATTTTTTGAGAAGCCATACGCGAGACTCAAGTGGCGGAGCCATGCGTGAGAGACTCATGGCAAAACACATGTGTAACCCTAAAAAGGGGAAGCCAAGCGTGAGAGACTAATGGCGGAGTCATATGTGTAACCTAAAACGGAGAAGCCATGCGTGAGAGACTAATGGTGGAGACATATGTGTAACACTAAAACGAAGAAGCCATGCGTGGGAGACTAATGGCGGAGTCATACGTGTAAGACTAAATGGAGAAGCCATGCGTGAGAGACCCTAATGGCAGACATGTGTAACCCTAAAAGGGAGAAGCCCTGCGTGAGAGACTAATGGCGGATTCATATGTGTAACACTAGAATGGAGAAGCCATGCATGAGACTAATGGCAGAGTCATACGTGAAGACTAAACGGAGAAGGCATGCGTGAGACTCCAATGGCGGAGTCCTATGTGACACTGAAGGGGGTAACCATACGTGAGAGACTCAAATGGCAAAGCCACACGTGAGAGACTCTAATGGCGGAGGCATATGTAACACTAAAAGGGAGAAGCCATACGTGAGAGCCTCTAATGGCGGAGTCATATGTGACACTAAAAAGGGAGAAGCCATACGTGAGAGACTCTAATGGCACAGCCATGCGTGAGAGACTCTAATGGCGAAGTTATATGTAACACTAAAAGGGGGGGGGGGGGAAAGCCATACGTGAGAGACTCTAATGGCACAGCCATGCGTGAGAGACTCTAATGGCGGAGTCATATGTAACCCTAAAAAGGAGGGGGGAAGCCATGCGTGAGAGACTCAAATGGCTAAGCCATGCGTGAGAGACTCTAATGGCGGAGTCATACCTAACACTAAAAGGGAGAAGCCATGCGTGAGAGACTCTAATGGCGGAGTCATATGGCGGCTTAATGTCCCTCTTGATTAATTAACAACCACTATGCAGCACCAGTATGACTTGGGGACTCGCATAACCATGATCCTCTCCGACAATGACCTAGGACGCTAACCAGCCTACAACCATATGCCCCCTAACGAACAACATAAAAACGGTCACCGGGCCCCCGAAGCCCTGAGGTCCCCCGAAGCCAAGGGATCGACCTGGAAGACCTTACCGTGATGATACGCAATTAAACGTGAGCCCGATCTAAAGGCAAATGCATAGACATTAGTGATCCGAACCACTTGCATGAATGAAAAATTAACCAACCGTGAAATTGAAACAGATGGGAGAAAAACAAGAGCCAGAGGCATTGCAGTTAGCTAAGAAAAGACCCTTGTCGTGACAAACAAATGAACAACTGTAAAACATAGTAGGAACTTACTCCTCTCGGCCCACTGTCCGCTAGGGAGCTATTTGGTTAACCGGGGCGGGAGATCAACTGCGTGAATGCGAACCAGAAGTAAAGGAGATCAGCCTGCGTAACCCACCACCGAGGAAAGAAACTTAAGCCTGAAAAGAAGCAGCTATGTTTAACGGAAGAGCAGAATTAGAGCGGTGCGCTGATAGCCCTAGCAAGAATACAGAGTAACCAAGATGTAGAAATTAAAGAAATGCCGCTTAACGTGGAAGCAGAGTAGAACACATGATGCAAGAACAAGTGGGTAAATGCAGCTCTGGATGTGAGAGGTGCCTAAAACATGGTACGGGCACAGCTCTGAGTATGAGCATGAGGAGCATGGTATAACGCAGCTGTATGAATCAAGCTGAAGGGAACAGAGTATTAATGTAATGCAACCGCGAACGCTGCACTAGAAGTGAATGGCGTATAGGACAAATTGTAAATGCATACACACGGCTGTAGCTTGAAAGTAACCATCCTAACCACGACCGTCTGGTCATGGAGCCCAACTCCCTTCGCCCCAGAGCGCTACAAGTCACGGACCGTGGAACCAAGTCTGATCCTACTGTGAATGTAAGCATATGATCCGAATGAGAACTGTGCCACCATGAACTCATGTCTAGGTTCCCCGCCGTGTGTCGTATTACTCCGACCCGCCAATACAACTAAATGTGGTGTTTAGGAAGTATACTGAATATTACCTGTGTCTTGACTGCACAACATTACCCAATGGGAACCAAATAGCCGATCTATGTGGTATGTAGGTATACAGTGGCATACGTTTGAGCGAATGTGCACATGAATAAGCTAAAATCCGACACGATATCATGTCCCATTAGATTAAAAGAGGTTGTGTTCAGTAATGTAGAGCATTTATAACAATAATACACATCTGTGGAACACTGGGAACAGGGTAAATGGGTGACAGCTCCCATGAAACCAGCCCCGTGCCTAGTAATGTGCCCGTGCTGGTGTACCTGCGCCTCTGTACATGCGATCACAGACTCCCGGCCGGCGGCGGGGTTACCAATACAGTGCGAGCACCAGGACCACCACGTTGGCCTGCAACTGTCACACATTTGGCCACCCTTGAAGCGAGACTGGGACAGTGAGTGGGGAACAACAGAATGTTCCCCAATGACGATCAGCCACGTGCCTGATGGAAACAGTGGGTACATAAAAACAAGGTATTAATTGATACACCTTATATACCTATATATATATAAAATACCATTAGACGAAAGAATAAAAATAACAACACATCTATTGTTAGTATATGTGTGAGACTCCAGCTATGGTGGAAAGCTGGCGCTATTACACTTTAATACATTGCTTTACCCTTGTCTTTCTGGACCGCAGATTCCCTTGTGTCTTACTTGCGAACAATTCCTGGTAGCACTTGGGACCAGGGATTAAAGTGTCCAGGACCGTGTGTGAGTTATCAGCGGCATGCAGAAAGACAAGTTGTTTAAAGCACGTACGGCCAACTGTAGTGTTTACTTCTGAACTTGCTAGAAGATGTTTCTAAGGACGCGTAATCTTAGCTGTGATTGTTAATGTCATCGGTGAGTAAAGCAAATACAAACAGAGGCAGAGATTGCGATATACAATCTACCAAAGGATAAGCGGACTCGACTGATCTGAACAGAACATGCATGAAGAAGCTTCCACCGGCTCATACACAAACACCGCCCTGATAGCACCGCCGTTACGACCCCAACCCTGGGTGTGGGACTGTACTGACCCGAGGACCACCATCATACCACCGGTACCTGCAGTACAGGCCCGATTCCCGTACGTGAAGAACCTACCCTATAATACACCCACACTGCTGGCCCGTAATAACACCCATACCGCGCTGCATGATGCGTACCCAGCAGAAACGCAAACCATCCACAGCACCATGAACCCGCAACACTGCAAGCATGTCAAGAACCCACATTCTGCATAACATACATACTCTGCTGGCATGTACAGAACACCCCCTCTACATAGGAAATAAATGGCTTTTTTTTTATTCCAATTTACGAACACCTCGGGTCTAGCGTCTCCTTGTCCGCAATAGGGGTACCTGCCCCAAGCCGCCCGGCGTAGGGAATGCCACCAGCACACTGCTGTGCTCAAGTACCCATGCTGAAGTACAGCCGTACCGTCCCGTGATGCGGACCTGAGGGGGCGGAGCCGCCGTGCGTGCCCAGCACCGTAACATGCGGCCGACCGCTGACCATCGTGCACGCGGCTTGCTGCGGCGGGCCTGAGGCATCCAGCCCGCCCCCAGAATCCCGACACGCTGCGGCCCCGACCCCCGCTCCTCCTGCTTCCGACATGGTGAGTGCCTGTAGTGTGCCGGGAGAGCCGCTGCTACCGCCGCCAGCGCAGAGCCCGGGCAGGCTCCTCTTACCTGCGCCGCCTCGGTATCCACGCCAGGACAGTCCTCTAAATTACTTACCCCACCAGAATAACCAAGGTACGTGCAGGGAACCAGGCATGCGTACGTCACCCGGAAGTACCTGGACGCACGTCCCGTCCCCTGACCTGCGTGGGGGTTAATATAGCCAAGGGGCGTGGCCTCTGCCCCTCCCACAAATACAGGCTGCACGGCAGCCTTAACTACATATAAAATTAATGGTTCCAGTGTTTAATGCTCCTCCGTTTCCACCAGTAGTGCCAGTATATAATCCTCTTTCGACCTCCCTCCTCATATTGCGTGCTTTGCCAATAAATATATATTGACCACCCTGTATTGTCAATGGAGAGGGATCTGTGGATGGCACTATTTAGGGGAGGGGGATCTGTGGATGGCACTATTTAGGGGAGGGGGATCTGTGGATGGCACTGTTTAGGGTAGAGGGATCTGTGGATGGCACTATTTAGGAGAGGGGGATCCGTGGATGGCACTATTTAGGGGAGGGGGATCTGTGTATGGCACTGTTTAGGGGAGAGGGATCTGTGTATGGCACTATTTAGGGGGAGGGGGATCTGTTGATGGCACTGTTTAGGGGAGGGGGATCTGTGGATGGCACTATTTAGGGGAGGGGGATCTGTGGATGGCACTATTTAGGGGAAGGGGATCTGTTGATGGCACTATTTATGGGAGGGGAATCTGTGGATGGCACTATTTAGGGGAGGGGGATCTGTGGATGGCACTATTTAGGGGAGGGAGATCTGTGGATGGCACTATTTAGGGGAGGGGGATCTGTGGATGGCACTATTTAGGGGAGGGGGATCTGTGGATGGCACGGGGGGGGCATATTTTTTTTTTGCTATAGGGCCCATGCATTTATAGCTACGCCCCTGCATGATAGGATTAGATACAGCGCTCAGCAGACAGTATTACACATGATAGGATTAGATACAGAGCTCAGCAGACAGTATCACACAAGATATGATTAGATACACAACTCAGCAGGCAATATCACACATGATAGGATTAGATACACAGTTCAGCAGACAGTATCACAAATTATAGGATTAGATACGCATCTTAGCAAAACGCATCACACATTATAGGATTAGATACGCAGCTTAGCAGACAATATCACACGTGATAGATAGGATTAGATACACAGCTCAGCAGACAGTATCACACATTATATGATTAGATACACAGCTAAGCAGGCAGTATCACACATGATATTTAGATTCTGGATTTAGTGTTCCTTTTTTCTCATGTGTTTGACTTTTGCACATTTAATATTCTCAATAGATCTCACCAAATCTAGCTAGGTCTGCCGCTAAATATCTCATATTTGGGGCTAGCTTCTCTGCAGCTTAAGCAATAAGCTAAATGTGGAGCACTCACCGCCCAGTGGTTGTGATGTGTATTGCAGCTTTTTAGAGTTTAGTTACTGTCTCGCGATATGATGTTGTTTTGCTGTCAGGACAAAATTGACACCACTTCCAGTTTGGAGATCAGGTAAGAGAGGACGCTTCTGTATATAACAGTTGCATGAACAGTCCTTGCAATCAATCTGTGCTGAAAACTGATGAATCATATGCTGAGATTTGCTTTCTGGCTGGAGTATGCAGGCTTGCACTGTGCTTTGCTGCTATATTCCAGTGTCCATATACATCTCACTATACATGCATAGCTAGCAAGGATCCTTTGAAAGATATTTGGCTGATCTTCTAAGATCCTTTCACAGATTTTTTGACTTTTCTGCCTCTCCAATCTAAGCATTGAAAGTGTGATCTCTGTAACTTACAGTTGTGCTGAGATAGCGGTAAGAGTGTTCCAGCAGAGTTGACCCTTTAAAACATAACTTTTACTTAATTATACTAATAAAATTACACCACCCTAGTGATTCACCAGTGAAAAAAAGTCTTGTGAAACAAATGATATAAAGCAATAAAGAATATTTACAAGGGGTAATCAGCCATTGATATGGCTATGGGGTACTTATGAGAAATAGCCTGGGAACGCATTGCCATTGTGACGTTTCTTCTGGGCTTCTCTTAATGGTGGTATAGGATTCATCCTTACCTCTACACCTAAGTTTATCTGTTTTAGTTTTTTATCTATATGGACTGTTGTCTATACGGGTATTATCTACCTGTGACACAGAAGATACCCGACGTTTCTACGGGGCACAAAGGTATTGCTTACTGAGAGGAGGGTTCACGTAGGGCAGTCAGTCCAGGTACGAGGACAGGGAGTCTCCACCATCAGGCGACGTCCCTGGGCTGAGGATCTATTCAGGGTGAGTGCAGGGACAGGTTAGACACTCCAGCACTCCCCCTTTTGCTGCCCTGTGTGCAACGAACCTCCATAGCCATATCAATGGCTGGTTACCCCGTGTAAATATTCTGTATTGTTTTATATCATTTGTTTCACAAGACTTTTTTTCACTGGTGAATCACTAAGGTGGTGTAATTTTATTAGTATAATTAAGTAAAAGTTATGTTTTAAAGGGTCAACTCTGCTGGAACACTCTAGACTCTATGATCCCTCTATAAATTGTTTATTAATTCAGCTGGACATTTATGTTTTGAGATAGCGGTAACCATCAATCTTAGTTGAATTGGCTGACAGTGACTCGTTCCAAAAGACACCTTGTAGATAGTGAAGAAGTTTATTCCAAACTGTGCAGATCATACACCAATGAACAAATGAATAGTTCAAAAAATCATGCTGTGAGCAGCTAACAGAATACATGAGGCTGAAATGAAGAGTGAAGCCAGAATGTGTCACGAGGGTGTCGAGGACCACGCCTGACTCCGTTATACCCGGGGTCAGGAAGTCGCAGCGGTTGGCTGCACGCTCTATTTAAGATAGGGCTGTTTTCCTTATGGTAGCTTTCTGGGTTTGCTTAGCAAACCCTTTTGGCTCACTCAGGGATCCGTAGCTCCTTCTCCTCAGCTGTTCCTTGTCCAGCACTCCCAGACCTCCTTATATTTCTCTCTCACACTTCTCTGGTTGCCAGAGATAGAGCTTCCTGCCTGGACATCTATTCTGACCTTCTGGAGCTGTGTTGCTGCGTTCGCTGGTAGTTGGTCCAGTACGCTACCCTCCAGATCCCTGTTGGACCTTTTTGGTTTATTGTGGTCGCCCACCTGGGTGTATGTGTTTGTATGTTTTGTCTGTCCTCTCCCTGGTGTTTCCCTCTTAGTGATAGTGGTGTGGACTAGCGATCCCACCGGCCTGTTCACTATCCAGGGCTCATATTAGGGAAAGCCAGGGTTTAGGCACGCGATCGCCGCACGGGTGAGGAACCCGTCTAGGGACGTCAGGGCAGTCAGGTGCCAGCCGCAAGGTGAGTTAGGGGTCACCACCTTTCCCTCTCCCTTGGGCAGGGCTTTCCCTGTTTTCCTCCCTGTGCGTGTCGTCGGTCATTACATTATCTCTGGCCCTTATTTTGTGTAGGTAAAAAAAAAAAAAAAAAAAAATTTTTTTTACCTACTTAGAATCCAGTATGGATCAAATTGCTGCTCTGTCCAAACAATTTCATGGCCTGTCTTTGGAGGTGGTAGGATTGAAGGCGTCGGTCCTCCAGCAACAGCAGCAATTACAACTGACTGCAAGCCCAGCGGTTGCTACTGGTAACCAGGTTGTTGCGGAACCCAAGGTCCCTCTCCCTGACAGATTTTCTGGGGGAAGGGACAAGTTTTTGACATTCCGTGAGGCCTGTAAGTTATATTTTAAACTGCGGCCTTACTCCTCTGGTAATGAAGATCAGCGGGTGGGGGTTGTTATTTCCCTGCTGCAGGGGGATCCGCAGTCCTGGGCGTTCTCTTTACCTACTGATTCCCAGGCTCTTCGGTCAGTGGATGAGTTTTTTGGGGCTTTGGGTCTCATATATGATGACCCTGACCGAGTCGCCCTGGCTGAATCAAGATTACGGAGACTCTTACAAGGAGAGCGGCCGGTAGAGGAGTATTGCTCTGAATTCCGTAGGTGGGCTACGGATACCCAATGGAACGACCCGGCTCTCAGGAGTCAGTTCTGCTCTGGGTTATCCGAAAGGGTTAAGGATGCGCTTGCATTATATGAGACCCCCTTTTCCCTTGATGCGGTTATGTCCCTTTCTATCCGAATAGATAGACGCCTTAGGGTCAGGTTGAAAAAACCGGAGCAATTGGTAACCCCTCCCAAGCAGCAGTTAGTCTGTACGGACTTAGACGAGCCTATGCAGCTAGGAGGAACTACTCGTCAGGTCCGTCCTCCTGAGGCTCGCCGTAGGCGTGGGGTTTGTTTTTTTTGTGGGGAGAGGGGTCATTTCATTAATGTCTGTCTTTCTTTCCTCAGAAACAAAAGACCGTCGGAAAAACTACTAACCCCAGGCTGTGTGGAGGATGTCAGCCGGGGGGTATACGTTTCCTCCATACGTACATCGCAATTTGTGTTGCCAGCGGTTATTATTTTTGGTGATAAGACGGAGACTATTTCTTTCTTTCTGGACAGTGGAGCAGGGGTAAATTTGATAGATGCCCATTTTGCCCGCACTTTGGGTTTGTCTCTCTGTACTTTACAGAGACCCATTCCCATATTCGCTATTGATTCTGCTCCCCTGTCTCAGAGAAACCTCACGCACATGGTTCATAATTTACACCTTCGGGTAGGGGACCATCATAACGAGATGCTTTCAGGTTATGTTCTGGAGGGGCTTCCCACTCCGGTAGTGCTGGGTCTTCCCTGGTTGGTAGCGCACAATCCAGTGGTGGATTGGCAGGCCAGGGAGATATTGGAGTGGAGTGAGCAGTGCAGAGAAAATTGCTTAAATAGCAATTGCTTAGTCGCCTCCATAACTACACTACCTACATTTATTTCGGACTTTGAGGATGTTTTTTCTGAAAAGGGTTGTCAGAAGTTACCACCTCATCGTCCTTATGATTGCCCGGTTAACATTATTCCCGGCGCAAAATTACCCAAGACCAGGTTATATAATCTTTCGGGTCCAGAGAGACAAGCCATGAAAGATTATATCTCCGAGAGCTTGGCTAAGGGACACATCAGACCCTCTTCTTCACCCGTGGCTGCAGGGTTTTTCTTCGTTAAAAAGAAAGATGGGGGCCTGCGTCCTTGCTTAGATTTTCGCGAATTAAATCAGATAACCATCCGAGACCCATACCCTCTTCCTCTCATTCCTGACCTGTTTAATCAGATTGCGGGTGCTAGGTGGTTCTCCAAACTTGATCTTAGGGGTGCCTACAATCTGATTCGTATTAAGGAGGGGGATGAGTGGAAGACAGCGTTTAACACCCCTGAGGGGCATTATGAAAATCTAGTTATGCCTTTCGGTCTGACCCCTGCTCCTGCCGTCTTTCAACATTTCGTTAATGACATTTTTAGTCATCTAATCGGCAGGTTTGTGGTAATATACCTAGATGATATTTTAATTTATTCGTCCGATCTGAAAACACATGAGGTGCATGTCAGACAAGTACTGCAGGTCCTACGGACGAATGAATTATATGCTAAAATTGAAAAATGTGTCTTCGCCGTTCAGGAGATACAATTCCTGGGTTATTTTTTATCTGCGTCAGGTTTCCGTATGGATCCTAGGAAGGTCCAGGCAATTTTAGATTGGGATCTTCCTGAGAACCTCAAAGCACTACAACGGTTCTTGGGCTTCGCAAATTTCTATAGGAAATTCATTAAAAATTATTCACTTATTGTAAAACCGCTTACTGACATGACTAGGAAGGGGACTGATTTTTCTAAATGGTCTGACGCCGCTAAAGTTGCTTTTTCCTCTCTAAAAGAGAGGTTTACCTCAGCACCTGTACTGGTCCAACCTGATGTCTCTCAGCCTTTTATTGTTGAAGTCGATGCGTCAGAGGTGGGAGTGGGGGCGGTGCTGTCTCAGGGTCCGTCTCCTGGCAAATGGCGTCCTTGTGCTTTCTTTTCTAAAAAACTATCTGCAGCAGAAAAGAACTACGATATTGGCAATAGTGAACTATTAGCTATTAAACTTGCGTTTGAGGAGTGGCGTCATTTCTTAGAGGGGGCAGTCCACCCCGTCACTGTAATTACGGACCACAAAAATCTTCTGTACCTCGAATCAGCTAAGCGTCTCACCCCTAGACAGGCTAGGTGGTCGCTATTTTTTACCAGGTTTAACTTTGTGATTACCTATCGTCCTGGGGCAAAGAACACCAAGGCTGATGCACTATCTCGTTGTTTCCCTGGAGGGGGTAATGTGAGTGATCCGGTACCCATTCTTCAAAGAGGAGTGGTTGTTTCTGCGGTACACTCTGTTTTGGAGGGGAAGGTGTTAGAGGCCCAGGGGGACGCCCCGGTCTCTTGCCCCTCAGAGAAATTGTTTGTACCGTTGAACTTACGTTTCGAATTATTAAAGGAACATCATAATTCGGCACTTGCTGGGCACCCGGGTAGTAAAGCAACCTTGGAACTATTGTCTCGTCGTTTTTGGTGGCCAAGGTTGCATCAGGATGTATTGGATTTTGTGTCTTCTTGTTCTACCTGTGCGCGCGCAAAAGTTTCACATACACGTCCTGCAGGGTCTCTATTACCACTCGTCATTCCCAATAGACCGTGGACACATCTGTCAATGGATTTTATCACTGACTTACCTTTGTCTGCGGGTAAAACAGTTATTTTGGTAGTAGTGGACAGGTTTAGCAAAATGGTACACTTCATTGCGTTACCCGCACTACCTAATGCTAAGACTCTTGCTCAGGTATTCGTCAGTGAAATCGTGAAGCTTCACGGGGTCCCCTCCGATGTTGTTTCGGATCGGGGTACCCAGTTTATTTCTAAATTTTGGAAAGCTTTTTGTTCTCGTTTGGGGGTACACTTGTCCTTTTCCTCTGCTTTCCATCCTCAGTCGAATGGACAGACTGAGCGTCCCAACCAAAACCTTGAGACATATCTAAGATATTTTGTGTTTGAAAACCAAGAGTTGTGGTCATCATATTTACCGTTAGCTGAGTTTGCCATAAATAATCGTCGTCAGGAATCCACTGGCAAGTCACCATTTCTTGGTGCATATGGTTTTCATCCCCAATTCTGTACTTTCAAAGAGGGGGGGTCTTCTGGGGTTCCCGAAGAGGAACGGTTTTCGTCATCTCTTTCATCGGTATGGCAGAAGGTGCAAGCTAACTTGAAAAATATGGGAGGTAAATACAAAAGCATGGCTGATAAGAGACGGTCGCCAGGTCCGGACCTAGGAGTGAATGACTATGTGTGGTTGTCTACTAGGAATATTAAATTGAAGGTTCCCTCTTGGAAACTGGGTCCTAGGTTTATTGGCCCTTACAAAATTGTAGCCATCATCAACCCCGTGGCTTTTCGCCTGGAGTTACCTCAGACTTTTAAAATTCATAATGTTTTTCATAAGTCGTTACTCAAAAAATAAGTTCCACCTCTAGAACCATCACCGCTGCCACCCCCTCCTGTTGTCGTGGATGGTAACCTAAAATTTCAGATATCCAAAATTGTTAATTCTCGTCGGGTCCGCCGCTCTCTTCAATATCTGGTGCATTGGAGAGGTTACGGTCCCGAGGAAAGAATGTGGGTTCCTGCGTCTGAGGTAAACGCCGACAGGTTAGTTCGGGTTTTTCATGCCTCTCATCCTGGGAGACCTTGTCCTGAGTGTCCGGAGGCCCCTCGTAGAGAGGGGGGTACTGTCACGAGGGTGTCGAGGACCACGCCTGACTCCGTTATACCCGGGGTCAGGAAGTCGCAGCGGTTGGCTGCACGCTCTATTTAAGATAGGGCTGTTTTCCTTATGGTAGCTTTCTGGGTTTGCCTAGCAAACCCTTTTGGCTCACTCAGGGATCCGTAGCTCCTTCTCCTCAGCTGTTCCTTGTCCAGCACTCCCAGACCTCCTTATATTTCTCTCTCACACTTCTCTGGTTGCCAGAGATAGAGCTTCCTGCCTGGACATCTATTCTGACCTTCTGGAGCTGTGTTGCTGCGTTCGCTGGTAGTTAGTCCAGTACGCTACCCTCCAGATCCCTGTTGGACCTTTTTGGTTTATTGTGGTCGCCCACCTGGGTGTATGTGTTTGTATGTTTTGTCTGTCCTCTCCCTGGTGTTTCCCTCTTAGTGATAGTGGTGTGGACTAGCGATCCCACCGGCCTGTTCACTATCCAGGGCTCATATTAGGGAAAGCCAGGGTTTAGGCACGCGATCGCCGCACGGGTGAGGAACCCGTCTAGGGACGTCAGGGCAGTCAGGTGCCAGCCGCAAGGTGAGTTAGGGGTCACCACCTTTCCCTCTCCCTTGGGCAGGGCTTTCCCTGTTTTCCTCCCTGTGCGTGTCGTCGGTCATTACAGAATGAAAGGGAGAGAGGGGAGAAGACTTTACAGAGAGCACAACAGGAGGGGACCCCGTGAAGGGAGAAGGGACACAGAATAGAAAGGCAAACCATTCATGTGTAACATGACAGTCCCATGTAAATAAAATCGCCACCTCCAACATGCAGTCCCATGTAAATAACATTACCCCTCAACATTCAGTCCCATGTCAATAATGTCATTCCCTCCCACAGCCGCATTCAACAAATATTCCCATGTAAATAACTTCACCATGCCCCAGCCAACTCCAACATGCATTCCCATAAAAATAACATTACCACCTCAACTTTCAATCCCATGTAAATAACATCACTCCACCCCACATGGTGATGGATCATGTGATATACCATGTGATGAGCGCAGTGACATCACCAAAGGTCCTTTAGCCAGTCCTGAAGAAAGTAGAAAGAAGAGGAGATCCGCTATGCGATCAAGTGGATGAGGTGAGTTAAATTTGTTTATTATTTTTAACCCCTCAATTGACATTTTACTAAGCATTCTGTATTAAGAATGCTATTATTTTCCCTTATAACCATGTTATAAGGGAAAATAATAAAATCTACACAACAGCGACCCCAAACCCGAACTTCTGTGAAGAAGTCCGGGTTCGGGTCTGGGTACTAAACATGCTGATTTTTGTCACGCGCGTGCAAAATGCATTAAAACGCTTTGCACTCGCGCAGAAAAATTGAACATTTTCCCGCAACGCACCCGCTTCTTGTTCGGCCCTCGCACGTGACGCCTGTATGAAAGTGGCCTTATACTTACCTCCATCAGGCTGGCAGCGATGCGATGCAGGCCTCTTCCGACTTGTGTCCTGCGCTGTACGGCTCAGGCGGCATGATGATGCCGACTGCACCGGCATCTGATAGGCTCCAGGCACTAGGCATGCAGCCTATCAGATGAATGGAGAAGGGAGACGCCTCTCCCTCCCCTGCTCCGCCGCAGCACTTCCATCTGTATCGCTGTCCTATAGCAAAGATAATGCCCCCCTGTCCTTTCCCTACACTATAAATAATCTTTCCCCTGAACTCCCCTCGTTTTTTCAGCACAATAAAGTATTTTCTTACACAGTCCCTAGTGCCTGCTAACATCTCTCCCTGCACTAAGTACACTGGAAAATGGCAGAATCCAAAATGGCTAACGGTATTTATAGGGCTGTGACATCACAGGGGCTGGCTGGCTGCTGATTGGCTGCATTCATGGTTTTGTGGGTAAACCCTCATTCCCAGAGTTCTTTGCTACATGTCTTAACATGTATATAAAGTAGCAAACAGCGGCTACACCCACCAATCGGCTTTGGATACGAGGTGCTTACCTCTAGAGGCCTCACCCCAGGCCTATATAAAAAAAGAGTATTTGTACGAAAATAAGAGGGGCACTCTCTACATACGGGATCACACACAAAATGGATATGATAGAATTTAGTATTTAATATCCTCACTGCAAATGACAATAACAATAAGTTTGCCCTAAAATAAATGATTAAAATAGTAAAATATTTCCTCAAACATAAAACACATCAATTAGTCATATAATACAATGCTAAAATCTGCCATTATGTGGAAGATAAGAAAATAATCCACTATATATATAACTCCTCCTTGTGGTCAAGAAAAGTTAGTCCTTGAATTCAAGTGTAGCACTATATTTCTCTAGGAAAGCTGTTCAATGTCCTAGTTCCGTTTAAAGCGCAATGATGCAGTTCTCATTTAAGGTGCAGTAGTATAATCAGATAATAAGAGCAGTCCATACTGCTTTGTGTATCTTAATCCGGTTGTATTCCAATAGCACTATACAGTCAGTTCAACCGTACTTATAGCAAATTATGCTGCTCTGTTTAGCTGCGCTAGATGTATCAGCCTGACGGCTATATAGTGCACTATTTTGTGAAGTAGGTATCTCTTACCGGACTCTCGATGTGCCACTCGCCCGCCTTCCAGTGATCGGCGTCTCTTACCGGCCTCCCGCTTCACGGCGTTCTCCTCTGCCCTGCTCCTCACCCTTCACGCGGCGTCCCACGTGGTGATGAAGCAAGCGTCGGCACGGCGTCTCACGTGACACGGAAGAGGCGTTCCTTGCCGGTCAGCTGATTATGCTTGCCGGAGGTCCTGGTTGGGCTAAGGCAATTCCTAGACAGGCCTGTCGTTGTTAGTCGAGTATCCTTTGCGTGCACATCAATTAATTAAGCTCACTTGCTGGGACCATACGCGTTTCGGGGGCAACCCCTTCCTCAGTGGAATGAATGGGTCCGCATCCTATGCGCAAACAAAAACAAAAACGGAACAAACATAGAAACAAAATACGTTTGTGTGCATGTAGCCTTAAACAGTAGATATCCACATGGGCTGAATCTTAGACATGAAATAATGTTCCACTACTAATGGAGAAAATGTAACAGTGTTGCTTTTTGTCCATCAGCAGGATATCACATGAGATCACATAGGAGCATATTCACACTGAGATGCAATATTTATAAATGGTTAGGATAGTTATCACCATTATATTAAAGTGCATTGCATGTTTATTCCAGGATGAGATCCAATATAGTGGAAATTGTTCCACGTTTTGATGATGCACTGGAAAAAATTTGATGGCGTGGGACTGGAAAAAAAATGATTGTGCCATTGTTTTAAGGGTTTAGTTTTTATGGTGTTCACTGTGCAGTAAAAATAACACTATAAAAAGGTAAACAGGACGGCTCACTTAAATATAGTATAGATTTGTTGTTCTAACACTATACCGAGATCTTCAGCTGTCTGGTGCCAACAGACCAAAAGTACAAGCGTAAAATAAAAACATGAGGTCCTCTAGGCATATGTTATTTCAATATACAGTATTTAATGACTAGTGATGAGCAGCAGGGGCAATATTCGAATTCACAATATTTCGCAAATATTTAGGCAAATAATCTTCATATATTCGCAAATTCGAGAATTTGCGATTAGTTTTTTGATTGTGAAAATCAGCAATGTAATACTGTTGATACATTTTTCAAGCTGCTAGAAGTTTTCTGAGACTGGAGAAAATGGTTGGCACAGCAGAACTTTACAATAGCTTTATATGCAGATAGAGTGCTCCAATATATTTGCGGTTGCGCAAATCGGCAAATTATGATGCGTGTGACCTATCACACTACCTATCACACTACCTAACACCCTGCACTGAAATCTATCAGCTACACTAAAGATCAATCTAACCTACACTGACTATCTGTCACACCGGTGACAGGTTTGAGAAGGTCTGAAAGATTATCTGCTCATTAATGATCTGACAGCATCTTTTGGTTTCACTTTGTCTGTGTGTTGCTTGTATGTCCACACCTCTGTCACAGCTGAGGATGGGGAAAACCCTCAGCCGTGCGATGTACAGAGATGATGGTCGCTACTCGACCAGGACGACAGGATTAGGGAGAAGGTCACCTCCTAAACGCATCCCTAACCTGAACCTGACTCCTAGCTACATGAGCCGACCTTGATGGTAGGAGGGCTCATGCTCCGGAACCTAGAAGTCCCTGCTAGCCCTCAAGATGGCCCTCACCTAGGAGCAGGGTAAGACGACCTGTTCCTTCTGGACACGAAGGAACAGGAGTCTCACTGGCCAAGCTGCTGGGAAAAAGGGGAACACAAACAGTCCCATGGATATGGCAGGTAATGTGAACTAGTTCCACTTACCTGCCACAGCCTTGCTGACTGGATCCCTGTGCAGGCAAGCTGAAGTCCACACAACATTCAATGAACCCAGCAAACACACAACCACACACAGGAGCCCATATCCATAGCTGCACCAATATACAACAGGAAAATATCAACTGAACATCACATAACATGGTGTATCACAATTTATGACCACAAGGGTGGCCCTCACTGGCAGATGGAAATGTGACCAGGAGAGTTCCTCCAGCTTACAACAAGGCTGAAGTACCCCTCAGACATCATGTCTTAACTGAGGCTTTATAGCCCATGCAGCCACACCCACAATCGGACACACCCAGTGCACACACACACTAGGAAAGAAGTTAACCCTTCCAACACCAGGGAAGGGAAGACATTAACTTAAAGGGAAAGTGTCCAACACCTAAGCCACACTGTGGCTGTTGCCGCAAGCAACGACATGGGTGGCAACCGTGTCCTGGGAGTCAGCCCGAAGGCCGGGACACTGCCACCACATGTACACACTACAACCAAACGTTGCCACGGGCAACCACAGTGAGGGGAAGATGTCAGTGCACACCAAACATAGGACATAGTGCACACAGACATACATAAGTGCATACATACAGACACACAAACTCCAAAGGGACCGCACACATACCTGTTGTCCGCGGCAACCGCACTTGAGGCAAACTACATCAAGCCTCAAGCTGCGGTTGAAACAACAACCCAAACCGCGGGCAACTGTATGCGGCTCCCAAGGAGTCACGGCCAGAACCGTGGCCGTGACAACCTCCTGTTCAGCTGTGGATCATGTGATCTTTACCTTCCCCTATTTAGTTGGACTCCACCCGTCACTCCTTGTTCTGGATAGCTTCATTTGGTGTTGGAAGAGCTGGAGTGTGGTTCTTAGTTGAAGTCCTGATCATCCATCATCCATCATCCATCATCCATCATCCTTAGAAGTTGTGTTCTGCTTGTTGTGTCTTGTATTCCTCCCCCCCCCCTCTGTTGTTTACTAGGCCTCAGTGAGACGCTGGTTCCTTCACCAGGGAATGAGCGGGTTGTCTCTGCCCTGTCATAAGTCTAGGGCATCTGAGGGCCACCAGGGTTTTCTAGGTTCCTGTGTGTGGGCATCTCTACCATCGAGAGGTGCCCATACGGATAGGAGTTAGGGCCAGGAGCAGGGTTTCATAGGTGGTGACCCTTTTCCTTACCTAGCGGTGAGGCCTAGTGTCTTTTCCCTTCCGTCTTGTTGTCTTTTGGTGTTCTCCCCTACTTCATCCGTGACACTATCTCCCACTAACTATCTGTATTATATTCACTGTATAAGCTAACAAACTATCTAATGTAATTAAACAGTAAAGCACAGAGCACAGCAATGACACTGCTCTCTCTCTCTCAGAACTCCATAAAACTACAGAAAATGGCTGCTGGGGAGTTTCTTATATAGTAAGGGGTAGGCAACTTTTCTATTGGTTGCTAGGGATGTTGCTAAGCTCAGACAAAGACATTGCAGCCTTCTTATTGGCCCACAAGCAAGAAGGGAGGTTACTGATTAAAAAAAATCTAGAATATTCGCGAATACGAATATATAGCATTATATTCAAAATCTTTGCGAATTCTCGAAGTGGCGATATTCACGATTAAAATTTGCGATTTGAATATTCACACCCAACACTATTAATGACCACCAAAATAATCATAAAATACTTGAAATGCCCTAAATAATATATCAAATATATCAAACTATATGTTTAACCTACAGGTGGGTAGGAATTGATATCACTTTAACCTGTTCCGGACACATGACGTACCGGTACGGCATGATGTCCCGGTACGGCATGATGTCCCGGTACTTAAGGACACATGACGTACCGGTTCGTCATGTGTAGTTCCGATCACCGCCGCCTGGCGGGCGGTGATCGGAACAAGGTGCCTGCTCAAATCATTGAGCAGGCACCCGGGGACAATGCACGGGGGGTTTGCGGCTTTTACATGTTGCGGCGGTGCCATCGGGTCCTCGTGCGGCTGTAGGGGGACCCGATGGCATGGAAGGCAGCGCGATGCCTGTGATGAGCCTGTGAGATCCAGCCCCCTGGATCTCACAGGCCGGAAGCTGTGTGAGTAATACACACTGTATTACTCATACAGCCAATGCATTCCAATACAGAAGTATTGGAATGCATTGTAAAGGGGATTAGACCTCCAAAAGTTGAAGTCCCAAAGTGGGACAAAAAATAAAGAGAAAAAAAAGTTGAAAAAATAAAGTTTGCCCCCCAAAAAATTAAAAGTTTAAAGTAAAAATAAACAAAAACGTCATTTTCCCCAAATAGAGTAAAAAAAAAAAAGGGTAAAAATTAGGGAAAAAAATAAAGCAGACATATTAGGTATCTCCGCGTCCGTATAGACTGGCTCTATAAACATATCACATGACCTAACCCCTCAGATGAACACCGTAAAAAAAAAAAATTAAAACTTTGCTAATTAATACCAATCTAACCGTCACCTCATCCCGCAAAACATGAGCCCCTACCTAAGACAATCGCCCTAAAAATTAAAAAAAACTATGGCTCAGAATATGGAGACACTAAAACATAATTTTTTTGGTTTTAAAAAAGCTGTTATTGTGTAAAATTTAAGTAAATAAAAAAGTATACATATTACATATCGCCGCGTCCTTAATAACCTGCTCTATAAAAATATCACATGACCTAATCCCTCAGATGAACACCGTAAAAAAAACAAACAGTGTAACAAAAAAGGGTAATAGCAAGCGATCGAAAAGTCATACGCACCCCAAAATAGTGGCAATCAAACCTTCATCTCATCCCGCAAAAATCATACCCTACCGAAGATAATCGCCCAAAAACAAAAAAAAATATGGCTCTCAGACTATGGAGACACTAAAACATGATTTTTTTTGTTTAAAAAATGAAATCATTGTGTAAAACTTACATAAATAAAAGAATTGTATACATATTAGGTATCGCCGCGTCCGTGACAATCTGCTCTATAAAAATACCACATGATCTAACCTGTAAGATGAATGTTGTAAATATTAAAAAATAAAAACGGTGCCAAAACAGCAATTTCTTGTTACCTTGCCTCACAAAAAGTGTAATATAGAGCAACCAAAAATCATATGTACCGTAAACTAGTACCAACAAAACTTCCACCCTATCCAGTAGTTTTTCTAGGGGTGCATCAGTGGGGCTTCAAATGGGACATGGTGTCAAAAAAACAGTCCAGCAAAATTTGCTTTCCAAAAACCGTATGGCATTCCTTTCCTTCTGCGCCCTGCCGTGTGCCCGTACAGCGCTTTACGACCACATATGGGGTGCTTCTGTAAACTACAGAATCGGGGCCATAAATATTGAGTTTTGTTTGGCTGTTAACCCTTGCTTTGTAACTGGAAAAAAAAAAATATTAAAATGGAAAATCTGCCAAAAAAGTAAAATTTTGAAATTGTATCTCTATTTTCCATTAATTCTTGTGGAACACCTAAAGGGTTAACAAATTTTGTAAAATCAGTTTTGAATACCTTGAGGGGTGTAGTTTCTAAAATGGGGTCACTTTTTTGGAGTTTCTTCTCTAGGGGTACATCAGGGGGGCTTCAAATGGGACATGGTGTCAAAATACCAGTCCAGCAAAATCTGCATTCCAAAACTGTATGGCATTCCTTTCCTTCTGTGTCCTGCCGTGTGCCCGTAGAACAGTTTACGACCACATATGGGGTGTTTCTGTAAACTACAGACTCAGGGCCATAAATACTGAGTTTTGTTTGGCTGTTAACCCTTGCTTTGTAACTGGAAAAAAAAAATATTAAAATGGTAAATCTGCCAAAAAAGTGACATTTTGAAATTGTATCTCTATTTTCCATTAATTCTTGTGGAACACCTAAAGGGTTAACAAAGTTTGTAAAATCAGTTTTGAATACCTTGAGGGGTGTAGTTTCTAAAATGGGGTCCCTATTTTGGAGTTTCTACTCTAGGGGTGCTTCAAATGGGGCATTCCTTTCCTTCTGCGCCCTGCTGTGTGCCCATACAGCGGTTTACGACCACATATGGGGTGTTTCTGTAAACTAGAATGAAATATGAAATGTAAGCTGACATGTTACACCTTGACTGGAATTGTTAAAATAACACATTTAGGCCTCGTGCACAAGATCGTTCTGTTTTTTGCGGTCCGCAAACCGTGGATCGGCAAAAAACGGAAGCCGTCCGTGTGTCTTCCGCAATTTGCGGAACGGAACGTGCGGCCCATTGTCTATTCTCCACGGAACGGAGCAACGGATGCGGACAGCACAAGGAGTGCTGTCCGCATCTTTTGCGCCCCTATTGAAGTGAATGGGTCTGCAACCGAGCCGCAAAAACTGCGGCTCGGATGCGGACCAGAACAACGGTCGTGTGCATGAGGACTTATTCTGTGGGTCAGTACAATTACAGCTAGAGATTAGCAAAGCAGAATTAATTAGTCATGAACATTATAAATCTGGTATACCTAGGCCACTCTGCCTTAGGCCTCATGCACACGACTGTTTTGTGGTCCGCATCAAAGCTGCATTTTTTGCGGCTCGGGTGCGGACCCATTAACTTCAATGGGGCCGCAAAAGATGCGGATAGCACTCCGTGTGTTGTCCGCATCTGTTGCCCCGCAAAAAAAAATAGCATGTCCTATTCTTGTCCGTTTTGCGGACAAGAATAGTCATTTCTACAATGGGCCGCCCGTTCCGTTCCGCAAATTGCGGAAGGCACACAGGTGGCTTCCGTGTTTTGCGGATCCGCGGTTTGCGTACCGCATAAAACTGCACGGTCGTGTTCATGAAGCCTTAGGGTAAGGCCACATGGAGCACCCGTGCTGTGGGCGGGTTGCAACCACGCTGCGGTGAAGAACCTCGTGGCCAGTTAGCCAGCAGCTGTATTTTATGTTATAATAAAGAGCACACTTTATAGTGCTTCTTCATTGTTCATGGCCACACTGCACCTTTAATGCATCTTTAAACAGGTGCTGTTGCTGGTATGGGGTTTGGCTGATTAGGTGGGGGCAAAATATGCTGACATATGTACTTTTCCAACCCCAGCATTCTCCTACCCTACAGGTGGAAGCCCTTCTTCTGCCATCTGCTTTCCCTCCTTTTCCACATCATCTAATATTGATGAGAATATGTCCAGCTCCTCCTCTCTCTGGATCTTGCTGACTTTTCTAGGACATGGAGACTTTGAAGGATGAGAACTCCACATTGTGGATGCGGACCCATTGACTTGAATGCATCCACGATCCACAAGACATGGCAAAAGACAGGGCATGTCCTATCTTTTGCTGTGCATAGGCACAGACCTGAAAGCCCACAGAAGGGCTGCCAAATGTTTCCGTGGGTTTCCAATCCATGCCTCCGCACAGCAAAAGATAGGACATGTCCTATCTTTTGCTATATCTTTCGGATTGTGTACTCATTCAAGTCAATAGGTCCGCATTCGGGATGTGGCGTTCACGCGACCGGTGCTTGTGTTTTGCGGAGAACAGTGATAACACAAAGAGCTAATTACATAATAGACATGATATTACTAGTCATATCCTATCACACTTCCTCCGCCATATTCTGTTCGTTCATCTTGAAACTATCTACTCCCCAGATTAGCTACACACTGGCTCCCAGCCATCCACATGAGGTAAAATAAAACTTGATTCATCGAACAAGGCCTGATTTTTCCATTGCTTCATAGTCCAGATGATATGCTGACATGCCTATTGTAGGCACTTTCAGTACTGATGTTCCAGTGATCCTCACACTGCTTGTTTTTCTGGAGTGATGACTTACATGTTTAGCACGTGACTGCTGAGGTTAGTGACTGGATGCCATGGTCATGTCCATGAATGACACATTACGGTTACATCTCAACTAATGGAGTATTGGCACTAGAGTGGCAAGTTTACAACAGATACTGTTTGTTTTTCATTTTTATGAGATTTTATGTATTACGAGCATTTTTCCGTGAGGATTTTTGTGTGAAAAAACCACACTACAAGTACCGTTAGCTTTTTTTCTGTATGAAAATTGACCTGCCAAGCAGATCTCAAAATCTACAGCATGTCAATTAGGCCTCCTGCACACGAACGTATTTTTTTGCGGTCAGCAAAAACGGGTCCCGTTTTTCCGTGATCCGTGACCGTTTTTTCGTCCGTGGGTCTTCCTTGATTTTTGGAGGATCCACGGACATGAAAAAAAAGTCGTTTTGGTGTCCGCCTGGCCGTGCGGAGCCAAACGGATCCGTCCTGAATTACAATGCAAGTTAATGGGGACGGATCCGTTTGACGTTGACACAATATGGTGCCATTTCAAACGGATCCGTCCCCATTGACTTTCAATGTAAAGTCTGGAGTCCCTTTTATACCATCGGATCGGAGTTTTCTCCAATCCGATGGTATATTTTAACTTGAAGCGTCCCCATCACCATGGGAACGCCTCTATGTTAGAATATACTGTCGGATATGAGTTAGATCGTGAAACCTCATTTCCGACAGTATATTCTAACACAGAGGCGTTCCCATGGTGATGGGGACGCTTCTAGTTAGAATATACTACAAACTGTGTACATGACTGCCCCCTGCTGCCTAGCAGCATCCGATCTCTTACAGGGGGCTGTGATCAGCACAATTAACCCTTCAGGTGCCGCACCTGAAGGGGTTAATTGTGCTATCATCTCCCCCTGTAAGAGATCAGGGCTGCCAGGCAGCAGGGGGCAGACCCCCCCCCTCCCCCCTCCCCAGTTTGAATATCATTGGTGGCCAGTGCAGCCCCCCCCCCCTTCCTCCCTCTATTGTAAAAATTCGTTGGTGGCACAGTGTGCGCCCCCCCCCCCCTTCCTCCCTCTATTGTAATCGTTGGTGGCACAGTGTGCGCCCCCCATTGGCCCCCCTCCCTCTATAGCATTAACAACATTGGTGGCCAGTGTGCGGCCTCCCATCTAGCCCCCCCCCCCCCCATCATTGGTGGCAGCGGGTTACTAGCAGTAGTGATTCATACTTACCTGGGAGCTGCGATGTCTGCTTCCGGCCGGGAGCTCCTCCTACTGGTAAGTGACAGTTCATTTAGCAATGACACTTACCAGTAGGTGGAGCTCCCGGCCGGACACGAACATCGCAGCAGCCGGCCCGGTAAGTATGAATCTTCTACTATTGTACTATTGCTAAGTAACCATGGCAACCAGCGTCCTGGTTGCCATGGTTACCGATCGGAGCCCCAGCGATTAAACTGGGACTCCGATCGGAACTCCGCTGCCACCAATGATGGGGGGGGGGGGGGGGGGGAGATGGGAGGCCGCACACTGGCCACCAATGTTGTTAATGCTATAGAGGGAGGGGGGGGCCGATGGGGGGCGCACACTGTGCCACCAACGAATTATTACAATAGAGGGAGGGAGGGGGGGGGGCGCACACTGTGCCACCAACGAATTATTACAATAGAGGAAGGGAGGGGGGGGCGCACACTGTGCCACCAACAAATAATTACAATAGAGGGAGGGGGGGGGGCCGCACTGGCCACCAATGATATTTAAACTGGGGAGGGGGGGGGGGGGGGGGTCTGCCCCCTGCTGCCTGGCAGCCCTGATCTCTTACTGGGGGCCGTGATCAGCACAATTAACCCCTTCAGGTGCCGCACCTGAAGGGGTTAATTGTGCTGATCACGGCCCCCTGTAAGAGATCGGGTGCTGCCAGGCAGCAGGGGGCAGTCTTGTACACAGTTTGTAGTGTATTCTAACTAGAAGCGTCCCCATCACCATGGGAACGCTTCTGTGTTAGAATATACTGTCGGTTCTGAGTTTTCACGAAGTGAAAACTCAGCTTTGAAAAAGCTTTTATACAGACGGATCTTCGGATCCGTCTGTATAAAAACTAACCTACGGCCACGGATCACGGACACGGATGCCAATCTTGTGTGCATCTGTGTTCTTTCACGGACCCATTGACTTGAATGGGTCCGTGAACCGTTGGCCGTGAAAAAAATAGGACAGGTCATATTTTTTTCACGGCCAGGAAACACGGATCACGGATGCGGCTGCAAAACGGTGCATTTTCCGATTTTTCCACGGACCCATTGAAAGTCAATGGGTCCGTGAAAAAAAGCGGAAAACGGCACAACGGCCACGGGTGCACACAACGTTCGTGTGCAGGAGGCCTTATTTGTCCGATTTTTTTTTTTTTGTTGTTGTTGTTGTGTGGCTTTCATTCTTTGCAATGCAAGGGTGATATCTGTGGCAAATCTGCATCAAATCCGCCACAAAAACTGCAAGTAAAGTGTGGAAAAGCAAAGAAATGAGGAAATCTATGTGAAAATCCATGCAGAATTTCCGTTTTCTTAGGGTAACTGCACTTGATGTGGATTATGCTCTTTTTTTGTCTAAGAGCATAATATGATACCAGCAAAGTAAATGAGATTTGGCAAATCTCACATACACTTAGCTTTTTTTTTTCTTCATTGTGGAAATTGACCTGCCGTGTGGATTTTCAAATCCTTGCATGTCAATTGTTTGCACAATTCCACACCGTATGTATAGTGGTTTTCCGCATAGACTTCAAAGGTTTGTTAACAGAAAATTTGTCCCAAAATGGGCATTAAAAAAATTCACAAAACCACAAAAACATGCACATAAATTGCAATAAACAGTGCAGCATTAGGTACTTTTTTTTATTCGACTTTGGTGCAGATTTTCTGCATACAAATCTGCACAGTGTGCAGGTACCCTTAGGCCCCTTGCAGACGATTAGGTCCGGATGCGTTGCATCTGCGATCAGGAAAAATTGTGCGAGTGTGTACGCAATTTTCAGTCAGTTTTGACTGCGATTGCATTGCATTGCTCAGTTCTTTTCGCGCGAGTGCAATGCGTTTCTATCTTCATTCAGCAGGACCTACGCTGACGTCACCGCGCTCACCACGTCATCAAAGGTCCATTGGCAGGTCCTGAAAGAAGAAGAAAGAAGACATGCCGGCTGAGCGAACAAGCGGATGAGGTGAGTTAATTATTTTTGTTATTTTCTAACCCCTCAAGCCACATTTTACTATGCATTCTGTATTAAGAATGGTATTATTTTCCCTTATAACCATGTTATAGCAACCATGCGTGAAAATCGCTTGCGGATGCTTGCGATTTCCACGCATCCCCATTCATTTCTATGGGGCGTGCGTTGCATGAAAAACGCAGACTATAGAACATGCTGCGATTTTCACGCAACGCACAAGTGATGAGTGAAAATCAACGCTCATCAGAACAGCTGCATTGAAGTGAATGGGTCCGGATTCAGTGCGGGTGCAATGCGTTCACCTCACGCATTGCACCCGCGCGGACTCCTCTCCCGTGTGAAAGGGGCCTTAAGATCTAGAAAGGGGATAAACTGCAGTTTCATTTGAAGGCTCTAAACCGTTCAGTATACTATTACATGACAGACTTCAGAAACATGTAATGAGGCAAATCCGTTATTATTTTCATTATCATCATCACCACCATGCGTAAACAAGCTTAGATACTTGCTATTTAAAAGAAAAAAGAGCTTTTAAAAAAACAAAAAACTTTTGGTTGTATTTCTGTGACTATTGCCACCTCATTTATTAGGTTACAGCAGTTTTCTAAGAATGATGGACAGTAATTAAAACTTAGCTGGTAATAACCTCCTCACTCTTGACATTTCTTCAGGGTTTTTTGTTCACCACCATCTACATATAGATTAAAAATTGTAATTGGACCACAAAAAGGGTAAAAGAAATACGCCTGGTTCGTTTGCTTGTGACTGACATTCTGGAATTTTATTTAATTTGAGAAAATTGAGTTGAACCAGAGAACACCAGGAACAGTGAGTTGTCTCAAATGATATAAAAGGCATGACAACATTTCTACAATTCAAAAGCTGAAGATGGAAATTGTACATGGGAAGCCCAAGGATGCAGAAATTACTTTTAAGACTGAGGTAATGTGTACAAGAATGGTAGTTTAATGTTACCTTTGCTATATTATGTCAGAGCAAAAGTCAATTCTCTGCAGGTTATATGATACATTTCAGCAAGAAATCTCTGAACAAGTTAAATTAAGGCTACTTTCACAGTAGTTTTTTCAATTCCGCCATTAAGATCCGTCATAGTATCTCAATAGCGGATAAAAACGCTTCCGTTTTGTCCCCATTGCGCTCCCATTGCAGACAGAATACTGCTGCAAGCGGTGTTTTCCTGTCCGCGAGGTGGTGCAGAGCAAGACGGTTCTGTCCTGACACACAATGTAAGTCAATGGGGATGGATCCGTTTTCTCTGACACAATAGAAAACGGAATCCGTCTCCCATTGACTTTCAATAGTGTTCATGACGGATCCGTCATGGCTATATAAGGCATAATACAACGGATTCATTCATGACGGATGCATGCGGTTGTGTTATTGTAACGGAAGCGTTTTTGTAGATCCATGACAGATCTGCAAAAAACGCCAGCGTGAAAGTAGCCTTAGTCGGCTGTACAAAAAAAAAGGATATATATTTTGCTGTATATTATTCATTTATTAACAACTTTAACCACTTAAGGACCACAGGTTTATACCCCCCTAGTGACCAGGCCCTTTTTTCCAAATCGGCACTTCACAACTTTAACGGTTTATTGCTCGGTCATGCAACTTACCACCCAAATGAATTTTACCTCCTTTTCTTCTCACTAATAGAGCTTTCATTTAGTGGTATTTCATTGCTGCTGACATTTTTACTTTTTTTTGTTATTAATCGAAATTTAACGATTTTTTAGCAAAAAAATTACATTTTTCACTTTCAGTTGTAAAATTTTGCAAAAAAAAACGACATCCATATATAAATTTTTCTCTAAATTTATTGTTCTACATGTCTTTGATAAAAAAAAATATGTTTAGGTAAAAAAAAAAATGGTTTGGGTAAAAGTCATAGCGTTTACAAACTATGGTACAAAAACGTGAATTTCCGCTTTTTGAAGCAGTTCTGACTTTCTGAGCACCTGTCATGTTTCCTGAGGTTCTACAATGCCCAGACAGTAGAAAAACCCCACAAATGACCCCATTTTGGAAAGTAGACACCCTAAGGTATTCGCTGATGGGCATACTGAGTTCATAGAACTTTTTATTTTTTGTCACAAGTTAGCGGAAAATGATGATTTTTTTTATTTTATTTTTTTCCTTACAAAGTCTCATATTCCACTAACTTGTGACAAAAAATAAAAACTTCCATGAACTTACTATGCCCATCATGAAATACCTTGGGGTGTCTTTCCAAAATGGGGTCACTTGTGGGGTAGTTATACTGCCCTGGCATTTTAGGGGCCCAAATGCATGCGAAGTAGTTTGAAATCAAAATCTGTAAAAAATGGCCGGTGAAATCCGAAAAGGTGCTCTTTGGAATGTGGGCCCCTTTGCCCACCTAGGCTGCAGAAAAGTGTCACACATGTGGTATCACAGTACTCAGGAGAACTTGGGGAATGTGTTTTGGGGTTTCATTTTACATATACCCATGCTGGGTGAGATAAATATCTTGGTCAAATGCCAACTTTGTATAAGCAAATGGGAAAAGTTGTCTTTTGCCGAGATATTTCTCTCACCCAGCATGGGTATATGTAAAAAGACACCCCAAAACACATTGCCCAACTTCTCCTGAGTACGGCGATACCACATGTGTGACACTTTTTTGCAGCCTAGGTGGGCAAATGGGCCCACATTCCAAAGAGCACCTTTCGGATTACACAGGCTATTTTTTACACATTTTGATTTCAAACTACTTCGCATGAATTTGGGCCCCTAAAATGCCAGGGCAGTATAACTACCCCACAAGTGACCCCATTTTGGAAAGAAGACACCCCAAGGTATTTCATGATGGGCATAGTAAGTTCATGGAAGTTTTTATTTTTTGTCACAAGTTAGTGGAATATGAGACTTTGTAAGAAAATAAATAAATAAAAAAAACATCATTTTCCGCTAACTTGTGACAAAAAATAAAAAATTCTAGGAACTCGCCATGCCCCTCACGGAATACCTTGGGGTGTCTTCTTTCCAAAATAAGGTCACTTGTGGGGTAGTGGCGTGCATGCTGGTAACTGCTTTCCCTGGATATAATGGAGGCCATTTTGGCACCGAAAATGACGGAAATTCAGGCGGATCCAGCATGTAAGTGGAACCTACACTTTCTGAATTTTATGATAGCCGCTATGGCACATAACAGGTATATTTAGTGTTAGGAACCCGTCTAACTAGAGATTGCCTTGACGTTCGGCAGACGGGCTCAAATAATTTTGTACAAAACGATTTGCCAAGTATCTCTAACTTATTAGTTCAGCATTTGCTATTATGATGCAATTTTGTACCTTGTTTGATTTGCAGTGAGCTGTTGCATTGCTTGTTTTGTCTAATAGTTTGAAATCAAAATCTGTAAAAAATGGCCTGTGAAATCCGAAAGGTGCTCTTTGGAATGTGGGCCCATTTGCCCACCTTGGCTGCAAAAAAGTGTCACACATGTGGTATCGCCGTACTCAGAAGAAGTTGGGCAATGTGTTTTGGGGTGTCTTTTTACATATACCCATGCTGGGTGAGAGAAATATCTTGGCAAAAGAAAACTTTTCCCATTTTTTTTATACAAAGTTGGCATTTGACCAAGATATTTATCTCACCCAGCATGGGTATATGTAAAATGACACCCCAAAACACATTCCCCAACTTCTCCTGAGTACGGCAATACCACATGTGTGACACTTTTTTGCAGCCTAGATGCGCAAAGGGGCCCACATTCCTTTTAGGAGGGCATTTTTAGACATTTGGATCCCAGACTTCTTCGCATGCTTTAGGGCCCCTAAAATGCCAGGGCAGTATAAATACCCCACATGTGACCCCATTTTGGAAAGAAGACACCCCAAGGTATTCAATGAGGGGCATGGCGAGTTCATAGAATTTTTTATTTTTTTTTGGCACAAGTTAGCGGAAATTGATTTTTTTAGTTTTTTCTCACAAAGTCTCCCTTTCCGCTAACTTGGGACAAAAATTTCAATCTTTCATGGACTCAATATGCCCCTCAGCAAATACCTTGGGGTGTCTTCTTTCCAAAATGGTGTCATTTGTGGGGTGTTTGTACTGCCCTGGCATTTGAGGGTCACAGCAGTCATTACATGTATGGCCAGCATTAGGAGTTTCTGCTATTTTCCTTATATTGAGCATACGGGTAATGAGATATTTTTTTTTCGTTCAGCCTCTGGGCTGAAAGAAAAAATGAACGGCACAGATTTCTTCATTTGCATCGATCAATGTAGTGTAAAAAATCTCTGCCAAAAAAAAAGGAGGGGAAAGGCGTCTGCCAGGACAAAGGAGCTCGACCCAACATCTATACCCACTTAGCTCGTATGCCCTGGCAAACCAGATTTCTCCATTCACATCAATCGATGTGGATGAATATATCATTGCCGGGATTTTTAGATTTATTTTTTTATATATACAAAGTGTTTGCCAAAGCATATGAACACCGCCGCCTCCTCAGCTCATATGCCTCGGCAAACGTATCTTTTACTGCAGAGGAGAAATCTCGTCTTGCAGCGCCGCATACACCGACTTTTGTGTAATCTGACAGCAGCAATGCTTCTGTCAGAATGCACATCAGTGCTGCAGCTGCTTGATCGCTTGGTCCACCTAGAAGGTAAAAAAAAAAAAAAAGCCTGGCCGCAACGCAATAAATTTATTAACATTAACTTTAGAGAACATTAACTTTTATAAACTTTTGAAACAGAACAATAACTTTTTTGCTTACTGGTGATTTTTTTTTTTTTTTATAGGACAAACCTCTTCTTCCCCATGGGACAATGTGCAAAGCGCAAATCGCCAAGAGATGTGGCGAAGTACATTATGCACTTTGTCCCAGGTGAAAGGAGAGGTTTGTGGCAGCTCTGTGTGAAAGGGCCCTAAGACCCAGTGTGCCTGTCCGGTGTACGCAATCCCTATGCTAATAGTGTACCTGAGTGTGGAACTTGCGGAAACACTCCCCTATGCATAGGGCAGGCTGGTCAGGACAGTCAGGACAAAAAAAGGTGGTGTCACGCCTTATTCCACCCCTGCTACAGACACAACATCTTTTTCTTGGGGAACGTTGAGTTGGGGTACCAGGATAGACAGACGGGAAGTGTCTGCCATGTAGCCGGCTCACTACATCAGGGCCTTGGGGCACGGACCCTCCTGGATACAGGATTTCCGAAATGATCTCTTTCTGGAATTTTAGGAAGGATCCTGTTCTCCCAGCCTTACTGTAGAGAACAAAACTATTATACATCGCCAATTGAATTAAATAAACAGACACCTTCTTATACCAGCGTCTGGTGCGTCGGGAAACTAAATAGGGAGCCAACATCTGGTCATTGAAGTCCACCCCTCCCATGTGAAGGTTATAGTCGTGGACAGAGAGGGGTTTCACAATGACTCCAGTTGTCTGTTCAATTTGGACAGTCGTGTCTGCGTAAATGGTGGACAGAAGGTAAACGTCCCTCTTGTCCCTCCACTTCACCGCGAGCAGTTCTTGGTCACACAAGGTAGCCCTCTCCCCCCGTGCAAGTCGGGTACTAACGAGCCGTTGGGGGAAGCCCCGGCGACTAGGTCGCGCGGTGCCACAGCATTGAATTCCGACTAGATGTAAGTGCCGAAAGAGGGCCACGCTTGAGTAAAAATTGTCCACGTATAAGTGGTACCCCTTGTGGAGTAAGGGTGACACCAAGTCCCAGACAATCTTGCCACTGCTCCCCAGGTAGTCAGGACATCCGACCGGCTCCAGTTTTGAGTCTTTTCCCTCATAGACCCTAAAACGATATGTATAGCCTGTGGCCCTTTCACAGAGCTTATACAGTTTGACCCCCTACCGGGCGCGCTTGCTAGGGCTGTACTGTTTTATGCCAAGGCGCCCGGTAAAATGTACTAGGGCCTCGTCTATGCAGATGTTTTGATTAGGGGTATACGCATCTGCAAATCTGGATGACAAATGGTCTATGAGGGGCCGAATTTTGTGGAGCCGGTCATAAGCAGGGTGGCCTCTTGGATGACAGGTGCTATTTTCCTTAAAATGCATAAAGCACATGATGACCTCAAAACGTGCCCTAGACATTGCAGCAGAGAACATGGGCATGTAATGTATTGGGTCTTTAGACCAATATGACCGCAATACATTTTTTTTAGTTAGACCCATGCTGAGGATAAGGCCCAAAAAAATTTTAAACTCGGAAACTGTGACTGGTTTCCACCGGAAAGGCTGGGCATAGTAGCTTTCCGGATTGGCGGTAATAAACTGTGTGGCGTAGCGGTTGTTTCTGCCACAACTAGGTCAAAGAGATCCGCGGTGAAAAACAGCTCAAAAAACTGAAGGGCCGATCCTAAATGAGCCGTCTCCACGCGAACTCCAGACTGGGCGGTGAAGGGGGGCAATACGGGTGCGGCGGAATCAGGGGATTGCCAATTAGGATTTGCCAGCACCTCTGGGAGATTAAGGGTTCTATGGGCCTGTGAACGCGGTGGCTGCGACAGGGAAGTTATTGCACGTACCAGCTGGAACTGCCCTTCTGGTGCTCGCCACTTCACCAGGGAATACGGCAGTGCTGGTAGAAGGTCCAGGATGTGCTGCGCTGCTGGTGTATGCCGCACCATAAACAAGATCAGCGCTAGCACCACTCTGCTGCAAATGAGGATCATCATGCGGGGTAGGCAGAACTCTGACATGGGATCGGGTACGTCTGACCGTAGTAGGGACCTCTACCTCGTCATCTTCGCTAGCGGTTAGAGTGCCACTGCTGTCTACAGGTTCATACTCTGAACCACTGGTTTCAGCGGATGAGGCGTCCCCATCGCTTTCATCCATCACGGCCAGAATCCTGTAGGCCTCTTCAGCGGAATACCCCTTGTTTGACATTTTGGGTTCACTAAATTTAGGGGGTATTCCTCTGAGACTACCCGGGAAAAAGAGCAAACCTACCTAGTAAAAAGGAGTGCTTGCGAAGTAAAGCTGCGATCGCAATAAAGATCCAAAAAGCTCAAAAGTGATCTTTATAGCGGCGCAGCGATTTTACCGTGTTTTTGCAGTGATCAGAAAAAAAATATTTCTGTCACTGCGGTGGGGCGGACTGAACAAGTGTGCGCAAAAGATCAGGCGTGATCGGGCGAACACTGTGTTTTGTAGAGCCTAAGGTGACCCTAATGTACTTATATAGATCTGAATGCGATCAGTATTGATCACTTACAGATACTATATAGTACTAGTGCTGATTAGCGACAGCGATGGCGCTAATCAGCGACTAAAAAGTGACTGCGGTGCGGTGGGCTGGGCGCTAAACTACCTAGCAAGTAGCTAACTACCTGGCAGGGATGAGGGACCCTTACAGGGGGGCTGATCAGTGACAGGGGGGTGGACAAGGGGGTAATCAGGGAGTCTGATATGGGTGATCAGGTGCTAAATAAGGGGTTAATAAATGACAGGGTAATGTGTAATGTGTGGTGTTTGGTGCTACTTACAGAGCTGCCTGTGTCCTCTGGTGGTCGATCCAAGCGAAAGGGACCACCAGAGGACCAGGCAGCAGTTATATCAGACGCTATTTTCAAAATAGCGTCTGACATAACCATTTCATTCGTCGATTCAAAAATCCACAGCCTGCCAGCCAATGATCGCGGCCGGCAGGCTGTAGAAGAACTTGTGCACTACGCGATCCTGTGAACGCGCGTTCACAGGAAATCTCGGCTCACGTGAAATGACGCCAATCGGCGTTAGTGTGACCTGGGAGCGCCGCAGCGATGACGCCTTTCGGCGTTAGTGTGACGGTAAGTGGTTAAAGAGGTTGACCAATATCAGAAATGGCCTAATTCAATGTGTAGTGGCATGTGGAACTGTAAAATCATTCATTCTTTACATTGAAGCCCATGGGTCCCATATGTAGACAATGGATGCAGTAGCCACCACATCCATTTCTCCCAAGATGGGGCGATCAGATGATTTACACACTTCACTTTCGTGATAGCCTCCTCTTCTGTGTTGGTGAAAATGTTCAGAAGAATACAGGCTGAATAATCTCTTGGAGGCAACTAAGAAGGTGGTCTTGATGGTAAAGACTGGACCACCACTATATTTTGAGAGCCATTAATGTTGTGGCTGCAGTGCCCATTGATTTCACCTGGAACTCAAAGGCAGGAGACAGCTTCAATATGCATACCAGGACAAGGAATGATCCGTTTTGCAGTTTCAAATGTCACTACCTTCTGGATTATGCCAATTCTGAAATTTCTTTAGAAAGTGTCAAATCCCTTTAAAGGGGTTATCCAGTGTCCAATATTGATGACCTATCCTCAGGATAGGTCATAATTATATGATTGACAGGGTTAAACTCCTTGCACCCTGACAATCAGCTGTATGAAGAGACTACAGCACTACTATAAGTGCTGCATTCTCTTCTTCACTAATTACTTGCTCACAGTCGATATTTCAGTGGCAGACCAGAATAATTACAGCTCCTCCAACCCATTCACTTGAATGGGATGTAGTGTAACTGCAGCAAGCCCCTGAGGAGTCAGTATAGAGAATGGGAGTGGTAGAGTCCCTGATAAAGTGCTCTCTCACGGTGTACTCCATCATGTCATTGCTCCCTGTCAGTGCTGAAGAATGAGGCTAGAGTTAAAGTCTATTTTACTAAGTGCAACTTAGAATTTTAAATACCTACAGTGGTGCAACGAGCCCCCGTGGGAGACAGTGTCTTGGGAGTGGTAGTGGCCCTGATGTAGTGTTGTAGTGTAAGGGTGTCATACCATAGGCCATCGCTCCATGGGATCTGTTGCAGTGAAAGTTATAGGACTGAAGAGGTCAGAGTTGAATACAACAAAGTCCTTTTTACTAAGTGCAACGTAGAAATTGAAATACATACAGTAGCAGCAGACTTTAGTGAAATTCTTCTCTGGCACCAGCAAAGATAACAAGGCAGATTGATTGATCGTGATTCAGCACTTGATACTGACCTAGTGTTTTTTTGGTGATGGGTGGCTTAGTTGTATTCCCTCACTTTACAGCAGTGTCTGTAGAAGCTGAATTTAGCAGTTCACTCTGCTGTTATTTTCTTAAGGTTTAGTTGAGATAATTACTTGAGGAATTCTCTCTCCAGAGAATTCTCTGTAGGAGAAGGAGCACTGCAGTCTGCACCCTCTCTACTCTTTTTCTAGACAGGAGCACCCTACCCTTGGCAGGAAGCAGGACCAGCTCACTCCTACCAAGAGAGGAGGAACAGAGAGGTCAACCCTGTTCATGCCAATTTTTGCCATACATTCCTTGCTGGTAGTGATAGCCAGTAAACAATCTGTGAAATACAATGCATAACAATAAACAATTTGGAGTACCCCCAGGCCTGGGGTACTATAGTAGTGGCAGGCTTTAAGTGCAAATCTGGTGCCAGTAAAGAAATGGAGGCAGGTTTGTTGGTGGCAATTCAACACCTGGATGATACTGGCCAAGAAGTAGTCTGGTGATGGGTGTCTTGGCTGTAATACCTCACATTGCAACAGTGTCATCAATGCTGAGGGTAGCAGTTCATGTTGCTGTCTGAAGTCTTAAGATTTTACTTGAGAAGAATAGGTCTAGTTCTCTCTAAAGAATCTGTATCAGGAGCTCTTTCTGTTGATTCATCTCTTCTCTGTCCCTGAATAGGAATTCCCCTATCTTGGGAGGGAGCAGGGCCAGCCCACTCCTACTAAGAGGGGAGGAACAGGTGGTTAGCCCCATTCCTTGACAATCTTTGCTAACTATTCCTCGCTGGTAGCTGTGGCCAGAAGCAAACAATAAAATACATAATACATAACAATATCAACTATGTTCAATCCTCGCTCTGCTGGGCAAGCTGCACTAAGAGGACTTCTGAATAAGTGGAGTTTAAAGAATCAGAGTTTAAAACAAGGTGCAAGAAACTAAGGTTTGACAGATATTTCTTGTGTGTTGGCTTGATTCTAGAAAGTTCTCCAACTACAGTAGACAGGGGTCTAAATGTGACTCATATTTACTGTTTTCCTTCTTTACTGTACATCCCCATTTTTAAACATTTGCTCCATGGACAATGCCACTAAAGTGTGTGTCCTGTGCAATGTATGCGTGCCTTGAAGGCCATTGAGGGTAAATATATTTGCACTAGATGCAAGAATGTTGCATATTTGGAAGCCCAGATCTTGGATCTAAATAGGCAGTTTGAAATGCTTAGGGGCATTGCAAACCTGGAGAGAGCCTTACACCTCAATGTGCAGGCATTGACTGGGGTCAGTGAAATGGAGGTGGGAGGAGGAGGGCAAGATCAGGAATATCAGGCAGAGTACCCCAAGAAAAATAAGAAAATAACGCCATATCAGCATGGCTTCATGAGGGATCGGTCATGTCAAACTAATTTAATTAGTTTCTGAGAGGAGGTACCGTATATGCCGGCGTATAAGACGACTTTCTAACACTAAAAATTATTTTCAAAAGTCGGGGGTCGTCTTATACGCCGGGTATACTCAGATCCAATGGTATATTCTAACCCCCAGGCGTTCCCATGGGGACGGGGACGCTTGCCTGGGGGTTAGAATACACAGGGCCCCGCCGCTCAGAGGAGTACATTTATTAACTGTAATCTGTAACTTTAACTTTAAATGAGCGCTCATCTCTTTACTAGGGTACCTTACTCTCAGCTCCGCTAACAGGCAGTGCTGGCGGCGCTCACTCACTGACGTTACGTGCCTGCTCTTCCCACTAGGCGGCGCAGGCGCGTGACGTCAGTAAGTGAGCGCCGCCCGCACTGCCTGTTAGCGGAGCTGAAAGTAAGGTACCCTAGTAAAGAGATGAGCGCTCATTTAAAGTTAAAGTTACAGATTACAGTTAATAAATGTATACTCCTTTGAGCGTCGGGGAGGGGGATCTGTGGATGGCACTGTCATGGCCGGGTGGGGGGATCTGTGGATGGCACTGTTATGGGGAGGGAGATCTGTGGATGGAACTGTCATGGGGGAATCTGTGGATGACACTGTCATGGGGTGGATCTGTGGATGACACATATAGCATAAGATGCTATATAGTGTCATCCATAGATCCCCCCATAAGCAGTGTCATCCACTGATCCCCCTCCCCATATCAGTGCCATCCACAGATCCCAATCAGTTCCCTGGACTGGAGAAGATCGTCTTGAAGACAGGGAGGGCTGGGCATTCAGGGGTAGTCTTATACGGCAAGTATAGCCCAAACCCTATATTTTAAATGGAAAAGTTGGGGGTCGTCTTATACGCCCAGTCGTCTTATACGCCGGCATATACGGTAAGTTCTAGACTTGACAGCGGCGAATCAATGGATGTTGTATATCTGGACTTCTCCAAAGCATTTGACACTGTACCGCATAAAAGGTTAGTATATAAAAACACTGAGATTGGGTCACTGTCACTAGTGGAGTACTTCACGGGTCAGTATTGGGCCCTATTCTCTTCAATATTTTAATGATCTTGTAGAAGGCTTGCACAGCAAAATATCAATTTTTGCAGATGACACTAAACGATGTAAAGTAATTAACACAGAAGAGGACAGTATACTGCTACAGATGGATCTGGATAGATTGGAGGCTTGGGCAGATAAGTGGCAGGTGAGGTTTAACACTGACAAATGGAAGGTTATGTGCATGGGAAGGAATAATGCAAGTCTCCAGTACATACTAAATGGTAAAACACTGGGTAACATTGACATGGAAAATCACCTAGGAATTTTAGTGAACAGCAAACTAAGCTGCAGAAACCAGTGTCAGGCAGCTGCTGCCAAGGCCAATAAGATAATGGGTTGCATCAAAAGGGGCATAAATCCCTGTGATGAGAACATAGTCCTACCACTTTACAAATCACTAGTCAGACTACACATGGAGTACTGTGTACAGTTCTGGTCTCCTGTGAACAAGGCAGACATAGCAGTGCTGGAGACGGTACAGAGGAGGGCAACTAAAGTAATAACTGGAAAACTGGAATGGAGGGACTACAGTACCCTGAAAGATTATCAACATTAGGGTTATTCACTTTAGAAAAAAAGACGACTGAGGGGAGATCTAATAACTATGTATAAATATATCAGGGGTCAGTACAGAGATCTCTCCCATCATCGATTTATCCTCAGGACTGTGACTGTGACTGTGACAAGGGGTCATCTTCCGCGTCTGGAGGAAAGAAGGTTTGTACACAAACACAGAAGAGGATTCTTTACAGTAAGAGCAGTGAGACTATGGAACTCTCTGCCTAAGGAGGTGGTGATGGTGAGTTAACTAAAAGAGTTCAAGAGGGGCCTGGATGTATTTCTGGAGTGTAATAATTTTACAGGCTATAGCTACTGGAGAGGGGTCGTTGATCCAGGGAGTTTTTCTGATTGCCTGATTGGAGTCGGGAAGGATTTTTTTCCCCTTAAGTGGGAAAAATTGGCTTCTACCCCACAGTTTTTTTTTTTGCCTTCTTCTGGATCAACTTGCAGGATAACAGGCCAAACTGGATGGACAAATGTCTTTATTTGGCCTTATATACTATGTTTGTAGTTGAGTTTTTTATCCCTCTCAGAAGGAGCAAAAAAGGCCCCCATTGTGGAGAGTCATTAGCCATATCTCTTCTGAATGGTAATAATGTCACTACACAAGCAACTCAGCATGCATCCGGTCATTTGCGCAAGGGAATCAGTGGAAAACCCTGCCTCTATCTCCACTTCATAATGCCACGGTCTGTCGGGGTCTTCTGCGTCTTCTTCTTTGTCTACCTCAAGCTCCTCATGCCTTCCTACTCCTCTCCTTTTGCTTGGGCAGATAAACCACCTGCTTGTGTTTAGAATTCCTGGGCTTTTATGTCCTCCTCCTCCTCATCCTCCTCCTGTACCAGTTCAACCTCGACAGGGCTCAGGTGGCCATGAGATATAGGTTCCACATCTTGTCCCCTCGCCAGTCAGATTTATCAGCTTTCCCTCCAGGACGTTAAGGAGTGGAATTGCATCATTCATCCCTCAGTCCTCGCAAATGACAAATAACGTAGCCTTCTTGAAGTGCCTGATCAAATGGCAGCTTCCAATGTCTAACATTGAAGTTATATCAGGGAATAGTCTTGTCTATTTACATTAGGGATGAGCGAATCTACTTCGGATGAAACATCCGAAGTCGATTCGCATAAAACTTTGTTCTAATACTGTACGGAGCAAGAGCTCCATACAGTATTAGAATGTATTGGTTCCGATGAGCCTAAGTTATTGCTTCATAAATTAATTTTGTACTGTAAAAAATAATTTCGGGTTTGGTTCCAAGTGGTACTAACCTTTTATGCGGTCCAAAGTTGATTCGCTCATCCCTAATCTACATCATCAAGAAATCAGTCATGGCTTTACTCTGCTCATACAGCTGCTCCAACAAGTGGAGCGTAGAGGTACAATATGTGGAAACATCACATATGAAGCGATGTAGGGGAACACCATTCTGCCATTGCAGCTCAAGGAGGGCGCGTTTTGCATGGTAAGAATGGCTGAAGTACATGCACAGTTTCCTTGACATTTTCAAGATGTCTTGCAGTTGGGTGGAAGACTTTAGGAATTGGGTGAAAACCAGATTGCAGAGTGCATGGGTCAGCTCTCCTTGATGCAGCACAGACACAATGTTCTTCCAGTTATCGGTGACCATGGTTCCTATCTCCAGTTGGTGAGGAGACAAGTGAATGGGTCCGCATCCGTGATGCGGGGAGCACACGGCTGATACCCGCATATTGCAGACCCGCTGTTTGCGGGCTGCAATACGGCCACGGTCGGGCAACGGCCGTGTGCATGAGGCCTTAAAAAGACACGTCAAATGCTTTGACACGCACATAGTTATATAGTTACATACGGATGTAGCAGGGTTAGCACACATGATTTATGAGACATGTTATTTAAACTAAGTGCAAATAAATGCGTTAAGCAATTGCTTTTCAATGGCTTTTGTTTCAAGATAACGCAATGAGTTAAGAAATTTGAGTTAAGTGTGTGTGTGTTGCCCCTGCTACATCTGTAGTTAATACGGTTGAAAAAAGACATATGTCCATCAAGTTCAACCAAGGGATAGGTGGGGATGCGAATCCCAAAAGGAATTGAGACTCAGATTTCTACACGTTTTCATAAGCATTAATGTTTTTTAACTTTTAAGAATTTGTGTAAACCCTTTTAAAAACTGTCTACTGTTCCTGCTGTGACCATGTCCTGAGGAAGTCTATTCCACAGTTTTACAGTTCTTACAGTAAAGAAGCTTTGACGCTTCCGGAAACTGAACTTTTTTCTCTCCAATCGGAGGCAGTGCCCCCTTGTCTCTTGAGCACATTTTACATGGAACAGCTTTTCACCGTATTTTTTGTATGGCCCATTTACAGTCAGGTCCATAAATATTGGGACATCGACATAATTCTACATTTTTGGCTCTATACAACACCACAATGGATTTGAAATGAAACAAACAAGATGTGCTTTAACTGCAGACTGTCAGCTTTAATTTGAGGGTATTTACATCCAAAACAGGTGAACGGTGTAGGAATTACAACAGTTTGCAATTGTGCCTTCCACTTGTTAAGGGACCAAAAGTAATGGGACAGAATAATAATCATAACTCAAACTTTCACTTTTTAATACTTGGTTGCAAATCCTTTGCAGTCAATTACAGCCTGAAATCTGGAACGCATAGACATCACCAGAGGCTGGGTTTCATCCCTGGTGATGCTCTGTCAGGCCTCTACTGCAACTGTCTTCAGTTCCTGCTTGTTCTTGGGGCATTTTCCCTTCAGTTTTGTTTTCAGCAAGTGAAATGCATGTTCAATCGGATTCAGGTCAGGTGATTGACTTGGCTATTGCATAACATTCCACTTCTTTCTCTTAAAAAAAACTCTTTGGTTGCTTTTGCAGTATGCTGTGGGTCATTGTCCAAATAAATTAAATTTTTCTTCATAACTAAGACCCTCCATTCCCCTTATCAGTTAAGTTGCTCTCCTCTGTACTTTTTCCAGCTGCAGTGCATCCTTTCTATGTACTGGTGCCTAGAACTGAACTGCGTATTCCAGATGAGGCCCCACCAACGTAAAGTGGTAATATTACATCCCTGCCCCCTGAGTCCGTGCCTCGTTTAATGCATGACAATATTCTGGTGGCCTTAGAAGCAGCTGATTGACATTGTATGCTGTAATTTAATCTACCATCCACAAGGACACCCAAATCCTTCTCTATAAGTGACTCTCCAAGTACTACATCACCTAGGACATATGAAGCACAGAGATTATTACTACCAAGATGCATAACTTTACATTTGTCCACATTGAACCTCATTTCCCAAGTTGATGCCCAATCACTCAAAGTGTTCGAATCAGCTTGTAGTTTATGGACCTCTTCCACAGACCATACAGTTCTACACAGCTTAGTGTAATCTGCAAAAATAGATATGGTGCTATTAACCCCCTCCTCAATATCATTAATAAATAAATTAAATAATAAAGGACCCAGCACTGAACCTTGGGTACACCACTTATAACCTGGGACCATTCTGAATAGGAATCATTGAGCACAACACTCTGGACATTGTCCTTCAGCCAGTTTTTAATCCAATTGCAAACTATACTTTCCAAGCCTATAGACCTTACTTTATCTAATAAGCGTCTATGAGGGACAGTATCAAGAGCCTTTGCAAAATCCAGAAAAACTACATCCACAGCCGCCCCTCTGTCCAGGCTACTACTCACCTCCTCATAAAATTAAATCAGGTGAGTCTGACAACTTCTGTCCTTGGGAAACCCATGCTGGTTATCACTTATAATATTATTTATAGTCACATACTCCTGTATATAGTCCCTTAAGAGTCCTTCAAACATTTTTCCCACAACAGAAGTTAAACTAACTGTTCTATAATTACCTATGGAGGACCTTGATCCTTTTTTGAATATGGGCGCCACATTTGCCTTGCGCCAATCACTTGACACTGTACCAGTACCTAGAGAATCTTTAAAAATTACAAACAAGGGCACAGCAATGACTGAACTGAGCTCTTTAAGCACTATTGGGTGTAATCCATCTGGACCCGGAGCCTTGTCCACATTTACCCTATTTAACTTCTCTTGGACCATATCTACAGTTAGCCAGTTAGTACATCCAGTGATATACATAACAGCCCCAGCGCTACAGATATCAGCTCCTTTCTCTTCTTTTGAATATACAGAGCTAAAAACCTATTTAGGAACTCTGTCTTTTCCTTATCTTTAGTGACTACCCTCCCTTTACCATTATTTAGGGGTCATACCTGCTCAGACCTAGGTTTAGCATTTATATATGTAGTGTTCCACAAGGTAAATGTGGGCACTACACAAGGGTCAATTGGGCCACGTTGTTCTCCACCTCCAGTGGAACAGGGCCATTGTATTTTATATGTAATTTTAATGTATAATGTCATTTTATTCCTGTTATTTATGTGTATTTCCAAGTTATCAGGCCTGTAGGGGTGTAGTTCCTCCTCCTAGACCGTAGAGGGAGCTAGGGGACCCCCTAGTATAAATAGCCAGGTCCAGACTGGAAAGGGTAGGGCAGTGTAGTCCAGGAGGCTAGTGAGTGCAGTCTAGCCTGCCTGAGGTTCCTGAGTAAAGCAAGTTTAGAAGTTGCCCCACCAGGGGAAGGGTTTACCTCCTGAGAAACAAGTTCCCATAACAGAGCAAAGCAGAGCCAGTATTCCAGCCAGACAAGAGAGCTAAAGGGCAGAAGGATTTATATTGAAAGCAAGGATATATACAGGGAGTGCAGAATTATTAGGCAAGTTGTATTTTTGAGGATTAATTTTATTATTGAACAACAACCATGTTCTCAATGAACCCAAAAAACTCATTAATATCAAAGCTGAATATTTTTGGAAGTAGTTTTTAGTTTGTTTTTAGTTTTAGCTATTTTAGGGGGATATCTGTGTGTGCAGGTGACTATTACTGTGCATAATTATTAGGCAACTTAACAAAAAACAAATATATACCCATTTCAATTATTTATTTTTACCAGTGAAGCCAATATAACATCTCAACATTCACAAATATACATTTCTGACATTCAAAAACAAAACAAAAACAAATCAGTGACCAATATAGCCACCTTTCTTTGCAAGGACACTCAAAAGCCTGCCATCCATGGATTCTGTCAGTGTTTTGATCTGTTCACCATCAACATTGCGTGCAGCAGCAACCACAGCCTCCCAGACACTGTTCAGAGAGGTGTACTGTTTTCCCTCCTTGTAAATCTCACATTTGATGATGGACCACAGGTTCTCAATGGGGTTCAGATCAGGTGAACAAGGAGGCCATGTCATTAGATTTTCTTCTTTTATACCCTTTCTTGCCAGCCACGCTGTGGAGTACTTGGACGCGTGTGATGGAGCATTGTCCTGCATGAAAATCATGTTTTTCTTGAAGGATGCAGACTTCTTCCTGTACCACTGCTTGAAGAAGGTGTCTTCCAGAAACTGGCAGTAGGACTGGGAGTTGAGCTTGACTCCATCCTCAACCCGAAAAGGCCCCACAAGCTCATCTTTGATGATACCAGCCCAAACCAGTACTCCACCTCCACCTTGCTGGCGTCTGAGTCGGACTGGAGCTCTCTGCCCTTTACCAATCCAGCCACGGGCCCATCCATCTGGCCCATCAAGACTCACTCTCATTTCATCAGTCCATAAAACCTTAGAAAAATCAGTCTTGAGATATTTCTTGGCCCAGTCTTGACGTTTCAGCTTGTGTGTCTTGTTCAGTGGTGGTCGTCTTTCAGCCTTTCTTACCTTGTCCATGTCTCTGAGTATTGCACACCTTGTGTTTTTGGGCACTCCAGTGATGTTGCAGCTCTGAAATATCGCCAAACTGGTGGCAAGTGGCATCTTGGCAGCTGCACGCTTGACTTTTCTCAGTTCATGGGCAGTTATTTTGCGCCGTGGTTTTTCCACACGCTTCTTGCGACCCTGTTGACTATTTTGAATGAAACGCTTGATTGTTCGATGATCACGCTTCAGAAGCTTTGCAATTATTTTGCCAATAATTATGCACACCTAATATAGGGTGTGGATGTCCTTAGACCACACCCCTTCTCATTACAGAGATGCACATCACCTAATATGCTTAATTGGTAGTAGGCTTTCGAGCCTATACAGCTTGGAGTAAGACAACATGCATAAAGAGGATGATGTGGTCAAAATACTCATTTGCCTAATAATTCTGCACGCAGTGTATACCTGAGGACGTTTCCCTAACCAAGGATAAATCCAAGAATAGGGCATACGGGCCTTGGGATAAAGACAGACAGGATTTCTGAGGAAAAGTACGGCCTGATCTGTAAGTGTGTTAACCCTCTGAGTATCTTGCAAGAACATTGTGCCTGCCAATTGTATAAGCCTGCTTGTGACTGCTACTGTGACATATGGAACTTTACCAAAAGGCTGTAAATAGTTAATTGTTTCCAGTAAAAGGAAGTTCTGGTTCACCACAACATTGTGTTCCTCAATTATTCCTATTATCAATGGGTGTGCCACCGTTACCGGCACTGGCGTCACGAACTTAAAGGGATCTTGCCACCGGCACATTAAACCTGCAACACCCAGGGCACCTCACCTACCACCGGCCTGGTCCCTATACATTGAGAGTTCCCCAGAGGACTTCTGTGCCAGCCTCTCCATCACTGCTGTACGCCTGCCCAGGGTCTCCCTATAAACTGTGAGTAACCAAGAGCAACCCTTGTTTGCCTAGTAACCGTGACCTCACCATCGCAATACCCTGCAGGGCTGCGTACTGCATATTTTGGCGTCACGAACAGGATTTACGGATTATTCCTGCGCCTTTGTGGAATTTAAACTGTGTGCCATTATTGCCTATAAAGTGATAAATGTCCTATCCGTTTATTTGAAAAAGTTGGGCCCAAGAACTGTGAAAAGTTGCGGTGTGAAAATTGTATTGCTGTGGACTGTTTTGCCGCTTCTAAGTCACCACTTGCGGTCAGTGAATAGACAGCGTTATACTCAAAGATGGCCGCTTAAGTTGACTGGACTATCAGTACGCCTCGTTGTGTCTGTTTGGCGCGAAAAAGAGAAGAGAAGGTACCGCCCAGCCTGTGAAAGAAAAGTACCACCCTGTCTGTAGAGAAGATACCGCCTACCTTAAATCCCGGAGCTCCGAGAGGCCGCGCCTATCTCCTGACGCTGCGCGTGCGACGTAATCCCGTGCCTCGCGAGACCTGGACTGCGCATCACTGGAGTAAGTAAACTTTCGGTACGCACCAATTTCTTGATATTTGAGCACCGGGGGAATTCCGATCTTGCTGGGAAGCTGAGGGGAGGTCCCTCCTTAGCAATAAGAGACTTGATCCAGGGGAGAGCACATCTGATTCGGATCTTGGCCTGCCCCGCTGCTCCTTCAAGGGCCATACTCACTCCATAGCCCCCTTAGCAACGCTATATCCACACCTGAAGAGCGGGGCAGGTGGCCCCCGAATGCCTTCTGAAGTGCACGCAGCTGATAATAGGGCACCTGCCGCTGTGGCAGAATCAAGCCTGATGCCACTGACCATGCCATATTATTTTGGGGCCCCCTGGTTCCCGCGATATTCCGGGGAAGCCCATAAATTGAAGGACTTTAGAGACCAGATCCTGGCCTTATTCCGGCTCTACCCTATCTCTGCTGAGCAACAAATGGAGATCCTCTTAGCACAGTTAAAAGGGGCCTTCCAAAGTCATGTCATGGCCTCGTTCTGAAAAGAGTAGTCTGGAACAGATCTTTGATCGCCTCGGCACCACGTTTGAGGTCAGAACGGTGTCCGAAGTTAAGATGCGATTTTTCAGCAGGAAGCAACAGCCTGGTGAGTCACTCCGTGATTTTGCTTTGTCCCTGCAAGAGACCCTGAGGGTCGTGGTCCAGGTGGACCCCAGGGAGGCTGAGGACCAGGACCGGACTCTGAGAGAGCAGTTCATAGCGGGTGTAAACACTGAGCACTTAAAGGGCCAGCTGAGGATGCTGTCGGCCCAACACCCTAATTGTGCATTTTTGGACTTTAAAGAGCTGGCCATCAGTATCCTAGGCTAAAAACCGCCCACGGGGCCAGCGGCTTCCCTCGAACCTCAGGCCTATCAGTCAAAGACTATTAATGTGAGGCCGTCCGGAGCCAGTCAAGCCACCCAGGCTCCAGTAACAGATGTGGTGGCAGCATTAATGGAGCAAGTTAACCATCTCACTAAGAGCCTGGAAAAGGTGTGCAGGAAAATAGAGGAATGGGAAAGACCATTGTTATTGGAAGACGAGAGCCCCTTACCTTAAAGACTCCTCCCACCTGCATATAAAATGGTATACTCCAAAGAACCGGATGGACGGCCAAATTACCCGTCTAAGAATCGCAAGCAGCCTGTCTGCCACTATTGTAAAAAATATGGACATACTGAATCAACGTGTTGGCAGTTAAACGGGCCACCCCCGAGGCCGAGGACTGCCCCTCGGGAGGTAGAACCGTAGGTCCAAAGGATCCAAGTTGGATGCCTAGATCCGTAGGATCTCGTCCAAAGATTAAGATAAGCATCAACGGGATACCTTTTGAAGCCCTGCTGGATACTGGGTCTCAGGTCACCACCATCCAACGACCCGCCTTTGATAAATTCTGGGATTCAAGTCTCCTCACCCAGCCACCAGAATCCTGGCTGGATATCATTGCCAGCAAAGGCAAGCCGGTGAAAGTTCATAGGTACTGGGAACCTACCCTTCAGGTGGGAGAAGCCACCTTACCACAGCAAGGTGTGATCGTGGTGCAAGCCGGAGATAAAGGGGGACACCCCGTGATCCTAGGGACTAATGTCTTTAAAAATTGTTACTCCGAGGTGCTGGAGGCATTGAACCAATCCATACCTTCAGCTTCACCTGCTTTCAAAAGAGTCATTCAAAAGACTATCAGTGTGCTGTGTGCTCAGCAAAGATTCGCAAATGAAAAAGGAGAAATTTGTACTGCCCGGATCCGGGATAACCGACCGGTAATCCTGCCACCAAATTCCCAGACATCTTATGGTGCTGCGCTGTGCTAGGGATCCAGGGCCTGGACTATCAAGCCCTAGTGGAGCCTATCCAAATTGAGAATCATCCCTTCGTGTAAGCAGCCAAGAGCCTGGTGACTGTATCCCAAGGTAAAGTGCCTGTCCGTTTGATTAATTTTGGTGATCACCCTGTTACTCTCTCTAATCACTGCCCCGTTTCTCAGCTTTTCCAGGTATCCTTCCAGGATGTTATCCGTCTGCCTGCCACGGAGACGTTCCAGACCGCACAGAGCAGTAGCGCACCTGCCAGCGCCTCTTCAGTAACCTGGTGGGAGGAACTTCATGTGGGGAATGAATCCACCCCGAAGGAGCAAATAGAGGAAGTCCTGAGTCTGGTGAAAGAACACCACAAGGCTTTCAGCAAACACTCCACGGACTACGGAGAGGTCAGTGTAATCAAGCACACCATACCCACTGGCTCTTATCCTCCTATTAAGGAGAGATACAGACCCATACCGCCTACTAGCTATCAGTCCGTGAAAGAGATGATACAGGAAATTAAAGACTCTAATATAATCCGGGACAGTCATAGTCCCTGGGCTGCGCCCTAGTTCTTGTTCGAAAAAAAGATGGCAGCATTAGGTTCTGCGTGGACTATAGAAAAATAAATCAAATCACCCATAAAGACGCTTATCCGTTGCCACGCATTGAAGAGTCCTTGACTGCCCTGGGGTCATCAGCCTACTTCTCCACTCTGGACTTAACCAGTGGGTACCGGCAGGTACCTATGGCCCCAGAAGATCAGGAGAAGACCGCTTTCACTATGCCTATGGGTCTGTTTGAATTTAATTATATGCCTTTCGGACTGTGCAACGCTCCAGGGACGTTCCAGCGGTTGATGGAGCGTTGTTTAGGCCATAAGAACTTTGAGACTGTACTGCTATACTTGGATGACGTCATTATCTACTCCAAGACATATGAGGATCATTTAAAACACCTGGCTGAAGTGTTTCAAGTCCTTGTTAAATATGGCCTTAAAATCAAGCCGTCCAAGTGCCATATGCTGAAACCAGCAGTAAAGTATCTAGGGCACGTTGTTAGTGCCAAAGGAGTCCAGCCTGATCCTGAGAAACTTGCTGCTGTCCGTAAAAAGAGGTGAGAAGTTTCCTCAGCTTTGCAGGATATTATAGACCAGTGATGGCGAACCTATGGCACGGGTGCCAGAGGCGGCACTCAGAGCCCTCTCTGTGGGCACCCGCACTGTGAAAAAAGTCTATGGTGTACCAATATGCCTTAGACTTTTCCTGCCATTCATCAGCGCAGGGCGCACTATGAACAGCACAGGCAGCGCACTGAATGTAGGCAGGCTTTAATAGCTAAATGATAAAGTACATGGAATATATACTATATTGAACTATAGTATTCAGGTTAAATTGCTGTGTTGGCACTTTACGATAAATAAGTGGGTTTTGGGTTGCAGTTTGGGCACTCAGCCTCTAAAAGGTTCGACATCACTGTTATAGACGCTTCATCCCGCATTTTGCACAAATTGCGGATCCGATCCAGGAACTCCTAAGGGGGCATCCCAAGGAGAGTCCAAAGACTCCTATCCCTGTTGAATGGAATGAAGAACAGGAGATTGCCTTCCAGCTCCTAAAGAAGAAGCTGACTGAACCCCCTGTCCTGGGTTACCCGGATTATCAGAAGCCGTTTCACCTCTACACGGATGCCAGTAAAAGAGGCCTGGGAGCCGTGTTGGCTCAGGTGCAAGACAACAAGGAGAGGGTGATTGCCTACGCCAGCAGATCCCTGAGGGGAGCTGAGAAAAACGATCAGAATTATAGTTCCTTCAAGCTGGAGTTCCTTGCCTTACTGTGGGCTGTGACTGAAAAGTTCAAGGACTACCTTGCTGCCACTCCGTTTGTCGCCTTCACGGACAACAATCCCCTGGCACATCGGAATACAGCCAAGTTGGGAGCTCTGGAGCAAAGATGGGCCTCCCGCCTTGCCAACTATGACTTCACTGTGAAATATCGGGCAGGCCGCTCCAATGATAATGCTGATGCCCTGTCTCGGCTCCCCACTACAGAACCACCAGATGAACCTAAGGATGCCTGGGAAGAGGTGGAGATGCCGACGTTTTACAACAAATTTGCTCAGCAGGATAATGTTCACACTGAAAATCACTCAGCTGCTGATTCCTCTTCATCAAATATTCCTGAGTCCAGGGGCGAACAAGAAAGGTGGATTAAGCTCCAGTCAGAAAGTAGAGTCCTCGGTGAACTGCTCGACTTCCTTACTAGTGGGAGAACTCCTGAGAGAGTCCGCAGGAAGAGTGCAGACCCAGAACTATTGAGACTGTGGAGACATCGCCACCAACTCTTCCTTCAAAAAGGCCTGTTGCTTAGAAGGAGCCTGGATCCAGTGTCCTGCGATAGGGTGTACCAGATCCTCATACCACGTCGAGAGGCCAGTCTGGTGTTGGAGATGTATCATAACCAGTCCGGAGACTTCGGCGTGCAGAAAACTGAGGCCACCATTCGCAGGAGGTTCTATTGGATCGGGATGAGAGAAGACATTGAAAAATGGTGCCGGGAATGTACTGCCTGTGCTGTCGGGAGAAGTGAACGCCATGACCAGAGAGCGCCTCTCCATCCTATCGTGAGTAAAACCCCCTTAGAACTTGTTGCCATTGATCATGTGAAGTTGGAGCCAAGTTGCTCAGGGTATACTTATGCCATGACCATTATTGATCACTTCACTAAGTTTGTCGTAGTAGTGCCTGTGAAAGACCTGACAGCCAAGACTGCGGCGGAGGCGTTCTGGAAGCATTTCCTCCTACCCTACAGCTGCGCAGAGAGGATCCTCACCGATCAGGGGTCTGCGTTTGAATCACAGTAGTTCCAGGAGATGTGCCTGCTACATAATTGCCAGAAGGTCCGGACCACAGCTTATCATCCGCAAGGTAACGGACTCAGCGAAAAAATGAATCAAACTCTTATTGAAATGTTGAGCAGTGCCCCCTGAGACAAGGGGTAATTGGCCTACTCTGCTGCCACAACTCATGTATACATATAACAATACAATTCACTGCTCCACCGTGTACACGCCCTTCTATCTGATGTTCGGCCGTCAAGGGAGGCTACCTGCTGACCACTCCCTGGATGTACAGGTGCCTGATGGCATCAATCCACTACCAAAGACTGATTGATTGGGTGGTGGAGCATCAAAGACGTCTCCTTAATGCTAAGAAGATTGTTCAGGAACGCATGGAAAGTGCCGGAGAGCGACAGCAGAGAGACTATGACCTGGCTGCTCATGCGGAACCTCTAGCTTTAGGAGACATGGTGTGGTTGAAAAATAACCACGGAACCAGTAAATTGGACAGTAAGTGGGAAAGGACTCCCTATGTAATTTCTGCTATCCCTAATGCTGAGGCCCACATTTATCAAATTTCCAGAGAAAATAAAGGATCCCAAATTGTACACAGGAATCGTTTAAAACCCTGCATAGAAGGAGAAATCGCAGCAGGGGATATTGAGCCAGGGTCTCCTGAGCCCGGGTTGCCGGCCCAACCTGCTGATCCTATGCAGGCTGTTGAGAACCTGATACATGACAAGGAGCCACTTCATTGGTTCCTCACACCCTGGTTGAACTTGGTGGTACCAGCTCCAGTTCCTGCTAGTCCTCAACCCCAGGATGACCTGATCCCAGAGTGTACCTGAAAGAGCTCCAGAGCCTGTGGACTCCTCTGACCCTCCTGAACCAAGGCAGGAAGAACCTCTGCCAGTAAGAAGGTCCACGCGGTCTACTAAGGGGCACCCACCTGTGAGATTCGGGGACTACATTGTGGGCCAAAGTAGCCCCTCCAGGGAAACCCCTGTTTAACTATTTACAAGACCTGGGTACGGACTCATTTTGTTCTTTTGAGCCTTCACGAACTTATGTTATATTTGCATTTTCTATCATTATCATTATGGACTATCATTATGGACTATCCTGGTTATTGCTGATACGCTGTACCAGGTCAGCGCCCCTGTTCCCTATTCTATCCCGTATGAAGAGAATGACGCCCCTTTTCACTGCACTTGTTCCTTTGCCAGAGGAGCTGCCTGATGTTTGTATTGCAATAGTAGATGTGTGTGCCTGCTTTGTATTTGATTTTTGTCTTTCAGGTTGCAGTCTCCAGCTGGGCGGGCCCCTTGTGTTGTGCCGAGGACAGGCAACGTCAAAGCAACGGGGTATGTAGTGTCTACCCACTAGGTAAATGTGGGCACTACACAAGGGTCAATTGGGCCACGTTGTTCTCCACCTCCTGTGGAACAGGGCCATTGTATTTTATATGTCATTTTAATGTATAATGTCATTTTATTCCTGTTATTTATGTGTATTTCCAAGTTATCAGGCCTGTAGGGGTGTAGTTCCTACTCCTACACCGTAGAGGGAGCTAGAGGACCCCCTAGTATAAATAGCCAGGTCCAGACAGGAAAGGGTAGGGCAGTGTAGTCCAGGAGGCTAGTGAGTGCAGTCTAGCCTGCCTGAGGTTCCTGAGTAAAGCAAGCTCAGAAGTTGCCCCACCAGGAGAAGGGTTTACCTCCTGAGAAACAAGTTCCCATAACAGAGCAAAGCAGAGCCAGTATTCCAGTCAGACAAGAGAGCTGAAGGGCAGAAGGATTTATATTGAAAGCAAGGATATATACCTGAGGAAGTTTCCCTAACCAAGGATAAAGCCAACAATAGGTCATACGGGCCTTGGGATAAAGACAGACAGGATTTCTGAGGAAACGTACGACCTGATCTGTAAGTGTGTTAACCCTCTGAGTATCTTGCAAGAACATTGTGCCTGCCAATTGTATAAGCCTGCTTGTGACTGCTACTGTGACATATGGAACTTTACCAAAAGACTGTAAATAGTTAATTGTTTCCAGTAAAAGGAAGTTCTGGTTCACCACAACATCGTGTTCCTCAATTATTCCTATTATCAATGGGTGTGCCACTGTTACCGGCACTGGCGTCACGAACTTAAAGGAATCTTGCCACCGGCAAATTAAACCTGCAACACCCAGGGCACCTCACCTACCACCGGCCTGGTCCCTATACATTGAGAGTTCCCCAGAGGACTTCTGTGCCAGCCACTCCATCACTGCTGTACGCCTACCCAGGGTCTCCCTATAAACTGTGAGTAACCAAGAGCAACCCTTGTTTGCCTAGTAACCGTGACCTCACCATCGCAATACCCTGCAGGGCTGCGTACTGCATATATTTTAAAAACTTTTTAGGATTTGCTTTCTTTTGCTACCTACTGTTCGTTTTTTATCTTTGCTAATTTATCTCCTTTTTGCAGATTTTATTAGGCCCTTTGTAATCTTCAAACGCTACAGCTGACCCCTCAGATTTGTATTTTTTAAATGCCCTCTTTTTGTCTTTTGCCCTTTTTTAAGTAGCTGTAAGCCATGGGGGTTTTAATTTTTGTCTTTTATACTTGTTACCTAAAGGGATACATTTTTGAGTGCAATTACTAATGTGGATTTGAAACTCTCTAATTTTTCCTCAGTATTATTTTGTGACAGTAGCTGCTCCCAGTCTATGCCCTGAAATGCTTCCCTCAACCCAGGGAAATTAGCCTTTTTGAAATTCAGTGTCTTTGCTCTGCCTGACAGAGTTTGCTTTTTATAGTTTAGGTGGAATATAATTATATTGTGGTCACTATTAGCTAGTGTTTCTCGAACAGTAACATTACCAACAAGCTCTGCATCATTAGAAATTACCAGATCCAACAGAGCATCGCCCCTAGTGGGAGCTTCTACAAACTGGCCCATAAAGTGGTCTTGCAGCAAGTTGAGAAATGTTCTCCCCTTTGCGGTTGAGGCAGAACCATGACCCCAGTCAATATCTGGGAAGTTAAAATCTCCCATTATGACCACTGTACCAGCCTGTGCCGCTCGTTCTATTTAGAAACATAGAAACATAGAATGTGTCAGCAGATAAGAACCATTTGGCCCATCTAGTCTGCCCAATATACTGAATACTATGAATAGCCCCTGGCCCTATCTTATATGAAGGATGGCCTTATGCCTATCCCATGCATGCTTAAACCCCTTCACTGTATTTGCAGCTACCACTTCTGCAGGAAGGCTATTCCATGCATCCACTACTCTCTCAGTAAAGTAATACTTCCTGATATTACTTTTAAACCTTTGCCCCTCTAATTTAAAACTATGTCCTCTTGTAGCAGTTTTTCTTCTTTTAAATATTCTCTCCTCTTTTTCCTTGTTGATTCCCTTTATGTATTTAACAGTTTCTATCATATCCCCTCTGTCTCGTCTTTCTTCCAAGCTGTACATGTTAAGGTCCTTTAATCCTTCCTGGTAAGTTTTATCCTGCAATCCATGTACCAGTTTAATATTCAATATCCTTCTGGAGATATGGTCTCCAGTACTGAGCACAATACTCCAAATGAGGTCTCACTAGTGCTCTGTAGAGCGGCATGAGCACCTCCCTTTTTCTACTGGTAATGCCTCTCCCTATACACCCAAGCATTCTGCTAGCATTTCCTGCTGCTCTATGACATTGTCTGCCTACCTTTAAGTCTTCTGAAATAATGACCCCTAAATCCCTTTCCTCAGATACTGAGGTTAGGACTGTATCACTGATTTTATATTCTGCTCTTGGGTTTTTACGCCCAAGGTGCATTATCTTGCACTTATCAACATAAATTTTTAGTTGCTAGATTTTTGACCATTCCTCTAGTTTTCCTAAATCCTTTTCCATTTGGTGTATCCCTCCAGGATACAGTTGCGTTTCTATCTCTTCTGTGATGTTCAGGGGTCTATAGATTACACCAAATATTATCTTTTCAGTGTTTATATCCCTTTGAACTTCCACCCATAAGGTTTCCACATCCTCACCATCTGCACCCACAATTGACTCTTTAAGATCACTCCTCACATACAGGCACACACCAACACCTTTTCCATTGACCCAGTATTTCCTAAATAGTGTAATACCCTCAATATTAACAGCCCAGTCATGCAACGAGTCCAACCATGTCTCAGCCACACCAATTAGATCTATGTGTTCTTCTAGTACCATATGCTCCAGCTCCCCCATTTTTCTAGGTAGACTTCTTGCATTTGTGAAAATACTTTTTAAATAACTATTACCTGTAAAGTGAATATCCAGGATTTTTTTGTTACCTTGGTTGATTTTTGTATGTAACAGGTTCTTGTTGCCAGCAGTTCTATTTTTCAGAAATGTATAGTTATGCCCAGTCTTCTCTCTATGTTCCTCGCTAACCCCAGCCCCCACTAAATCCCCACTGACCCCTTCTATAACCCACTCTCTATCTACATTATCTACCCCCTTATTAGTATGATCTCCAACCCCCCACCCCAGATCCTAGTTTAAAAGCTCCTCCAGCCATCTAACCATTTTCCCCAGGGCAGTTGCACCCTCCCCATTAAGGTGCAGCCCGTCACTACTGTAGAGCCTGTAACCGACCGACCAAGAAGTTGGCCCATTTCTCCATGAACTTAAACCCTTCCTTCCTGCAACAGCTTCTGAGACACTTATTTAACTCCCAAAGCTCCCATTGTCTCAATGGTGATGCTCGTGGCACTGGTAGTATTTCTGAAAACACTACCTTGGAGGTCCTGGACTTAAGCTTCTCACCTAGTTCCCTAAAATAGTTTTTAAGTACCTTCCATCTCCCACTGACTTTTTCATTGCCAATGTGTACCATGCAGCCCCACCCAGCAATCTGTCAATCTGATCCGCAATATGCCGAACCCGAGCACTCGACAGACAACACACTGTTTGGCATTCACGATTTTAGCGACAGATGACCCTGTCTTTCCCCCTAATAATAGAGTCCCCTACCACCAGCATCTGCCTGACCTTTGCTGCACTCCTTTTCACATCCTTCCTGCAGCGGTCATCCTCCTGGTTGCTAGGAGAAATGCCCTGCTGCAATGTTGCTGGACCTGGGCTTTCATCCCTAATATCAGCCAAACAGGCATATTTACAAGGGCGTGCCAGCTCAGGACTAGCCTCACTGGTACTTTTCCCTCTACACCTTCTTCCTACATTAATCCAACTGCTCACCTGATATTCCTGATCTTGCCCTCCTCCTCCCACCTCCATTTCACTGACCTCAGTCAGTGCCTGCACAGTGAGGTCTAAGCCTCTCTCCAGGTCTACAATGCCCCTAACTATTTCAAGCTGCTTATTTAGATCCAAAATCTGGGCTTCCAAATATGCAACATGATTGCATCTAATGCAATTGTATTAACCCTCGAAAGGCTCTTCAAGGCACGCATACATTGCACAGGACACACACTTAGTGGCATTATCCATGGAGCACATGTTTAAATGGGGATGAACAGTAAAGTAGGTAAATATGAGTTAGATTTAGACCCTGTCTACTGTAGTTGGAGGACTAGCTAGAATAAAGCCAACAACACACAAGGAAATTCTATCAAACCTTAGTTTCTTGCTCCTTGTCTTAAACTCCGGGTCTTTAAACTCCACTTAATCAGCAGCCACTTGTTACAGCAAGCTCTGGGAGAGTTCAGTGGTTTAATTTATAGCACCTGGTTGCCAAGCAGAGAAAAAAAAAAAGGGTTTTAAATGGCAGTACAAAAATGCAAGTGGACATAACATCACAGAAAGAGCTGCATGAACATGGTTATGTGACCTCAGCCCACAATGGAGATAAGAGGAATAAAGGTAAAATAAATGATTATTTTAGAAGATCTTGATGCAAACAAAAAAACTCCTTTAATAAATAGCAGTTGAATCTTATTGTTGAACATAGTTCCCTCCTCAAGTATCATATTGTATCATTTTAGTTAACAGTCATAATATTTATGATCTACTTTAACTTTCCACATATGGCTGAACATACTTGTTTGAAAGAAATACAAAGGCAAAAAAAAAGATAAATCTGTTCTGTTAGACGATTAAACGTTCCTTAAGCAAAAGGCTTATTGTTTTGGGTCTCTCCTCTCTGCTAATGAACATTTAAAGGTATATAACTAGAATGCAGTATAACAGTATTACTAAATGGCGGTGCTCCCGTAACTCTCTATAGAAGAAACTGTAACACCTATTTAAATAGGGTATTACTGTGCAGGTAACATCTGGGAAGAAAAACCAGGTCTGCTGTTCTTTAACCCCTTCAAGATTTTCCTTTTTTGTATTTTTGTTTTTACTCCCTGCTAGGGATGAGCGAATCAACTTCGGATGTTTGTCGATTCGCAAAAAACTTTGTTTCAATACTGTACGAAGCAAGCACTTTGTACAGTAGTAGAATGTATTGGCTCCAAAGAGCCGAAGTTATTGTAAACTTTAAATTGAAGTTGGAACCAAACCCGAGTTCAGGAAATGTTTTTTTATTCCCTGTCTTTCCAGAGCCATAACTTTTTTTTTTTTTTTTCCGTTCACATAGCAATAGGAGGACTTAATTTTTTATTTTTTTTTGAGGGACAAGTTGTACTTTCTAATGGCACCATTTAATTTAGCAAAGGATGTACTGGGAAGCTGGAAAAAAATTCCAAACTTGGTGGAATTCTGCCACAGTTTAAGGTTTTTGTTTTTTTACGCCATTCACTATGTGATAAAACTGACTAATCCTTTTCTTTCTCAAGTCAGCAGAATTACAGTGATAACATTTATATAGTTATTTTTTTGTGTTTTACTACTAAAAAATATAAGAAAAATAATATTTTTCAAAGGTTTTTATTTCGTTTTCACATGCGGCAGTGCCCATGATGTTTATTTATTTATTTATTTATTATTTTTATTTTGGGGAAAGGGGGTGATTTGAATTTTTTTATTTTCTTCATATTTTTAAAACTTTTTTTTTTTTTTAGGCCCTCTAATGGACCCCAACTTCATCAGATTGCAATTTATATAAAGGAATTAAATGTAATCAATTACCCTACATAAAGATCACTATATTACAATTCAGTGCTTCCACCTGCTGGTCTGAATTGTAATGCACAAGTAATAAGCCTAGAGGCCTATTTTAGGCTCTGGCTTATTAGTTGAATGGAATGCCTTCCCTGATCTCCACCCAGAGGAGGCGTTCTTGTCTGGAAAGCATGCACTTCCAGGTTTTTAGCCTCTCAGATGTTGTGGTCACAATTGACCACAGCATCTGAGAGGTTAAATGTCCGCAATCGACATTACCTCCAATTGTGGACATTAGCCCCAGTTGTCTGTTATGCAAAACAGCAGGCACCTGGTTGCTATGACGGTCAATTCGCTCCAGAGTGGACACCATCTTTAAAGACCTGACATCTGCCATATATGTATGATGGATGTCATCTAGGGGTTAAAAGGAGTTTTCTGTTATTATAATGCAGGGGTAGGCAACCTCTGGCAATCCAGCTGTTGTGAAAATATAACTCCCAGCATGCATACTTGCTCTGCTCTTCTCAGAACTCTCATAGAAATGAATGGAGCATGCTGGGAATTGTAGTTTAACAACAGCTGGAGTGCCGAAGGTTGCAGACCCCTGTTATAAAGTGAAGGTAATGAAAAGGACAAGGCTCTGGAGGCTGCATGTAGTGGGCTGGGTGTAGTTCCCTGCACAGCTAAGGTGGTTCTCTGCAGGTTAGAAATAGTGTTGAGCGAAGCGAGCTTCAGATGCTACATCCGAAGTCGCTTCGTTCTAAACTTCGGATCAATACTGTATGGAGATCCAATGTATGGGCTCCGATGACCCGAAGTTAGTTAGTAGTGTTGATCGAGCACCGTAGTGCTCGGGTGCTCGGGGGCTCGGGCCGAACACATTGTGATATTCACCCGAATATAATGGAAGTCGATGGGAGAACCCGAGCATTAAACCAGGTACCACCTGCTCTGAAGAGGGGAGGGTGCCTGGTTCATAAGAAAATGTCAAAAATTGTTGGTAACACCACCGAAATGGTTCTGTAACAGCATGGGGAGGATGTATGGATGCATCTTGGACTTGCTGGTCGCTGCTGAGAACTATGTTGTCTGAATAGTACGCCACTTTTACATAATGACAATAATAAGCACAAAACCAAGGGGAAAATATATTGATTTTAGAGGAAAAAGATTTGAGTTGCGGGCCTGCAGGTGAGCTGAGGTTTAACTGACACACTTATCTTGATTTTGATGGCTTCATTAATCTGCAGGTGACTGTCATACAGCTCTACAGATTTGTTTCCATCTGCATCTTTCTCAACAATCTGTGGCCTCAGTCTTTTATCCAGACTCTGTCATTGTGCCACTAAGTGGCCTCCTCATGCTGTCATTTCAGCACCATGTCACCTTGCCACTCATTTTTATCACCATGCTGCTGCTGATGCTGCTTAAAAGGCCTTAAATTGATCACCAGGCCCACAATTTAATGCACAAAAACAAATTAAAAAATCTATTTTATAGAAAAAATTGATTGAATTTTTTTTTCCTGTATATTTACTTGTATATAAAGTGCAATTGCTGCCAAAAATTATAAGGAAGAGGCACTCCAATACAACCTGCATATCACATAAAGGAGGGTCTCATTCACATTGAGTTGTGGGCCTGCAGGTGAGCTGACCCTGTAAAAGATTTTAGTTGCGGGGCTAAAGGTGAGCTGACCGTGTAAAAGATTTAATTTGCGGGCCTGCAGGTGAGTTGACCCTGTAAAAGATTTTAGGTTTGGGCCTGAAAGTGAGCTGACACTGTAAAAGATTTGAGTTGCAGGCTTGCAGGTGAGCTGACCCTGTAAAAGATTTGATTTGCGGGCCTGCAGGTGAGCTGACCCTGTAAAAGATTTGAGTTGCGGGCCTGCAGGTGAGCGGACCCTGTAAAAAATTATATGTGAGGGCCTAATGGTGAGCGGACCCTTTAAAAAATTAGATGTGAGGGCCTGCTGGTGAGCAGACCCTCTAAAAAGTTATATTCGAAGGCCATATATGCGAGGGCATAATATGTGACGAATAAGCATGTTGATATGACGAAAGAGGAGGGGGAGGATGAGAAAAGGAAGATTGAACCATATACCCTTGTTTGTGGTGGAAGGGGTGCATGGGAATACAGTCTATTAACTACATTAAAAGCAACACATGTAAAGTGCCTTTATGAATCATCAGCATTCCTCTGGTGGAGTCGAGAAGTCATCGTCAATCCAGGCTTTGTTCATTTTTATATGAGTCAACCTGTCAGCATTTTCAGTTGACAGGCGGATACGCTTATCTATTAAAATGCCACCAGCAGCACTAAATACACGCTCAGACAAAACGCAGGCGGCAGGGCAGGCCAGCACCTCCAAAGTGTAGAGCGCCAGTTCGTGAAAGTGTCCAGCTTGGACACCCAGTAGTTGTAAGGCACTGAAGGATCATTGAGGACGCTGACACGTTCTGCTATATACTCCTTCGCTATCTTCCAAACTGTTTCTCTCCGAGTGGCAGTAGGCCGCACATCAGGGTGAGGGTGCTGGCGGGGTGTCATGAAACTGTCCCAGGCTTTGGAGAGTGTTGCCCTGCCTCTGTTGGAACTGCTATGTGTTCCCCTTGTCTCCCCTCCTTTGGCCAGTTGGCCAAAGAAGTACGGACTCTGTCCCAGCGTTGTCAGATGGAAAATTTTGGAGCAATTTTCCAAGGATCTTCTGGTATTGCACCATTTTGCTCGTCCTCTCCACCAAAGAAATGAGAGATGAGAAGTTATCTTTGTAGCGGGAGTCGAGAAGGGTGAACACCCAGTAATCCGTGTTGTTTAAAATGCGTATAACGCGCGTGTCGCAGGAAAGTCAGCTTAACATGAAGTCAGCCATGTGTGCCAGAGTACCAACAGGGGAGACTTCGCTGTCATCATCATGAGGATCACTCCCAATCTCCTCATCCTCTTCTGCCCACCCACGCTGAACAGATGAAATTAAACTTTCATGGGTACTACCCTCTGTAGCGGAGGCAACCGCCTCCTGCTCCTCCTCCTCTTCAGCCTCCAATTCGTGCTGAGAAGACGAACTGAGGGTGGTCTGGCTATCATCAACCTGTGTAATGTCTTCCCCCATTTCCACCTCTTCCACATGCAAAGCGTCGTCCTTAATTGTGAGCAGCGAGCGTTTGAGAAGACACAGAAGTGGGATGGTGACGCTGATAATAGCGTCATCGCCGCTCACCATCTGTGTTGATTACTCAAAGTTGTGTAAAACCTTACAGAGTTCAGACATCCATGCCCACCCCTCGCTTGTGAATAGCGGAAGCTTACTCAAAAGGTGACGACTAGGGATGAGCGAACCCGAACTGTATAGTTCGGGTTCGTACCGAATTTTGGGGTGTCCGTGACACGGACCCGAACCCGAACATTTTCGTAAAAGTTCGGGTTCGGTGTTCGGCGCTTTCTTGGCGCTTTTTGAAAGGCTGCAAAGCAGCCAATCAACAAGCGTCATACTACTTGCCCCAAGAGGCCATCACAGCCATGCCTACTATTGGCATGGCTGTGATTGGCCAGTGCAGCATGTGACCCAGCCTCTATATAAGCTTGGGTCACGTAGCGCTGCACGTCACTCTGCTGTTACAAGTGTAGGGAGAGGTTGCAGCTGCGACGTTAGGGCGAGATTAGGCAGTGATTAACTCCTCCAAAACACTTAAGACAGTGATCGATCTACAGCTGTGGATCATTGAACTGCTGTTATTCAATTGCTCACTGTTTTTAGGCTGCCCAGAGCGTTTTTCAGTCACTTTTTTCTGGGGTGATCGGCGGCCATTTTGTGGCTTGTGGTGCGCCAGCACAAGCTGCCACCAAGTCCATTTAACCATCAATAGTGTGGTTATTTTTTGGCTATATCCTACATCAAGGGCAAGCTGCCACCAAGTCCATTTAACCATCAATAGTGTGGTTATTTTTTGGCTATATCCTACATCAGGGGCAAGCTGCCACCAAGTCCATTTAACCATCAATAGTGTGGTTATTTAAATCTATCCATAAAAGGGTATATTAGATTCAAGGTGCTGATAGGGTCATTCTCAATAACTTCACACACACGCTACTGTGCATATCCAAGTCTAATTATGTCCGTAAACGTATACCTGTCACCCAGCGCCTAAATAATAGGCCTAAAATTTATATTCAGCTAAATCTGTGTTTATTGCTGAGGCTGGTCAATTTATTTAGTGTCCGCCAAAGCACAGTTTTTGTTCTGGGTTGAATACAATTCCCAACTTAGCAATCCCTTAAATATATTTTTTCTGCTGTATCAGGCCAAGTTTAAATTGATCCATAAAAGGGTATATTAGATTGAAGGTGCGGATAGTGTCATCCTCAATAACTTCACACGCTACCGTGCATTTCCAAGTTTAAATAATTCTGTCCGTAAACGTATACCTGTCACCCAGCGCCTAAATACTAGGCCTACAATTTATATTCAGCTAAATCTGTCGTTACTGTTGTGCCTGTATTAGTGTAATACGGTACCTAAATAGATAGCCAGATAGTGTTAGGTGCCTGTAAAAAAAGGCCTGAATTTGAATTCAATACATTGGGCCAAATAATTTTTTTCTTATTGTGGTGAACGGTAACAATGAGGAAAACATCTACTAAGGGACACGGACGCGGACATGGTCGTGGTGGTGTTAGTGGACCCTCTGGTGCTGGGAGAGGACGTGGCCGTTCTGCCACAGCCACACGTCCTAGTGAACCAACTACCTCAGGTCCCAGTAGCCAGCAGAATTTACAGCAATATTTCAAGGGGCCCAATGCCGTTCTAAGGATGGTAAGGCCTGAGCAGGTACAGGCATTAGTCAATTGGGTGGCCGACAGTGGATCCAGCACGTTCACATTATCTCCCACCCAGTCTTCTGCAGAAAGCGCACAGATGGCGCATGAAAACCAAGCCCATCAGTCTGTCACATCACCCCCATGCATATCAGAGAAACTGTCTGAGCCTCAAGTTATGCAGCAGTCTTTTATGCTGTTTGAAGTCTCTGCTGGCAGGGTTTCCCAAGGGAATCCACCTAGCCCTTCCCCAGGGGTGGAAGAGATAGAATGCACTAACGCACAACCACTTATGTTTCCTAATGATGAGGACATGGGAATACCACCTCAGCACGTCTCTGATGATGACGAAACACAGGTGCCAACTGCTGCGTCTTTCTGCAGTGTGCAGACTGAACAGGAGGTCAGGGAGGAAGACTGGGTGGAAGACGATGCAGGGGACGATGAGGTCCTAGACCCCACATGGAATGAAGGTCGTGCCACTGACTTTCAGAATTTGGAGGAAGAGGCAGTGGTGAGACCGAGCCAACAGCGTAGCAAAAGAGGGAGCAGTGGGCAAAAGCAGAACACCCGCCGACCAAGAGAGTCCGTCTGCTACTGGCCACAGCCATCTGGGACCGAGCACCCCAAAGGCAGCTTCAAGGAGTTAACTGGCATGGCACTTCTTCAAACAATGTGCTGACGACAAGACCCGAGTGGTTTGCACGCTGTGCCATCAGAGCCTGAAGCGAGGCATTAACGTTCTGAACCTTAGCACAACCAGGCACCTGCATGCAAAGCATGAACTGCAGTGGAGTAAACACCTTAAAAACAAGGTGGCCGACAGTGGATCCCCCTGTCGGCCACCTTGGAACTCACTCAGGCTCCCCCTGTTACCTCTTCTGCTGCTGCCGCCTCGGCCTCTTCCTCCGCCTCTGGAGGAACATTGGCACCTGCCGCCCAGCAAACAGAGGATGTACCACTAACACCACCACCACCTCCGTCACCAAGCATCTCAACCATATCACATGGCAGCGTTCAGCTCTCCATCTCACAAACATTTGAGAGAAAGCGTAAATTCCCAACTAGCCACCCTCGATCCCTGGCCCTGAATGTCAGCATTTCTAAAGTACTGGCCTATGAAATGCTGTCATTCAGGCTGGTGGACACAGACAGCTTCAAACAGCTCATGTCGCTTGCTGTCCCACAGTATGTTGTTCCCAGCCGGCACTACTTCTCCTAGAGAGCCGTGCCTTCCCTGCACAACCAAGTATCCGATAAAATCAAGTGTGCACTGCGCAACGCCATCTGTGGCAAGGTCCACCTAACCACAGATACGTGGACCAGTAAGCACGGCCAGGGACGCTATATCTCCCTAACTGCACACTGTGTAAATGTAGTGGCGGCTGGGCCCCAGGCGAAGAGCTGTTTGGCGCACGTCCTTCCGCCGCCAAGGATCGCAGGGCAACATTCTTTGCCTCCTGTCGCCTCCTCCTCCTACTCGGCTTCCTCCTCCTCTTCTTCCACCTGCTCATCCAGTCAGCCACACACCTTCACCACCAACTTCAGCACAGCCCGGGGTAAACGTCAGCAGGCCATTCTGAAACTCATATGTTTGGGGGACAGGCCCCACACCGCACAGGAGTTGTGGCGGGGTATAGAACAACAGACCGATGAGTGGTTGCTGCCAGTGAGCCTCAAGCCCGGCCTGGTGGTGTGCGATAATGGGCGAAATCTCGTTGCAGCTCTGGGACTAGCCGGTTTGACGCACATCCCTTGCCTGGCGCATGTGCTGAATTTGGTGGTGCAGAAGTTCATTCACAACTACCCCGACATGTCAGAGCTGCTGCATACAGTGCGGGCCGTCTGTTCGCGCTTCCGGCGTTCACATCCTGCCGCTGCTCGCCTGTCTGCGCTACAGCGTAACTTCGGCCTTCCCGCTCACCGCCTCATATGCAACGTGCCCACCAGGTGGAACTCCACCTTGCACATGCTGGACAGACTGTGCGAGCAGCAGCAGGCCATAGTGGAGTTTCAGCTGCAGCACGCACGGGTCAGTCGCACTGCGGAACAGCTCCACTTCACCACCAATGACTGGGCCTCCATGCGAGACCTGTGTGCCCTGTTGCGCTCTTTTGAGTACTCCACCAACATGGCCAGTGGCGATGACGCCGTTATCAGCGTTACAATATCACTTCTATGTCTCCTTGAGAAAACACTTAGGGCGATGATGGAAGAGGAGGTGGCCCAGGAGGAGGAGGAGGAGGAAGAGGGGTCATTTTTAGCACTTTCAGGCCAGTCTCTTCAAAGTGACTCAGAGGGAGTTTTTTTGCAACAGCAGAGGCCAGGTACAAATGTTGCCAGACAGGGCCCACTACTGGAGGACGAGGATGAGGAGGAGGTGGAGGAGGATGAGGATGCAGCATGTTCACAGCGGGGTGGCACCCAACGCAGCTCGGGCCCATCACTGGTGCGTGGCTGGGGGGAAACGCAGGATGATGGCGATACGCCTCCCACAGAGGACAGCTTGTCCTTACCTCTGGGCAGCCTGGCACACATGAGCGACTACATGCTGCAGTGCCTGCGCAACGACAGCAGAGTTGCCCACATTTTAACGTGTGCGGACTACTGGGTTGCCACCCTGCTGGATCCACGGTACAAAGACAATATGCCCACCTTACTTCCTGCACTGGAGCGTGATAGGAAGATGCGCGAGTACAAGCGCACGTTGGTAGACGCGCTACTGAGAGCATTCCCAAATGTCACAGGGGAACAAGTGGAAGCCCAAGGCGAAGGCAGAGGAGGAGCAAGAGGTCGCCAATGCAGCTGTGTCATGGCCAGCTCCTCTGAGGGCAGGGTTAGCATGGCAGAGACGTGTAAAAGTTTTGTCACCACGCCACAGCTAACTGCACCACCACCTGATACGGAACGTGTTAGCAGGAGGCAACATTTCACTAACATGGTGGAACAGTACGTGTGCACACCCCTCCACGTACTGACTGATGGTTCGGCCCCATTCAACTTCTGGGTCTCCAAATTGTCCACGTGGCCAGAGCTAGCCTTTTATGCCTTGGAGGTGCTGGCCTGCCCGGCGGCCAGCGTTTTGTCTGAACGTGTATTCAGCACGGCAGGGGGCGTCATTACAGACAAACGCAGCCGCCTGTCTAAAGCCAATGTGGACAAGCTGACGTTCATAAAAATGAACTAGGCATGGATCCCACAGGACCTGTCCACCCCTTGTGCAGATCAGACATTAACTTACTCCCCTTAACCATATATTATTGTACTTCAGGGCACTTCCTCATTCAATCCTATTTTTAATTTCATTTTACCATTATATTGCGGGGCAACTCAAAGTTGAATGAACCTCTCCTCTGTCTGGGTGCCGGGGCATGATTCTCTGCTATGACATGAAGACTGATTCTCTGCTGACATGAAGCCAGATTCTATGTTATGGGACCTCTCTCCTCTGTCTGGGCGCCGGGGCCTAAAAATATCTGACAGTGGCCTGTTCCAGTGGTGGGTGACATGAAGCCTGATTTTCTGCTATGACATGAAGACTGATTCTCTGCTGACATGAAGCCAGATTCTATGTTATGGGACCTCTCTCCTCTGTCTGGGTGCCGGGGCCTAAATTATATGACAATGGACTGTTCCAATGTTCCAATGTTGGGTGACGTGAAGCATGATTCTCTGCTATGACATGAAGACTGATTCTCTGCTGACCTGAAGCCTGATTCTCTGCTATGGGACCTCTCTCCAATTGATATTGTTTAATTTTTATTTATTTATTTTATTTTTATTTTTATTCATTTCCCTATCCACATTTGTTTGCAGGGGATTTAACTATATTTTGCTGCCTTTTGCAGCCCTCTAGCCCTTTCCCTTTTTTTAGTGCCGAAAAGTTCGGGTCCCCATTGACTTCAATGGGGTTCGGGACGAAGTTCAGGTCGGGTTCGGATCCCGAACCCGAACATTTCCGGGAAGTTCGGCCGAACTTCTCGAACCCGAACATCCAGGTGTTCGCTCAACTCTACTTATAAGGTAATTCCCCCTAATGCCAGAGGTTCATGTGTCCTGGTGAAGCTTGTCCCTGCATCTTATGTTGCAGCCGATTGGGAGGAACTGATGGTGTGGAAGGAGGTAAGAAGGGCAGGGAGAGCTGGAAGGGAGTTGTTTTCTGGATGGACTGGATGGGGAGTTGGACTTATGAAGCGATTGAACAATTTCTCGTTCAATGAAACCATTGAGGCAGAAAGGGAGATCACCGAGAATAAACAGTAGAGCGTCTAGAGGAGGGTTTCTGCGAATTATTTGACGGTTATGCCTGGCTAGCAGACACCATTGACAAGGGCCAGGCCCATACTGACAGGAGCAGGGCAGAGGCGGAGCTATGACTAGTGAGGGTTGGAATCCATTTTAAAGCTTTGGGAGGTCTTGGGGCTCACTGGTTTTCCATTGGATCCGGGCTAAAGGAAATAGGACATGCACTTATGTTTTTTTGTTTCTATTCCTTTTATACGCCGGAGTGAGATGTTCCTGATGTCTAATCGACCGAGTTACCGAAGCCCGAACAGACAAAACGCCATGAAGACCAAACCATGGACCAGATGCAGAAGATTCCAAACCAGCCGGCGACCAACGCGAAACGCCACCTCCTGAGTCACCTCCCGAAGAAAATAATTGTCTGAGTCAAGATTTGTTTTTAAGCTACGTGTCAAGATTGACTTTCTGTTTTCCATCATCTGTTTTGTTTAATGGATTCAGGACTTTTCGTAGACAAGACTGTTTTTTTTTCAAAGAAGAAGATTGAGATTTATCGAGGGACACTGGGGAGCATATGACAAAGAGGAGGGACTGTTGTGGAAATTTTATTAGGATGTGTTTTAAATATATTGTGTATTGTCATCATGTCTCTCAGTGTCAGGGTAAACCATTGGAGTGGATATCTTACAGTGTATGTGGAGACACAGCTGACGGGCGCAGAGGTCTCCGTCGGCGAATGGTCCATGTGCTATGTGCTGGGCTGTGGGTCAGGGGAGACTGATGTGTTCAGCAGGGCAGTGTTTTCTTGGCGAATGTATAGACGCCGGTAAGGGCCCCCGCGCAAAACGCACATTTATTGGCTTGGCGTGGATGCTTTTGTTAAGAGAACAACATATAAAAAGGAACGTGCGTTTGTTGTCTCTAGTGCGCCTGATCAGCCGCTGGAGATAATGAAGTTGTCCTGTAAATAAACATGCATGAGGATCATAGTAACTTTATTGGGCATTGATCACTGAGCGAGGCTGGATAAAGTTCACTCCAGTGGTAATGGGAGATTATTGTATACAAGTGTTTTGTTAGCTGGCTATGTTATTTTAAACGATGGTGGTTTCTCATCTTCCTGTATCATCACTTCCTGTATATCATCACTTCCTGTATGTTTGTTACATGAAGGAAGTGGTCCGGTGGCGGGCCTGCCCATTTCTATAGTTACACTGGGCAGGAGGAGGGGCCAGTGCTCAACAAAAAAACTCAGGATGAAAACACCTTTGTCTGACTCCGGTTGAGTGTTACTTTTCCTTACACAAAAGAGCTTGATACATATGCATTTAAGCACGGGGGAAATTCTTTGTGGTTGGCGTACTTCGGTGCACTTTTAGCACAGCTTGGATATGTGCATCTGATGCAAGCGAATTTTCACTACAGTATAAATTTTTCTTTTTTTTACTGAAATACGCCCCTATATGCTTTCAACAGAAATAACTGCAACAGTGCAGTGCGTATATATTTTCCTTGTTTACTGAAATACACCACTATATGCTTTCAACAGAAATAACTGCAGAAGTGAACTAAGAATATATTTTTCTTGTTGGACTGAAATAGGCTACTATACGCTTTGACCAGAAAAAACTGCAACAGTGCAGTGTGTATATATTTTTCTTGTAGTACTGATATAAGATACTAAAGATACTAAGATATAAGCCACTAAAGGCTTTTCAACATATCACTTGCAGCCCAAATAGCTGGAATGACAGAGCTGTCTAATGGCTACTTGGATCCACAAATAATCTTTCCCTGCACTTGTAAATCACTTTCCTATCAATGTCCCTAGCACCTTCTGACATCTCTCCCTGCACTAAGATGCTGTGAAATGTTTCCTCCCTATCCTTTCCCTGCACTTATAAATAGTTTTTTCTGTCTTTTTTTTTCACAATCAGGTTTTTCCAATTGCATTCCTTAGTGCCTTCACACATCTGTCTCTGCACTCTGAATGCTGGAAATTGTCTGACTGTAAGATGGCCACCATATTTATAGGGCTGTGTCATCACAGGGCTGGCTGCTGATTGGATGCATGCAGGCATGTCAATCTGTGTGATCCTGCCTTCCCAGAGTTCCTTGCCCATGTCCTCAGTCCTCACACGTGTAGCCGCCATTTTTGGAAAAATGTGATTTGCTACCACGAAGAGCGAGGAAATTAGTATTTGTTGCAAATATAATTTTTCCTGACATTTGGATCAAATTCCACTTTGTCAGCTTTAATTCGCTCATCTCTAATTATGATGATAGAGACACTGCACTGCTTGTGGATGCAGCTTGACTGCTAGAAAGAGGACCAGGAAAAGGAGGACAGTCTTGTTCTGGCCAGTTTGATTTTCCAACTGGATCTAGTGATGATGACTCAAATGCTGCAATAGAGCCATGGTATTTATGTTTCTGTTTGTACACCAATGGCTTTTCATCCTGCAGAACTAGCACATGGCAGTGGTTTTGTTTGCAGGCACTGTGGAGAAAAATCGCCATACATAAGATAACCACACAGATACCAGCAGCCAAGCTTGGCTGATACATTTTGGCTGTCACATTTTGAGTCTGCATGAACAGTATCATTGGCATCACTGGTTCCTTAGCTGGCCACCATCGATGCAGATCTGGCCTTGGCAGTTCTTTTGGCCATTCACTGGCTCTGTTCCTTATAGCTACAGTCACATACTTATCTGATGTCACAACCTCCTCATGAGCCTGATCAAGTTTCCAGGTACTGTGAAATACACAATAATCATCATCATCATGGTCATCCTGCTCCCAGCTATTTTTATCTGAGTATAATTTTTTTTGGGCTCCTTGCGTCCCCTCATGATTCTCTCTTCTGTATGTGCCCTAAATGCCACTACGACTATGACTACCAGTGCCCCTACTGCCACCACCATGTCTACAAGTGCCACTGCTGCTACTACCACCACCAATGCAGCTATGCACTTGAGTCATCAAGTCCCGCACCTCCTTCTGAACCTTCTCATGGCAGTCCAAATGCTGACTGTTTTCAGACAACGCATCAACAAGAATACTATGTTGAGTATCTTTCATAGCACATGGAATGTTGTTGGCTCTTCTTGGGGGAAAAATAGTTGCCCCACTAGGAGGGGGCAGTTTAGACAGAGATGGAGACTGAAAAGAGAAGGAGCAGAAATATTGCACTGAACCCTGGCTTAAAGGCACAGTCTCATACTCAGAGGTGATCAACATTATCCTGCTGTGACTGAGATTATGAGTGAGCCAGCCAGTTCACAATGTCATCCTCTTTGTCCTCATTAATAATGTGTTGCCTACCTTATGCAAAGGGCAACTGTGGCCTGCTACTACTACTGGCGGGATGGCTGGTGCAGATTGTGCTTCAGCTGTTTGCACTACTACAGCCACCCAAATTCTCACTCATTGATGACAGGGTACATGTCTTTTCATTGGGGTCCATACATGCTCCTCTGGAATTCTGGGAGGGAAGTCAAAGCTTGTTAAGAGCTCATTTGCATTTCTTCCCTCCCAGAATTCTAGAGGAGCATGTATGGCCTATAAGTCTCCTCACACTGATTAAGGTGGTCTCTCCCTAGGGAGAGTTAGTTCCCCCATTGCTCGGACACAGGCCTCCTACCCAGTTAAGCCAGTATTCTCTGCTCTGCACTGATGAGAGGCAATCACCCCGAAACAGCTGTCTGCAGATGAGGTGCTGGCTTATTTAATATCCAAGTCATGTCTCAAGGCTTATTTTAAGAGCTGAATATTGACTTATAGGATAGCTGCCTTACATCTGGTGGCATTAGAGGCAAAGCTTGTTAAAGAGCTTGTTTGCATTTCTTCCCTCCCAGAATTCCAGAGGAGCATGTATGGCCTATAAGTCTCCACACACTGATTAAGGTGCTCTCTCCCTAAGGAGAAATAGTTCCCCCCTTAATATGCATACTGGCACACTAAAATCTGCTCATTTGTACACATATAAACTGTACAACATTTTTTGGGGAAAAAAGACACAATTGGACAACACCCATGACCAAAATCTATGCTGTAGAGATGGGAAGTTCGGATCTTTTTCATGAATCGGTTCATTTGAATCAGTTCATTCAAAAGAACCGATTCATGAATCAGATCTTCGGTTCACTTCCTGAGCCGGCAGAAGCAAGTAAATCGAAGATCAATGAGCATGCTCAGCTCATCGGATCTTCGGTTCACTTGCTGAGTCGTCTCTCAAGTGAACCGAAGGTCAGGAGGGACTCACTCCTGGCAAACACAGCTCTGCTGCAGTGAATGCAGTGGAGCAGACCGTGATGTAATTACAATGTATAGTTATTGCAGGGACTCAGATAATTGTCTGAGAGTTTATTAGTTAAAAGATTAAAATGAGTCAGAGACTCATTTGATTCTTTGAGTTAAAAGAATGGTGTCACCGAGTCCCTGCCAGACTTCCTGCTCTGCTACATGCTACACTGCTGCATGCACCCTGTACACACACAGCTCCACTACATGCTATACTAATGCCCGCCCCCGGACGGACTTGTCGGGAGCCGCAGAGCAGGAAGCCTGGCAGGGACTCGGTGACACAGTCTGTGACTCATTTGATTCTTTTAACTAATAAACTCTCAGACGATTCTCGGAGTCCCTGCACGACTCCCCCTGTGCTGGTTGCCTCTGATTGGTTGGAGGGCGGGGAGGAGCGGGGCTAGATTCCACTGTAGGCTCCAATTACACTGCCTGCTGCTGCCTCTATGCTAATATTACTGAGCGGCTTCACTCGGAACGGCTCAGTCAGAGGAATCAACTCTTCCGATTCAGTGAACTGAATCGATTCAAAAGAACGATTCGTTCATGATCCGGACATCACTACTATGCTGCTCTTGATGCACTCAATTATGCTTGTTTGTACACTTATAAATTGGAAAAGCTTTACAGCAGTTTTTTGTGGAAAAAAAAGTCTGGCTCCGGCACTGAGTACTGTCTCTTGTCTCATGTCTTCTCCAGTGCAACACAGTCTATATATGGACGAAGTAAGTGGCGCACAGGAGTGACAAAATCTATAGCGGAGGTGCTCACAGTAAAGAGGAATCACCCTTTCTCTGATATAGTGGTAAATGGTATACAAAGATACCGGGCACTCTCACTCTATATAAAACCTTATAGTTTATTAACAAAGTAAAAACAGTGGGTTCTAACAATAGATATGTAAATTTCAAGTCCAGGATATAAAATCAATTGACATATAAACTACAATACTAAAAATACATATACTACAACTAAATGCTAAAACATAATACACTCTGGATGGTTTGGGTTGGAGCCTCCGTACTGAATAATAGTGACCCAGTCTAAAATGTATAACTTAGGTGACTGCTAGTGTCCCAATTTGGGTATAAATAACCCCAAAGTTTGCGTCTCCTCCAATTGGATAAATATAAGAGACTTATAGTGAGTTGCAGTCACTGCAACTCACTTGGAAGCTAACATAGTGCCTGCCTGATGGACCAGACAATATTCTCCTTCCTGAGGCTTTGTGGTTCTCCATATGTTCTTCTCTGGCTTGTTTTCCTTACTAGAGTACTGAATTTGAAGTGTACAACTAGCTAATCTTTGGGAAATCTGCAACAAATCAGATTTGTTTAGAATTGATTCAATCACCTCTAGCCAGAGCATTATAAAAGGCAGTGGGTGTGGAACTACTGTGTGAACCAAATAGATTTGGCTTGGGGCTACTCCTAAAGGTATTATCCTGGCAGTCTCCTGGTCCTCACCCTTTATCACCTATACAGGGATCTGATCTCTGCTGCAGGGAACCATCAGACGGCTACCTCCTGGAATAGTTTTTGCTTGATAGATTTCTGACCACTGCTGTGTAACACTAAAGGGGCAGTAAAACTGTAGTCAATATTAGACTGAGGTCTAGGTAAGGGTAGTTTGTGAAAAAACATAAAACAGTCTGAAGCCTGGGCAGGCAGCACAGGGTTAACATTACAATCAGGCAAAGGGTCAAGTTAGGCAACAAAGTGTCAAAATCCAGAACGCAGCACAGGTCAGTACATTAGAAATCCAAACAATGAAAGCACCACCTTTGCAATGATATGTTGAGGATGCTCTACAAGGTAAATTAAGTCAAATGAACAAAAGGGTATCCAGCTTGATAAACTTCCCAACCGGGGAAAAATGGAGAACAAAATCAAATGATCCATATATCTTACCATTGGTGAGCAGAGTGCTGGCGATAATTAAGAATAATAGGACTGCATTTAGAACCTACACTGCATGAAAAATCCATGAAGACATCAGGTTAAAATAAAGGACATATACAGTACTGATCACAAAGCTGCTCCGCCCCAACTGAGGTTTCACATATACATATACATATGTAGACTCCTCTGATTTAGTAACATGGCTTACTTGAATGTTCTACTGACAAATCTAGGGTAATTTTAACAAGCTAATGATAAGACCCAAGACTCATCATGTTCCAAAATTAACTGCTTTTCCCCTGCTTTTATAATGGTTAACCTGGAAAACAATAGCCTCAACATGGTATTCTTGAGATCATATAATTATTTACATTCTTTTATAATTCTAGAAGATTGCTTAATATATACCTGTATGATTACTTGAATGTTTTTTTTTTTCAAGAAAATAGACTGGCATCTTATTTTCACTATAATGATTCCTCTTACTGGCATTTAAGGCTACATTCTTTCTTAAAATGTCATGTCCACACATTGCTTTCTTTCCTATAACTCTTTCTGGTACAGTACAATGCAATCTATGAAAAGTCACGAAGGTCAAGTAGCTATATACCAAAGATCACTTCATTTTGAAACCAATACACAGTGAGGTGTTTGAAATGGGCTGATACATAAAATCTACGTTGACACATATTTAAAGTCCTAATAATAAGGTTGACTCTCCTTTTGGGTCAATGTTTCAATCAATATCTGAACACTCTGTATTTTCTTTATACTTGACATTTGCTGTATATACAGCATTTGTGAAAACACATGGCATTTTTCTCAGATACTGTGTATATCACCTACCTTGCCCTTATATTTCTGTTGTAAGACTGACATACTGTAACTCTCAAGATCTTAAATGTATAAGATTGTTACTTAAAGGGGTTGTCCGGGTTCAGAGCTGAACCTAGACATATCACTTTTTTCACCCACACAGCCCCTCTGATGTGAGCATCGGAGAATTTTATGCTCTGATACTCTCCTTTGCCCTTCTCTGAATTGCACAGGACAAGGGCTTTTTCATTAGATCTGATGTACCGGGTCTCTGCCAGACGGAGGCTTCCGCCTAGCAGTGAGCACAGTGACGTCACCGGCAACACTGCTAGGTGGAAGCCTCCGTCTAGCAGTGTAGAAATGTAAACAAAAAAAGCCCTTGCCCTGTGCTATACAGTGCAGGGCAAGGGAGAGCATTGGAGCAGAAAATTCTCTCATATCAGAGGGGCTGTCTGGTTGAAGAACGGCATATGTCCGGGTTAAGCTCTGAACCTGCAAAACCCCTTTAAGTAGTATATTATGTATCACTAGTTCCTAATGTCCAAGTCTGTTTCAGTTTTGTAAGAATTGTCTTCATAGGGTTTTCTAGAAATTAAATATTGATGACTTATCCACTGATCAGTTGCCTTCATAGTATAACAAGCACAACACCATACATTGTATAGTGGCTTCGCTTGATTTTGAGACTCTATCCTATTCACTTAAATAGGACTGAGCTGCAGAAAGGCCTTGTGACTGGCAGATGTGACGTCACAGACCAAGGAAGAGGATGCAGCACTCGGTCAATCGACATAGCCCCTTCCAATAGCTGGTCAAAAAGGGTTCCAGGTAGAGATGGCCTTGCGATTCTCCCGGCGGTCGTTTCCGGGCAAACTTTGCTCGTTCATGAGTCGCCGAACATGCGAATATATGGCGATATTCGCATTCGCCATATTGTTTTGCATAGGGCCAAACTTTGACCCATGACACATACATCAGGTGGGACAGGACAGCCAATTGAGACGCTTCAGCACATGGACACACCCCCAACCCTATAACAGAACCTGATCTGGCAGCCATTTTACATTGTGTGTTTTGCCAATGTAGGGAGAGGTTGCATTTTGGAGCAGGGACAGTTAGGGACTCCAAACGCTAGCTAATAGGGCCACAAAAGTCCTTTTAAGTACTGGTATAGGTGTGCTATCGATAGGTGTTATATAGAGGGGTGTGATATATTTATAATATACTTTCTAACATAGAAATTATATTATAGTGTATTTGTATTGTGCAGCAGTTGCGGTTCTGCTGCGATACCGCAGCTAGATAGAGGGACAAACACTATTGGAGTAACTGCATCGGGTGTGATATACCTGCAAATAAATATATAAAATAGCCTTTAGTATGTTGCCTTTAGTGCGTCGCAGGTCCCAATCGTGAAGTGGGTACAGAAAATTCCTCACTCAAGATCCATTCAGATGTTGGTGGATATAAGAAAGCACTCTGGCCACAGAAAGCCACCTTCTCCTCCCCTTTACGAGCTTCTGTCAAAGACTAAAAGTTGCAACAATAGTGAAGCACCATCACATAGGTTGAAATGGAAAGGGTTTATTATACTCACAAAGTTAAAACGATAAGCAGTATATAAAAGATCAAACACCCGTCCCGAGTTTCGCTCTGAAAAAGCTTCATCAGGGGCATCTATTCCGCCCATTCCAGGGCGGTCTTTTTTAAACCCGCAGGTAGGTATACACCTCACCTCTATAAAACGTCATATTCCAATCATTACAAAATATACCCTTAAAACAATAACATATTACTAAAACAGACACAAATATAAATACATAGTAATCAAAATTCCTCTCCTCATATAAATTAGACAGTGCATGCTCTATTTACTTAAAAAACCTCAATGGTTACTACTCATTCATGTTTAAACCAGGACATCTTAACCAATCATAGTTCACAAATCTTAAGGTTCACCCTCTTTCATTCAGAAAATACCACCCACGTCACATCCCACATGACCCCCTCCAGACAACCCTAGCCTTTTCGCCTTACTACCAAAGGTCCTAGATCAACGATACTAACTACAGCTGGTACGGACATTCTTATGTGAGGCATGGTTTTAGATCGAACTCCACATACATCCCTCTTGGTTGTAATGAACCTATCTTATACACTCACCTAAAGAATTATTAGAAACACCATACTAATACAGTGTTGGACCCCCTTTTGCCTTCAGAACTGCCTTAATTCTACGTGGCATTGATTCAACAAGGTGCTGATAGCATTCTTTAGAAATGTTGGCCCATATTGATAGGATAGCATCTTGCAGTTGATGGAGATTTGAGGGATGCACATCCAGGGCACGAAGCTCCCGTTCCACCACATCCCAAAGATGCTCTATTGGGTTGAGATCTGGTGACTGTGGGGGCCATTTTAGTACAGTAAACTCATTGTCATGTTCAAGAAACCAATTTGAAATGATTCGAGCTTTGTGACATGGTGCATTGTCCTGCTGGAAGTAGCCATCAGAGGATGGATACATGTTCTCATTCTGTTTACGCCAAATTCGGACTCAACCATTTGAATGTCTCAACAGAAATCGAGACTCATCAGACCAGGCAACATTTTTCCAGTCTTAAACAGTCCAATTTTGGTGAGCTCGTGCAAATTGTAGCCTCTTTTTCCTATTTGTAGTGGAGATGAGTGGTACCAGGTGGGGTCTTCTGCTGTTGTAGCCCATCCGCCTCAAGGTTGTGCGTGTAGTGGCTTCACAAATGCTTTGCTGCATACCTCGGTTGTAACGAGTGGTTATTTCAGTCAACATTGCTCTTCTATCAGCTTGAATCAGTCGGCCCATTCTCCTCTGACCTCTAGCATCCACAAGGCATTTTTGCCCACAGGACTGCCGCATACTGGATGTTTTTACCTTTTCACACCATTCTTTGTAAACCCTAGAAATGGTTTTGCGTGAAAATCCCAGTAACTGAGCAGATTGTGAAATACTCAGACCGGCCCGTCTGGCACCAACAACCATGCCACGCTCAAAATTGCTTAAATCACCTTTCTTTCCCATTCTGACATTCAGTTTGGAGTTCAGGAGATTGTCTTGACCAGGACCACACCCCTAAATGCATTGAAGCAACTGCCATGTGATTGGTTGACTAGATAATTGCATTAATGAGAAATAGAACAGGTGTTCCTAATAATTCTTTAGGTGAGTGTAGATGCACTCCACCTCCCGTCTGTTAATCTGCATTGTAGTGTTACCTCCACACCAATGTGGTTTCATCTTTTCAACCCCTATGAAAAACAGGCCACTTGGGTCCTTCTGATGTGCCATCTTAAAGTGCATTATGTGTCGCAACTATGTGTCTCAAGCCCCTTTTTATATTTATAACGTGCTCCTGCACTCTCACTTTGAGTTTTCTCATTGTTCGGCCTACATATTGGAGGTCACACGGGCATTCCAACATATAGACGACCCCTACGCTCTCACAGGAGATTTGCCCTTTTAATCTTATCCTCTGGATAGATCATCAGCATTTGATCGGCGGGGGTCCGACACCCAGAACCCCTGCCGATCAGCTGCTAGAGAAGGCAGCGGCGCTGGCGGCAGGCACAGTGACGTCACGACTAGTATCTAATTCTTCTTTATTTGCCCTTTTGGTATATTTTTGAGCCAGGGGGTATAATGACAGCTAGAGGTGTGTGTGTATATGTATATATATATATATATATATATATCTATCTATCAAACGAATGATGAGGCAGCACTTCCAGTATAGCGTAAACGGGTGAGGACCCCAAATTTATTAAAGCAACGTTTCGGCCTGCTCAATGAGGCCTTTCTCAAGCTACATAACAGTGCAAATAACAAGGTATATATACCCACAGTCCAATACAAATCAATTACAGAATTTGGTAAGGCGTGTCTCTAGTTTGGTCACATGATCATTAACCATATCTTCACATGACATATGTGCATAGTAAACATTCTCATGTTAAAAGCATAAAAATTGCATACGTGATCATAATAGTATCAAGATAGTTTATAGAAATAATATTACTGTGCCTCCATTACACTTAAGTGGGATATATCTATCCATTCCATACATAATTATACATAGCAACCACTGTGCATAAAGTGACAAGTGCATAAAGGGTTAAAATCACAATCGTTGGTACAGCTGTACCTTATCAAAAGTTAAAAACATCAGGACGGAGCTCACCACACTTAGACTCTTGAAACCGGCCGGCATTGGCGTCTCCTCGTCGACGATGCGCATGCGCCGAGCCAGACGTCACTGGCCACGCCCCCGACCCAGCCGCGTTCCCACGTGACCGCTCCATGGACCGCAGCGTCATCCACTGGAGCGCATCGTAAGGGAGACGGCTGTGAGGGGAGGGAGGCCAGAACATGTGACTCAGCGTCACGCGCGGCGCACACGGGGGTGTATACAAGTAACCATAGTGATGTAAACATTAAGGAGAAGTGCGGACATACGCTCTGACTCCAGAAAGCATAACCGTGCACACAATCCAAATATCAGTGTGCCATGAGGTGCATAAAACAGACCCAATGGGAGGGTAATTGTACTATAGTGGCACGCAAAAAAGCGATTGCTTGGTCAACAGTGATCATCACAAATACACCTTATGTGTATGTGATTTCGCCTCCCATCTATCTACACCCATGGCATTGATGTATGTGTGTCGCCACCTGCCCACAATTGTGTAGCAGGTGAAATGACACACACCATCCATAATGGTAATACAACTAACAGGCATATTAAAACAAAGTGTGCATCACGCTATCAATCCGGGCCATCAGTCGCAGTCCAGCAGATCTCCACACTACGGTCACACTAATGTTCAAGTGTTCAAGTTCAGTAGGCGGCTCAATCCAGTACATAGACAAAAGCTCATCAAGTTCATCCAAAGTCATCTAGAATAAGAAAATACATATCATTATACATTGTTTGTTTTGTCAAAAACATTTACACTGTGAGGTGTCTCATACACCACACCGGGAGGTCAAAGACCCCCACGCCCGCGAGCGCTGCACACCTCTGTCATCCACACAGTTCCCATCTACATTCAGCATTAAGGCCATCGGGCTTCAATGTCTGTAGCCTGTGTATCCACATAATCTCACGTTGTTTGGCCTCATGCACACGACCGTTGTGTGCACCCGTGGCCGTTGTGCCGTTTTCCATTTTTTTTTCGCGGACCCATTGACTTTCAATGGGTCCGTGGAAAAATCGGAAAATGCACCGTTTTGCAGCCGCATCCATGATCCGTGTTTCCTGGCCATAAAAAAAATATGACCTGTCCTATTTTTTTCACGGCCAACGGTTCACGGACCCATTCAAGTCAATGGGTCCGTGAAAGAACACGGATGCACACAAGATTGGCATCCGTGTCCGTGATCCGTGGCCGTAGGTTAGTTTTTATACAGACGGATCCGAAGATCCGTCTGCATAAAAGCTTTTTCAAAGCTGAGTTTTCACTTCGTGAAAACTCAGAACCGACAGTATATTCTAACACAGAAGCGTTCCCATGGTGATGGGGACGCTTCTAGTTAGAATACACTACAAACTGTGTACAAGACTGCCCCCTGCTGCCTGGCAGCACCCGATCTCTTACAGGGGGCCGTGATCAGCACAATTAACCCCTTCAGGTGCGGCACCTGAAGGGGTTAATTGTGCTGATCACGGCCCCCTGTAAGAGATCAGGGCTGCCAGGCAGCAGGGGGCAGACCCTCCCCCCCTCCCCAGTTTGAATATCATTGGTGGCCAGTGCGGTCCCCCCCCTCTATTGTAATAATAGGTTGGTGGCCAGTGCGGCCCCCCCCTCCCTCTATTGTAATAATTCGTTGGTGGCACAGTGTGCGCCCCCCCCTCCCTCCCTCTATTGTAATAATTTGTTGGTGGCACAGTGTGCGCCCCCCATCGGCCCCCCTCCCTCTATAGCATTAACAACATTGGTGGCCAGTGTGCGGCCTCCCATCTCTCCCCCCCCCTCCCCCCCATCATTGGTGGCAGCGGAGTTCCAATCGGAGTCCCAGTTTAATCGCTGGGGCTCCGATCGGTAACTATGGCAACCAGGACGCTACTACAGTCCTGGTTGCCATGGTTACTTAGCAATAGTACAATAGTAGAAGATTCATACTTACCTGCTGCTGCGATGTTCGTGTCCGGCCGGGAGCTCCACCTACTGCTAAATGAACCGTCACTTACCAGTAGGAGGAGCTCCCGGCCGGACACGAACGTCGCAGCTCCCAGGTAAGTATGAATCTTTTACTATTGTACTATTGCTAGTAACCCGCTGCCACCAATGATCGGGGGGGGGGGGGGGGGGAGATGGGAGGCCGCACACTGGCCACCAATGTTGTTAATGCTATAGAGGGAGGGGGGCCAATGGGGGGCGCACACTGTGCCACCAACGAATTATTACAATAAAGGGAGGAAGGGGGGGGTGGGGGGGCTCACACTGTGCCACCAACGAATTATTACAATGGAAGGGGGGGGCCGCACTGGCCACCAATGATATTCAAACTGGGGAGGGGGGGGGTCTGCCCCCTGCTGCCTGGCAGCCCTGATCTCTTACAGGGGTATATGATAGTACAATTAACCCCTTCAGGTGCGGCACCTGAGGGGTTAATTGTGCTGATCACGGCCCCCTGTAAGAGATCGGATGCTGCTAGGCAGCAGGGGGCAGTCATGTACACAGTTTGTAGTATATTCTAACTAGAAGCGTCCCCATCACCATGGGAACGCCTCTGTGTTAAAATATACTGTCGGAAATGAGGTTTCACGATCTAACTCATATCCGACAGTATATTCTAACATAGAGGCGTTCCCATGGTGATGGGGACGCTTCAAGTTAAAATATACCATCGGATTGGAGAAAACTCCGATCCGATGGTATAAAAGGGACTCCAGACCATATTGTGTCAACGTCAAACGGATCCGTCCCCATTGACTTGCATTGTAATTCAGGACAGATCCATTTGGCTCCGCACGGCCAGGCGGACACCAAAACGACTTTTTTTTCATGTCCGTGGATCCTCCAAAAATCAAGGAAGACCCACGGACGAAAAAACGGTCACGGATCATGGGAAAACGGAACCCCGTTTTGCGGACTGCAAAAAAATACGGTCGTGTGCATGAGGCCTTTAAGTAATCTCTCCCTGTTCCCTCCCCGTTTGAGTGGGGGGATGTGATCTATTACTCTAAACTTGAGATCCTTCTCTCTGTGCCCCGCCTCAACAAAGTGCTTCGGCACAGGTAGATCTCTCCTTTTTTGACTAATCGAATACCTGTGATAGTTCATTCTGGTCTTGACCTCACAAGTAGTCTCCCCTACATATAGAAGGTTGCAGGGGCAAGACAACAGATAGATCACAAATGAACTATCACAGGTTAAATGATGTCGTATTTCAAATTGCGTCTTCAGTGTCGGGTGTATGAATTTCTCGCCTTTTAGCATGTAACTACAATTAACGCAGCCTAAACACGGATAACATCCGTATTTCCTGCGGCCAATGTAGGTCTGGACTTGGGCCTTACTTCCAGCCACTTCAGCCTTAACTAACTTATCCCTCAGATTGGGAGCTCGCCTATAGGACATCAGGGGGGGTACGGCAAATTCCTTGACCTTTCTGAAGTTGCTATGTAAGATTGGCCAATGTTTTTTGATGGCATCTGCTACCTGGTAGCTACCCTCAGTGAATGTAGAGATAAACGGCACCCTAATCTGTTTGTTGGTGTCCCTCAGGGTCCTAGGCTCCAGCTCATTCAGTTGTCTATGAACCAACTTTCTTGGATAGCCCCTGTCGGGGGCGTGGCCAGTGACGTCTGGCTCGGCGCATGCGCATCGTCGACGAGGAGACGCCAATGCCGGCCGGTTTCAAGAGTCTAAGTGTGGTGAGCTCTGTCCTGATGTTTTTAACTTTTGATAAGGTACAGCTGTACCAACGATTGTGATTTTAACCCTTTATTCACAGTGGTTGCTATGTATAATTATGTATGGAATGGATAGATATATCCCACTTAAGTGTAATGGAGGCACAGTAATATTATTTCTATAAACTATCTTGATACTATTATGATCACGTATGCAATTTTTATGCTTTTAACATGAGAATGTTTACTATGCACATATGTCATGTGAAGATATGGTTAATGATCATGTGACCAGACTAGAGACACGCCTTACCACATTCTGTAATTGATTTGTATTGGACTGTGGGTATATATACCTTGTTATTTGCACTGTTATGTAGCTTGAGAAAGGCCTCATTGAGCAGGCCGAAACGTCGCTTTAATAAATTTGGGGTCCTCACCCGTTTACGCTATACTGGAAGTGCTGCCTCATCATTCGTTTGATATATTTCGTGGAGGAAGAGCCGACCTCTGTGGGGATATTGCACCCGGTGCATCACATCTGAATGTGCTGCTGCACTATTTGTGTTTTATATATATATATATATAAAACGATTAACGTCCGTCTCCTTGAAGAAAGTTTTTGTTCTCAACTGGTTATTTTCAACGAAAATCGTCAGATCTAAAAAATTTACAGAACTATCACTGACAGTACTTGTGAACGAGAGATTCCACTGATTGTCATTCAAGTCGTCAATGAAATCTAAAAGACTATGATTGGTTTATAAGACGTCCTGGTTTAAACATGAATGAGGAGTAACCATGGAGGTTTTTAAAGTAAATAGAGCATGCACTGTCTAATTTATTTAAAGAGAGGAATTTTGATTACTATGTATTTATATTTGTGTCTGTTTTAGTAATATGTTATTGTTTTAAGGGTATATTTTGTAATGATTGGAATATGATGTTCTATAGAGGTGGGGTGTATACCTACCTGCAGGTTTAAAAAAGACCGCCCCGGAATGGGCGGAATAGATGCCCCTGACGAAGCTTTTTGGAGCGAAACCCGGGACGGGTGTTTGATCTTTTACATACTGTTTATTATCATTTTAACTTTGTGAGTATAATAAACCCTTTCCATTTCAACCTATGTGATGGTGCTTCACTATTGTTGCAACTTTTAGTCTTTGACAGAAGCTCGTAAATGGGAGGAGAAGGTGGCTTTCTGTGGCCTGATTGCTTTCCTATATCCACCAACCAGGAGCGTAGCTAAAGGCTCATGGGCCCTGGTGCAAGAGTTCAGCTGGGGCCCCCCTCCCTCAGTGCTTTGTGCCCAGGAGCAGTGAAGCACATAGCCTTAGTGCTGCCTGAGGCAAAAAATTACCCCCCCTCCCCCCATGCCAAATTCTTGACCTAACCCCTTCCCTTCAGCCAGAGGTGTAACTTGACCAGTATGCACTTTCTATAATGCCAATGTCTTCTTATGTGGCACAAGGATCTTTGGGCCCCCTCAGGCTCCTGGGCCTGGTTGCGACTGCTACCTCTGCACCCCCTATAGCTACGCCCCTGCCACCAACATCTGAATGAATCTTGAGTGAGGAATTTTCTGTTCCGTAGAGCAGCGTGGTCCGACTGAAAAACCGGTGTGATATACCTGTTTCCCAAAAAAAAAAACAGCTTGAGGGTTGCAATATACCTTCTTCCACCAAATACTGATTGAGGCGTGCTATATACCAGTTTCTGCTAAATACTGATTGAGGGCTGCAATATACCTTCTTCCACCAAATACTGATTGAGGCGTGCTATATACCAGTTTCTGCTAAATACTGATTGAGGGCTGCAATATACCTTCTTCCACAAAATACTGATTGAGGCGTGCTATATACCAGTTTCTGCTAAATGCTGATTGAGGGCTGAGATACACCTGCTTCCACAAAATACTGATTGAGGGGTGCCATATACCTGCTTCCCCCAAATACTGATTAAGGGGTGCTATACACCTGCTTTCACAAAATACTGATTGAGGGGTGCCATATACCTGTTTCTACCAAATACTGATTGAGGGGTGCCATATACCTTCTTCCACAAAATACTGATTGAGGGGTGCTATATACCTGTTTCCGACAAATACTGATTGAGGGGTGCTATATATCAGTTTCCGCCAAAATACAGACTGAGGGGTGCTATATACCTTCTTCCACCAAATACTGATAGAGGGGTGCTATATACCTGTTACCACCAAATACTGATTGAGGTGTGCTATATACCTGTTTCCGCCAAATACTGATTGAGGGGTGCCATATACCAGTTTCCACAAAATACTGATTGAGGGGTGCTATTGCTATATACCTTCTTCCACCAAATTCTGATTGAGTGCTGCAATATACCTGCTTCCTCAAAATACTGATTGAGGGGTGCCATATACCTGTTTCCGCCAAATACTGATAAAGGGGTGCTATATACCTGTTTCCGACAAATACTGATTGAGCGGTGCTATATACCTCCTTCCACCAAATACTGATTGAGCGCTGTGATACACCTGCTTCCACCAAATACTGATTGAGGGGTGCCATATACCAGTTTCCGCCAAAATACTGATTGAAGGGTGCTATATACCTTCCTCCACAAAATACTGATTGAGGAGTGCTATTGCTATATACCTTCTTCCACCAAATACTGATTGAGGGCTGGGATACACCTGCTTCCACGAAATACTGATTGGGGGTGCCATATATCTGGTTCTACCAAATACTGATTGAGGGGTGCCATATACCTTCTTCCACTAAATACTGATTGAGAGGTGCTATTGCTATATACCTTCTTCCACCAAATACTGATTGAGAGGTGCTATTGCTATATACCATTTTCAACCAAATACTGATTGAGGGCTGCGATACACCTACTTTCACAAAATACTGATTGAGGGGTGCCATATACCTGTTTCTGCCAAATACTGATTGAAGGGTGCTATATACCTGTTTTCGCCAAATACTGATTGAGGGGTGCTATACACAAGTTTCCACCAAATACTGATTGAGAGGTGCTTTATACCTTCTTCCACAAAATACTGATTGAGGGATGTGATAAGACAGCTTCCACAAAATACTGATTGAAGGGTGCTCTATACCTTTATTTTTTTACATCAAGGATCCTTTTGGACCCGAGAGATCAATTATTATAAGGTTCAGTAGCCTATGGCTAGATAGTTCCCGTTTATGGTCAATATTAAAACGTCACATTTATTTCATTTTATTTATGTCAAACTCTGACTGGGTAACCTCACTAAATCCTTATGACTGCTGGTATTCAGGAGAGGGCAAAGGAGAGCTAGGAACCGGGCCGGCACCTCTGCCTACCTAAAGCTCCCCATATTTGAACACTGCCCATATAATAAACACGCAGGACAACAGGTAACCTTTTAGCTGGGTGATGATCGGCCACAGCTTATTTATTTTATGCGGCAAAACCAAACAACATCTTGGAGCGGTATGCCAACCGCCGGTCTCCCGGCGGGCAAGTACGCCATCAGCCATTTCCAACACTCCGCTGTATCAATTGCCGCCACGGAGGAGACCCGCAGCCCTACACGGGGCTCCGACCACCACCCAGCAAAAACATGGCCTGTTCAATACCGTCCTGCAAGCCAGAAATAAATATGTCCAGACCAATCTCAGTCAAATGAACACCATCAGGCCTCATCATGGCTCTGTTATCGCCTTCCAGTTGGCGATGCCTCACCACAATGCCCCCCCGTGAACGAACAAACCTGGACATACGGGAATTGACCGTCCTCCTACATTTCTCGGCAGCCTCAGCATCTCTGGCACCATGCCAAACCACCCGAGGAATGATTTCGGACAATACTAAAACCATCTCGGCAAAGAAGGACGAGAACCTCTCAATATCGGAGCGCATGAGAGTCATGAGCTCAGCCAAGCGAGATAGACATAGGTCATTCCCACCAGCATGAATAACTAAGATCACCGGTCCCCTGGAATGAAAACCAATATCCACCACCTCAGTCAGAATCTGCGACCACTTAAGACCGCGGATACCCCTCCAGGATACGTCTACTTCACGGAATCCCAGCATCCGACCGCCAGGCCTGCACTCCGCCCTCTGAGCCGCCCAGAAAATGTACGAGTGGCCAACCAACCAGACCGCCGGGCGCACCATACCTAAAAGAAAAAACAGTTAGTACTAAATTAACATAGGATAACGCTGCGAACCCGCGCTGTAAGCCCACTGCCGTAACACGAATAACAGACCAGGAACACAAGCTTACATACATATAACGCACGTATAAATTCTACATTATATATCTATACCCCTTTTTTTTTTTTTTTTTTATAACAAGAGATCCGGCCTAATATACCTGGCATAACAGGCGGACCGCCACCTGCCGATGCGCATGACCTCCGACTCTGGCAAACCGGCTCTGGCCGCCTCCGTAGCCGCACCAATGCGAAACGAATGGGTGCCAAACTCCTTTGGCTCGATTCCCAACCGTGATAAGCAAGCGCAAAAGACAATTACAAACTGAAATTTTGTCAATGGGGAGGTATCCTGGTGAGTGAAGAAATTAACACCACCCACACGAGCCTCACCGTACATGGAGACCAAACGCACCGGACAAGCCACACCAGGAACCTGGTGAAGAGGGATCCAAGCCCCCTTGCCAAACTGGTCCGTCTTTGATCTGCGGACACGAACCCTTACTGCCCCATTCCCCTGTACCACATCCTGTACTAAAAACCCACCTGGCTTCTTGCCAGAAGGGGGGAGTAATTCACCCACTCGAAGAGCTGCAAAAAAGGCCAAACTAAAACAGGCCGAAAAAAGCTTTGCTTCAAAAACTGAAGTACACACCCCTGAACAAACAACGACCAGCCTGCATAGCAGGTTAAATGAAATAGGCCGGCGACAGTCCTTTGCAACATATTCCTTTTTTCCAACCCTTCATAGCTTGCCTGATGATGAAATGCTTGGAGACATCAGACCAACCACAAAGGCGAAAGAAAAAGGCAACCCCAGACAACCGTCGCTGCGCAACTGGTGCGGACACACCCAGAGATCTGAGTTTTAGCAACCATTCCACTGTTACCTCCAGCCGGAGGGAATCCTGTGTGGAAACGCTCCTCGCACCCACCCCTGATAACCAGTCGGCCCATGCCTTACCGTGATTCCGCCAGGTCGCAGGGGACACCGAAGCCCCGACAAGGGACATCAGCTGTTGGCCACCAAACGCCATAGGTGCTCCGGACATTCCTTCCCGATGTACTCCGCTTCCGGAAGAAGCTCCCGGAAAACCTGCCAACGAAAACGCGAAAGAGCATCAGCAATACTGTTATCAACACCTGGAACATGTCGAGCCCTGAAATAGATATTATGCTCAAGACAACGCAATACCAAATGTCGCAGCAGCGCAATCACCGGGAGAGAAGAGGATGACAGGCGGTTGATACAATGAACCACACCCAGGTTGTCAGACCAAAAGCAAACGTGATGATTAGAAAGGTCGCGACCCCAAATCTCCACCGCCACTATAATAGGAAACAATTCCAGCAAGGTCAAATTTTTACAAAGGCCAAGAGAGCGCCACCACTCTGGCCAGGGGGCAGAGCACCATGCCCTACCGAAAATGGTGCCGAAACCGCAGGAACCAGAAGCGTCTGAAAAAAGGGACAAAACCGAGTTAGGAACCTCTTCGGAAATAAGACACGTGTGGCCATTGTACGAACACAGAAAATCCCGCCATACCTGCAAGTCGGCTTTCAAAGACCTAGTCAGGCGAATACGGTGATTAGGAGACTTAGCCCCCCGAGTAGCCAACGACAAACGCCTGGAAAAAACACGTCCCATGGGCATGACCCGGCATGCAAAACAGAGCAAACCTAGCAATGACTGAAGCTGCTGTAGGGTAACCTTACGCACTGCCAAAAAACCCTCAATCAAATACAACAACTTCTGCAACTTATCACCGGGCAGACGAAAAACCATATTGACAGAATCAATTTCGATGCCCAAAAAAGACAAACACGTGACCGGACCCTCCGTCTTCTCTGCTGATATGGGAACACCAAACTTGGACATGCAGGACAAAAACGTGTTGAGAAGCAAAAGACAACCATCCCCTGACCCCGGGGCAACAAACAAAAAGTCATCCAAATAGTGTATTACCGATGTAGACAACGCCTCATACCTGACCACCCATTCCAGGAAACAACCAAACATCTCAAAATAGTGGCAGGAAATAGAACACCCCATGGGCAGGCAAGTATCATAGTAAAACAGACCCTCAAACGAACAACCAAGAAGATGATGACAATCCGGGTGAACGGGTAAGAGCCGAAAAGCCGATTCAATGTCTGACTTGGCCAAAAGGGCGCCCTGTCCTGCATTCCTAACCAGAGACACCGCACGGTCAAAGGAAACATATGACACTGACGACTCCTCAGGCAGAATAGCGTCATTCACCGACGAACCCTTGGGGTGGGATAAGTGGTGTATGAGGCGAAACTTGCCAGGATCCTTCTTAGGAACAATACCCAAAGGCGACACTCTAAGATTAGGAAACGGCATAGACTGAAACGGCCCCTTAACTCTGCCCAAAGAAAACTTCCTTACCCAACTTCTCACGGAGGACCTCAGGGAGCTCCCTAGCAGAACGTAAATTGTCGGAAAAAACAGGAAACCTACTCAAGACAAACGGAATAAAGAAACCAAATGTGAAACCAAAGCGAAGCTGGGAGGCAGCCGCCTTATTGGGGTAAATGTCTAGCCATGGGGACATCTCTGTTACGCTCACCGGGGTCCTTAGGTTCTCCCGCACCAGGGGGCTTAAAAGGTCTGGTAGTGGGACGGGAGCACCTGTTAGCGGCGTGGTTACCACCACATGCCGAGCACTCGTGCTTGTATTTGCACAATCCTGCGTATTTGCAATGGCCTTCGTTGAAAAGCCAGCACGCCCCAGGGCGGCGGACGGCCACTGGCCCTTGACCAGAACCTGCTCCGGAACCAGTGGCCACGCTAAGAAAGGGGGGCTGCCGCTGGGACACCATGAGGCGAAGCCAGACATCAGTAGCCTTAACGCCCCAACCTACGTCTGGATGTAACGCTAACCGCCGCCGGAATTCCTCGTCATATTTCCACCAAGCGCTGCCGCCATGAGCTCTATAAGCGCTATAAATGGTGTCCTGGTAGACAAATAATTCCAAACAGCGGTCAGGGTGACGCTGACCCATGATACACCCCAAAACTGAGAAAGCTTGCAACCAATTATTAATGGTCTTAGCGACCCTGGGCTTGCGATCAAAAGGCTTATCAGGGAAACGCCTCTCCTTGTCGACCGTATGTTGATCCACCGATATGAGAGACCAAATGTCAATATATTGGTTGGACCAAATTTTCTCTTTCACGGCGTCATCCAAATGACAGCCCAGGGGACTAACACCACAAAAGCATGAGTCTTTATATACTCCCGCTAAAACTGGGGCACGTGATAAAGAAGGAGAAGGGGAAGGGGACATCTTTGCAATCAACGCCTTAAGTACTGATTCCACATCACTAATCCCCCCTCCCCCCCATGCCCCAGTATACTGGTACTCACCAGGTGCGTCAGTCGTCAGAACCGGAGAAGGACCGGGTACCGGGATCTCAATCCGGGGTTCCGTCACTGGGGCCAGGCTGGGAGCCCTGGAGGTATGACTAGGCACCCGCCTCTTTCTTCTCGAACCCGCCGGCCGACCAGACTCCTCAGATGCGCCCGTCGATCCATCCGAAGATGACGGTGAGCGCCATCTAGAGGATCTGGAACGCCTGCTGCTGCCTGACATCCTGGAACGGTGACGGGACTGTCGCCTACGTGCATGACGATGATGCCGCCGCCTACTGCCTGAGGACGATGACGAGGATCTCGACATCTCCCTATGCCTGCGCAACCTAACATCACCACCAGGGGTTTGAAGCTGCAGGGGGGTTTGATGCTGCATGGGGGTTTGCAGCTGCAGGGGGGGTTGAGGCTGCAGGGAGGGTTGAGGCTGCATGGGGGGTTGAGGCTGCAGGGGGGGGTGATGCTGCAGGGAGAGATGAGGCACCTGTAAGGGGTGAGCCGGTAGAGAAGGGGGCGCAGCTAACGCAGGGGGATCTGCCAGAGGGGATGCAGGCCCCACAGAGCCAGCCTGGCTGGCAGATATAACATTCGGGGCAGCCCCTGTGCCCCCTGGCACCTCATACATATTAGCCGCCTGAGCTGCAGGCTGGGAAAGAGGGGGGGGGTCGGTGGGGAGTCACAAGACTCGACGCTGCCTTGCGCTCCCATTATGCTCCTCAAACTCGCCTGCCACGCGCGAACTAACTCTGGAGCGGCCGGAGGTGACGTAACCGGAAGGGGCGGGGCTAGAGCGCATTGATGCGCTGAAGAAGACTCACGGCCGGGCGTCACAGCGCGTGCGCGGGACCGGGAGCTCCGGTGAGTACCTGCTGCTCTATTGGAAGGTGCGGGGGGGCTGTGACCTAAACGGGTGGGAGGGCGGGTGCACCGGGCGGACCGCCGGCCTCCATGGAAAGTAACAGCGCTGCCAGCAGCTTGCGGCAGCGCCGCCACATCTCCACATATCGCGGCAGCAGAAGAGGGCAGAGGGGAGCTGAGGCTGCTCAAAAAAGAGCGCAGCCAGCCCTCTCCCCCTTCCGAATAGCTCGCCATAAGGGCCTCATGCAAAGAGGCATCCCTTGCGGACATCTTCTCACAGACAGCCACCTTACCAACTTGGCTTCCGCTGCAAAGAGGAAGTGCAGCAGCCGGGGAGGGGGTTATAAACCCTTGCAAGAAGGAGGAGACCTCACATACTCGTCCCCCAGTGACGTGCCATTATACCACCATTAACCCCTCAAGCACCAAACATAAACCGGCAAGGTGCTATCTCAAACCCACGGCTAGGAAGGGAAAAGGGGGACCACCAGTCCCTAATCACCCTCCTTAGGAGTCGGGCGCTTGCCACACTCTCCAATTGGAGTACTGTATTACAGTGTACTCATGTGGGGATAATCATAGGAATATTGCTGCATATCCCATTGGCTGCAATATGAATGCTTCCTAGTTAGGATTCACTGCCGCAGCAACCATTTCTCCCCTAAATGTTATCTATCAGTGTTGGTGGATCACTAGAGTATTATCATTCCCGGATTTCTCACATTTCTGGCTAGATGCCCCTTTACTTGTGGAGTTCCTAGCTGGATACCCCTTTACTTTGTTTTCCTTGTAGAGCTATTAGCTGGTTACTACAATGCCATCCTAGTGTTGTTCCTATCTTCACTACCCATCCCCTATGAGTACGTTTCCCTGTCGCCTAAGTATGCATGCTGTATGCCTGCAGTGCAAACAGCTGCTACCACGTCAGAGCACAGCCATATCATTAAAAAACTGAATTGCAGCTCCCCCGACATGTTTCGCCACAACTGTGACGTCCTCAGGGGAAATGGAGCTGCTGTCAACCTTGTTCGAGCCCAAATGTTCGAGCGTAAAAAGATGATGACGCCGGATAATACTCTTGGCCAACGGCTGACCGCTGGCTTGTCTGAACTGCTAGCCCGCCAACTACTGCCATATAAACTGGTGGACTCGGAGGCCTTTAGAAAATGTGTGGCCATTGGCACACCGCAATGGAAGGTCCCCAGAAGGAAATATTTTTCCCAGAAGTGTATCCCTGAATTATATGGCCACGTTCAGCGGCAAGTTAATATATCTCTGGCACACAGTGTCGGTGCCTAGTTACATCTGAGCACAGACACGTGATCTAGCAAACACGGGCAGGAAAGGTACATAACTTTTACTGCCCACTGGGTGAACCTTCTGACAGATGTCAAGCATGTAACCCGTGGTACCCGTGTGGATTTGGTGTTACCGCCACAGATTGCATGCAGGCTTGCCTCTTCTTCTCCTCCTCTTACTACTCCTTCCTCCGTCGCCTCCTCGGCTGACTCCTCCTTTTCCACTGCTAGCGCTTATTCCGCTGCACCCTCCCCCCCAGATCCCCAGAACCTATTCGATGTGTCAGGTGAGACGTTGTCATGCTGTGCTGTGGCAGTTGTGCCTGGAAGCCAAGAGCCACACCGTTCCTGCACTGCTTTCAGCTCTGCGGTCACAGGCCAATCAGTGGCTAACCCCGCTCAATTTGACAGTTGGCAAAGTGGTGTGCGACAACGGTTGCCAAATACCCCAGTGTCTGGGACGTCTTGCGGCAGGCCATGAAAATCTCTGGCCATTTTAGAATATCTTACACGGCCATGGCTCGCCTTGCTGATGTTCAGCGGGCACTTGCCTTTCAGACATCTGATTTGTGAAAGCCCGACACGCTGGAACTCGTACTTGTATATGCTTGATAGGCTACTCCAGCAGAAATGTGCCATTAACGACTACCTGTACGAACTCTGCAGCAGTGCAGGTTCTGGGGAGCTTGGTTTCTTTTCACCATGCCAGTGGCTGCTCATGCGCAACTCTGCGGCCATTTGATGAGATCACCAAACTAGTCAGTCGCAGCCAGGGCACCATCATTGACATCGTACCTTACGCCTTTTTTCTGGAGAGTGCATTGCATCATGTCATTGATCAAGCCATCGAGGAGCAGGAGCTGGAAGATGAGGAAGTCGCAATGCTGAATTAATTCCCGGGGGGGGGGGGGCTACTCCATCTGAGACAAGTCAGCAGGAGTCTGAAGAGGAGTCAGAGGAGGATGGTGGCTGGGGGGAGGAGGAGGAGGAGAAAGAAGAGCAGGCTTTAAACTTTTCGGGGATCCCTGGTGTTTTCCGTGGCTGGGGGGGGGAGACCGAGGACGACATTCTCCTGGGCGATGAGCAGGAGCCAGGCCACTCCACCGCTTCCAATTTAGTGCAAATGGGGGCCTTCATGCTCCAGTGTCTGAAGGATCTCAACACCTGTGACGACCAAGTGTTATCGAATCTCACCTATTATCATTTGGGGTTTTTCAAGAGGGGGGGTTTCGTTAGCCACGTTTTTAATCCAATTTTATATTTTTAGTTATTTTAAACATATGTATTTGACATGTATTTGTACTGGACCACAGTAAAATCGTTATCCAATGACAGTCTAATATACCTCCAGCCACATAATCAGTTGATCTTTTCCGTACGGTGAATGCATAATTTTGGGGGCCTGTAATCTAAATTGCCAACAGTAAAATTGTTATATGGTGACCACCTAATGTACCTCCAGCCACATAATTACTTGTTATTTTCTGTATGGTGAATGCCTAATGTTTGGGGCCTGTACTCCACTGGCCTGCAGTAAAATTGTTATCCAATGACCATCTAATATACCTCCAGCCACATAATCACTTGATCTTTTCTGTACGGTGAATGTCTAATGTTTGGGGCCTGTACTCCAGTGGGCTACAGTAAAATTATTATCCATTGACTGCATAATGTACCTGGAGCTACATAATCACTATTATGTCGGGTGAATGTCTAACTTTTAGGGCCTGTACACCCGTGGCCTAAAATAAAATATTTCTAGGCTCCAGCAGGGCACATTTTTGAGAATTCCCCTTTAAGACGCATAAAAATGGCCCCTGATTAAAATACATAATTTTGTGGGAATTTTTGTCATTGATCCCCCCTCTAGTATGTCACTGTCCATGTTGTGGGACTATTTGTGCCCTTCTAGTATTTGGTGGCTGCAAATATGACCTGAAGGTTTTCCAGGTTCGCCTGCCATTAAAGTCAATGGCGCCTGCCGCGAACTTGCGGCTCGTGAACATTTGATCGTGTTCGCGAACCATCCCGGCCGATGTTCGTCCATCACTAGTTCCGGGAGTCAGACCTGTCCTGATGTTCAATCCACTGTATGTTAATCCCCTATATCCCCTCAAATTAGATTTCTGCGATTTTTATACTTATGGGATATACATAGGATAGGCCATCAATATCAGATCGGTGGGCATCCGTCACCCCACACCCTCACTGATCAGCTGCTTGGGAATAGCACTGGCATCAGAAAAAGTTGCCAAAATTAAACTGCTCTATTCATTGTGAAGTACATGGAGCTGGTTAATGTAGCACTGATCCTATTGTCATGAATGCTTATTTTAATAACAGGTAGGAAACTTTCATAAAGGATTACTGTGAAATCTAATGACACACCGTCTTTAAATGGGGTTGTATGAGATTTAAAAAATGGCTACTCTCTTGCACAAAAAGTGGCACTCTTTTTGAGGCTGTATTCGGTATTAGACATCTGTGTTATGTATGGGAATATTCTACTATGCCTTGCAACTTCAATACCTTTAAAATGATTTCAATTTTTTTTAAAGGCTCTTATTGCACATACTCTACTTAATAGTACAACAGCTTTATTCAAACAAACATTATTCTGAAGCATCCACCTGGAAACTGAAATCCTACAGTGCATACAATTATTTGGCAACAAAATCGCAATGTAAATTAATTTGAGATTACTATTGTGTTGGCATAGACCATTACATGTCAAGCAGCTTTATTGGTTTTAAATCATGGCAATACTATATTAACATCCTTAATATCATTCATACCATTAGAATTCTGGGTGATTGGAGTAATTTCTTATAATAATTTGTTTCACCTTTTCGCAGCTAATGCTTTGTTTGTTGGAAATAATGGTCGGTTGCTATGAAAATTAATCTATTACGGGCTCATTCACATGAACGTGTGCTACCCGTTGCCGTATTGCGGATCGCATTTGCAAATCCACAATACACGGGCACCATTCCGTGTGCATTCCGCATCACGGATGCGGACCCATTCACTTCAATGGGTTCGCAAATCCGGAGATGCGGAACGGTTTGGAACGGAAGCACGGAACGGAACACTACGGAAGCACTACTGAGTGCTTCCTGGGGTTCCGTTCTGTGCCTCTGCACCACAAAAAGATAGAACTTGCTCTATCCTTTTGCGGAACAAACAGATCCCTATGCGGCTGGGCCACGGTCGGTGCCCGTGCATTGCGGACAGCAATCTGCGGTCCACAGCACAGGCTTCACACGGTCATGTGAACAAGCCCTACATCTGTATTGCTTCCATTTATCTACAGTCGTGGCCAAAAGTTTTAAGAAATTACATAAATATTGGAAATTGGAAAAGTTGCTGCTTAAGTTTTTATGATAGCAATTTGCATATACTCCAGAATGTTATGAAGAGTGATCATATGAATTGCATAGTCCTTCTTTGCCATGAAAATTAACTTAATCCCAAAAAAAACTTTCCACTGCATTTCATTGCTGTCATTAAAGGACCTGCTGAGATAATTTCAGTAATCGTCTTGTTAACTCAGGTGAGAATGTTGACGAGCACAAGGCTGGAGATCATTATGTCAGGCTGATTGGGTTAAGATGGCAGATTTGACATGTTAAAAGGAGGGTGATGCTTGAAATCATTGTTCTTCCATTGTTAACCATGGTGACCTGCAAAGAAACGCGTGCAGCCATCATTGCATTGCATAAAAATGGCTTCACAGGCAAGGATATTGTGGCTACTAAGATTGCACCTCAATAAACAATTTATAGGATCATCAAGAACTTCAAGGAAAGAGGTTCAATTCTTGTTAAGAAGGCTTCAGGGCGTCCAAGAAAGTTCAGCAAGCGCCAGGATCGTCTCCTAAAGAGGATTCAGCTGCGGGATCGGAGTGCCACCAGTGCAGAGCTTGCTCAGGAATGGCAGCAGGCAGGTGTGAGTGCATCTGCACGCACAGTGAGGCGAAGACTTTTGGAATGGACTGCTGAGGACTGGGGCAAAGTCATATTCTCCGATGAAGCCTCTTTCCGATTGTTTGGGGCATCTGGAAAAAGGCTTGTCTGGAGAAGAAAAGGTGAGCGCTACCATCAGTCCTGTGTCATGCCAACAGTAAAGCATCCTGAGACCATTCATGTGTGGGGTTGCCTCTCATCCAAGGGAGTGGGCTCACTCACAATTTTGCTCAAAAACACAGCCATGAATAAAGAATGGTACCAAAACACCCTCCAACAGCAACTTCTTACAACAATCCAACAACAGTTTGGTGAAGAACAATGCATTTTCCAGCACGATGGAGCACCGTGCCATAAGGCAAAAGTGATAACTAAGTGGCTCGGGGACCAAAACGTTGACATTTTGGGTCCATGGCCTGGAAACTCCCCAGATCTTAATCCCATTGAGAACTTGTGGTCAATCCTCAAGAGGCGGGTGGACAAACAAAAACCCACTAATTCTAACAAACTCCAAGAAGTGATTATGAAAGAATGGGTTGCTATCAGTCAGGAATTGGCCCAGAAGTTGATTGAGAGCATGCCCAGTCGAATTGCAGAGGTCCTGAAAAAGAAGGGCCAACACTGCAAATACTGACTCTTTGCATAAATGTCATCTAATTGTCGATAAAAGCCTTTGAAACGTATGAAGTGCGTGTAATTATATTTCACTACATCACAGAAACAACTGAAACAAAGATCTAAAAGTAGTTTAGCAGCAAACTTTGTGAAAACAAATATTTGTGTCATTCTCAAAACTTCTGGCCACGACTGTACATCCTAGACAAAATTCTATAGCCCTCTTTCTACATTACATGCTAGTTCCATTTTATTATATTAGCATGTTTGTTGTAGTGGATAGATAGACTGTAGCTCTTAATTTATTATACAATTATAACAAGCATGGTGGCATGGTCGCGTTTGGTGTGGATCCGTCATGGATCTGCACAGACGGATCCGTTCAGATAATACAAACGTCTGCATCCGTTCAGAACAGATCCATTTGTACTATATTTAACATAGCCAAGACGGATCCGTCTTGAACACCATTGAAAGTTTCGTCAAACGGACACCAAAACGCTGCAAGTTGTCCGCATCCAAAGCGGAATGGAGACGGAACTGAGGCAAACTGATCCTATTCCATTCAGAATGCATTAGGGCCAAACTGATCCGTTTTGGACCGTTTGTGAGAGCCCTGAACGGATCTCACAAACGGAAAGCCAAAACGCCAGTATGAAAGTAGCCATAGTGTGTAGCTTTACAGAACTTGTCCATGTGCTTTCCCCTGACTAGAGCAAAATTTGCAAGGAGATTTCATGAGATGTCCATGTTTGCAGCAGATTTCTCCCGATACCCCAGTAATGGTTTAATTTCTTTCTATTTTCTAAAGCATACAGATGAATTAACTAGACATACTATATGGGGGGCGGAGCTAGCGCCGGACGTGAATGGCTGTGTGCGTCTAAACTCAATCTATCAGATTTATCTTTACTGCAGTTTACTTTAGCTTTCCCGGCAAAGAAATGGTGAAAATAGGTCACCCGAGATCTGGGGATTCCTCCCAACACCAAAGGACCCCTGCGGCCAGCGGCGAGATGGATAAATTCATCAAAAAAGCGGCGTCCATACACGCTGCTAAAGAAACCAAGATGGCGCTGGTCACACAGAACGAACCAGAAGATGGTGGACCCGACGCTGCGGAGAGAGAAAGCGACTCTGAGGACACAGGTAGCCATCAGAACCTCCCGATATCGAGGAGATACTTGAAAACGGCCCTGACAAAAGCCCTGGAACCACTGGTGAGCGAATTATCGTCCTTCCGGCAGGACATCAGGCATGTGGGTGGAAGGGTGGAAGACCTAGAGACGGACCATACCGCCATGCTGGAGTTCCAATCCGCTGCTTCCAACAGCCTACACTCCATCCAGAGCCATCTCAACTCAATGCACACTGCACTGGAGGATCAGGAAAACTGGGGTAGGAGGAATAACTTAAGATTCCGTGGCTTCTCAGAATCCATTTTAACCTCCGAAATCCCGGATGCAATCCTTGCCTTATGTGAGAAGCTTCTAGGCCCAGAACACCCGGCTCCAGTCATAGAAAGAGCCCATAGAGCCCTACTTCCAAAGCCCAAGCCGACAGAGCCTCCCAGAGATATAATATGCCGCTTCTTAAACTTCCAAGATAAAGAAGCAATTTTGGAATGCTCCAGGAAGATGCAAGAAGTGATGTTTAGAGATGAAAGAATTTTTATCTTTCAAGATTTGGCACCAATCACCCTTAAAAAAGCCCTCAAGCCCCTAACAGAGTGGCTCATAAACCACAAAGTCTTATACCGCTGGGTTTTCCCATTTGGTCTCTCATTCCTTTTCAAGGGGAATCGGATCACCATACGTAATCACGCCGACCTCGAGCAATCTTTTCAACATCTAGAGATTCCTAGTTTGGAAATCGAGAATTGGGGCTTTATTCAAAACGTCGCCTCCCTTCCAGAGGTTCCCAAACCTAACCCATTTAAAGCCCAACGTCAGAAGAAGAAAGCCAACTCCTTAACACCAAGACGTCTTTCCACGGACACATTCTGAAATTCTCCTCCACTGGCAGCCGCCAAATTGCTGAAGCTATCCCCATGAAGAGGAAGAAGTTATGGATCCATACTCTGCACCCCTGAGTATTCTCATTGACGGACTTTAGTTCCCCCCCTCCCCCTCCACCTCTCTCCCATTGTTAACCCCCCCCCTTTTTTCTCTCAGGATTATACTTAAGTGTGTGCACGGGAGGGAGTGGTTTAAGGTTCATTTTGCCCTTGGTACCAGCCCTTGACCTAATTACACCTGACTACTCCTTCTGGTGCACACTCGTCCTTTAGAATGCCAGAAGTTCCAGAGTTGGGAGCGGGCTATCTTGGTATGTCCCCTTGCTTTGGATCTTTTGATATTTACAGTAAAGATAAAATCAATTTAGGGTTTATTGCCCAATTTTTCCCCTATTGATGAAGTTGCAGTTATTCTCCTTACATTATTTGTTTCTTCACTTTAGTTATACTGTTCATTGTGAATTCACGTCACCAACATGTCTTCTGAGGCGGGCATCGGATCGCAGTGAATTTCTAAGGTCAGATCTACCCATAATATTGAAGGTGGTTTACACTATTCAAAATACTGAGATTTTCTCTTCACTCACACTTTCAATAGCTGTCTCGGCCTCTCATGATGTCCCGGATGGCTGACATACGTATCACCTCCTATAATGTAAGAGGTTTTAACTCCCCTTCTAAAAGAAGGCAGGTGTTTGGGATGTTGAGGACAGGCGGAGCCACAGTGGTGTTCCTGCAGGAAACACACATGAAAACAAACCATTTTCCTAATCTCACATACTCATATTTTTTACAATGGTATCATAGTGGTTCCCATTCATCAAACTCCAGAGGGGTTAGTATATCTTTTCCAAAAGAAAATCCAATTCTAACTGCTAGATCAATGCATTGACTCTGATGAAAGATATATAATGTTAAAAGGGAAGATCCTTCAACACCTCTATACTTTTGTAAATGTCTATGTTCCAAATAATAGACAAATCCCATGGCTTAAATCCATATTAGATAAAGTTAACTCCTTCAGAGAGGGCACACTAGTTCTTGGAGGTGATTTCAACCTGGTAATAAACACTCTTCTAGACTCCTCCTCTGGGAAGTCTGCCGATTCCCAATCAGCCCTTCGCTCTTTGTCCTCCAAGTTGTGGAAAGCTCATCTTATTGATGTATGGTGCACTATGCACCCTGACACTAAGGACTACACATTTTATTTATTGGTTCACGGCTCCTATCAGCGTCTGGACTATATATTCATATCCAAGGAACACCTCCAGTACTGCAGGGAGGCGAACATAGGTAATATCCTCCTCTCTGACCACTCCCCAACATATTTATCCCTTTCCACACCGAGAAAAATTCACTCTTAGGTCACATGGCGTCTTAACGAACAACTCCTAGGTAATCCTGAGGCAAAATACAAAAGGCTCTAGAGGAATATTTCCACTTAAACGAGACTCCCGAAGTTTCCCCTTAGACTCTATGAGACGCCCACAAGGCGTTCCTGAGAGGCCAATGTATCAGTATTGGTGCTCACCTCAAGAAAATAAGAAACCAACAGATTGATGATCTTCATGAGAAAATTAATAGTCTGGAGAGAACCCATAAAATCTCCCTATTACAATCACACTTAGATGAGCTAAATAACTACAGACATTCTCTTAAAAACCTGCGGAATACCCAATCAGCGAAGTACTATCTCAACTCAAAGCAAAACATTTTTGCTTATGGAAATAAAGCTTCCAAATTTGTTATCCAGATGGTTAAGAAGAGAAAGTCGAACAATTATGTGCATAAACTTACAAACCCCTCAGGTTCGCCTATATTTGATTCGAACCAAATGGCTGCACAGAGTCCCTCTATAACCCTGACACCGATCACCATACACATAATATAAAAGAGTCCTTGCTCCTCCCCTCCTCCTTTTTAGAGAGGTTACAACTTCCTACTCTTTTGGAAGGTGATAAGACACTTTTGGCATCCCCGTTCAACTCATAGATGCTATCCGCAATTCCCCAAAGGGTTAAAGCCCAGGCCCAGATGGGCTTCCTATATCTTACTATTCCACATTTCAAGACACTCTAATACCATACCTAATTCCGATATATAATTCAACCCTGAAGAATATTCCTCTGTCCAGAGAAATGACTAAAGCCCATATTATTCTAATCCCAAAAGAAGGTAAAGACTATACATTATGCCCCACCAACAGACCCATCTCTCTCCTTAACATAGACCTGAAACTACTTGCCAAAATGCTGGCTAACCGCCTGGCCTCTATTCTCCCTTCCCTGTTCCATAGAGATCAGACGGGCTTTGTTAGGGGTAGAGAGGGGAAAGACAATACCGCTAGGGTTCTCAATATCTTACACTACGTCCAAAATAAATCCTTGCCCCTAGTCCTTCTCACTGACACTGAGAAGGCATTAGATAGAGTTAAATGGTCATTCATGAAATTAGTCCTATCTTCTCAAAAATTCCCTGACTCCTTCCTCTCTGCAATAGATGCCATGTACTCCAATGCCTCTGCTTCAATCTCTATCAATGACACCATATCATCCCCATTTCAGATACGAAACGGCACCCTTTTCCCCCCTTATTTTTGTTCTGATTATGTGGAACCCCTCTTACAAACAATTTGGTTAGACAACAAAATTAAAGGAGAGATATTAGGTGACCAGGAACGTAAGACAGCCGCCTTCGCGGATGACTTGCTAATCATGATCAGCAATCTAGGTACCACGCTCCCAAAAATTTACCAACACATAGAAACATTTGGCAAGTACTCTAACTTCAAGATCAATCATAGTAAATCACTAATTATACACACTGGCATATCCAGGTCCCAGAAAGTTTGCTTGGAACAAAACTCCCCCTTTAATCGGTCTCTTCCCCACCTAACATATTTAGGAATCAAAATAAGCAACGATCCCTCCCAACTTTTCTCATTAAATTACACCCCTCTTTTGAAACACATCTCTGATACCCTTAAAAACCTTGACCTCCCGATACTTTCCTAGTTTGGTAGGAAAAATATTCTCACATCTTTGGTATTGCCCAAATTGACATATCTGCTACAAGTCCTTCCAATCCCAATCCCATCTTCATACTATGCCTCTCTTAGATCCTTATTCAGCTCCTTCATATGGAACACGAAAAAGGCTCGCCTCACCTATGAATCCCTTTGTCGCTCTAAGACCTTAGGAGGGATTGCCCTCCCAGATCCGGAATTATACGACAAAGCCGTTCTCCTCTCTAGACTGGTAGACTGGTTGAGGGCCCCACCCCATAAATCCTGGGTCCCTATAGAACAATCTCTAGTAAAGTCCTCTTTCAGGGCTCTTCTCTTAGGTGCCTTCCTCCTATGCCTCCTGACGCAACCCCCTTGATTAAAACCACTATGGGAGCCTGGAAATGGCTTCAATCCACATAATACAAGGTTCTCTTCCCTTCACCACTCCTCCAGGTACGGGATATCCTACAATTAGCTCCCAAAGCTCTCCTTGAGAGTTTACCCAAATGTTCTAGAGACTCTCTCACTCCTTTGAGAGACCTTTTTCAGGACAATGTGATTATGTCAGTGAGTGAGCTGAGGGATAGCCTTTCGATCCCCTCTACACTTGCACTCAACAACCCACTTCATTTCCTTAAGGCATATTTATCACACCACATCTTCTTTGGAGACTTCACACGACCCCCCCCAAACTAATATCACAGTTTTACAACAGACTCAGAACCCCGGCTTCATTTATATCCCCGCCTTTCATAGGTCTTTGGGAGAGGGACTTGAAACGTTCTCTTTCCCGTAAAGAAATTAACACGATCTTAATCTCTCCACACAAATCGTCTAGATGTGTGAGACTCCAATAAAATGGGTACAAAATTATCACTAGATGGTACAAGACCCAGGATATTGTGTCCCTATACTCTGACTCCATGACTGACACGTGTTGGAGATGCTCAGACGATAGAGGCTCCTACCTGCATATTTGGTGGGACTGTCCAATATTACTCACATGGCGGAAAATAATTTTCCAAATAAGCAACCTGGTTTGTGGTGCTAACTTCCACCCATCTCCGGAGATAGCGCTCTTAAACCTATATCCGACTAATCATAAGACCTCTAATCTGGGCCTCATCAAGCACCTGATATGTGCCGCCAGATTCCTCATCCCGAAACACTGGTTATCTCCAGACACTCCCTCCATAGAGCATTGGCTCCTTAAAGTGGACCAAATCCATAGATTTGAAGAAATATCCTCTTGGGAAATGAGAAGATTTCAGGGTTTCGCCAAACTCTGGCAAGATTGGAAATTATTTAGAGGTTTAGACATCTGAGCTCAATGGGGTTAGAGTACTAGGAGATTGCCTCCGACCTATACATATAAAGTCCATGAAAGGATTCCTTTCCCCCCCCTGCGAAAACTTGCTGCATCCAGCCCGCCTCCCCATTGATTTGACTCCTGCTGTCAATATATAATAGGAAGTCTTTTAGTCCTGCATTAAGACCTGCTTTCAAATGTGACGTTTATGTTTATTGTTTACTTCACTAGGAGGTTGCATCCTCCCTATTTACTTGTATGCTGATTTACTTAATAAAGAAATTTTTAATCCAAAAAAATAAAATAAAATAGACATACTATATCATGTGTGATACTCAGAGAAATGTATTGTAACCAACCTCATCATATAAACTAGACATGAGAATTTCCTAAAAATAATTTTGGTCCTATGGCAGTGCTTAAAGGTTTTGTCTCACTTCAGCAAACAACATTTATCATTAGACACGGCTACAGCACAGATATGAGATGGCCCGGATGAAATCTGCTTAGCATGCATGCCTATGTGAGCTCCCATGGTCTCAGCCACCAGAGGCTAAGGTTTTTTCTATAGTGTGCAAGCATGGCCACTGCTGCTGGATAGCAATGGTGGCCATAGCCCCTGGAAACAAGCAGTGTATATTGCGATGAAAAATGAATGTGCCAGCAAAAGAGGCAATATGGACAATCACAATACATTAGTAAGTGCCTTGTATTAACTTTCTCTACAAGATAAATGCCGCTTGCTGAAGTGAGACAACCCCTTTAATATGAACATGGTGCAAATCATTGCAGTCTTTGATATCAGCGATCTAACAATCTGATGTTGAAGTCCCAAAAATAAGGTTAAAAGGTTAAAAAGTTTTTAAAAATATTTTGTCCCATTTTACAAATAAAAATAAACATAATTGGCATCAACGTGCCAAAAATCCCCAAACTATTAAAATGTAAAAATATTTTTTCTGTATGGTGTGAACGGCATAGCTGAAATAAAAATAAAAAAAAAAATAAAAAGGGCAGAATAGCAGTTTTTGGGTTGTTTCCCCTTTCCAAAAAAGTGAACAAAAAGTGATCAAAAAGTCACACATACCCCAAAATGATATCAATAAAAGACTAAAGATCACCCCAAAAAAGTAATCCCCTACACAGCTATGTAGACTTAAAGCTAAAAATAAAATTGGCGTCAGAATATGGTGGTGCAAAGAATTTTTGGGGTCATTTATCAAAATGATGTAAAGTAGAACTGGCTTAGTTGCCAATAACAACCAATCAGATTCCACCTTTCATTTTCCAAAGGAGCTGTCCTGGTATTTATTCCTAGTTTCCTGCTAAACCAAACCAAATATTAAATGAAGTCAATATAAAGTACAACCTGTCCTGCAAGAATCAAATGTGAAAAAAAAAATAAAAAAAATGTTATGGCTCCTGGAAAGCAGAGACTAAAGAATGGAAACAGAAAAAGCTTGCCTCAGGAACTGACCTGTTACAGTCATTCTCTGGGTCAGTATGATTACAGTGATACCACATTCATATACGTGTAGTTTTTCTTGTGTTTTAATACTTAAAAAAAGAAAAACTTTTTTTTTGCATCGCCATAATCTGACCCCCACACCAGTTTGGAGTGTGTATGACTTTTTGATTACATTTTATTCAATTTTTGGGGGAGGTGAAGCAATAAAAAAGTCAAATCAGCCATTTTTTCCTGTTACAGTGTTCACTGTACTGGATAAATACATTTATATTTTATTAGTGTAGATGTTTTGGGTGTCTCCCATAGAGTGCAATGAATTACCATTGGGCATTCCTCAGAAGAAGCCAGTTGTGTGGTGAAACCCAGAGTTGGGCAAGTTTACCAGACGAGCAGTTTTTTTAATGCTTTTATCGGTGTCTTGCACAAGCATCAATTTTGTGAGTAAATAAAGTAAATAATATTTAGCTGATTCTGATCTGATATACTGTACTTCACCATTGGAAACCTGCTATATTATCTAGATTCCCGGACATGACTCCACTGAGATCCTTTGAATGGGGAAAAGTTGCTTGTTGCTGCTTCTAGGAGCTGGAAAGAGGAGTGAGAATCTGTGGAACTACAGGTTCCAGCCTGTACTTCAGCGCTCTCATTGATCTGTGCTACCTTAACTGCATTTACCTCGAGTGACATTTTCAACAGTTACTCAAGTGACTTGTTCTGAAGTGTGTGAAAAGCATATGATTTTTGGGACTGTTTGTTGTTGCACACTAGTGATGTTAGTGATGAGAAATTCGCTTTGTGACAAATAACTTGGTCGTGACGCGCATTTCTTTGTAAGTAGTGGGCGCAATGACTGGGAATGGTGATTGCACCGCCCCCCCCCCCCCCCCCCCTTCATCATTGAATCCCTCAGATCTCACTTTTATTGCTGATTGCAGAATCTGATGTAAAAATGGAGGCCTTATGGGGGTTAAAAAAAAACCCATAAATAATACCTCATCTGTTTAAGCACGAAGAGGCCACCACGGCCATCTTGATTGAAGATCCCACGTGAAATCTTGCACGGTGCATGATGAAGCTTTTTTTTATGTCATTTCAGGGAAAATGTATTTGTTACAATGAAGCACGAGGAAATTCAGCTTTGCAAGCTAATTTTCCTTGAAATTTGGATGGAAGTCCACTTCGGATGCTTCAATTCGCTCAACCCTAATGGTGATATTTAACTAAGTTGTATATAAATAAAATGTTACTCTCACATTTATTATCACCTCCTCCAGTTATATATACAGCCATTCTGAGTGTCTATAGTTTGTTATTAGATGGAAGAAACTTCCAGAAGCTCAACCATCACTTCAGCATTCCACCAATCTGGCCAGAAAAAAGTTTCCTTAGTATAAGACACATGAAAGTTTGCAAAAATAATCACATATAGGGGTCTCAGACTATGAGAAACAAGATTCTCTGGCTTCAATTCTAAATGTCATGTTTGGAGGAAATCAGATACTGTCCAATATTATCCAGACAGTGAAGCACGGTGTTTGCAGCATCATGCTGTGGGGGTGTTTTTCAGCTGCTGGACAGGGAGACTGGTGATGGTTGAGGGAATGTTAAATATAGCAAAGTACAGAGATATTCTTAATGAAAACCTGATCCAGTGTGCTTTAGACATCAGTCTGGGCCAAAGGTTCTCCAGTCTCCACCCAACAAGACACTGACCCTAAGCACGCAGCCAACAGAATATTGGAGTGTTATAGAGAACTCTGTGAATGTCCTTGAGTGGTCCAGCCAGAGCCCTGACTTGAACCCAATCGAACATCTCTGGAGAGGTTGGTGGCTGTCCACCAATGTCCTCATCCAACCTGACAGAGCTTGAGAGGATCTGCAGAGAAGAATGGCAAAAATCCCTAAATCCAGGTGTGCAAACATTCTGGCATCATAGCCAAAAGTGCTTTAACTAAGTCCTAAATAAAGGGTCTGAATATTTATGTCAATGCAATATCTTCGTTTTTTCTTTACAATAAATTAGCAAAGATTTCTAATAAAAAAAAAATATATATATATATATATATATATATATATATATATAGTGTATAGGCTCCAACATAACAAAATATGAAAAAGTGAAAGGGTCTGAAGAGTTTCCGAATGCACTGTATCTCTGACAGAAGGCTCAAATATAATATAAACTGAGTCTACCTCTAGACAAGCTCTATTGTGTTGGAAAGGTTTCTAAACATTTTTGCAGAGAGCCTGCAGGCAGTTAAATGGGACCTACAGGCTGTTAGAAAGTGAGAAAAATGTTACCTTTCCCTAATAAGATGCTGAGAGTTATAAAATTTGTACTACTTATACAGACCAAATTATTGCAACATGTAGGCTGTTGTAGCTTAGTTTTAGCGCATCATTAAATTACAGAACATACTGTAAACCAAAAACTTAATTTTGTAAAATGTCATTGGATAGAAACAGGATGGAGTAGACTTACTGATTCAATATTTGTGCAGTATCCAAAAGCTCCTAGCAAAAAGAGGGACCATAGTTTGCAGCTCAAAAATTGCAACACAAGTTATTTACTGTCAATCAGCAGTAATGAGAAGACCCCTTGTCATTGTCTCCTGTCTGCCTGCTTAGTGTACTTTAATGCCATCATCATGACATAGTACAATTTATGATATGTGATCATTCAATATTTCCTTTAGTTTCAATTACCCATAGATTGAACCTTTCAGCACTTTGACAGAGAAGAGAAATTTGAGGCGCCCAATTGTAGTGAGCAGGCCGCAGTGGCGCATGTGAATATGGGTGGCCAGATGTCTGCAGTAGTTGTACAGATGATTTTCTGAAGCTCCCTGGGCCGGAGTTCAGTGACAGGAAGGGAGCACTGGTTCTTCAATTCGGGGCATACTCTGGTTCTTGGGTCCTTCTGCCTGATGGCGGTTGAGATGCCCTTGATGTTGATGTTTTACAGTGTAAGGCAGTGTCCAAATTATTGTGATTCCAGAACCTTGAACCTTAAAGTGCAAATGTAGGATAGAAATAATGTGTCCCAGTTAACAGCAAACAATTCTTTACTAAAGATTCAAGGTCAGGTACATTAATCACAGGTTCAGCATGTATGGGCCGGCAGATGTTTCACAAGCATAACCTCCACAGATTTCATAGTTATCACAGATGTTATCTGAATTAACAGGCACAGCTGTCTCTTAAGGAACACTTTTCCCAATGCAGCACTTCTCTAGCTGACTTGTATACACAAGCATCCAGGCACGGGGTGTATACTTTACTTCAACCAACTGAGCGGTTCTCCCTAACAGCAGGCAAGCAAACTCTTCTGCTCCGTTCTTTGAACAGGCTGCTGTACTTATAGTACACTTCCACCTTGGGATGTGAAGATTTTTTATAGTGGGCCAAACTGTAATTTCATATTCTAAGGCATCGGAGGCAACTCCTGAATATGGATGCAGTAGAGTCTATAAGTCCTTTTAGACATGTTGCCTCTACTGGACTTGCACTTCACTTCTCTGTTACACATGGCATGCTTTGGTAGATGTTTGTCTGCTCTTTCAGGCCTCTCCCTGGCTGGTACCTGGGTCCAGGGATGGCTAAAGTGTCAGTTTCACATCTTTGTGCTTGCTCTGAAACTGTGCTGTCTCCTTCTGACTGAACTGGATTAGACTATGCACACTGAACTATGCTAACTCACTGCTCTCATTATATAGAGGGTGACACCAGCCCCATCTAATGGTGGCTTTGAGATATGGCCTGTTATCTCAGATCAGCAAATACAGAAATATATGACATTGCATGCATGACAAAATAATGTACAGGGTGGGCCATTTATATGGATACACCTTAATAAAATGGGAATGGTTGGTGATATTAACTTCTTGTTTGTGGAACATTAGTATATGTGAGGGGGGAAACTTTTCAAGATAGGTGGTGACCATGGTGGCCATTTTGAAGTCGGACATTTTGAATCCAACTTTTGTTTTTTCAATAGGAAGAGGGTCATGTGACACATCAAACTTATTGGGAATTTCACACGAAAAACAATGGTGTGCTTGGTTTTAACGTAACTTTATTCTTTCATGAGTTATTTACAAGTTTCTGACCACTTATAAAATGTGTTCAATGTGCTGCCCATTGTGTTGGATTGTCAATGCAACCCTCTTCTCCCACTCTTCACACCCTAATAGCAACACCGCAGGAGAAATGCTAGCACAGGCTTCCAGTATCCGTAGTTTAAGGTGCTGCACATCTCGTATCTTCACAGCATACACGATTGCCTTCAGATGATACGAGATGTGCAGCACCTGAAACTACGGATACTGGAAGCCTGTGCTAGCATTTTTCCTGTTGCTATCAGTGTGTGAAGAGTGGGAGAAGAGGGTTGCATTGACAATCCAACACAATGGGCAGCACATTGAACACATTTTGTAAGTGGTCAGAAACTTGTAAATAACTCATGAAAGAATAAAGTTACGTTAAAACCAAGCACACCATTGTTTTTCTTGTGAAATTCCCAATAAGTTTGATGTGTCAAATGACCCTCTTCCTATTGAAAAAACAAAAGTTGGATTCAAAATGGCCGACTTCAAAATGGCCGCCATGGTCACTCCCCATCTTGAAAAGTTTCCCCCCTCACATATACTAATGTGCCACAAACAGGAAGTTAATATCACCAACCATTCCCATTTTATTAAGGTGTATCCATATAAATGGCCCACCCTGTATGTATGCACTTTTCAGTATAATGTGACTTTTAAGAGCAGGATGCTGCACAATGTCACTGAAACTGCAATATTTAAGGCATACATTGTACTGCTTGGTTTTAATGACTGCTATTCTAGTAACATTCTGTGTTTAGCAGATTCTCCCATGAGCTCAGCTAGGTCTTCTCATACATAGATCATTTAATTCTCTGAAGCATGGCACATTTTTGGCAGCATTGTACCAAAGCAGTTACAGTACCATTACCATATTATCATTCTTGGTCTTTCAAGGGGGTCCAAATTGACATATTGGATTTTTATAAAAATAGATTCAAAGGGGGTCATTTATCAAACTGGTATAAAGTAGAACTGGCTTAGTTGCCCACAGCAACCAATCAGATTCCACCTTTCATTTTACAAAGGAGCTGTCAAAAATGAAAGGTGAATCTGATTCCTTGCTATGGGCAACTAAGCCAGTTCTACTTTACACCAGTTTGATAAATGACCCCAAAAGTTTTTACAGTTCAGTTGTATAATTTAGATAAGGCTACTTTCACACTAGCGTTCGGAGCGGGTCCGTCTGATGTTCCATCAGACGGATCCGCTCCTATAATGCAGACGTTTGTATCCGTTCAGAACGGATCCGTCTGCATTATAACTTAGAAAAATTTCTAAGTGTGAAAGTAGCCTGAGCGGATCCGTTCAGACTTTACATTGAAAGTCAATGGGGGACGGATCCGCTTGAAGATTGAGCCATATGGTGTCATCTTCAAGCGGATCCGTCCCCATTGACTTCCATTATAAGTCTGGACGGATCCGCTCGCCTCCGCACGGCCAGGCGGACACCCGAACGCTGCAAGCAGCGTTCAGGTGTCCGCTCACTGAGCGGAGGCTGAACGATGGCAGGCGGATGCATTCTGAGCGGATCTGCGTCCACTGAGAATGCATTAGGGCCGGACGGCTGCGTTCAGGGCCGCTTGTGAGCCCCTTCAAACGGAGCTCACGAGCGGACACCTGAACGCAGGTGTGAAAGTAGCCTTAATTGATAGTTATACTGTTCTTATGTGGTCAAATATGCATTTGTAAGCCAAAAAATAGGAATGGATTAAAAAAAGAGAGGTAGCACAAGAAAAAAAAAAAGAACATTACCAAGCAGATTCAGAAATGTATTTAGATTATGATAAAAAGAAAAAGAAAACAAAACGAGCGGCACTCACCGTTGATAGGCAGGTAACTTTATTCCATGGCAGGAGGGGGGTGCAAGGGTTGCAGATACAGCAACAAGTAAGCAACAGCCGTTTCACGCGTGTATGCGCTTCTTCTGGCTTTCCAACACTGAAGAGGTCACGGCACCTTCTTATAGTGCACAGGAAGCCGCATCATCGCAGTAATTTGCTTAATTACTAAGTAATCAACACCTGGCCTCTCAAGAGGGAGGGCAGGGATTACAGTCAGGCGGGACCTCTTCAATGATGTAAGGTGCATATGTGAACATACATAAACCAATAAGAACAAATCAAAATACGAAAATACAATAAGCAAGAGTGGTTCATTACAAAAATACGCTCATATCTATTTTTTCATTTAGTCCCAGCGGACCCAATGCATCCGTGCGTAGGATCCATATAGTTTCTCTTCTCAGAAGCTCCCTTTCTCTGTCACCACCTCTTTCAGTGCGGTTAACTACTTCAAGGCCATTGTTGTATTTTCGTATTTTGATTTGTTCTTATTGGTTTATGTATGTTCACATATGCACCTTACATCATTGAAGAGGTCCCGCCTGACTGTAATCCCTGCCCTCCCTCTTGAGAGGCCAGGTGTTGATTACTTAGTAATTAAGCAAATTACTGCGATGATGCGGCTTCCTGTGCACTATAAGAAGGTGCCGTGACCTCTTCAGTGTTGGAAAGCCAGAAGAAGCGCATACACGCGCAAAATGGCTGTTGCTTACTTGCCGCTGTATCTGCAACCCTTGCACCCCCCTCCTTCCATGGAATAAAGTTACCTGCCTATCAACGGTGAGTGCCGCTCGTTTTGTTTTCTTTTTCTTTTTATCATATATGCTCACTGCAGCTACAAGCTGAGCATCTCCGTGAGGCACCAATCCTCGGCAGTCGCATCCTGACAATTTTAGGTTTGGTGTAGTGCCACTGGTTATCTGCTCTACATTTTACATGTATTTAGATTATGTTAACCTGCATTGTAACATTTATATATTACGCTTTAATAGCAAAGAATGGAAAGGAACAGAAGGATATAGTGAACTTATTACTAGTATGTTGAGCATTGGTATTTCCAACTATAGTACTCCACACCTGGGAGTATCTGCAAATGTTTTATTATGTATTGTTGTGTATTTTCATATGTTTAGGCCGTACATTCCAGCAGAGAAGGTATGGTTGACATTGGTTGGCATGAACAGGGCTAATTATCCTGTTCCTCCCCTCTTGGTAGGAGTGGGCTGGTCCTACTTCCTGACAGGAGAGGAAGTTCCATGGAGTTAGTGAAAGGGAGACAAAGCAAATTCTAGAGCTCCTATTCCTAGGGACCCTTTCCAATTGCTCCTGTGAGACCATTACTCCAGAGAGATCTTCAGAATCCAGAACTCTGCTTCCAAGAAACAGTAATCAGTGAAATCATAGCTTTACAGACACTTTTTCACGTGAGGGACTATGGCTCAAACACCCAACGCCTAGAGTAACCACCAGGTCATACTAACATCAAGCCTGTCTCACAGTGGACACCTATATCCAAAAATGCCTGTAAGTGCCATTAAATTGCCATCCAACCAGCCTCCATACCTCCTCAAATTGTTCCAGAAACGCCACTTTGTACTTATAACTTGTGGCGCAGAATGCAGTATTATTTTTTTAAAGTAATGAGAGACTGTTATAATTTTACTTCTGGCCTGATTCTTCAAATGACCTTTCCACTGCACTGATCCCCAGGGAGAAATGGCCTAAGGGAGTATGCTGTGACACAACCCCTTATCAGGACCACTTCCATTCCCATCCTCTGCACAGGTTCCTCAGGGGCTTGCTGCACAAGGTAATCCAAAAGAAAGTGCTCTTTAGAAATGTTGTTAGTGATTGCAAAAATATTATAACCCTTTTCCTAAGCTAAGCTCTTAAGTGTGTAAATTTTAAGGAACTAAGGGACTATGAGCAATCATGACAATGAAGTCTTGATTCTAATAATACTAGCATCTACCGGTCTGGTGTGGTCTCAAACTTGGATTTCTAAGAATCAATGTTTTTTAAGACGTTAGACATTCCGTAGACAACCATAGCAATCTTAATCTAGCACCCAGTACTTCATTTAAAGGGGATGGTCATTTTTGACCACCCCTTTTGCTAAAATATTCCCCTGATATGGTGCTGGGATCCACACAATGATTAGCTGTAATTTGTGAAGGAATCAAGTGAAAGTATTCAGTTCCCCTGCAGTGCCACCCCATGAAAAGTTAAGCATTACACAATATAGAATGGAATAAATAGTATTTCTAAGTAATGCATGTATATGCCAGGTTCTCCAGGGTGAGAGATGCTGTTTGTAGTTTCTCTCTCCCCTAACTCGAAATTTCTATAATGAATATAAAAATATTAAAATAAAAAAAGGTGTTTTAAACCAGACAAATCTTTTGAATGCTCATTATGGCATATGTTATATGGGAGTATCTATCTATTTTTATATAGTTTTACTATTAGCTTACCATTAAATATATTTAGAAAATTTTGATATCTAGAGTCTGATTCATCAAGACTGGTGTCTTCTACGCCAATCTCAATGTGGCCTGCACTGCTGGAGGAGCCATGGACCTCATGACAAGGTGTAGGCCTCGTCATAAATTGCATGGCTCTTCTGGCAGTCTGTGATCTGGAATGAAATCTATGGCACTTTGGAGCTGCCGTACATTTCAGTCATTATTTATGACTGTTTTTAGTAAATGATGAATGACCCGGGACCAATGGCTCCCTCACACACCCCACCCTCGTCACTCCCCCTTTTCATAAAATTGGCAAGGGCAGCATAAAATGCCAATTGCAACTTGAAAAGTCCTAATGGTATTGAAAAGTTGCAAATTCAGTGGATATGTGACTTTTTTTTATGCCAAAAACAGGCCTAGAGGGAATAATGAATTTCCCCCATAGTGTAGTGACTTGACACATCATTTTCAGAATACATTATATCCATAGGCAAGCAATGAACCTTGCTGTATATTCTCTACATCACGAATGTGAAGCTACATTTATGTTTAGTGAAAGCTCCTGTGAATTGTTTGCACATATTTGTTAATGCAGAAATAAATACAGTTTTCATTTATATTTAATATCTTGTGCATACAGGAAGGATTTGGTCATTTAAGAATGGATATCATTACTAGAATACCTGCTTGACTCTGCTGTGTTTTGGCCTCATTTAAAAGGTCTACTGTGTCTTATTTGATCAGCATCAGGTTGGTGGCAGGGTTAAAATCCTTGCGGCTGCTTAATAATGGTGTCTCCTTCCCTGTGTCCTGAATTTGGCTAGACAATACATATCTCTTATAAGCTGGTGCTAGAGCTGAGGGGAAAAATCAGTGACATACAATAATTTTGAAGCTATGCTGGAAAACTATAATTATTTTAAACAGGTCATCTTGAGGGTCTCACACACAATAAAAAGCAATATTATATACAATTTGTGACATATACTGCATTTCTTATATTCCTACCTACAGTATTCATAAGTTTAGCTTCTGCACCATATCTAGAGATGTCAATATCTCTAGTTCAGAGTGTGATTTTCGAACAGTTAAACACATTGTACTTATGTAGAGATGATTGAATTACTTGAAATAAATTTTGGGTCTCATTCTGACAAATTGTTCAAAAGATTTAATTTGGGTACAAATAAATTTGAATTGAATTGGAAGTGCTCAGGTTGCCCTTAAACCTTGTCCTGGGGCTATAGACAACTACTTTTAAGCTCTTTAATGCAAGAAAGCATTGGTTATCTGATGGATGAATCGGATTTAGATGTAGTGGTAGAAAACAATTTGCTCATTACTGCCTGGATCTCCTTGTACCTCATCAACAGGACCGTCAGCGTCTCCCATTCACTCCCTCACTCCCTCTCTGTTGGTGTCCCTCAAAGCTCAGTTAGAATACTAACAACTATATAAGGCTGTCCTCAATCTGTCCCCCCCCTTACATCTCTGACATGCTTTCCAGATACATTCCCACATGTAGTCTCCAATCCTCACAAGACCTCCTTCTGTGTTTTCATCTTGTCTCTTTCTCACACAATAGTCTACAATCTGTCAACAGCAGTTTACATTCCTGAATTATGATACTTTTTCTCAATGTGCAGATGAGGCCTTTGGTGCAATGAGGGCATCATCGTTGCTCTTGTTTCAGCAAGGCTCTGATCATTCCTGTGACCAGCTCCTCCGTTGCTGCTTTGTCATTGTTGGCTCTGTCAATCAAAGCAGTTGGGGAGGGGCTGGCCACACAAAGGAGCATAGCTTGAGTGCAAAAGAGCATTGGCGATGGCTTCATTACACCAAGGTCCTAATTTTAATAGCAAGAAAATGCATCATAACTCAGGAACGTAGGCTCAGATCAACAAAGGAAAAGCAGTGTTTGAATCATGCAAATGGTTTGATAGGGAGGTTGCTGGTGACAAATTCCCTCTAAGAAAGGAGCTGTCACCTCTCCTGACATGTCTGTTTTAGTAACTATTTGCATTCCTCATTTAATAATGCAGTGAGCCCCTGAGGAGCCAGTACAGAGGATGGGAGTGGTAGTGACCCTGATGAAGAGTTATGTCACAGTGTACTCCCTAAGACCGTGGCTCCCCGGGGGTCTCTGCAGTGGAAATGTAGGTTGAAGAACAAGGCCAGAAGTTAACATATAACAGTCTCTTTTTAATAAGTGCAACATATAACCTTTGGTATATTCAATACCAACAGATTCAAAGTGAAATTTCTGTCAGCAGTACAGAAGTATGGTGGCAGGTTGGATCGCTGCAACTTAGAACTTGTGAGTGTGGATGTCCACTGTTAGGTCTAAATTTTAGCTTTAATTGGCCTAGTAGTATTGGGTGATGGGTGTCTGAGCCATAGTCCCTCACCTTACAGCAGTGTCTAGAATGCAGTTTTCAGCTGTTCACTCTTCTGCCTTGTCTCTCAAGTTAAAACAGGACCTATTAAAGAATGGCACATCTTAGAGTCATAAGAATACATGTTCCAGAATTGTTATTACAAGGGCATGCAACACAGACATTTCAGGAGAGGTGACAGCTCGGATTTAAAGTGACAGTGACATATGAGTACATGTAAATATATGGTTTCTGGTGGTAGTAAACAGTATGTTAGTGACATACTGCACAGTCGGATTTGTTATGCTTTTAAAAATTACTGTTAAAAAATTATCCTTTTTGGGAGAAGATGTCTGATAGAAAAAACAATGACTTGTCCTGAACACATGGTTCAAAGATTATCTCTTAATGGGTCAAGGTGCCTGCCTATTTTTAAACACTCCAGGTAGTATTGGAAAAAACACTGGCTTGTTCTGAACAGTGGTCTGAAAATGATTGATATTTCTGGAGAAGTACCCTGTATATGTATAGTACAGTATGGGACCTGATGGACCTGATGGACAAGGTAGGAAACATACAACTGTTTAGGAGTAGTAGTAGGCATAATAGAAGCTGCTGCAGCCGCACAGCATGGGGCATGATGGACAGGCAGACAGCAGCATCATTGGGCTAGAAATGAATATACACTGCCAGCCATGGCAGATCAATTCATTGACATTAGTCGGAGTTCTGTAAAAATCCTTACAGATCAATTCACAAATATAATGTTTTCTACAATTGTGGAGGATACTTTTGCCACTTTGGTGTGACAACACTACCTGTCATGTTAAATGCCCTCTGACAGTACACTGGAGGTTGGATAATACAGTATACCAATAGAAAAATAGACAGCAAAGGTGCTGCTGCAGCTTCTGCTACTTGTTATAATTACAGATGAGCAAAGTAAAAAAATAATAATTTCGGCAGCTTCACCGAACTTAATCAAGAAATTTGATTTGTTACGAATTACTTCGTCATCTGAGACTCGCAGCGAGCGTGATCACGTCTTAAGACTTGTCGCAGGTCCTTTGGTGGGTTTTCATCAAAAATCTATTCTTTACCAAGAAGTGCAAGGAAATTCAGCTTCACAGCTAATTAAATTTTTCCTAAACTCCAGACTGAATTCCGCTTTGGATGCCTCAATTCGCTCAACACTAGTTATAATGACAACATAGGCAGAGATGGCATATCGGAGAGTAAAAGAGCTGGGCCTCTTGGTCAGACATTTAGCGTCAGCCAAAGCTGTGACAAGCTAGGTATGCAGTACCCAGGAGGACTACTGCCAAGGGTTAACATTTTCTATTTGGGATAATGTGTTTTTCCTTTACTTTGATGTGATGCCAAGAATTGTGTATGGATAGCACTATTTAGTTTATTGTGCCCTTGTCCATCCCCCTCTGAGGGGGGAGATAAATAGTTGATTGCATCAGTCAGTGAGTCTGGCCTAAGCAGCCAGAGTGAGAGGAGCAGCATGCATCTGAACAGTGTGAGGTTTTCTATCAAGATTTTTAATGTATGTTGAAGACAAGCACCATACTCCTGAGATGAGTAACAATAAGAGAAAGCAGTAATCATATCCACAAACTGTTTAGAATCACAAGGGACTATGTATGTTCGCAATGGTACGCTTGTATATGGCAAAATACTTTTCTGTTTATTGAGTATGTTAAGAGAGCTCCCACCACACTTATATAATGGATTGGCCATATGTTTGAGGATCTGCACCAAGCTGTGGGAATTGCAGTACCGATTTTGAGTTTTTGCACACCTGTGGTCAATTTGGTAGGGCATAAAAGTGTTTAAAAAGAGCTCAAGGACTACTACCACCATCATTTTTACTGCCAATACACAGCTACTGGGAGAAGATTGCACAGTAGTATACCTCAGAACTTTGCTGCTGTTTGTACTGCAACTCTCATCATCCTCGGTAAAGTAACTGTTTCAATTAAACTGGGCCTGATCATTGATTTCCTCATCCATCCATCCACTGCACCTATTCTCCTGCCTTGCACTCTGCCAACGATCTACCATCAAGGGCACCCCAACCAACATGATGCTGAAGCCCCAATAGCAGGGAGAGTCCCGACGGAAGTAAGAGAGAGACCACCATTCAGGGTGCACAGCCCAGGGAGAGCCAACGCGAGGGCTGCCACCCATAAACTGTGAAAATTATTGCAGGGGCACCCATGAGTGTGGTGGCCTGATGGGTGTAGTAGTTGGCACAGTTTCAAAAAGAGCTCACTGGGCCGGTGTGCAGTGATGAGAAGGAACAAGAAGGAAGGCACCGGATTTATTTGAGGCACACTTTGGTTTTGAGGGATCTCCTGCTGGATGTTGGTTGAGGTGCCCTTCATAGTATAGTATTTAAGGTGCAGAGAAGACAGGGTCTCTGATGTTGTGATGCCAGCACCATTGGGTGCAAAAGAGGTGATAAAATAAAGAGGAGTCCATTTAAATAAAGAAATGAAATTACTTGCCTTGAGGTAGATGTAAAGATTATTGCAATCATTTTGATTTTGGCTTTCAAAACTGCATGCAGAAACCTGACCATGTGGCTGTACCCTTACCATGAGGTAGTAGAATATCATGAAGCAGCAGGAAGGGTAAAATAATTTGCATATAGTCACGTTCCACACATGTTTTGATAAAGTAGACATACCCTTGTAAGGTGGTTTTCTTCTGAACATTCATGAGCACTGCTTTACTAATTTATTAATATGTTCATTTTGAAGGATGCAGGTATTATCCAGTTTCATAAGTGTTCATGTGATCCTGAAAGCTGTGGCATTTACTTCTGTGCTGCTATGCCTCATCACAACTGAACACAAAAGGGAGCTGCCCCCCCCCCAACCCTTGTTTTGTGTGTCGACATGTCATAAGTCACGTACCGACACTCTGACTTTTAAATAACTTTAAAATAGCTGAATCAGCCACATCTTTCATCACAACTCCCTCTGCACTAGAACAAAGGCTATGCATGTGAAGGCAAAGAAGAGCTGAGTAGAGAAGAAGGGGATGTCTGGATTTGTAGTCTTTCATTGCACACTTAAAGACTATGTGCTACCTAAGCCGGGTCATCAAATCAGTGTTTAATACTTAATTGAAAAATAAACTGCTTACTTTTTAGCGATGATGTTTCTGCAGTGTATACAAACTAAATTCAGATGCAGGGAACAGGAACCCAGTGACAACATTTCTTTCTGCAACAAATCTCCCGCATGTGAATATTACCAAATACTAAACATCTAACCAAATATACCAAATATTGAACCAATTGTAATGCCTCTGCTTTCTATCAGCGATTGAAAAGTAGAGGCTGCCCATGCATTCTACCCAAATTTAAAAACCTATGGTTGATTTTCCTTAATTGAATCAAACTAAATTCAAATTCAGTAAAATCAGTAACCCTCAATGCCATTCTGTGTTGCCCACAACCTTCTGGAAATGTATATAAAATATGTTTGACTGATCACATGTAATTTTCATGTCAGAGAGAACCGGAGCACATTGCTCTTCTTATCTCTGCAGGGTTGTGTAATTACCAGTATGTTGCTAGTGTCTCAAAGGATCCAGGGCCCAAGCCCCAAAGAACATGGCCCAGTTCTCTAAGGCTACTTTCACACTGTTCTGTCTAGTGTACCGTGCCGCCGGATGTCCGTTCCGGCCCCATTCACTATAATGCGGCGGGCCGGAGGTCCGGCCGCAGCCCGTCAAACATGCCGAGAGGCGGCTGGAATAAAACTGCAGCATGCTGTAGTTTTTCTTAGCCCACGTCTCGGCATGATTGCCATACTGTGGCCGGACCTCCAGCCCAATTATAGTGACTGGGGCCAGAGCGGACTTCCGGCGGCACGGTGAACTAGTAGTAGCACGGATCCGGCAGGCTGCTCATCCGCCAGAACAGGCTGCCTGGAGAAGGCTACCTCTAGTGTGAAAGTAGTCTAAGCCGGCCCCTCCCCGCGCATGCTTCATTTTGCTGTACTCGCTAGACAGCAGCACATACCTGTCACATCCGATGCCTCCAGGTGACGTCTACTCTGATGTAGATCTTCTCTGTCATCATCTTCTCCACTTGGTCCAGACAACTTCTTTCAGCTGCATCTCGTCTCTGCAGAGTATGATACACAGACATCTTAGCTTCCTCACATTTCTATCATCATCCCCCAACCTGGAGTCCCAACAGTGTTCTCCTGTTGCTTGCTGTGCTCCCCAATACCCCCAAATACTACCCTGAAGAAAAATGAGTGGTGTACAAATATCCCCCCCATAGTAATAGTGCTTCTCATAGTCCTGCCAATAGTAATTCCCTTCTAGAGTGTCCTCGTTAGTAATACTGCCCCCTACAGTGCCCCCAACAGTGATAATGCTCCCCAAGAGTGCCTCCATTAGTAGAAGAGCCCTCCAGTATCAATAATGCCCTCACAGACCCCTCAGCTCTCCCCTGCAGTGCCCCCTGTAGTTATATTCCTCCTCTTAGTGTCCTCACAAATTATAAATCCTCAGCCCCTCCACCATACAGTCCCATGTAAATAAGGGTACTTTCACACTAGCGTTTTTCTTTTCCGTCATAGAATTCCGTCCTAGGGGCTCTATACCAGAAAATAATTGATCAGTTTTATCCTAATGCATTCTGAACGGAGAGCAATCCGTTCAGGATGCATCAGGATGTCTTCAGTTCAGTCTTTTTGACTTTTCAGGACGGAGATAATACCAGAGCATGCTGCGGTTTTATCTCTGGCCAAAAAAACTGAACACTTGCCTGAATGCCGGATACAGCATTTTTTCCATAGGAATATATTAGTGCCGGATCCGGCATTTAAATTGCCGCATTTACAGATCTGGTATTCCGGTCTGTGCATGCGCAGACCTTTAAAAATGTGAAAAAAATAAATACCGGATCCGTTTTGCCAGATGACACTGGAAAAATAGATCCGGTATTGCAATGCATTTTTCTGACTGATCAGGCATTTTTCAGACTGATCAGGATCCTGATAAGTCTGAAAAATGCCTGATCAGTCAGAAAGACATGTGTTTGCATACAGGCCGGAATCAAACAACGCAAGTGTGAAAGTACCCTAATACTATTTCCCTCCCTCCGCCATAGAGTCCTATGTGAATAACACCACCCCTCTCCAGCCACCATCAACATACAGTACCATGTAAACAACATCACACCATCTCTCTAGCTCCCTCAAATATTCATTCCCATGTAAATAACATCCCTCTCTATCCACAGCCCCCTCCAATATACAGTCCCATGTAAACAACATCACCCCCTCCCCAGCCACCATCAACATACAGTCTCATGTAAATAACACCACCCCCTCTCCAGCCTCCTCTAACATACAGCCTCATGTAAATAAAATCGCCCCCTCCCCAGCCTCCTCCAACATACATTTCCGTGTAAAGAACATCACTCCCTCCCACATCCGCCATCAACATACAGTCCCATGTAAATAACATCACTCCCTCCCACAACCACCATCAACATACAGTCCCATGTAAACATCACTCCCTCCCACAGCCGCCATCAACATACAGTCCCATGTAAATAACATCACTCCCTCCCCTAGCCACCATCAATATACAGCCTCATGTAAATAACATCACTCCTGAACATTTAGTCCCATGATAAGATCCCTCCCTTCAGCCCTAACAAACAGTCCCAGTTAACCAATTAAGCCCTATTTCACCTTAAGGACCAGGCCATTTTTTTTGCAAATCTGACCAGTGTCACTTTAAGTGCTGATAACTTTAAAACGCTTTGACTTATCCAGGCCATTCTGAGATAGTTTTTTTGTCACAGATTGTACTTCATGACACTGGTAAAATAAAGTAAAAAAATAAAATTTTTATTTATAAAAAAATACCAAATTTACCAAAAATTTGTAAAAAATTGCAAATTTCTAAGTTTCAATTTCTCTACTTCTATAATACATAGTAATTCCTCCAAAAAAAGTTATTACTTTACATTCCCCATATGTCTACTTCATGTTTGGATCATTTTGGGAATGATATTTTATTTTTTGGGGATGTTACAAGGCTCTGAAGTTTAGAAGCAAATCTTGAAATTTTTCAGAAGTTTTCAAAAACCCAATTTTTAGGGACCAGTTCAGGTCTGAAGTCACTTTGTGAGGCTTACATAATAGAAACCACCCCAAAATGACCCCATTCTATAAACTACACCCCTCAAGGTATTCAAAACTGATTTTACAAACTTTGCTAACCCTTTAGGTGTTCCACAAAAATTAATGGAAAATAGAGATAGAATTACAAAATTTCAAATTTTTGGCAGATTTTCCATTTTAATAATTTTTTTCCGGTTACAAACCAAACTCAATATTTATGGCCCTGATTCTGTAGTTTACAGAAACACCCCATATGTGGTCGTAAACCGCTGTACGGGCACACGGCAGGGCGCAGAAGGAAAGGAATGCCATACGGTTTTTGGAAGGCAGGTTTTGCTGGACTGGTTTTTTAACACCATGTCCCATTTAAAGCCCCCTGATGCACCCCTAGAGTAGAAACTCCAAAAAATTGGCCACATTTTAGAAACTACGGGATAGGGTGGCAGTATTGTTGGTACTAGTTTAGGGTACATATGATTTTTGTTTGCTCTATATTACACTTTTTGTGAGGCAAGATAACAAGAAATAGCTGTTTTGGCACTGTTTTTATTTTTTGGTATTTACAACATTCATCTGACAGGTTAGATCATGTGATATTTTTATAGACCAGGTTGTCACGGATGCGGAGATACCTAATATGTATTCTTTTTTTTATTTATGTAAGTTCTACACAATGATTTCATTTTTAAAGCAAAAAACATGATGTTTTAGTGTTTCCATAGTCTGAGAGCCATAATTTTTTCAGTTTTTGGGTGATTACCTTGGGTGGGGTATGATTTTTGCGGGATGAGATGACGGTTTTATTGGCACTATTTTGGGGTGTGTGTGACTTTTTGATCGCTTGCTATTACACTTTTTGTCATGTAAGGTGACAAAAAATGATTTATTTAGCACAGTTTATATTTTACATTTTTTACGGTGTTCATCTGAGGGGTTAGGTCATGTAATATTTTTATAGAGCTGGTCTATACGGACGCGGCGATACCTAATATGTATACTTTTTTTTATTTATGTAAGTTTTACACAATAATATAATTTTTGGAAAAAAAAAATCATGTTTTAGTGTCTCCATATTCTGAGCAATATTTTTTATTTTTTTTGGGCCATTGTCCCTCATTTTTTGCGGGATGAGGTGACGGTTAGATAGGTACTATTTTGGCTGGCAAACGCCTTTTTGATCGCTTGCTGTTAGGTCATGTAATTTTTTTATAGAGCCGGTCGATACGGACGCGGCCATACCTAATATGTATACTTTTTTTTTTCCCCTATTTTTTTACCAATTTTGTTTAACTTTATTTGGGGAAAATGACGTTTTTGTTTATTTTTACTTGAAACTTAAAATTTTTGGGGGGGGAAACTTTATTTTTTCAAAAAAAATTTCACTTTATTTTTTGTCCCACTTTGGGACTTGAACTTTTGGGGGTATATTCCTTTACAATGCATTCCAATACTTCTGTATTGGAATGCATTGGCTATATGAGTAATACTGTGTGTATTACACATACAGCTTCCGGGGCCTGTGAGATCCAGGGGGCTGGATCTCACAGGCTCTTCACCGGAAGGCAGCGCAGATGCCTCAGGAAGGCATCGTGCTGCCTTCCATGCCATCGCGTCCCCCCCACAGCCCCATGGGGACCCGATGGCACTGACAACAAGCCCCCTGGGACGCCTGCTGTGGTTGGTCTTCCACCTCCTCAAAGCCACCTTCCTCCTCTGACTCCTCTTCTTCAGACTACTCTCTCTGCATTGCCGCAGGTCCAGCAATCGACGACGACAAGGCTGCTTCTGGTGGTGATGGTGACCACAACTCTTCCTCTTCATGCTCATCTACGGCCTGATCCAGCACTCTTCGCAGGGCACGCTCCAGAAAAAATGCATATGGGATGAGGTCGATGATGATGCCTTGGGTTTGACTGACCAGGTTTGTCACCTCCGCAAAAGGACGCATGAGCCTACAGCCATTGTGCATGAGCGTTCAGTAACGCGGCCAAAAAATACCCAGCTCCGCAGAAAATATGTTCTTAACAGTTTAATCTCTGTTTTGTCCCCTATCAGGTGCCGGTGTCTGGAATAGATTTTAGGAACCGGGAGATGGAAAAGATGCTTGGTCGGTCCTCTTACTTCCAATTTGGGGCACTGCGAGTACGCCTTGCAATGTACTGTGCCACCAGATATGAGTGGTGTGTTAAGTAGTACTATTCCTATCAGCTTAATCCCTGTTACGTCCCCTATCAGGGGACGTGTATGGAATAGATTTTAGGAACCGGGAAATGGAAAAAGATGCTTGGTCGGTCCTCTTACTTCCAATTTGGGGCACTGCGCGTGCGCCGTGTAATGTACTGTGCAATCCCAATATGAGTGGTATGTTAAGTAGTACTATTCCTATCAGTTTAATCCCTGTTACGTACCCTATCAGGGGACGTGTATGGAATAGTTTTTAGACAACCGCAAAGAGTTGTCAATAGTTGACACACTCATGACATAAATTTTATTCCTCTATGCGTCAATCTTGGTGTAGTGATGACTGTGCTCGTGCGCACGTTTGGGAGATTGCAGGCGATGGGGTTTTTTCAAAGCCTATGGTCGTGCTAAGGTAGTTCAGTGACAGTTAAGTGACCCAGAAAACAATGATTCTGCAGTGTGGGCCCATTGTTGGCCTAGTAGAGTTTAATGATCAACTTAGATGATCACAAAGAAAATTTATGTTTTTTCTATGCAAAATTATCCAGCCGATCGCTTTTGGTCTGTTCACAATGAAGCAACGACATGATCATCTGGGGTGTGCCAACATTGCCATTGCCAACAAACTTATAGAGGTGGTCGCTTCATTGTGATACGCAAGCCCCTTCACCACAACAAGGTAACGATCACGAAGGGGAATTGACACATGTATGTGCCTTTTTTTGTTTTATTTTTGCAGCCACAGTGCAGCACCAGAGGCCAGAAAAATTAGGCATGTACACATGCCAGAAAAATTAGGTATTGATGTTTTCCAGGCAGAAAGGGCACTAAAACATTGCGGCTTGAACCCTAGTTGGTGGCGGATAAGTCATGCAAGTCATCCGGCATGCAGAGATAACATACAGCAGCGTGTGGACCATTTTTAGCCCAAGGCAGCTCATCTCATCAGGCCTTTTTTAGTTAAATGTATCGCCCACTGTCAGTCCCTTCAGGATCCATGCCTCATTCAGCTTAATAAAGGTGAGGTAATCTAGACTTTTTTGACCTTGGCGACTTCTCTTCTCAGTGACAATACCTCCTGCTGCACTTAAGGTCCTTTCTGACAGGACACTTGAAGCGGGGCAGGCCAGAAGTTCTATCGCAAATTGGGATAGCTCAGGCCACAGGTCAAGCCTGCTCACCCAGTAGTCAAGGGGTTCATCGCTCCTCAGAGTGTAGATATCTGCAGTTAAGACGAGGTAGTCTGCTACCTGTCGGTCGAGGCCGTTCTCTAAGGGTGGACCCCGAAGGGCTGTGGCGATGCGTAGGACTTAAAAAGCTCTGCATGTCCTCCATCAACAACACGTCTGTAAAGCGTCCTGTCCTTGCCGGCGTGGTCGTGGTAGGAGGAGGATTACTTTCACCTCTTCCCCTGTTAGATTCCCGTTGTGCTGTGACATCACCCTTATACGCTGTGTAAAGCATACTTTTTAATTTATTTTGGAACTGCTGCATCCTTTCCGACTTGCGGTAATTCGGTAACATTTCAGGCACTTTCTGCTTATACCGGGGGTCTAGTAGCGTGGCCACCTAGTACAGGTCGTTCTCCTTCAGCCTTTTTATACGAGGGTCCCTCAACAGGCACGACAGCATGAAAGACCCCATTTGCACAAGGTTGGATCCCGAGCTACTTATGTCCCGTTCGTCGTCCTCACTGATCTCACTTAAGGACTGTTCTTCCACCCAGCCACGTACAACACCATGGGTACCAGATAGGTGACAACGAGCACCCTGGGATGCCTGCTGTGGTTGGTCTTCCTCCTCCTCAAAGCCACATTCCTCCTCTGACTCCTCTTCCTCAGACTCCTCTTCCAGCGTTACCGCAGGTCCAGCAAGCGATGCTTATAAGGCTGTTTCTGGTGGTGATGGTGACCACAACTCTTCCTCTTCACGCTCATCTACGACCTGATCCAGCACTCTTCGCAGGGCACGCTCCAGGAAGAAAACAAATGGGATGATGTCGCTGATGGTGCGTTTGTCACCTCCTCAAAAGGACGCATGAGCCTACAGGCATTGCGCATGAGCGTCCAGTAACGTGGCAAAAAAATTCCCAGCTCCGCAGAGGCTGTCCTAGCACCCCGGTCATACAAATTCTCGTTGATGGCTTTTTCTTGTTGGAGCAGGCGGTCGAACATTAGAAGTGTTGAACGTGTCGGGCTGTCGCAAATCAAGCGCCTCACTGGCATGTTGTTTCGCCGCTGGATATCTAAAAAAGTGCGCCATGGCCATGTAGGAACGCCTGAAATGGCCACACACCTTCCTGGCCTGCTTGAGGACGTCCTGTAAGCCTGGGTACTTATGCACAAAGCGTTGTACAATCAGATCAACACATGTGCCATGCACGGCACATGTATCAACTTGCCCAAATTCAATGCCGCCAACAAATTGCTTCCGTTGTCACACACCACTTTGCCGATCTCCAGTTGGTGCGGAGTCAGCCACTGATCCACCTGTGCGTTCAGGGCGGACAGGAGTGCTGGTCTGGAGTGACTCTCTGCTTTCAGGCAAGTCAACCCCAAGACGGCGTGACACTGTCGTATCCGGGAAGTGGAATAGCCCCTGGGGAGCTGGGAGGGTGCAGTTGATGTGGAGCAAGACGCAGCAGCAGAAGAGGACTCAGCCAAGGAGGTTATCGAAGAGGATGGAGTAGGAGGAGTAGAGGAGGTGGCAGCAGGCCTGCCTGCAAATCGTAGCGGTGTCACCAACTCCTCTGCAGAGCCACGCATTCCATGCTTGGCAGCCGTCAGCAGGTTTACCCAATGCGCAGTGTAGGTGATATACCTGCCCTGACATTGCTTTGCAGACCAGGTATCAGTGGTCAGATAGACCCTTGCCCCAACACTGTGTGCCAGACATGCCACCATGACTTCCTTTTGCACAATCGAGTACAGGTTGGGGATTGCATTTTGTGCAAAAAAATTTCATCCGGGTACCTTCCACTGCGGTGTCAAAATAGCTACAATTTTTTTGAAGGCCTCAGACTCCACCAGCTTGTATGGTAAAAGCTAGCGGGCTAAGAGTTCCGACAAGCAAGCTGCCAGACCCCGGGCAAGGGGGTGACTTTGTGACATTGGCTTCTTACGCTCAAACATGTCCTTGACAGACACCTGACTATGGGCAGATGAGCAGGAACTGCTCAAGGCGAGAGATGGAGTGGCGGATGGTTGAGAGGGGGCAAGGAGGACAGCAGTGGTTGACGTGGCTGAAGATGCTGGACCAGGAGGAGGATGGCGGCTTTGAGTTTGTGTGCTGCTCGTTCTCATGTGTTGATCCCATAGGCGTTTGTGATGTGAGATCATGTGCCTTTGCAAAGCAGTTGTACCTAGGTGGGTGTTGGACTTCCCACGACTCAGTTTCTTTTGGCACAGGTTGCAAATGGCATCGCTGTTGTCAGAGGCAGACACACAAAAATAATGCCACACTGCTGACCTCTGCAATGATGGCATTCTGGTGAAGGCAACAGCATGCGTTGATTGGCGTGCTGTCTGGCTGACCCCAGGTGCCGATGCATGCTGTCTGACTGTGCCACTAACTCCTTGCGATGACCTCCCCCTGCTTCCAACTCATCTCCTCCTCCTCTCTGTCTCCCTATCTGAACTTTCCCCCTGTTCTTCTTCTCTTCGAGCGGGCACCCATGTGACATCCACGGACACATCGTCATCATCAACCGCTTCACTTGTATTTGACAACTCAGCAAAGGAAGCAGCAGCGGGTACAACATCATCATCATCACACCGTACGTCCATGTGTGTAATGCTGCCTGACTGAGACATATCCCTGTTATCTACATCCTCTGGCAATAATGGTTGCGCATCACTCATTTCTTCCAACTGATGTGTAAATAACTCCTCTGACAGATCAAGTGAAGCAGCTGTGGTGCTAGTGTTGGTGGTGGCGGCAGGCGGGCGAGTGGTAACTTCAGAGGTGCCCAAAGCTTAGCTGGAGGAGGATGGTGCGTCAAGGTTCCGAGCGGAAGCTGTAGAAGATTGGGTGTCCTGTGTTAGCCAGTCAACTATGTACTCAGAACTTTTCGAGTTCAGGGTACGTGGCCTCTGAACACTGGGCATTATTCTAGGGCCAAAGGGAATCACAACACCACGACCACGACGGCCCCTGCGGGGTGGCCTGCCTCTGCCTGTCATTTTTTTTAGATTAGTTTAGTTGTACTATGCGTGCAAGCTACTGTGACACCAGATATGAGTGGAACTGTGCACTGGCAGAAGTTGGCAGAGTAGACTCTGTAGGCCTGACACACACGCTTGCAGACAACTAACTGCTATTCAATCTATTTCAGTCAAATTTTTTTAATTTTTTTTAATGTAATCTACTGTGACACCAGATATGAGTTGCGCTGGTGACACTGTGCACTTGCAGGGCCTGAAACACACACGCATGCAGGCAACTGACTGCTATTATTTTACAGTTAAAATTGTTGTTTTTAAAATAAATGTAATCTACTATGACACCAGATATGAGTTGCGCTGGTGACACTATGCACTTGCAGGGCCTGAAACACACACACGCGTACAGGCAACTGACTGCTATTATATTACAGTCAAAAAAGTTTTGGTTTTTTTTTAAATGCAAGCTACTGTGACACCAGATATGAGTGGTGGCACTGGGCAAGTGGGCACAGTATACGCTGTGAGCCTGACACACATGCTGGCAGGCAACTGCAATTAGATTACACAGGAAAAAGGAAAAAAAAGCAGACTGATGTACTAGCCCTAAAAAGGGCTTTTTGGGGTGCTGTCAGGACGCTGTCCTTACAGCAGAGATCAGATGAGTCTTTCAGGACTGGAGTGGACACTGAATACACTAGCGCAGTATACTGACTAGCGCAGTATAGAAAATAATATACTTTCTATATAGTGCATTTGAGTAGTGCAGCATTTGTTTGCAGTTTTGCTGCGTTACTGCAGCTACACAGAGTGACAAACGCTATTGGAACAAATAATTTCAACTGGTGTGATATACCAGTTGCCCCCCCCCCCCAAAAAAAAAGTGATTGAGGCAGGGGTGTTATATACCAATAATATACTTTCTATATGGTGCATTTGGGTATTGCAGCATTTGTTTGCGGTTTTGCTGTGTTACCGCAGCTACACAAAGTGACAAACACAATTGGAACAAATAATTTCTACTGGTGTGATATACCAGTGATTGAGGCAGGGGTGTTATATACCTTCCTCTACAAATACTGCTCTTCTATAGGGAATTTTGTCACAGGGTCATTTTGAAAATGACAGGCAGAGGAAGAAACAGGCCATTCCGCAGGGATGGTAGGGGTCGGGCAGGTGCACCAGGCCGGAGCCTAAGTGGGAAGTTGCAGAAGGTGTGTGCGAAAACATCAAAGGACGCACCAGACTTGGTTGAGTGGCTCATTAAGCCTTCCGCTTCTGCAGCCTCCTCATCCTCTCTATCTGCACCCTCTTCACTTTCTGCTGTGTGCACTCCCAAAGACACCACCACCATATTCCCTCAGCTCGAGTCAGAGGAATAGTTTTCCCATCCATTCCCAGTTCTTAACGATGCGCAGCCATTCTTGGCATCGTATTAGGAAGAGGAAGTATCAACAGTTGCCACCCAGCAGTCTTACTACAGTACACAGATCAGCCCAAGGAGGGTGGTCCCCGCTGTTACTCCTACTCCGAGATCTCTAATGTCAGTGGTGGTGAAGGTGATGATGATGACGTGTCGATGGACGTTACGTGTGTGCCCACAAGAGAGGAAGAGGAGGGGAGTTCAGAGGGAAAGACGGAGAAGCAGATGGGGAGGAGAAGGAGGAGAAGGAGGAGAAGGAGGAGAAGGAGGAGAAGCAGGCAGAACTTACAGTGCACAGGAGGCAAAAAGCAGACTGCTAACGTATCTGGAACGTGCCATCCACCATGCACGGTCACATCTGGCACTACCAGGATGCTGGCACATGGCTCCGCAGTGTGGGCTTTTATTAACGTGTCCGCTGCTGACAATAGTGTTGCCATCTGCAGCCTTTGCTGTCAGCGCATAAGTCGCGGAAATCCCAACACTCACCTAGGGACGACCACCTTAAGAAGGCACCTGGCCTTCCATCACCGAGCCCAGTGGGAGCAACACTGTCAGAAACCACAAAGCCACACTCCCGGTGCTCCACGTCCTGCCTCTTCTCCTCTCACCTCCAATTTGTCCTCCACTCCACCTTCCACCATGCCGTTGTCACGTTCATCTGGAAAAATAGTAGAAAATTGCAGCACACAGTATTTTTCTTTGATGAAAAACTATTAAAACATAACTTTACGGCAAAGAAAAATACTGTGTGCTGCAATTTTCTACTACTTGATTACGACTAGCAAGTCCTTGCTGGCACCAGCAATAAAGGTGTGCGGTACTCCAAATTTAACAGGGTTCATCTGGCAAAAGGCAGGCTTCTGTGGCCCAAATGTTCGAGCATAAAAAGATGACACCGGATAACCCTCTTGCCCAATGGATGATCGCTGGCTTGTCGGAACTGCTCGCTGGCTTGTCGGAACTGCTAGCTCACCAACTACTGCCATATAAACTGGTGGACTGGGAGGCCTTTAGAAAATTTGTGGCCATTGGCACACCGCAATGGAAGGTCCCCGTAAGGAAATATTTCTCCCAGAAGGGCATCCCGGAGCTATATATATGGCCACGTTCAGCGGTGCCAAGATACATCTGACCACAGACATGTGGTCTAGCAAACACGGGCAGGGAAGGTACATAACTTTTACTGCCCACTGGGTGAACCTTCTGACGGCCGTCAAGCATGCAACCCGTGGCACCCGTGTGCATTTGGTGTTACCGCCACTGATTGCATGCAGGCCTGCCTCTTCTTCTCTTCCTCCTACTCCATCCTCCGTCTCGACTGACTCCTCCTTTTTCACTGCTACCGCCTCTTCCGCTGCACCCCCCAAGCTCCCCAGAACCTATTTAACGTGCCAGGTGAGACGTTGCCATGCTGTGCTGCGGCTGTTGTGCCTTGAAGCCAAAAACCACAACGATCCTGCACTCCTTTCAGCTTTGCAGTCACAGGCCAATCAGTGTCTAACCCCACTCAATTTAACAGTTGGTAAAGTGCTGAGCATGTAGAAACAGGGCAAAATGACATACATGTCGTGCATGGCACATGTACTGAACTTAGACGTGCAGCGATTCGTTGCCAAATATCCTGGGGTCCAGGACGTCTTGCTGCAGGCCAGGAAAATCTCTGCCTATTTTAGAAGATCTTATACAGCCATGGCTCGCCTTCCTGACGTTCTGATTTGTGTCTGCCCGACGCGCTGGAACTCCACCTTGTATATGCTTGATAGGCTGCTCCAGCAGAAACATGCAGTTAAAGACTACCTGTACGAACTCTGCGGCAGGACAGGTTCTGAGGAGCTTGTTTTTTTTTCACCGCGCCAGTGGCTTCTCATGTGTGACGCATGCAGACTTCTGCAGCCATTTGATGAGATCCCCAAACTGGTCAGTCGCGGCCATGGCGCCATCAGTGACATCGTACCTTATGCCTTCTATCTCGAGGGTGCATTGCATCATATCATTGATCAAGCCTTCTGAGACAAGTCAACAGGAGTCTGAAGAGGAGTCAGAGGAGGATGGTGCCGGGGTGGAGGAGCAGCAAGAAGAGCATGCTTTAAACTTTTCGGGGATCCCTGGTGTTGTCCGTGGCTGGGGGAGGAGAGTGATGATGACATTATCCTGGACGTTGAGCAGGAGCCAGGACACTCCATTGTTTCCAGTTTAGTGCAAATGGGGGCCTTCATGCTATGGTGTTTTAAGAGGGACCCACGTATAAAAAGCATTATGGGCAAGGACCAGTACTGGGTGGCAACGTACTTAGACCCCCAGTACAAACGTAAAATGGTTGACATGTTACCAGCATCACATAGGGCTGTCAGAATGCAGCACTTCCAGGTTTTGTTTCAAGAAATGCTGTATTCTGCTTTTGTGGGCGCTGGCAGAGGAATTTCCACTCACATAGAAACAGTTGTGGGTATCAATCCAACAGCGCATGCAAGAAGAGGGCGATTTGAAGATGTGTTGGTCACTTCGGATATGAGATCATTCTTGCAGCGAACCCATCGACAGCCGCCCTCCGGATACAGCCTTAGGGAACTCCTAGACCGACAGGTGTCTGACTACGGCCGATGTGGCTGCTCTGAGAATTGAGGAACCCCTGGACTACTGGGTGTGCAGGCTTGACCTGTGGCCAGAGCTGGCACAATTTGCCATGGAACTCTTGTTAATTGTCCTGTCCGAAAGGACGTTCAGCGCAGCAGGGAGGATCATGACTGATAAGCGCCCTCGCCTAGCTCACAACAGTGTGGACTACCTCACATTTATAAAAATGAATGAGGCATGCATCTCGGAAGGAATTCAACACATGTGACAATTCTACCACGTTTAATTGAATTTCCTCATGACAGCCCACAAATATCTGCCACCACCCAGAACCAATAATGGTCCCTGTCTTAGGTAAATACAGTGGCATAAAAGGCCTTTTCTGTCTGGTGAATTCCTAATGTTTTGGGCCTTTGATGACCACGTGTGTCAACTATTATCATGAGGGTTTTTTTTTAAGAGGGGGGACTTCGTTAGCTATGTTTTTAATCCAATTTAATATTTTTAGTTCTTTCAAACATATGTATTTGACCTGTATTTGTACTGGCCTGCAGTAAAATTGATATCCATTGACCATGAAATATACCTCCGGCCTCATAATCACTTGATCTTTTCTGTCCGGTGAATGCCTAATGTTTGGGGCCTGTAGTCCAGTGGCCTACAGTAAAATTTTTATCCATTGACCACATAATGTACCTCGAGCCACATGATCAGAATTTATTTCATGTCAGGTGAATGCCTAATTTTAAGGCCCGTACTCCCGTGGCCTAAAACAAAGTTTTTCTAGGCTCCAACAGGGCATATTTCAGAGAATTTCTGTTTAAGATTTTTTGTTGGAATTTTTGTCATTTATCCCCCTCTAGTATGTCACTGTCCATGTTGTGGGACTATTTGTGCACTTCTACTAAGTATTTGGTGGCTGCAAATATGACCTGAAGGTTTTCCAGGTTCGCCTTCCATCAAAGCTAATGGGGCACGCTGCAAACTTGTGGTTCACGGACATTTGATCGCGTTCGCCGATGTTCGTCCATCACTAGTAATAATGCTCCCATAGTGCCCATACTAGTAATCATGTTCCCCATAGACCCCCAGTATTAATAAAGTCTATCATAATGCCCCCAGTAGTAATAATTCTCCTTATAATGTGCCAGTGCAAAAAATACCCCCTTTTATTGCCCCTAGTTGAGCTAATAACCCCATAGTGCCACCGTAATTTGCCAGTATAAAATACCCCTACATAGTGCCCCCAGTAAATGCCCCATAGTGCTCCTCTCCCCCCTTCTTCCTAGTGCCCCCCATAATGTACCAGTATAAAATGCCCTATATATAGTGCCCCAATAGATGCCCTCAGTGTCCCCCATAATTTTTAAGTATAAAATACCCCTTCTTAGTGCCCCCCATAGATGAGCCCATAGTACTCCTCTATCCCCTTCCCCATAGTACCCACCATAATGTGTCCCAGTATAAAATACCCCTATACAGAGCCCCCCATATAAAATACCCCTTCTTTGTGGCCTCAGTAGAAGCCCCATAGTGTTCCTCTCCCCCCTTACCCCATATAAATTACCCCTACTTTGTGGCCTCAGTAAGATGCCCCCAATAATGTGCCAGTAAGAAAGTTCCCCCATAGATGTCCCCATAGTGCCACCCAATAATGTGCCAGTAAAAAGTACCACCAATAATGTGCCAGTAAGAAGTGCCCGCATAGATGCCCCCACGGTGCCCCCTAATAATGTGCCAGTAAGATGTGCCCTCATAGATGCCCCCCAATAATGTGCCAGTAACAAGTTCCCCATATATGCCCCCCAATCATGTGCCAATAACAAGTATCCCCATAGATGCTCAATAATCATGTGACAGTAACAAGTACCCCCATAGATGCCCCCCAGTCATGTGCTAGTAACAGGTGCCCCCATAGATGCCCCCCAATCATGTGCCAGTAACAGGTGCCCCCGTAGATGCCCCCCAATCATGTGCCAGTAGTAGTACCATATAAAAAAAATAAACACTTATACTTACCTCCATCAGGTTGACAGCGATGCGATGCAGGCCTCTTTCGGCCTGTGTCCCACTCTGCATGGCTTAGGCGGCGAGATGACGTCATCGCGCCACCTGCACCGGCCTTTCATAGGCTGCAGACATAGTGATTGCAGCCTATCAGATGAATGGGGAAGGGAGACGTCTCTCCCACCCTTGCCCCACTGCAGCACTTCCTTCTGTATTACTATGGAGATGACTATGAAAATGAACGCTTCCACAATGGAAGCGCTTATTTCCCTGTGCTCTACCGCCGCCCCCCATGTCACCAGTTGCCAGCGGGGCTCAAGAGACAGCTGCCTTGGGGCCCCAGGAGCAACTTGGCCCAGGGCAGCTGCCCCTTTTGCCATGCATTAAAGACGGCCCTGGCTGTACTAGCGGCGGTGGCGGCCAGCCTTTTAAAGAGGAATCAGCGGGGGGTCACGCGGGGGGGCAAGGAATAACCTAGTGGGGGCAATTGCCCCCTGTAGCGATGCCTATGCTTGCAGCTACAGTACAGGGTGCTCAGTCCTGCGTTGTACCCACTCCTCTAGCTGCAGGACTCCCCTTCCACTGCATGATGGAGCCCCAGGAATTCCTGCATTAAAGTAAGTGCATATGTGCAGTATATACACAAGCGCCACTGTCTGTCGCTGTAATAAGCAGTGCAGCGCTCACTACAGGGCCAGCAATGGGCATCAATGTGCTGCAAGTGGAGAGATGATTTCTGAGATCATCTCATCACTTGTCATCTTGTATGGCTAGGGAAGCACATTGGGGCCCATCTTCTTCAACTGTGGGCCTCACCTCCTGACCTGTAGGTGTCCCACAGAGTGGGAGCAGTCCATATTCTGAGTGATTGTAGAGCGCAGCAGCAGGATCGTGATGACCAGGCAGACACAGTAAGAGCCAAAGAAGAGAAGCACAAGGAGGTGTTTCAAATAAAGCAAGCTGAGAAGTATGCCCAGACCAGTCTACTTCCAGCCTAAAGCCTCTTACAAACGACTGTGTGCTTCCCGTGGCCAAATTGCGGACCGCAATAAGCAGGTCCGCAATACACAGGCACCGGTCCATGTGAATTCCGCATCACGGATGTGGACCCATTCACTTCAATACCATTCACGGTGATGCGGAACGGAAGCACGGAACGGTACCCTGCAGAGTGCTTCTGTGGGGTTCCGTTGCGCAAAAAGATAGACCATGTCCTGTCTTTTTGTGGAACGGACGAATGCGGACCCATGAATGTTCTCCGAACGTTCATGTGCAAGAAACCTAATAGGTATTTAATGCTATGAAAAAAAAGAAACTACAATTCCCAGCACACCCTGTCAGTTGCAGACCTTCAGAACCTGCTGGGAGTTGTAGTTTTCTTACTACAAAATGCTGTACACTTAAGGCCCGTACCCTGTACACATGACATATTTTGATGCTCTCAAAATCTGCAATGTACTGTATACCACAACAGAAACTGGCACGGTTTCTGTTCACTTTAGATGCCATGGATCCACTTGCATCTTAGCTCCTTTGAATACAGCCAAGCAGCAAGTGCACATCATGCAGACCTCCACACTGCAAACTGCACCCCTGCCTCCCATTGAAACAATGGGAAGCAGACACCACATTGCCGCTGGACAGGGTTGCTAATCGTCCAGAATTTTCTGGACAGTCAGTAAAAATAGATGATTTATTTTCCTGTCTATGAAAAAAAAAAAAAGATGTGTCCGTGATTTTTTTTAGGCTTGTAGTATTTGACTAGATTATTTTGGTGGTAATTATCATCACCTTACAGCTCACAGTGAATGCTGGGGATGAGTTTTATCAGTATATTATGCTATAGACATGTACAGATGTAGAAGGGTTAACACACAAACTCTTAACCCAAATTTCTTAACTCATCGTGTTATCTTGAAACAAAAGCCAATCAAAAGCAATTGAAGGTGTTTGCTTAACGCATTTTGTTTCGATAACAAATCTCAGAAAGCATGTGTGTTAACTCTACTACATCTGTATGACAACTAAAAGGCTATACGGTATACAAAGAAATTAAAAGGGTTGTCCAGGCATCCTGAGAAATATACGCGCTCCGAGGACCTGTGGAAGAAATTTGGTTTCATTACTACTTACCTGTCCTTTGCTCTGTCAATACTCCTACACTCGATCAAAACTAATAGCCCAAACAAAATACACATAAAATATGATATAAAATGTATCAAAATGTATTTATTGAAACATAATAGCATAAAATATATAAATATTAAAGTTGAAAAACAGTACGGGAATCAGTTGGAATAGTCTATAATAAATTTTTATATATTTTATATCATACTCTATGTGTATTTTGTTTGGGTTATTAGTTTTGATCGAGTGTAGGAGTGTTTCAGTGTTGCTACTAGGACCTTATTGTATTGTATATAATTTTCAGAGGTACAGTACTGTTTGGATTTATACTTTTCTCTGTCAATGCCGCTGTCCCAACTGCAGTTGCACAGACCACAAGCTCTTGTCCTGACCGGATGTGTGCGCTTCTCTTCCTGTTCACTTACATTTATTACTATATGCAACATATTAATAAATGTAAATGAACAGGAAAAGTGCACACATCCATTTGGAACAAGAGCTCGTGGCCTGTGCAACTGCAGTTGGGACAGCGGCATTGACAGAGCAAAGGACAGGTAAGTAGTACTGAAACCAAATTTCTTCCACAGGTCCACAGAACGCGTGTATTTCTCAGGATACCTGGAGAACCCTTTCAAGAATTTGCCTAAAATCGCACAGCCATTAACAGTTAGTAGTAAAGAGGGTAATTTACAAATCAGAAATACTCACATTCTGCGTATTTGTGTCGCAAAGGTTATTTGTGTCACAATCTGTGACTTTTCTCTACTCACACCAAGTCTAAAAGAGTAGGTGTTGCGTGGGCAGGGAAGGTGGCGGGGCGGCAGGCCCATCTCATTCATTATTTTCTACACCTGTTTCAGACATAGAAAATGGTCTAAATTAGGGATGAGCGAATCAACTTCGGATGAAACATCCGAAGTAGATTCACATAAAACTTTGTTCTAATACTGTACGGAGCAAGAGCTTGATACAGTATTTGAATGTATTGACTCCGATGAGCTGAAGTTATTGCTTTGCAAAGTCTCGCGAAACTTTGCACAATAACTTTATAAATTAATTTGTACTGTAAAAAAACATTTTCCGAACTTGGGTTCAGCTCCAAGGTACCACTCATCGGAGCCAATACATTCTAATACTGTACGGAGCTCCTTCTCCGCACAATATTAGAACAAAGTTTTATGCGAATGAACTTCGGATGTTTCATCCAAAGTCGATTCGCTCATCCCTAGTCTAAATATAAGACAGCAAGGAAGCTGGCGCAGATTTAGACCAGGTCCGGTCCCTCTACATAACTTTGACGGATTATTGATAGATAGTATATCATTTACAGTCTATGGGCGGCACAGGCACAAGTAAAACACAAAGTTCAAAAAAAAAATCGATTCCATCCAAAAAATAAAAAAGTTATAAAAATCAAACTGTATTTTATATATATCATGGTAACATGGTGCTAACGAGCGCTACACACTGTACATTACACTGGACAGTGCATGGCATAAAAAAAGCAAGGAAAAGCAATAGATTTACTTTCTTTTCCTTTGTGAAAAAAAAATGAATGAAGTTCAATTCACACAATAATGGAAAACGACCGCCACACAGCCATTTTCAGTAACATTGCAGACTATGGGGCCATTCACTTGGCTGTTTTTTTTAGCGGCCATCAAAAAATAGGACATGTCCTATTTTTTGTACATTTAGATATTTTGATAGCCAGATGGACACCTTTGAAATCAATGGGCTAATTTTTAACTGCCGTTTAGACAGAAGTGCGCAGGTACATGAATGAGTGGCACGGAAGGCATGGAGTTAAAAATAATAGGGGCATATTTATTAAGACCAGTGTTTTAGACGCCACTCTTAATAAATACAGTTCTGTTCTGCACGCTGTGTTGTGTGCTAAAGTACGCATGTTCATGCACGTGAGACCGAAAAATATACATGTAATGCGTATTTGTTTACGGTAGTGTTAGGGTGGGCCCCTAAAATTAATTCCACTGGTGGGCCCTAGGCATCTCAGTCCGACACTCAATATGTCAACAGTGCACTACATATATTCTTGTTTTCTTGTTTTTAAGTACTAATGGAAGGGAGAATGACAGAGACAAAAACTCCACAGGGTCTGTAACCACTTGGCAAAAACTTGGCAAAAATGCATAATTCTTTGTTACGTCGATTGGAACAATGTAAAAAATGGTTGGAAAGGTGTATGTATGGTAGTTTTAAAGTTTTATTAACATAAGGCTGGGCAAGCCGTTTAAAAGCACATCTAAACACTCATCCAGTTAACTATTAATAAGGGCAAAAATGTTAATATTATAGTTAGCTTTTTTTTTTTTTTTTTTTTCTCATAATTTTATTGAAAATAAAATCATTACATATGATAAAATATGATGACTCACATATTGGCATCGACTGAAGACATATGAGTAACATTAAATAATGGATGGTTTAACAGGCTTTGTTTACATCAAATCCAAAGGATGGGTAGTACAAAGATAATACAAATATTTTCAAAATCTGGTGTATCTGTAAGGGTTGTATTAGAGTCTAATTATGGTAAGCAAACTTAATCAGGTAGGACAGATGAAAGACTGGAGAGTGAAGTGTTTATTTTTCTGTATATGAACCAATCTTTCCATTGGGCCCTATACCTTTTGTATTCTACGGCTTTCCCAAGCTGCAATTTCCTCAAATCTACATAACTGGTCAATCTTCTCTATCCAATGGGAGGAGGAAGGTACTTCTTCAGAAAGTCCTAATTTAGGTATCAATAGACGTGCTGCACTCAACATAGTATGGAATACTTTAGTTGGTGGTATTTTAGTCGTAGATGGGGATAAACCTAATAATGCTAGTTGAGGGGAGAGTGGAATATTTGTTCTACAGATCGTATTAGCTTTGGCAAAAATTTCCTTCCACCAATCCTGAAGTGATGGGCATTTCCACCATATATGGAAGAATGATCCTATATCTCTTTTACATCTCCAGCATGTATCTATATTATTTGCATTATAACGGCATGTGATATCTGGTGTCCTATACCACCTTGTTAGTATTTTGTACCCATTTTCTTGGGTGCGAACGCACCTAGAGGTTTTATGAGGTATTAGTAAAAGTTTTGAGACCTCCGCCTGAGAGAAGCTAATACCCAGGTCTCGTTCCCATAGCCCTATAAATGCTGGTTTATTCATTGACACTGGAGTATTTAGTTTCCTATAAATTTGGGAGATTAATTTAGTGTGCTTAGATTGGTCATTTATTATACTTTCAAACCAGGTCAAGGGACGTAATAAGTCATTCATAGAAACATTCTTTAATATGAAAGAGCTTATGAAAGCTTTTTGCATTCCGGGAAGACATCTAAAATATTTTCATTTTTCAACACTATGCCATTTTCGTCAAAAAGAGAGCAAAGAGGCATTGTAGAGTTTCGAACTGAGTGGGGTAGACATTCTCTCAGATTGGGTGGAGCATAGGCTATTATGTCTTTTATTTGTATCAATGGCGAGGGCAATGGTATAGCATGCTGAGATTGTTGTAGCCAGTTCCAGGTCCCAATCGTCGATTTAACAAATGGGTTAAGGGGTCTATCTTGGGTTTTTGCACCTACCAGGAGACCTGAAGGAAACGAACCAAGGTCATTCTGTTCCATGGAGACCCAGGACTTCGGGTTTGGATGTTTCATCCAGTCCACTAGTCTAGATAGCATAACAGCTCTCCCGTATAGTTCTGGGTCAGGTAATCCTATTCCCCCATTAATTTTTGGTCTACAAAGAACAGAACGAGCTAGTCGAGCCCTTTTCCCGGCCCAAATAAATGAGCTAATTTGTTGTTTAAGTTTAGTGTAATACATTTTTGGGACTGGGATCGGTAGAACTTGTTGCAGGTAAGTCAATCTTGGTAAGACCAATGATGTTACAATATTCTTCCTGCCAAACCATGACAACATCGGACTCTTTAACCCAACTAATTGATCAGAGATAGACTGAAGGAGAGGAGTGAAATTCAGTCGAAAAAGAGTGGATGGGTCAGGGCCAATCTTAACTCCCAAATATGTAATATATGGAGTGTCCCAATTAAAGGGGGAAATTGCCTTTAATGAGTTCCTAGTTAGGGTTGGGAGGTTTATGCTGATAATGTGGGATTTACTCATATTAATTTTGAAGTTTGAGTAAGAACTGAACTGCTCCAATATCTTATATATCAAAGGAAGGGCTTTGGCTGGGTTGGTATTCATCATTAACAGATCATCTGCGAAAGCAGCTACCTTATGCTCATGTTGATCTATCCTTATACCTACTATCTCCTTCTCCAGTCTAATAGCCTGAAGCAGTGTTTCCATTACTAGAACGAATAATAGAGGTGACAGTGGGCATCCCTGTCTGGTGCCATTCCTGATGTTGAAGGAGGGGGACAAAGTGTCATTAATGATGATAGAAGCTGTGGCATGAGTATACAAGGAAAAGATGGCGTTAATATACGGGTCAGGGAACTTAATTGTTTTAAGGACTTCTCTCATATAATCCTAACTAACCCTGTCGAAGGCTTTTTCTGCGTCCGTGCTAAGGAGGACTAGAGGCCGTCTAAGCTTTTTTGCAAGGTAAATAGCATTTAACACCTTGGCGGTATTATCTCTGCCCTCCCGACCACGGACAAAGCCAACTTGATCTTCTTTGATTAGGAATGAGGACAAGCAGGTAGCAAGCATCTTAGCTAATAACTTCAAATCCAAATTTAACAGGGAGATTGGGCGGTAATTAGAGCATTGGGAGCTATCCTTCCCTTATTTCGGTATCAGTGTGATATGTGCCCTGGTCATATCTGTGGATAATGGTACACCAGACAGGGAGCTATTAAATATGGAGAGAAGATATGGACCTGCTATATTTTTGGTAAGTACGATAATATAAAGCCGGGTAACCATCAGGTCCAGGGCTTTTTCCGTTAGGGAGTTGTTTAATCGCCGTCACAAGCTCCTCCATCGTAAAAGGGGCCTGTAGAATTTGGGCTTGCGAATCTGACAGTGCCGGTAAGGCAAGGGAGTTAAGAAAGTAGGTTACTGATTCCTTTGGGGGTTGGATAGGGGGGATCTCACCTTTCTTGTCTTCTTCTTTTATATTATATAGAGAATAGTAGAATTTTTGAAATTGTTTGGCAATTTCTGGGGTGGTAGACACCTCATCCCTATTTGAAACTCTGATTTTATGTATATAAATATGAGATTTCCTTTGCTTAATACGTTGCATCATGAACTTGGAAGCTTTATCTCCATGCGCATAGTATTTGTATTGCGCATGGAGATAATACTTAGCAGAAGCAGTATTGAGCAGGTTCTTTAAAGTGTTCTTTAATTCTGTGAGCTCTTTCAAATGGGAGTCCAATAAAGAACTTTTATGTATCGTTTCTAATCTATGAATCTGGGCTAGGAGGTCTTCTACTTTTTTCTTCCTTTCTTTTTTGATTCTTGAACCCAAACTAATGAATTGACCTCTCATGTAGGCCTTGTGAGTGTCCCACAATATGTGAGGAGATGTTCCAGGAAGGGAATTAAGGGAGAAAAATTCCTCCAGAAGTTTTTGGGTGTATATTTTATTCTCTTCTGTGGAAATCAGCTTTTCGTTAAGGCGCCATCTAAATGCTTTAGGTTCTAGTGAGGGGGCTTGGATTGTAATAAACACTGGTGCATGGTCAGATAGAAGTATATTACCTATGTAGGCGTGAGTACACAAATGTAAATGTTCTTTTGACACAAATATGTAATCGAGCCTTTGGTACGAGTTGTGGGGTTGGGAGAAGAAGGTGTAGTCCTGCCTGGAGGGGTTAAGGAGACGCCATATATCATGGACCGCTCCCTGATGTAGTTTATTCCTCAGGTGTCTAAGTGCTCTGGTGGATAGTGCTGATTTTTGGGTTGATGAATCCAAAGAAGGATTTAATGCTATATTCAGATCACCTCCAAGCACCAAAACACCATCCTTATATGATTCAAGAAGGGTAAGTGTCTCTATCAGCCATGAAATCTGATTGACATTAGGAGCATAAACGTTCGCGAAGGTGTAGATTTGATTGGCTATTTTACCCTTTAAGAGTATATATCTGCCATCTACATCTTGGATATGTGAAATGTATGAGAAAGGCAGACCCCTCTGGAACCCCACACTCACGCCTCTGGATTCCGCAGAATTTGATCCGCAATGATACTAGTGTGGGTACATGGATCTGGATAGGTCAGGGTATTTATTATTTATTTTCTTTTTTAGCAAAGGAGAAAATTTGGCTACGTTTCGACGGAGCTTTAAAACCCTTAACATTGAAAGTGCCAATGCACGGGTCAGCCATTTAATGATAAAATAACTGAGTGTGTACCGCTGAAAATTTTTATCAAAAGATGTGTAGGTGCAGTTTGTTTGTTCTTAACCATCCAAGGCGGAGTTACAGGATTGCAGAAGCGTCCCCTTTTCTTTTGGGGATATAATGTTGACTTCCTATGATACCTGTCATAAAACCAACAATAAATAATAACAACAGTGAGAACAGTTTGGAATATTGATCAAGTATGTAGATCATTAACATTAGAGCAATACTACTCCAATAGTAGAGTAGGGGGGAAACTGTGCACATTTTAATGTGACTTATTGTAGTACCCTCATAAAAGCTTGCAAATAGGCACTTATTAAAAGACAGAAATTCTAACCGTCTTGTCATAACTCAGAAACTAGAAATGGCTATGAAGGGTTATGCCCCAAACCAGCGAAACTCTCTAAACAATGCTTAGATGATACGAATACTCATGGGATCCTTGATAAACTTGAAACAGATCCTAGGATTGAACCCAGAGTCTTTCAAGAATCATGAAGTGGAAGGCGTCTTGGGGTTGAATGTCGACCTCTTCTGGTTCTTTGGGGTTTGCCAGGACGAGGTGTCTCCCATGGATCCGCAGAAGGAAGGTCCGGAAGTGGATTATTGCTTTGAATATAGTCCCAGTTCTCAATGGGTAGTTGATTAATTTGTAGTAAATCGTATGCTTTGGGCAGATCAGTGAAAGAAGAGATGGATATGTGCTGACCTTCATACAGAAAGGATAGGCCAAAAGGAAATAGCCATTTGTAGAGGATTTTTTTGCTGCGGAGCCAATCAGTAAGCGGCTTCAATGCTCTCCTTTTTTTCAGTGTGGACTGTGCCAGGTCTTGAAATATGGTAATAGGGCAGTCCTCCAGAGCTAGTTGCTGAAAATGTCTCGCTTTGCTAAGAATCGCATCCTTAACTGGATAGTGCAGAAATTTGCAAATAACGTCCCTTGGAGGTTCCGTAGGCTGAGGTTTGGGACGCAAGGCTCTGCGTGCCCTCTCAATGGTAATTTCATGAGAGGAGTCAGGGCCTAATAGCTGCAGGCAGATATTCATAATGGCTTCCGGTATCTCAGCAGGGCCCACAGACTCAGGTATGCCCCTGAACCGCAAGTTATTGCGTCTGCTCCTATTTTCATGGTCTTCAAGGAGCGTGTATAGGGAATTCATGTGCGCCTGATGCAGGGTCAGTGTGGAGGAGACAGCGCTCTGGTGTGTAACAATGGCAGACTGATTGTCCTCAAGCGTTTCCATCCTCCTCCCTATATGGTGCATATCCTCTTTTATAGAGGTGAGATCCGATCTGAGAGGTTCCAGGGCCTCTAATAGGGCATCTTTCAGGAATGCCCTGGAGATGGGCAGGGTATCGGTCCCAGGGGAGACCTCCATTACCTTCTCAGCTACTGCTGTATGTTTCGGAGCGCTCCCTGTTTCGGGCGCCATCTTGAATTCTTTAGCCACATGAATCTGAGCGGCTTTTTTAATAAATTTCTCGATGGATTCACCACTTGCCGGGGCTTTAGCATGCCCTTGAGCTTCAGTGGGTCTGGGGCCACCAATCTTGACCATGCTAATGTTTAAGAGCAGTTGAAATAAGGCTGTGAGGGATACTTCAGCAGCAGAGCTTCACTTCATGCTACCATACAGCTCCGGCGCTAGCTCCGCCCCCCTTATAGTTAGCTTTTAATATAAAAAATGTATCTCTCATACTAAAGTCTTATTAAGAATGAAGATAGAGCTGAGATATGTTAACAAGCACCAACTGTTACTTGGAAAGTAAATAGAACTAAATCACAGATATATTAGCCACAGATGGCTATATATTTTTTAACTACCAAAAACTTTTCTATCAAAATGTCTGATCCATTTTTAGTCACTGATTTTCAACTTTATATCCAAAATGTGTAAGACTGGAAAACATTAAAAATGTAATCATCTAGACCAAAGCTTTAATTATTAATATAATAAAATAGAATTGATCAGAAGTAGTGAATGCAAAGTTTATTGTAGTTGACGTATAAATGAAGACAAAAATGGCAAAATATTTCAATTAGAGATGAGCGAATTGTTTTTAAAATAATCAAATTTGTTTAGAATTTCCCAAAAATGGGGCTTCCCAGCAAATCTAAATTTTGTGGTTTGATTTGGGTGAAATTTTAAAAACGGGATCTTCCTTTTTTTCAGATCAGAAGGCAGTACAGTCTGGCATGGAAGATGAATGAGGTTCACATGACCCTCGGCAGAATATTGGCCAGAAGACTTGCCCTAATGCCTTGCAGTCAGCCTCAATCAGTTGAGACAATATTGACATGTGTTATAGGTACTATACAAGATTCCAGGCAGGGAAGCCATGTGTATTGTGAGCTTGTACATTGATGTGACCAGACATCTGGTATAGGGAGCTAAGAAAGTGTCACATATCTTCTCAAAATGCAGCTAGTTTAGGGTCAAACAGGTACAGTTGTTAGGGAAAATAATAGGGAGTTAAATTAAAATTATTAATAGAGAGATTTAACCACTAGTCCTAATCCAAATAAAATCAACATCTGCATGGAGTTAGTATGTTCTCCCCGTATCTGCATGTTTCCTCCGGGTATTCCAGTTTCCTCCCACTCTCCATACTGATATTGTGAGCTCCACTGGAGACACCAAGCAATGATAATGTCTGTAAAGTGCTGCGGAATATGTCAGCGCTATATAGTAAGTAATAACTTTGGGAATGTTTTTTTCTTTTCACCATAATTTTCTAGCCCTCATAACTTTTTTTTATTTTTATATCTCTGGAGCTATGTGAGGGCTCATTTTATGTGGTGTGGTCTGTACAAAAATAGATTGTCCCACAAAAAATGAGCATGACTTTTTGATCACTTTCTATTAAATTGTTTTGGGACATGAAGCAACGGAAAAAAACTGCAAATTGGCCATTAATTTTTTTTTTACGTTGTGCCATTTGCCGTATGGAAAAAATATTTATATATTTTAATAGTGTGGGCTTTTTAGAATGCAGTGATGCCTATGTTGTTTATTTTTATTTAAGTTTAGGGAAAGAGGATGATTTTAATTTTAATATTTTTTATATTTTAAAATATTTTTCTTCCCTAGCGAACTTAAACAAGTGATCCTCAGATTATATCTCTCATAGACTGCAATGCATTACCACCTGACATATTTTCCTGTGTAACAGTTACTGTATATTGCAGTGGATATTGTTTAATTGACTATTTGTTTATACCAAACTGTTAATCGAGAGCATGTGATGACACTGCTACTGTTGGTGCAGGCTTAAAAGCTGTCATACCTCGGGCAAGCTTAGTTGGTGGTGGCTCTGTGGGAATCTCTTATGGGGGAATGTTTCACAACACTGTTGCCTGACAAAACTAGGCTCTGTGCAAGTTCTGCAGGCAAAAAAATATGACATGGTCATTCAAGTGCCAATGTTGTAACTATAGCCCCCCTTTAGCAGATAAGGTAGCATCTGAAAATACTGTCCTCCTTCTCCCTGTCATTTTTCTAGTAGCCAGACAAAATCCACAGACAGTTCAGTGTTGTTGTTGTCCTCATCATCAACATCAGGTACTGTATCTCCTGCTCCATCTACTCCCATTCATCATCTGCTTCATGATCAGTCACCCATAACAGAATGTGGATGAGGAAAAAAAAATGTGGCCAGTAGTCCACTTGTGTGCCAACTAAACTCCCACTTGGCCAAGTTGCTGGTGCAATCGCTCTCATACCACTTAGGCCTCTTTCCCACGGGCGTCATGGATTTGGGCCAGATAAGATGCGGGTGCGTCTCTGGAAAATGCGAGATTTTTTTCATTTACATTTTAATGCGTTTTGCATGCTCGTGAGAAAAATCGGCATGTTTGGTACCCAAACCCGAACTTCTTCACAGAAATTCGGGTTTGGGTTAGGTGTTGTGTAGATTTTATTATTTTCCCTTATAACATAGTTATAAGGGAAAATAATAGCATTTTTAATACAGAATACTTAGTAAAATAGGGCTGAAGGGGTAAAAAAAAAAAAAAAAAAAAATTTAACTTACCTTAATCCACTTAATCTCTTCTTTGCTGTGCAGGAGGAAAAGGACCTGTGGTGACGTCACTGCGCTCATCACATGGTCCGTCACATGATCAATCAACGTGGTGATGGACCATGTGATGAGCACAGTGACATCACCACAGGTCCTTTTCCTCAAGCACAGCAAAGTAGAAGACAGAAGAGAAGCCGGGCTGCGCGAGCAAGTGGATTAAGGTGAGTTAATTTTTAAATTTTTTATTTTAACCCCTCCAGCCCTATTTCACTAAGCATTCTGTATTAAGAACCATGTTATAAGGGAAAATAATAATGATCGGGTCCCCCTCCCGATCATCTCCTAGCAACCATGCGTAAAAATTGCACCGCATCCGCACTTGCTTGCGGATGCTTGCGATTTTCACGCAGCCCCATTTACTTCTATGGGGCCTGCGTTGCTTGAAAAACGCACAAAATAGAGCATGCTGCGATTTTCACGCAATGCACAAGTGATGCGTGAAAATCACCACTCATGTGCACAGCCCCATAGAAATGAATGGGTCCGGATTCAGTGCGGGTGCAATGAGTTCACCTCACGCATTGCACCCGTGCAGAAATCTCGCCCGTGTGAAAAAAGCCTTAGTGTTTTCCAGTGCCTTTAGTCAACTGATCAACGGCGTATACATGCAGTAGATGCTATTATTTTTTTGTTGCATTTTGTTGCAATACCAGGATATTCCCTGTACCCAACTTACCACAGCTTTCGCTGAGCAGATGCCTGCTGTCCGTGTGTCTGACCATGAGTCCCCTCTATGTTCCCTGCTAAATTAACACTCCACTACCTCTTCCACCACTACTTATACAAAAGCACAATGGCTACAACAAGTAGCAGACAAAGCAGCCAATACAGTTTGCTCAACATCATAGAACTGTTTTTTCAACCACCATGCCAAACTGTCTCACATGAGCAATGGAATAAGTACCACCTGAATTACCAGGTTCAGTCATACCTAGACTGTACCATTTCTCCCGTAGCCCTAACCTCATGGACATCTGGGTCATCAGATTGGACCAGTGGCAGGAACTGGCCCAGTTTGCAATCAGTGTACTGTCTCGTCCAGTCTTCAGGTACTGTCAAGGCGGGTATTCAGATTATCAGGTGGCATTGTCACACCGAAGTTCCATAAATGTGGAAAACATTATATTAGCAATAATGAATCAGGGATTGATCTGTGATGTGGTTTTCACACTGTGACAGATGCCAATGAATAGGTCTGCTATTTATCTCTGGCCCAATGATGCCACTGCTGCTGTGTGCCTGTCCAACATGTTCCAAACTGTATAGCCACTGCTGCCACTGGCTGATGCCAATGAATAGATCTGCCACTGCTGACAAAGGGCACTGGCTTTTAATCACTAGCGCATGATGCCACTGTCACTTTCTGCCTGTCCATCATGTCCCGTACTGTATCTATGCTGCTACGGCTACTTGCAGTCAGGTTTCATAGTTTACTGCAGCGTCTGCAGATACTACTGCCCCAGCTGCCATTACTACTATATATGCACACCATGCACCTCCTGCTTTGTCTGTCCTGTTCCATACTATACTGATGCTTCCAAAGTAGGGAGAATGTTTTTAGGGTTTTTCATAAAAATAAGTCATTGCTTTTTTCCCCACTGCATTCACTGAAGGCACGCTGTCACCGGCATATGTATTTGTGGTTCTGAAATTAGGAAAAGATAGAATATATATATTATATATGTGTTTTCTTTACCATAACACCAAAGTTGTTGCTACTACCCAAAAAATATATTATTTTGGACAGCTTAAAAAGTAAAAGGGACATTTTTTGGGCATTTTTTATTTACCCATAGCCATATATGACACTTCCACTATGACACATAATGTTGTCTTGGTGTTTTGGAGCTTGAAAAGGGTTAGATACAATCCTAGGAGACCTGAGTGTCATACTTGACTTTTCAGGGCAATCAGAGCACATTTGATTTGTTTCAAATTTATTTGTTCCGGAATTGAATCTACTCTCGGATTTGTTCGAATTTGACCATAAATAAATTTCAGGAAATCCACTCATCTTATCATACCATAAACAGTATTGATTCCTGTTCAATGTGCCTAGTGTATAGGAGAAGGAAACTGCTTTATTCTTCACCAAATTGTTTATAAAATCACTTCCTTTTCTTCATTAAATTTGTGAGGTCATAAGATGTATTTTAATCACAAGACTTTTAAAGTTTAACTGTCATTTTCTTTTTTTTTCTTTTTCTTTTTTTGTAATGTATAGGGGCAGTGATATTCTTTAATTACTGAAATCATACACTTCTGATAAAAAAAAATGTCTCTAAAGTGGCCCATTTTGAGCCTTAGCAACACTCCCTGTCTTCTTTTTAAATACGCTCTCCACAGTTATGTAAACAGAAGACAGAGAGTGTTGCTAAGGTTTAAAATGGGCCACTTTAGAGCTATTTTTCAAATAGAAATGTACAATTTCAGTAATTAAAGTATATTACAAAAAATGGTGAGTATCACTGCCCCTACACATTACAAAAAAGGAATGACAGTTAGACTTTAAGGTGGTGTTAGATTTTTATGTGCTGTAAGGTGCTCTATTTTGGCACTTCAGCACCATCACACACATAAACATCGAAAATAAACACCTGCCCTTCTGGGTTCTACCTAATACAAGTGTTGTCTCTACCTCACCTATAGTGCGCCGTTCACACACTGGATTAGATCCGACTTCCTCGGCCATATATGGTCCAGCAGCCTCCAGGCTAGGACCACACTAGCACCCTTGGAGGGGAGATGGTGCAGAAGTCCTCCCGATTCTGACCGTGCGACCCTCTTTCCATAGGCGTCGCTGGGGCCCCCAAACTTCAGGCTTTACAAAGCCTCGTGGCCCCTCATCCCTCCTGGCTGAGACCACAGAGAGCCTCTCAGGCTTCCTCAGCCTTTCTCCCTCCAAGTCATACACAGAGGGTTCTTTATCCCTCCGTGATTACAGCAGCAGGCCTCACCTGCGATCACTTCCGGCAAAAGACAATATATGTACTGGAAGGGTGTGAACTGGCAGATCCCACTACCAAACCTATTCCCCAGTCCACATGAAATCCAGCCCAGAACAACATCTAGACAAAACTGTCTCAGCAAACTACACTTTGCTGAAACCACTGTAGCTTTCTGGATTTCAGTTATCTCACCCAGCTGAGGTATCTGGGTGGGATATACACGCCTCCCAGCACTTATACTGTACACATCACCACAATACATATATTTTTTTAAATGTTGGTTTACCGTTTAACATTAAAAGTTTGATATATTGGCTAACATAAAAACAGTATGTCCCTCTTAAGCAACACAATATATTACCAATATATTTAAGTAAATCTACACCAAAACAGTCAGCTTATTATATTTCACCTGCCATTCATAAGCAGGTTAGCTTTGCACACTGATCCAAGTATTATTTGTATAAGTATCCTAGACAGTTACTCTCACTGGGGGACCTCTCCCTTTTGTATGGCAATTCTCCTGACTGGTAATGGATCTCTAGGGGTCTAACTGCTGTGCTGTAAGTAATTGCTGTAGCAAATGGCACTCATATTCCCTTAGCCTACTCTAAAGTGAGAGACACTTTTTGAAGCAGCTCTAACAAATAGATGTGGAGGGTCTTTCTTTATGATGTCCATTTCTCTTCAAATAATTTCTGATGTGTGTTAGGATACAATTCTGTAGTAATACTTACACTGGATTTCTATTTAGTTTTTATTCCTTTATTATATTTTCTGCATTATTTTGTAGGCAGCCATGTTGCTTTAGTTGGTACCTTGAGCAGCGAACAGTATTTCAGAGATTGCTTTATAGCAGGCCCCAGGGATCAAGAAACTTCAATCTGATTATTTGTTGTGAGCATGCTCTGTGGCGTATGCATGTATGGCGTAGTAGTGAATTGTGTCCAACAGTTACTTTCTATGGTGTTATCTGCCTCCTGCTGTTGTAATGTTATAAACATTTTTCATTTACAGATTACATTTTCTAATGAAGCTTCTTTTTATTACTCTCACGCATATCTAGTGCATGTGCACACTGCATAAAATAGACCAACTCTGGTTCAGTTACTGAGCTACAAACTGATGTGATAAATAAATCAGCTAAAGAGTTATTGATACAGCTGAAACAAGAACAAGATACGTATTGCTTAGAAAACAACCAAAAATCAATGAGTGAAGCACCAAATTCGGAAAGGCAATCATGTGAGCATAGGAAGAGATATTTAATAACTGGGAAAAAAAAAAACATAAAAAAAAAATAAAAACAACCGTGGATGTACATGACCACCACTTAAGAAAAAAAAAATAGAATATGCAGTCTCATGGCACTTAATACAAAGGTTATTCATGAACTAACACCCCATTTTTATATGATAAATCACTCTGAGTTTCTTCTTGATCAAAACGCTTCTGCCTACCTACAATGGCAAGGTGAACTCAGTCCAAGCAGGAAACTACTCTACTAATCATAATAGTGTGCTCATTAATCCATAAGCTTTGTATTTAGTGCCAAGAGGGTGCAATTATCCACTTTTATGTAATGACAGGGGCATGACCCTGTGCTACAAATAAGACCACCGACTATAAGGGAATATACCATATTTGGGCAACAAAATGATCACTATAGTATCAATTTAATTCTTGGTGTAATTTTTAAGTATAACTTCCCAATATATACTTATAATTTCTACATAGAAACACCAACGTGACATTACTCATTATGTTTATAGCATATACAATAAACCAATCAAAATGGTCTTAAAAATAATGCAAGGTTTTAGCAAAGCAGCTGGGGCATTTAACCCCTTTTAGCCCGGAGGGTTTTTCGTTTTTTGTTGTTGTTTTTCGCTAACTGCCTTTCCATTCACATAGCATCATAAGGGCTTGTTTTTTGTGGGATAATACAGATTATTCATATATTATATATATATTTTTTTTAAAACATTTATTATTATTTGTTTTACCCTTTTCATTAGGTACTCTAGGCAACTTGAACAAGCAATCAATCGATTAGCATTAGCGTCTATTAGTCTTGTGAACTATGTTACTGCCATAGGCAGCATAACCTATCTGCATCAGCCTTGCATCATTCAGGAGGGCTGGAGGTTGCCGCACACTATGCGGCTCCCCAAATCTGTGCTAGGGGGAGGCGGTTTCTTGAGATCCCAGATGCTGTGGTCACATTTGACCACTCCATCTGAGTGGTTAAAAGAGTATTCCCATCTCGCTAGGATATGATCCTATTGTCTGAAAAGTGCGGGTCCCACACCTACATGAAGAACGGACCCATAAAGATCATGGAGGGCACATTGCACATACGCAGCCATCCTCAATTAATTTCTATTGGGATGCCAAAAATAGCCAAGCACTGGCTATTTACATCAACCTCATAGAAATGAATTGGAGCAATAGCCGCACAAGCGTGTTGCAATCCCATTTAATCCTATGGTGAGATCGCTTGGAGGTGTCCGGACTCCAGAAAACCTGGGGTCCTCTGGCCACCACCTTCTCTGCACCATTCTCAGTGTATGTGTGTGTCCCACCTCTGGATCCTAGCGATATGCCCCCATTGTCTGAGATAGGAATACCCCTTTAAGTGTGTGCAATTGACATTATCATTGATCTCATACATTAGTTCTAGGTGTCAATTGTTTAAAACAGCAGGGACCCGGTGGCTCTGGTGCCCGCTGCACTCAAGAGCAGGCAACATCTTTAAAGACCTGCCCTGCCCCTTACATGTACAGCGCTGGGTGGGAAGGGGTTAATGATTTTGCCAAGTGTAACACCCCAGAGTTGTGTTACGAAACTCTTTTACCATGCTACAACCCGTTAAGAGCATTTACATTGTCATCAGATGTAATTTTACATAACATCCTCACAAATGTGCATTGAAAGCCTTGTTAAATGTATATTGCTGTAATTTCCATGTTCACCAGCAGTTGGCAGCAATGTGTTAGCAAGCAGTTAGAGCCAGTTTAGTGTTTCTAGGCTGGAATAGCACATTCCAGTTTAGCTCCCCCCTGTGAGCAGAGTGGCTGTGCCCACATCCTGCCTCATAGGTGGAGAAGGAAGTTAGAGTTAGTGTGCCAGCCACCCCTGCTTGGGGAAGGCTGTGCGTGTAGGAGCTCCCAGATATAGGAATCCAAAGCCAGGATCTTGTCTCGGCTGACACATTGATCATCATCCCCAGCCTGAGCCCTGCAGTCTCAGCTGGAAGAAAGCAAGCATACAACTCCAGTTCCAGGAAGAATTATACCCTGAGAAGATAGCTGTGAGGACAGATCAGAGACCCCAGGAGAAGCCATATTCCTCCTCAGCTAGTTAGTCCCCAGACAGCAGAAGATAGACAGTGCAGAAGCCAAATTCCTGCCACAGTTTAGAGCTACAAAGCAGACGTCCTTTTCCTGCAAAGTTCCAGGTACATGATAGAGCAGAAGATATATTCCTGCCACACATTGCCAATACCTGCTGGCACCAAAGACTAATGCTGTACCTTTCTTGGATGACAGCTTCAACCAGTAAAGACAAGTTTGAACTTTACCCAAGGTCTGGAACTAATTACTGCTGAAAAATCCCTCATTTACTCCTACTAGCACCACACTCAATTTATTGCAAGTGAGCCAGGATCCAGGAGTCCATCCGTACCCAGGTAGGAGACACTGTTGACACAATTACTACTACCATACAGAGACATTACACCACTCTGGCATTCCTAACCTGGTGCGTGAGTTACAACGCCTTAAAAGGCCCTGTGACGGTACCCTGCGCACGCTGCAATTGGTGTCCCAAACAAAATTATAGACTATTAAACCCATATCCTGACCCACTGCATAATTTGGCATCTGTGTAACCATATCACGGTCCTGCTCATTGCATTTTTGGCGTCACAGGAACAGGATACGGATTGAATTGTGTTCCTACCCCTGCCACAACAGGATTGGATTGAATTGTGTGCCTATCCCTGCTACAACAGGATCGGATCCAATTATGTTCCAACAGGATCAAATTGCATGTTTCACAGTACTGGAAGACCTGAGAATTGTGCAAAACCCTGAAAATTTACTTTATTACTTTTGTTGCGGGACCAGAAAACGCTGCATGGTGCGCTTCAACACTACAAGGGTTAATCTGTCATTTTTCCTTCATGGCTCAGTGTCTTTATGGTTTTCAAGAGCCAAGGGAGTGCAGACTCCTCCCTCTGGGCTCCACCCTCACTTCCTGCATTTCCTGCACTGATTGTGACAGAGGAGCAAAGGAAGATGGCGCTCCCTTCACCAAAATGGAACCAAATGGTTATCGGAGGAGAGCCCGTTTATGAAGACCACCCGCCAGAGATCCAAGTCTCCCAGCTGGTGAAGAAAAGTGGTCCCACCGTCTTTGCCGCGATCCCGGAGGCAGTGGATCTCTCCGTGGCTACCGACCCCGCAGCCCAGACTGCTGCCAGCGCTGAAGACAAGATGGCAACCGCACTCCAGCCCGCTCCTGCGGAAGCAGATGTCACCCCTCTCAAGACACTGGAGGAGACGACTGCGCCAACCATCTTACCGGCTGCCCCAGCGACTGATGTCCCGGCTCAGTAGCAAGCCTCGATTCCTGCCGAGTGGACTACATCTTCGGAGACAGCCATGATGACGTCACCAATCGCAGAGGACCCCGCACACCACCAGGAGGCACCGAAACTGGCCCCCTGGTCGCGACATCAGGTAGGAGCAGTCGCGCTCCCTGAGGCCCAGGCCCGGTCTGAAGCTGCCCCTGCATCAGGCCCGGTGGGTTCCGATACCCCTGATAGGCCCAAGCCTGCTCCGACAAGCACACCTACTGGTGCGGCAGAGGCGGCCGGAACTTCTACTCCGCCGCCCAGAGCCAATACCGCCAGAGCGGGACGTTTGAACCCAGAGGTCCCCACAGAGATCACTATCCATGCCCAGACGGCATGGGAATATAAATCAGCCATGGAGGAATGGGTGAAGCAAGTCATAGATGATCCCCAGCCAGGAGACCCTAAGCTTACCAGACGCTCTGGGACTGTACTCTGGTTCTCAGTTGAAAGAGAAGTGGGCTTCCTCCAAGACGGTGCTGAAATATTTGTGGGTCGCCGCTCTGTTAAGTGCCATTACTTGCCCCAGGCCCGTCACAACCTGTACGCAGTGGATCAGGTGGAATACACCCCCATGCGCTCAATCCAAGGCCCATTTGCTGCCAGAGTGACCCTGCTGGCCAAACCTTGAACCCTGTAGTTACCCCAGAGACCTGGCAGGAAGACCCAGGCTCTGCAGGGAAAGTGAGATGTCTGCAAGAGACTCAGGATGGCAGATTACATTTTAAGGAACAGCCTCAGCCTGAACCTGAACCACTCATCCCTGACCTGGCTGCACCACCAACACTGCGGGTGGGCCAAATCATTAACTCTGTTTTAACTTTCAGCCCCAGAGTGCATACCCCGGTCCAGCTCTATTGCACAAGGAGATGGCTAAACTACTAGTTTATTTAGGACTTACTTAGGACTTAGTTAGGACTCAATAAAACTGGTGATTCTATTTAAACATTATATTGAGTAATTAATGATGTAATACTGTAATAATAAAGGCCAGCCTGAGCTTGGCTGCCAGCTTAAAGAGTATCTAGCAGAACAACTGGCACAATGAATGGGGAAAGCTCTGGATCCATGTGAGGTACAGGGCTGGTTCTAGCTTTATTAGAATGAAATCGCCATGCACAATGTGATGTCTGAGATTCATTTTTAAATCAATCATGGCATACACCTTTAACTTTGTTTTGCATAGAATGCCATACAAGATAAACTACTTTTTTAACCAGCAGATTGACTTTTAACTACAGCCCAAAATATTCCTCTAAAATGCCCTGTTCAGCTCCTTGCCAAGCTCAGTACCCAGTGCCCCTATGCTCTGACTATAAGAGCTGAATGAACTAGGGATGCTCTTAGCATTTTTTATTTAACTCTTTGTAGACACCTTACAAATGCCCTTGTTTGAAGAACCTTTTTGTATACAGTTCTTGAGCACTTGAGATACCTACTAATCTTTTCAGAGTCATATCTCATTTGTTTATCATAGTCTAGATATAAATATACTCATACTTTAAAACGTTTTGAATGGCAGTACAATGATCCTCCACTAGGTGTCTATCTTGGTCTATAGCAACATCTTAAGAGCCAGCTCTAACCTTCTTTTCGGTACAAGGGCTCATTCATCATGTTGAGTTCTTCTGGTCTTTTCATAGACAATGAAGGGAAACCGGCCTTTTCAGAAGAGCCACTTTGTTGTTTACACAAAAGAGTTTGGCTGTTAACACATGTAAGGTAATGGGATCCCCTACAGGCTCCTAACAGGGCCTAACGCATGAATTTGGCTGATGGATTACCCACACCATTCATCTAAATTATGTCACAGGCAATAAGCAACCTGCTTAATCTGCCTACATGAAGGGTTTGGTTTGTTGCCGTTGACACTTTTAGTACTGTTTTGCTCACAGTTTACCGAAACACGTGGAAAGCTATGTCCAGCGAAAGTGTTCTAGAATGAACCTCTCAATTATCATAAAACCCATGGCTCTGGTCTCTTCTTCTTTAATCTTTACATACATAAATCCAAGAAAAATCTGACACTTCACAGCAGTCAGGGAATTGCAAGCTTCATTCGTGTCACACACACAACACTTCATACAAGTCACATGAACTATTACTTAGACACATATATACAGCATGATCAGTTATTATACATATAAAAAAGTAACAAACTGTTTCAAATTGGTGATCTAAGAAACATTAAAGGAGTTGTGCCATCTCAGACTTTGATGGCATATCACTAGGACATGCCAGGTAGGTGCGGGTCCAACCTCCAGAATGAGCTTTAGAAAGTAAAAGAGAGCAAAATGCGTATGCAGAGTGTGTTCTCCATTAAGTTCTTTGGGAGTTCTGAAAATAGCCGAGTGAGGGCAATCAGTTATTTTTGGAAGTCCCATAGAAATTTATGTACAGTGCAACTCTCAAGAGTGACCACCACTCCATTCAGTTCTATAGGACTGTTGGAGCACTGGCTCAGCTATTTTCAGCACTTCGATAGAAATGAATGGGGGAGACTGTGCATGTGTGGCTTCTCTCCACTTACTTCGGGGGTCCGGTTCTGGAGATAATTTTGGGTTCTTCCTCTGGGACCCGCCCCTATCTAACATTAGTGGCATATCCAAGCAATATGCTACCAACGTCTAAGATTAAACAACCCCTTAACAATGCCAAGGTATATAATAATTATTTTAAAAATACCTTCAGATCACTGTAATCATTGCAACCAAGGTAGTACAGAGCTTCACTCACAGAAATAAAGTATTACCTCCTTCTGTAATAATGGGCTGTCTTTTAGTGTGTATATTAACTATTAGTAAGTCCGCAAACTACATATAGTTAACATCACGATTATGAGCTTCCCTAATATGTTCAATAACACGCCTAGGTCCTATGGTCTTTAAACATAACAAGCTTCGGTCTTATAGTTTTTTTTTTTGGTAGTAGTTACAAGGACATTTTATACAATACACTAAGTAATCTAAATAAATTCAATAATATCATATTTAATAGGTCATAATCCATTGCAAAGATTGTTTATCAAATTGCTACAAAAGGATCAAAACTCACATCTAAGCTTACTAGTGGGCTATGTGGGTTCCAACCGTGACATATGATCAGAGACAAATCTCATTTCATCATATAAATCTATGAGATGAACTTGTGAGAAGCATATTTGAGTGACGGCTGTAGTGCTCAATCAGGCGATTGCTGTAGCCGTCACTCAGAGCACATAAACCATATAACACCAAAATTGCACCACAATTCTGACATATAAATTGTCTTGTCAAAAAAATGATGAAAATTGTATTGATATTAGTATCTCTGGCAACTTTTTTAAATCTCTGGCAACAGTTGTTTAAAATTGTGTTGTTCTAAAAAAAAAAAAATTTGAAAATTGTCTGTCAGTTCAATGCCATCACCAAAATTTAAAGTTAGTCTATGGTATTAGTATCTCTGGGCAATCATTGCAAGCCTCATGTTTGGTTGCTTACATGCTGATACTGGATCCCTATTGTCCAGCAAATTCAGTTTAAAATACTAACCAATACATATAAGGGCATTCAAAATCTGTACCCTCCGTATATCTCTGAGCTACTTTCCTGATACATCTCCACACATAATCTCTGATCCTCACAAGACATCCTTCTCTACTTTCCTCTTATTACCTCTTCCCACAATCACCTACAAGATTTCTCCTGTAAATCCCCCATACTCTGGAACTCTCTACCCCGACATATCAGACTCTGACCTACTGGAAACTGGAAACCTTCAAAAGAAAACGGAAAACCCACCTCTTCAGACAAGCCTACAGCCTATTGTAACCCTGCTGCCACTATACCACCGTATGACCAGCTTTAACCTCACCTACTGTATCCTTCCCCATCCCTTGTAGATTGTAAGCCCTCGTAGGCAGAGTCCTCTCTCCTTCTGTACCAGTTTGTAACTCACCTTGTACATGCTTATTGTACTTGTTTTATATTATGTATGTACACCCCTTTTCATATGTGTAGCACCATGGAATTATTGATGCAATAATAATAAAAAAATATATATAATAATAATAATAATAATAATATTTTAGGAGGCTGCATATGACTGTAGAAAGAAAGTTGAGCCCCCAGAGATAATGAAGAAAGTATCATCCTGGACATATAGACTTCACATCCAGCATGTATTACTGGTACATGAAACTAAGAGTAGGTTGCATATGAGGGGGTTTGAAAATGAATGAAGAAATAAAGATTGCAGACTAAAACATTTTGTATCTTTTATGTAAGTTAACCAATAAGAGTTACAGTAAAATGTTTTTACATGTGCCAGCAGAGGTAGGGTGTTGGTGGCACTACTCTTACAGTCATGACTGAAAAAACAAAAAACAACAAAAAAAAAAGATTTTAGAACAAACACTACATTTGTTACTCTTGTACTTTTCACTGTTCACCATTTTAACAGCCAGTATTTTTTTTGCTACCACTTCCGGTCACACTTACCACTCATTATGTCAATGTCATTAACATGCTCTATTGATTTCTCTTGCGGTTACTCTTACATAACCACTATTTCTGTCATACTTGCATTCACTATCACTCCTTCACCATGCACAATTACCAGTTAGTCATATATTCAAGTCTATGTTATACAGACGCACCCTCAAAACAATTAATGTGCAACAGAAAGAGCTTTGGAGGTACAGGTATGAAAGGAAAGTAAGAATATAACTAATAAAGTTCCACTTTCTGTAATCTGCTCATTTCTCTCTTATTTCATTTTGTCTTTGAGATAAATGAATGTTTTAGCACATCTAATCACTGGATGAGGTGGGTCATCACTGTGGCTATTAATTGACTAAGTGGACATCTTCTGCCAGTTCCTTTGTGTCGAGCCTGGACCAGGCAATAAAATGAATTTTAACACGTGTTACAATATATGTTATAAAAGCTCCTCATCATACTTTTACATACTTTTTACATATTTTATGGAACATATGAAGAAGAAATTATTATCCACCTTTAAATACCATTCTAGGTATAGAATTCAGTGCTGATCAATTTCATAATATTTCTTTACTGGGGTTGATGATCTGCTTTTAGACTGCAGAGCTTCATATCCACTGTAAACTCAAGGAGCAAAATGAGAACATTTTGGCTGCCAGAAGGCATCATTGGGACTAACCAAGAAACCTTGTTTCTCAAGCAAGGGGCAGCAGTTCTGAGCATTAAAATATTATGAAGTCTTCATCCAACTCAGCACCACAAGTTTAAACATTTACATGTACATTGAATTCCTGTAAATAGCTAGGTGCTGTTTAGATTTTCAGATGCAGTTTGGAAGATAAATCTGGGAGAATAAGTAGCATTTGCCCTTTATTCTTTCTCTCTCTTTACGATTCACACCTGGTTTGGCTTCAAAGCTGCATCTGAAAACCTGATCAAACCTGACCGTGTGCAGGCCCTCTAAGTATCTGTGCAGAACATTTTAAAGGGACAGATGCTGCTGAATATTTGTGCGTTCAGATTTGGAGACCCTGGTAGCAGTGCTTGTGAGAAAAAGAAAGAGCATCAGTCATATGTATAATTTGTTTTTGATGGGTGAATCTATTTGTAGACTCTTTAAAAATTCATATTCGGTATCTTATTTTTCAATAATCAAAATAGGTGTTGGGGTTTAATTATGTTCTAATCATGTTGATGGAATAAATATATTTAAATTAACTCAGAACCTGAATGTTCAAGTTTGAAAATCAGATAAATGCAATCTATCACTCCACTGAAGTCATAAGGAGAATGTATCAAGCCTTGCACTCCAGAATTCAAATAGTCGCAAAATAGGGCTTTTGTGAAAAGTGGGTGCGAAGGTGGTGGTTGAATACGTTAATTAATTTGACTCCAAACTTTTATCACAATTTTTTTAATTTTTTTTTAAAGGGTCGCAAATACTTACTCCAGTAGACAGGTGGTTGGAGTAGAATTTTTAGACAAAAGTGTTTATTTTAAAGATGCATCAAAATTATGAAACAATTTGTCATGAAGTACGCCAAAGCAGACACTGATTTCAAATATTGCCACGGTGAAAAATTCCCCCAATGGGCTAGGTCTACGGGTAGAGTTTTTTTCCACCACTTATCTTCTTCAGATTTTTCTACAAATCTGTGGCAACTGATTTTGCTGTGGATTCACTGCAGATGTTACCTCTTTACATTGTAATTATGAAAATCAGCAACAGAAATTGACATGATTTGTAAAGTCTCATCCACTTGCCTGCTTCTGTAGGACACCAAACAAGAATTTAAATAGCATCTGTCAGCATGATCAACTCTATTAAACCAGATACATTGCATAGTAAGGTTGATCATGCTGATTAAAGCATCACCTTATTTATGTCTGTGTGGTGCACATTCCAGAGAAAACTGCATTTTTAACTAAATAGATCACTGATGTGTTGAACAAAGCCCTTGGGGCACCGGTTTATGAATATCCCTGCAGCCTTAGCCACTCCACTATGCCCTGGATTGACAGAGAAGTATATCTCATGGAGAGGTCGATTAGGGGGAGTGGCTAAGACTGCAGGTCGTTCACAAGCTGGTGCTCCAGGTGCTCTGGTTGGCCCCTCAGTGCTCCAAAAATCTAATTAGCATATTAATAAAAATAAAAAAAAATCTGGAATGGTGCATCAGACAGATATAAATAAGTTAGAATTTTAACCCCTTCAAGCGACAGCCCGTTTGGACCAAATGCCGAAGCTCCATTTTTCAAATATAATATATTTCACTTTATGTGGTAAAAATTTTGGCACACTTTTACTTATCCAAGCCATTCCGAGATTGTTTTCTCGTGACACATCGTACTTCATGATAGTGGTGAATTTGAATTTGAGATCACAGCCTGAAACCGGCATTTTTTACACTAAAGCAGAGACTAACCAATCTGAGTGCTTGCCGGCAAGGGAACACTCTGATTGGTCCCTTGTCGGCTTCCCCGGTGTCTCTGCTCTCGGGAAGAGCAGAGACTCCAGGGCTGTGACACTTTATAGTGTCACAGCCCTGGTAAGCAGTTTGGACATAACTTAATGTCCAAATGCAGTAAATTACTTGCAATTTGGACGTACAGTAACGTCCAAATGCTTGAAGGGGTTAATGACATGGTCAACCTTACCATGCAGTGTGCCTGGTTTAATAGGGTTGATCATGCTGATAGATGCACTTTAAAATTCTTCTGCTTGTAAAGTATGATGTAGCATCATTATAAGTTCTTTAAAAAATTTCTAAGGAATACAATGAGCTTCCTAAAGGTATTATAGGTAGACATAAGCAAATTGATTCTAAACTAATCAAATTTATTTAGAATTTCCCCAAAAAAAGAGATTTTATTCATATGGGTCTCTCAAAATGGCATTTTACATATCACAGTACAGTAGTAAGCTAGGCAGGGAAGATGAAGATGGAGGATCACATGACCCTTCAGCCAATCAGGAGGGACTATATAGTCATATGTCATATACAAGGAAATTATGTAATTCTCAGCTTAGATATTGATGAGGCAGGACATGTCTTCCACACATAAAGCTAAGAAAGGCAGTTATCATAGAGACACAACCAATACAGGAAGTTCAAGGTATAGAAATTCAGTTAGATAGATTGATTTAATTAATTGATAGAAAGGTTTGAGCTATGTACAAGGGACATTTAGTATACTGTGTGTTACTTTGCTGCAGTTAACCAATGACAATTCTGTGCTTGCATTGTAAATCTACAAAAATTATATGCACTGGCTTTTGATTTTATAAGCATCATAGTTTCACTGGGCACTGTCTAAGGGCTCATGCACACGAACGTATTTGTTTCTCGTGTCTGTTTGTAGTTTTTTTTTTATTTGCGGCCCATATGCAGAACCATTCATTTCAATGGGTCTGCAAAAAAAAAAAGAAATTACTCCATGTGCATTTCGTTTCCATATGTCCACTAGAGATGTCGTGAACATTAAATTTTCCATTCGCGAACGGCAAACGCGTATTTTCGCAAACGGGCGAACCTGGCGAACCGCCATAGACTTCAATAGGCAGGCGAATTTTAAAACCCACAGGGACTCTTTCTGGCCACAATAGTGATGGAAAAGTTGTTTCAAGGGGACTAACACCTGGACTGTGGCATGCCGGAGGGGGATCCATGGCAAAACTCCCATGGAAAATTACGTAGTTGACGCAGAGTCGGGTTTTAATCCATAAAGGGCATAAATCACCTAACATTCCTAAATTGTTTTGAATAACGTGCTTTAAAACATCAGGTATGATGTTGTATCGATCAGGTAGTGTAAGGGTTACACCCGCTTCACAGTGACAGACCAAACTCCCCATTTAACGCACACCATAAACATCCGCAAACAGTCCATTTGCACAACCGCAAACTCCCCATTTGCACAAGGTTGGATACCAAGCTAGCCATGTCCCGTTCCTTGTCCTCACTGACGTCATTGAAGGTCTCTTCCTCCACCCAGCCACGTACAACACCAAGGGTCCCCGAAAGGTGACAACAAGCCCCCTGGGACGCCTGCTGTGGTTGGTCTTCCACCCCCTCAAAGCCACCTTCCTCCTCTGACTCCTCTTCTTCAGACTCCTCTCTCTGCGTTGCCGCAGGTCCAGCAATCGACGACGACAAGGCTGCTTCTGGTGGTGATGGTGACCACAACTCTTCCTCTTCATGCTCATGTACGGCCTGATCCAGCACTCTTCGCAGGGCACGCTCCAGAAAAAACACATATGGGATGAGGTCGATGATGCTGCCTTGGGTTTGACTGACCAGGTTTGTCACCTCCGCAAAAGGACGCATGAGCCTACAGCCATTGTGCATGAGCGTTCAGTAACGCGGCCAAAAAATACTCAGCTCCACAGAGGCTGTCCTCTTTTTTTTTTTATTAAAAAAAATCAGTTCTTAACAGTTTAATCTTTCTTTTGTCCCCTATCAGGGGCCGATGTATCGAATAGATTTTAGGAACCAGGAGATGGAAAAAGATGCTTGGTCGGTCCTCTTACTTCCAATTTGGGGCACTGCGCGTACGGCTTGCAATGTACTGTGCCACCAGATATGAGTGGTGTGTTTAAGTAGTACTATTCCTATCAGTTTAATCTCTGTTACGTCCTCTATCAGGGGCTAGTGTATGGAATAGATTTTAGGTACCGGGAGATGGAAAAAAGATGCTTAGTTGGTCCTCTTACTTCCAATTTGGGGCACTGCGCGTGCGCCGTGTAATGTACTGTGCAATCCCAATTTAACTGGTATGTTAAGTAGTACTATTCCTATCAGTTTAATCCCTGTTACGTCCCCTATCAGGGGACGTGTATGGAATATATTTTAGGAACCGGGAGATGGAAAAAGATGCTTGGTTGGTCCTGCTACTTCCAATTTGGGGCACTGCGCGTACGCCTTGCAATGTACTGTGCCACCAGATGTGAGTGGTGTGTTAAGTAGTACTATTCCTATCAGTTTAATCCCTGTTACGTCCCCTATCAGGGGCCGGTGTATGTAATAGATTTTAGGAACCGGGAGATGGAAAAAGATGCTTGGTTGGTCCTCCTACTTTCAATTTGGGGCACTGCGCGTACGCCTTGCAATGTACTGTGCCACCAGATATGAGTGGTGTGTTAAGTAGTACTATTCCTATCCGTTTAATCCCTGTTACGTCCCCTATTAGGGGACGTGTATGGAATAGATTTTAGACAACCGCAAAGAGTTGTCAATAGTTGATACACTCATGACATAAATTTTATTCCTCTATGCGTCAATCTTGGTGTAGTGATGACTGTGCTCGTGCGCACGTTTGGGAGTTTGCAGGCGATGGGGGTTTTTCAAAGTCTATGGTCGTGCTGAGGTAGTTCAGTGACAGTTAAGTGACCCAGAAAACAATGATTCTGCAGTGTGGGCCCATTGTTGGCCTAGTAGGCTTTAATGATCACCTTAGATGATCACAAAGAAAATTTATGTTTTTTCTATGCAAAATTATCCAGCCGATCGCTTTTGGTCTGTTCACAATGAAGCAACGACCTTATCATCTGGGGTGTGCCAACATTGCCATTGCCAACACACTCATAGAGGTGGTCGCTTCATTGTGATACGAAAGCCCCTTCACCACAACAAGGTAACGATCACGAAGGGGAATTGACACATGTATGTGCCTTTTTTTTTGTTTTGTTTTTGCAGCCACAGTGCAGCACTGGAGGCCAGAAAGATTAGGCATGTACACATGCCAGAAAAATTGATGTTTTCCAGGCAGAAAACATTTTGGCTTGAACCCTAGTTGGTGGCAGATAAGTCACGCAAGTCATCCGGCAGGCAGAGATAACATACAGCAGCGTGCAGACCATTTTTAGCCCAAGTGTAACGGTCGCGTACACACACACACAGGGGGGAGGGAAGTGACCACTGCGCTCCACCCTTACCCCTGGCCCTGCCTACTTGCCTCGCGAGTCCTAATGACAGGGGACAACTGGACGGCAATCCCTAACTTGGAATAAGTGCAGGGATGACAGACAGACAAACAACAGGACGTGAACGGACCGAGTCAATACCAGGAAAGTACAAATGGAGCAAGCAGAGAATTGTCAGGAGAAGCCGGGGTCATAAATACCCGGAGAGACGTGAAGTACCAAAGGAGTCAGCAGAGGATCGTCAGGAGGAGGCCGTGGTCAAATACCAGGAGAGCAGCAAAGTACACAAGGAGCAGGCAGAGGATCGTCAGGAATTCAGCAGGAGGTAAGTACGCCAGGAAAGACCAAATCACAGGTGGAACCTAAATTAACAGGCAACCTGTGGCCAGAAGGCTGCCTGTATTTATAGTGGGGAGTGAGGGTCATGTGACGTGGCCAGCGTCACATGACCGACAGACCAACCAGCTCGGCGCTCAAGGCAGACTAGGAGCAGGGAGCCACCCAGCTAGTAAAGCTGCCCTGGGAATGAGGTCAAACACAGATCCTCATTCCCAAAGTTAAGCAACAGTTCTGCGGGCAATGGGGGACCGAGTGCACCTTCGGAACCCCGTTACACCAAGGCCGCTCATCTCATCACCAGGCCTTTTTTAGTCAAATGTATCGCCCACTGTCAGTCCCTTCAGGATCCATGCCTCATTCATATTAATAAAGGTGAGGTAATCTAGACTTTTTTGACCTAGGCGACTTCTCTTCTCAGTGACAATACCTCCTGCTGCACTGAAGGTCCTTTCTGACAGGACACTTGAAGCGGGGCAGGCCATAAGTTCTATCGCAAATTGGGATAGCTCAGGCCACAGGTCAAGCCTGCACACCCAGTAGTCAAGGGGTTCATCGCTCCTCAGAGTGTCGATATCTGCAGTTAAGGCGAGGTAGTCTGCTACCTGTCGGTCGAGTCGTTCTCTGAGGGTGGACCCCGAAGGGCTGTGGCGATGCGTAGGACTTAAAAAGCTCTGCATGTCCTCCATCAACAACACGTCTGTAAAGCGTCCTGTCCTTGCCGGCGTGGTTGTAGTAGGAGGAGGATTACTTTCACCTCTTCCCCTGTTAGATTCCCGTTGTGCTGTGACATCACCCTTATACGCTGTGTAAAGCATACTTTTTAATTTATTTTGGAACTGCTGCATCCTTTCCGACTTCCGGTAATTTGGTAACATTTCAGGCACTTTCTGCTTATACCGGGGGTCTAGTAGCGTGGCCACCCAGTACAGGTCATTCTCCTTCAGCCTTTTTATACGAGGGTCCCTCAACAGGCACGACAGCATGAAAGACCCCATTTGCAGAAGGATGGATGCCGAGCTACTCATGTCCCGTCCCTCGTCCTCACTGATCTCACTGAAGGTCTGTTCTTCCCGCCAGCCACGTACAACACCACAGGTACCAGATAGGTGACAACGAGCACCCTGGGATGCCTGATGTGGTTGGTCTTCCTCCTCCTCAAAGCCACATTCCTCCTCTGACTCCTCTTCCTTAGACTCCTCTTCCAGCATTGTCGCAGGTACAGCAATCGATGCTGATACGGCTGTTTCTGGTGGTGATGGTGACCACAACTCTTCCTCTTCATGCTCATTTACGGCCTGATCCAGCACTCTTCACAGGGCACGCTCCAGGAAGAAAACAAATGGGATGATGTCGCTGATGGTGCCTTCAGTGCGACTGACTAGGTTTGTCACCTCCTCAAAAGGACGCATGAGCCTACAGGCATGGCGCATGAGCGTCCAGTAACGTGGCAAAAAAAATTTCCGGCTCCGCAGAGGCTGTCCTAGAACCCCGGTCATACAAATACTCGTTGACGGCTTTTTCTTGTTGGAGCAGGCGGTCGAACTTTAGGAGTGTTGAATTCCAACGTGTCGGGCTGTCGCAAATCAAGCGCCTCACTGGCATGTTGTTTCACCGCTGGATATCTGAAAAGTGTGCCATGGCCATGTAGGAACGCCTGAAATGGCCACACACCTTGGTGGCCTGCTTGAGGACGTCCTGTAAGCCTGGGTACTTATGCACAAAGTGTTGTACAATCAGATTCAACACATGTGCCATGCATGACACATGTGTCAACTTGCCCAAATTCAAATTGCTTCCGTTGTCACACACCACTTTGCCGATCTCCAGCTGGTGCGAAGTCAGCCACTGATCCACCTGTGCGTTCAGGACAGACAGGAGTGCTGGTCCGGTGTGACTCTCTGCTTTCAGGCAAGTCAACCCCAAGACGGTGTGACACTGTTGTATCCGGGATGTGGAATAGCCCCTGGGGAGCTGGGGGGGTGCAGTTGATGTGGAGCAAGATGCAGCAGAAGAGGACTCAGCCGAGGAGGTTATCGAAGTTTAGTTGTACTATGCGTGCAAGCTACTGTGACACCAGATATGAGTGGCACTGTGCACTGGCAGAAGTTGGCAGAGTAGACGCTGTAGGCCTCACACACACACTTGCAGACAACTAACTGCTATTCAATCTATTACAGTCAAAATTGTTTTTTTTTTTTAAATGTAATCTACTGTGACACCAGATAGGAGTTGCGCTGGTGACACTATGCACTTGCAGGGCCTGAAATACACACGCGTGCAGGCAACTGACTGCTATTATTTTACAGTCAAAATGTTTTATTTATTTTTTTAAATGTAATCTACTGTGACACCAGATAGGAGATGCGCTGGTGACACTATGCACTTGCAGGGCCTGAAACACACACGCGTGCAGGCAACTGAGTGCTATTATTTTACAGTCAAAATTATTATTATATGTTCGCCGGCGAATAGTTCGGGACATCTCTAATGTCCACATGGCCGTTCTGCAAAAAAAAATAGAACATGTCTTATTCTTGTCAGTTTTGCGGACAAGGATAGGCATTGTTACAATGAATCTCCTAAAAAAAAAAAAAACGCATATCACATGGATGTCATTCGTAATCTTGTTTTGCGGCCCTAATTGTGCGTTTTTTTTTCAAAAGTTGAAGTTTCTAAAATTTTTGAAGCGTCACAGTCCTTGTATATTTGCGAAACGTTTTCCATTCTAAGCATATCAAACCTGACTGGACATATCAGGCAGCGCCACGGTCAGCGTATAATTTTTTTGCTACAGACTGTTTGTAAAAAAGTGCCGTAGGACTTCCTATATTATAAAATATGTCAAGTAATTAAAGTGGTGGCTGCGTCCACGAAACATTGAACCTAAATGTTTGTCTTACTATTTGAGTGGCTGCGTCCACAACATGTTGGTTCCCATTTTACTATGCTTATTTGACAATAAAAATTTTCATGAGATAAAAAAAAAAATTCAAAAAACTTGTTGCACAGCTGTTTCAATTATTAACAACTGTACCAAACCTGACCGGACATATTGTGTAGCATCACGGTCATCCTATATTTTTGCTTCGTACTGCTTCCAATTGCAATTTTTTTTTCCAAAAGTATGACTTTTTACGGCAATCTGAGGACTTTCAATTAGGATTGACTTTATTCATACCTGAATAAAATCTGCCAAATGAGTTCTTAGAGATGGTCCTGAAATAAATTTCAAGAAATGTGCTCATATTTAATTATAAGCATTGAAAATCCATTCCCTGTTCATAGCCTTGGTGACTTAACTCAATTATATAATCGGACTGTATTTAGGAACTCATCAGCTTTGCTCTGTAGTTTGTTAGAAATATTTACACATGTGCCTCTTGGTAAAACAGGCAATACAAATGATAAGTTAATTTGGTGCCCTCCTATGGGAGGGTTTACACACTGCATTTGTGTTACTTTTTAACAACACATAGCGAAAAAGCATGAATTTTTATGATGATTGGAATTTTAAAGGAGAAACATGATATATCAATATCTTTCACCTGTAAAAAATTAAATAGGCCATTACCACATTGATTTAAAGCGCATCTGCCACAAGGATCTACCTTATTAAACCAGGCATATTGCCTTGTAGGATTGATCATGTTTAGCAAAACAATATATTTTATTTTCTCTCTTTATTTTCTCTTTGAATCCAGAGGAAGCCTTTGAATCTAGAGGGAAAAAAAGCTGTCTGGTTTGAGAGCTGCACTTATATAAGCAAACATCTAGAGATGGCCTTGCGGTTCGCCCGTTGATCATTTTGCAGCGAACTTTGCTCGTTCGCAGTTCGGCGAACATATAATGATGTCCGCCAGCGCCATATTCTTTGCATTGTGCAGATCTTTGACCCATGACACATCCATCAGGTGGTACAGGACAGCCAATTGAGACGTTTCAGCACATGGACATACCCCGTACCTTATAAATAAACCTGATCTGGCCGCCATTTTACATTCAGTTTTTTTGCCAGTGTAGGGAGAGGTTGCTGTGTGGAGCAGGGACAGACTGTTAGGGACACAAATCGCTAGCTAATAGGTCCACAAAAGTCCTTTTAAGGACTGGTATAGGTGTACTATCGATAGGTGTGACATACTGAGGGGTGTGATATACTTATAATATACTTTCAAACATAGAAAGTATATTATAGTGCATTTGTATTGTGCAGTAGTTGTGTGCGGTTCTGCTGCAATATTGCAGCTAGATAGAGGGACAAACGCTATTGGAATAACTAGTCAAACCTATAGAAACAACCTATCAGGGTCACATGAAAATTATACAAAACCTACAGCTACATGTGTATACCCAGGTCATGGAAATACACACAACCATTTAATTATCAAAAAATCTTCATTGAATACAATAAATAAAAGATATACAATGGAGTCTGCATGATTCAGCGGAATAAAAATATACACAAAGGGGGACGAATGGGAGGGGACTACTAATACATAGTAAATCTGAGAACAGCACAAATTCCAATAAGCTTGATTAGAATCAAAATACATACAAGGTAATTTACAGCAATATATATTAATGAAATAAGACCTAAATCTCCCAAAGGAATAGTACATATAACGGCTTCTAATCAATTAAAGTACATCGTTGTGCCGAACAGCAACAGTGCCAAGGAGATAAAGAGTATCAAAAAGCTTCTCTGAAATTCATAAAAGCGATCTAGTAGCATAAAAGCCGATCCCAGTGTCCCCCACTTACCCAATGCATTTTGCCAGATGGCTTCGTCAGGGGAAGTGAGGGGCAGTGGAACGATTGCAATATATATAGCCAAATACATCAGATACATGAGAACACCTGTGAAGCGTCTATGCGTCCAGAATCACATGAAAATATGTGTCCCGCCTCTCATCACATGATCGGAGCTGGAGGCAGTGAATGCTGTAATCCTAACCCCACCCCTAAAAATGTCACGAAGAGAGGGAAACTGCCAGCTTAGGATTATATCAGCTGCTCCATCGCGCGCGTGTGCCAATGATGTCAGTCATGTGACAGAATTACGCAAGGTGAAGCGGTAACCAGCAGACAAATCGTAGTTGAATTATTGAACAATAGTACTGATCAAAAAGACACCTTTATAGATACATATAGCATACTAATATATAAAAAACTAAAATATATATATAAAGGATTTTTTTTAAAAAGAGATGCAAAATAAAATCATAACGCTGCGCAAATAACGACGTGCCCAAATGTCTGTATATCACACAAAGTGCAGTGCAATAAAGTGTATACCAAACGTGAAAAGTGACACACGTGCAATAGGCACTTTTCACGTTTGGTATGCATTGTATACATACCCCGCAAAGAACAGGTATGCCAGTGAATGCATACATAAACATACAAAAAAAGTGAGTAACATGTAAAGTATACAATAACAAATATATCATCAGAATACTTGATGATGTAGTGATGAATGTAAAAACATCCCCCGTGCTGCTACAAACACCCCCCCATCTTCTTCCCCCACCACTACCATCACTGCCTGTTCACCTGTTAGCAACCTACCACCACTCTCCCCTCTACACCAGAGGACTCCATCGTTCACCCCCCTCCCCACATGCCCACCTTATCCTTCACCACACTCCAGGTGAGGAAGAAACTACAGAAAATCAAGGTGTGTAAAGCTGCAGGACCAGACGGCATCAGCTCCAGGCTCCTGAAGTGCTGCTCAGACCAACTGTGTGGCATCATGGGTCACATGTTCAACATGAGCCTGAGGCTGGGGAAGGTTCCATAGCTGTGGAAGGCCTCCTGTGTGGTACCAGTGCCAAAGACCTCACACCCGAATGACCTCCGCAGCTACAGGCCGGTAGCATTGACCTCACGCCTGATGAAGACCCTCGAGAGGCTGATTCTCAACCATTATCGCCCCCTGGCGAGGTCTTCATTGGATCCACTGCAGTTTGCCTACCAGCCTGGCATCAAGGTAGATGATGCCATCATCTACCTCCTACACCTAACTCACCTGGAGAGGCCTGGAAGCACTGTGAGGATCATGTTTTTTTTTTCATTTCTCCAGTGCTTTTAACACCATCCAACCTGGACCTCTGAGGGACAAGCTGGAGGTGGCAGGAGTGGACCACCACATGTCACATTGGATACTAGACTACTTAACAGAATGCCCACAGTTTGTTAAATCTCAGAGTTGTGTCTCTGACGAGCTTATCTGCAGTACGGGGGCACCACAGGGAACTGTGCTGGCACCGTTCCTCTTCACCCTCTACACTGCAGACTTCTCCATCAACTCCCCAGGCTGCCACCTACAGAAGTTCTCTGATGACTCTGCCATAGTCGGCCTTATCACAGGTGAGGACAGCTCAGAGTACATACGGGGGACACAGGATTTTGTGGACTGGTGTCAGAGGAACCAGCTCCAGATCAACGCGGGCAAAACCAAGGAGCTGGTGGTGGATTTCCGCAGACACAGTGAACATACAGGGAACAGACATTGAGGTGGTGGACTCTTATAAGTACCTCGGTGTTCACCTGAAGAACAAACTGGACTGGAGTCATAACACTGATGCTATTTTCAAAAAGGGTCAAAGCAGACTCTATCTGTTGAGGTGACTGAGGTCCTTTGGAGTGCATCAGCCATATTCTATGGTGTGGTTTGTTGGGGGAGCAGCTTATCTGTAGCTGAGAAACAGAGATTAGATAAGCTTATTAAGAAGGCCAGCTCTGTCCTAGGTTGTCCCCTTGATCCAGTGCAGGAGGTGGGTGACAGAAGAACTCTAGCAAAATTAACATCATTGTTAGACAATGTCTCCCACCCCATGCACAAAGCTGTTATGGAGCTGGAGAGCTCCTTCAGTGACAGACGGCTGCAACCTAGGTGCACGAAGGAACGTTATCCGACGTCCTTCCTCCCAGCAGCGGTTAGGACTTATAATCACCACTGTTCCCAGAAACCCAGTACTGAATTTTTTAGGTAAATTCTGTGTTATGTTTTTCTTGTATTTTACTCTTTAATTTCTAATTACTCTTATTTTGCTCCTGTTGTGAATGTGATTGCTGCTGTTATGCCAAAATTTCCCCACTGAGAGACAATAAAGGGATCTTCTTCTTATTATTATTATTCTATACAGAGTAGATAAATATATGTATGGTGGTGTGCAACATCAACGTGAGATGAGACACAATGCAAAACGACAGTGTAAGTAAATGGTGTAAAACATTGTATAAACAATAATAAAGAGTCAAAATTGCACCCAAAGTAATAATATAGTATCATGTAAATGTCCAAAGTACCCATCTTTGGACTAAAAACCGATAAAAGGGTCCATGATGGTATGTATATGTGCAGTCCATGATGTCTCGACTTGGAAGTTATAAATTAATTCATGACGTCCGTATCACAAAAAAAATGAATTTATAGATATTGGAATAATTCATTTCAACTGGTGTTATATACCTTTTTGCCCCCCCAAAAAATCTGATTGAGGGGTGTGATATACCTATAATATACCTTCTAACATAGAAAGTATATTATAATGCATTTGTATTGTGCAGCAGTTGTGTACGGTTCTGCTGAGATACCGCAGCTAGATAGAGGGACAAACACTATTGGAATAACTAATTGCAACTGGTGTGTTATACCTGTTGCCCCCCCAAAAAAAAATCTGATGAGCGGTGTGATATACCTATAATATACCTTCTAACATAGAAAGTATATTATAGTGCATTTGTATTGTGCAGCAGTTATGTGCGGTTCTGCTGAGATACCACAGCTAGGTAGAGGGAAAAACGCTATTGGAATAAGTAATTGCAACAGGTGTGATATACCTGTTGCCGCCCAATAAACTGATAGAGGGGTGTGATATACTTATAATATACCTTCTAACATAGAAAGTGTAATGCAAGGCACCAACAAACAGACCAGTGATGAAAGCAAAAAGGTGTTTATTCACCAGAAACATAAACGTCCAGGACACTTGCTGGTAACAAGGAATAATAACAAAAACCAGGCAAGGAGATTCCAGGAATAGTCCCAACCAGTGCTGAATGATGCTGTGCACTTGGCAGTCGAGTCACTCCAGATCTTGGGTCCGCTGCAAAGGACAAAGTTCCTGGCAGTCTTCAGTCACTAGCAGTTGTGACCTATACCTGGTTGAGGGAAAATAACAGTGGGCACTGATCACCCTGAGAGACCTCCTTTTAAATGCCTGCTGACCAATCCCAGGGTGCCAAGTGTCCACTACCATAGGTGAACAAATTGCCCTGCACCTGAGTACATGGCCTAAGGCAATCACAAGTTGATTAACCCATGGCTGGCTCCCTAATCCACTTTGCTCTTGTGAGTCAGTATATTATGCGCCACTGGTCAACGAAGCGCATAAGAAGCGCGTACTCGCGACCGTGTATCCCTTTGCGAACCTGCCCTCGTGCGTACGCACGAACGCATGATTGACTCAGCGCGAGTATGCGAGCGCGTGGACCCAGATGCGGAAACGGAAGTCGCAGGAGACACCGGAGACAACCCTGGCCGCGGCGTCTTGTCACTCGCCTGGCCACTCTGTCCCCGGGACTCCGACGGTCCTCCCCTCCGATGTCCACGCGAACGCATCCCCGCACTGGCTCGCAAAGGGGTCAGCGCTGGTGCATCAGAGACACGCATAACCTGTCCTGCAACTCCACGAGGACCCCTCTTGGTTCCCCTGGAGTGCAAAGCAGGTGAGGATCTTACATTACCCCCCCCTCGAGGAGGCGGCTCTGAAGACTCCAAGCAAGCTTTCCCCGGATTATCCCGGTGAAAGGCTGCCACCAACTCATCCGCATGCACCTGGCGAGCAGGTATCCAACATCTCTCCTCTGGACCAAAACCCTTCCAGTCCACCAAGTATTGAAGAGACCTTTGGACAAAACGAGAGTCCAAAATTCTGTTCACCTCGAACTCCGGTACCCCTTGGACCTCCAGCGGGGATGGGGTCTGAATGAAGGGAGCGGAGTCGGCTGCCGATTTGAGAAGTGAAACATGAAAGGTGTTCACTCCTCTGATCGACGGTGGAAGAGCAACCTTGTACGTAACTCGGTTGATCTTTTGTGTCACTGGGTATGGGCCAATAAATCGAGGACCCAACTTGGAAGATGGCTGACGCAGCGGAATGTTCCGGGTGGAGACCCACACCTGATCTCCCACCTTAAACTTTTGCTCTACGGTGCGATGACGATCAGCAAACTTCTTCTGTTGCGCCACCGCACTGCGGAGATTCCGCTGGGCCGACGACCAAATGGGATGTCTATCCTCGAACCATTGATCCACCACCGGTGAGTCAGTGGAGGGTCCGGCCAAAGAAGAGAGTCTTGGATCCCTGCCCCCCACGCACCTGAACGGAGACATCTTAGTGGAAGCATGCTCAGAGTTGTTATAAGCCACCTACGCAAATGGTAGATACGCTGCCCATTCCTCCTGGCAGTCTGACACGAAGCACCGGAGATATTTCTCCAGGGTCTGGTTAGTCCTTTCCGTCTGACCGTTGGTCTCTGGGTGAAAACCAGAAGAAAAAGACAAATTAATACCCAATCGGGAGCAGAAAGAACGCCAGAAGCGAGAGATGAATTGCACTCCTCTGTCTGAAACAATGTCATCCGGCGCTCCGTGTAATCGAAAGACATGATTCAAGAACAGATCTGCCAATTCTCTGGCCGAGGGCAATCCAGGGAGTGGGATAAAATGGGCCATCTTACTAAAACGGTCCACCACTACCCAGATTACCGTACTTCCAGAGGACCTTGGCAAATCTGTGATGAAATCCATGGAAATGTGAGTCCATGGAGCCTGGGGAATTGGCAGTGGGAGTAAAGTCCCAGAAGGGGCAGACCGGGACGGTTTACATCTGGCACAAACAGTACATGCCTGGATATAGGCCTTAATATCCACGGACATGTTGGGCCACCACACGTGACGTTTAACAAGGGCAAGTGTTTTCTTAACACCCAAATGCCGGGCAGACTTTGAGTCATGAAGCTGTTGGATGACCTTCAATCGAAGGTTAATGGGTACAAACCATCGACCCTCGGGTTTGTCAGGTGGACTCTCTGCCTGTGAAGGCTCAAGAAGAGAGGACAAGTCCTCCATTACTTCTGCGGCCCCCAGGGCAGCAAGAAAACATTTAGTTGGGAGAATGGTTTCTGGCTCAGAGTCCAGGGCGGAAGCAGCCTCGGGGAAGCAGCGGGACAGGGCATCTGCCTTCACGTTTTTGGAACCTGGTTTATAAGTGAGACGGAAATTGAAGCGGGTGAAAAACAATTTTCACCGGGCTTGTCGGGAGTTGAGTCTTTTGGCACTCTCTAGATACTCCAAATTTTTGTGGTCAGTGTAAACCGTGATGGGATGTTCTGCACCCTCTAGCCAATGTCTCCACTCTTGAAAAGCCAATCTTACTCCCAGAAGCTCTCTATTGCCGATATCATAATTACACTCGGCTGGAGAGAGCTTCCGAGAGAAGAAGGCACAGGGATGTAACCTCTCAGGGTCCCCAGAATACTGTGAGAGAACTGCCCCTACACCGACCTCTGAGGCATCGACCTCGAGAACAAAAGGTCTGGAGGTGTCTGGATGAGTAAGAATTGGTGCCGTGCAAAAGGCCTGTTTCAGCGTCTCAAAGGCTCTGACTGCCTCTCTCGTCCACTTAGAAGGATTAGCTCCCTTCTTAGTGAGGTTGGTGAGAGGTACTACTATCGCAGAAAAATTCTTAATAAACTTGCGGTAGAAGTTGGCAAAGCCTAAGAAACACTGCAACCCCTTAAGATCCTTAGGCTGAGGCCAATCCAAGACAGCCGAAAGTTTGGATGGGTCCATAGCCAATCCCTTTTCTGAGATAATGTACCCCAGGAAAGGCAACTCCTTCACCTCAAACAGACACTTCTCAAGTTTGGCATAGAGGCGGTTCTCCCTCAGCTTCTGGAAAACCTGACACACGTGTCTCCGATGAGAGACCAGATCCGAAGAGTAGATTAGTATGTCATCTAGATAGACAACAACACATCTATCCAAGAAATCTCTGAGAACATCGTTGATGAACTCCTGGAAGACCGCGGGAGCATTACAGAGACCGAAAGGCATCACGAGATACTCGTAATGCCCGTCTCTGGTATTAAATGCGGTCTTCCATTCGTCACCCTCTCTAATGCGAACTAAATTATAAGCACCCCTTAAATCGAGTTTGGTGAAGACTCGGGCCCCTGCCACCTGAGAAAACAGATCATCAATCAGAGGCAGTGGATACCGATTCTTCACCGTAATCCGATTAAGGGCGCGATAATCGATGCAAGGTCTCAAGCCTCCATCCTTCTTCTCCACAAAGAAGAATCCAGCTCCAGCAGGGGAAGTGGATGGACGAATGAAATTCTTCTCAAGGTTCTCTTTAATATACTCCCGCTGAGCCTGAACCTCAGGCCCAGTGAGATTATAAAGATGCCCTCGTGGTGGCATGGTACCTGGCAACAGGTCTATAGGACAATCATATGACCTGTGGGGAGGTAACACATCAGCCCCCTGAGGACTGAACACATCTCGGAAATTATGATACTGCTGTGGTAAAGTACTTAATACTTCCATGGAGGCTAGTGACAGGTCGGGACAAAAAAGCTGTATGGTCTTGAGGCAAATTAAATGCCCAACGTTGGGGGTCTCCACGTAGCATTGACATTACAATCCCAATTCTCTGCCTGAGAGTGCCAGAAGCCATCGGACGCAACTGGAAATAAAGGAAACAGGAGTCCCTGAAGTTTAAGAACTCCTGTCGCTCTCCTGTGAAGGGGTCAGGCAGAGGGATCTTAGGTTCTGTTTGATGCCTTGCGATAGTGACGGGTAGTGCTGAGGCTCCCTGGATCAGCTGCTGAACCTCCTCCATCACAGTTGTCAGTTGCTCTTGGATTTGCGCTGCAGCGGCTGCTGGTATATTTGGGCGTCGTTGGAACAGCAGGTTAACGGCTCCCGTTAATTCACTCAGCTGCTGCTGGATCTTGTCCATGGCAACTGTTAGTTGGGCCCACTGTTCTGTAATGCAAGGCACCAACAAACAGACCAGTGATGAAAGCAAAAAGGTGTTTATTCACCAGAAACATAAACGTCCAGGACACTTGCTGGTAACAAGGAATAATAACAAAAACCAGGCAAGGAGATTCCAGGAATAGTCCCAACCAGTGCTGAATGATGCTGTGCACTTGGCAGTCGAGTCACTCCAGATCTTGGGTCCGCTGCAAAGGACAAAGTTCCTGGCAGTCTTCAGTCACTAGCAGTTGTGACCTATACCTGGTTGAGGGAAAATAACAGTGGGCACTGATCACCCTGAGAGACCTCCTTTTAAATGCCTGCTGACCAATCCCAGGGTGCCAAGTGTCCACTACCATAGGTGAACAAATTGCCCTGCACCTGAGTACATGGCCTAAGGCAATCACAAGTTGATTAACCCATGGCTGGCTCCCTAATCCACTTTGCTCTTGTGAGTCAGTATATTATGCGCCACTGGTCGACGAAGCGCATAAGAAGCGCGTACTCGCGACCGTGTATCCCTTTGCGAACCTGCCCTCGTGCGTACACACAAACGCATGATTGACTCAGCGCGAGTATGCGAGCGCGTGGACCCAGATGCGGAAACGGAAGTCGCAGGAGACACCGGAGACAACCCTGGCCGCGGCGTCTTGTCACTCGCCTGGCCACTCTGTCCCCGGGACTCCGACGGTCCTCCCCTCCGATGTCCACGCGAACGCATCCCCGCACTGGCTCGCTAAGGGGTCAGCGCTGGTGCATCAGAGACACGCATAACCTGTCCTGCAACTCCACGAGGACCCCTCTTGGTTCCCCTGGAGTGCAAAGCAGGTGAGGATCTTACAGAAAGTATATTATATTGCATTTGTATTGCGCAGCAGTTGTGTGCGGTTCTGCTGAGATACCTCAGCTATATAGAGGGACAAACGCTATTCGAATAACTAATTTCAACTGGTGTGATATTCCTGTTGCCCCCCAAAAAAACTGATTAAGGGGTGTGATATATCTGCTTCCACAAAATACTGATTCAGGGGTGTGATACACCAGCTTCCACAAAATATTGATTGAGGGGTGTGATACACCATCTTTCACCAAATTTAGATTGAGGCCTGCGATACAACAGCTTCCACCAAATAATGATTAAGAGGTTTGATATACGTCTTCAAGCAAATACTCATTATTGGGTTCTATATATCTGTTTTAACAAAATACTGATAGAGGGGTTTGATATAACGGCTTCCACAAAATATTGATTGAGGCCTGCGATACACCAGCTTCCCACAAATATTGATTAAGGGGTTTGAATTACCGTTTACCAGCAAATACTCATTATTGGGTTCTATATACCTGTTTCCATAAAATACTGATATAGTGGATTGATATACCGGCTTCCACAAAATATTAATTGAGGCCTGCGATACACCAGCTTTCACCAAATATTGATTAGTGTAGATCACCAATATTCGAATTTCTAATTTTTATCGCGAATATAGGTACTTCAAAAATTTGCGAATATTTCGAATATTGTTATATATATTCGTAATTTAGAATATTCTATTTTTTTTTTTCATTTTTTTTTTTATATTCTATTTTTTTTATTTTTATCAGTACACATGATCCCTCCCTGCTTCTAGCTTGTGGGCCAATAAGAAGGCTGCAATATACTTGACTTTAGGAGTAGTGTTGTTTGCGAATTTTGCTCTATATTCATTATTTTTTTCGAATATTCGCTATATTGCTATATATTCTTGTTTTAGAATATTACGAATATTCGAAAAAACAAAGTTATAGCAATATAGCGAATATTCGAAAAAAACGAATATAGAGCAATTTAGCTAATATAGTGCTATAATCTTTTTTTTATAGTTGTAATTTTTTTCCAATCTGACCTTCAGATGAGAAAAAAATTACATCTATTAGACAAAGAAGATTATAGCACTATATTAGCTAAATTGCTCTATATTAGTTTTTTTTGAATATTCGCTATATTGCTATATATTCTTATAGCAATATAGCGAATATTCGAAAAAAAACGAATATAGAGCAATTTAGCTAATATAGTGCTATAATCTTTTTTTTATAGTTGTAATTTTTTTCCAATCTGACCTTCAGATGAGAAAAAAATTACATCTATTAGACAAAGAAGATTATAGCACTATATTAGCTAAATTGCTCTATATTATTTTTTTTTGAATATTCGCTATATTGCTATATATTCTTATAGCAATATAGCGAATATTCGAAAAAAACGAATATAGAGCATTTTAGCTAATATAGTGCTATAATATTCTTTGTCTAAAAGTTGAAAAAATTCACAATAAAAATTTTCATTACGAAAATTCACATATTACACGATCATTACCTTGCCGATTTTTTGAGTAAAAAAAATCGTAGAATATAACGAATATTCGAATTTGCAAATATTCTACGAATATTCTACGAAATATTCGCGAAATACCGCAAATTCAAATATGACCCCTGCCGCTCATCACTAATATTGATTAAGGGGTTAGATTTACCGGGTTTCAGCAAATACTCATTATTGGGTTCTATATAGCTGTTTCCACAAAATACTGATACAGGGTATTGATATACCGGCTTCCACCAAATATAGATTGAGGCCTGAGATACACCAGCTTCCACCAAATCTTGATTAAGGGGTTTGATTTATCGGCTTCCAGCAAATACTCCTTATTGGGTTCTATCTACTCCTATTAGTTTATTATAAATCACCTAAAATACCAGAGTTCACAGAAAATCTACTACTAAACGAGATAGACGAGGCGGCAGAACATAATGAGGTCGTTATTATGTGGGACCTCAACTACCCAGATATGGACTGGGAAACTGAAAGGAAACAGGTTCTTGGCAATAACCAAAGACAATTGCCTTTCCCAACTGATTCAGGACCCGACTAGAGAGACAGCCATACTGGACTTAGTATTAACCAATAGACCTGACAGAACAACAGATGTACAGGTTGGGGGACACCTGGGAAATAGTGACCATAAAGTATTAACCTTCCAATTGTCATTCAAAAAAGTGTTTCTTCAGTGAGGAACAAAAATACCAAACTTCAAAAAAGCTAAATTTAGCTAACTAAGATAGGCCATAGGCCTAACTACCAGGTACAAAGTCCTCAAAAATAAAAATATAGCCAACTGGGATATTTTTTCAAAGAATCCTAAAATCTAATTGTGAGAAGTACATACCTTATGGGAATAAAAGGTTGAGGAACAAGAAAAAAAAAGTGGATAAATAGAACTGTAAATAAATAACAAAATGAAAGCATTTACATCTCTAAAACAGGAGTGTAGAGAGGAAGTACTGAAAAACTATAAGGAAAAAAAATAGAATATGTAAAAAACTAATAAGCATCCAAACTAGAGACCGAGAGATTAATTGCCAAAGAGAGCAAAACTAACCCTAAAATGTTCTTCAATTAATATGGTAAAAAGTATAAATCGGAAGGTGTCGGCCCTCTACAGAGTAATGAGGGGGGAGTTGCAGAGAGTGATGAGGAGAAAGCAAAGCAATTAAATATTTTTTTCTCCAATGTATTCACTGAGGAAATGATGAAATGCATTCAGATGAAATGCAGAATGTAAAAGTAAATTCCCCATTAAAAGTGCCCTGTCTGACCCAGGAAGAAGTACAGCTGTGTCTTAAAAAGATTAAAATAGATAAATCACCAGGACCAGATGGCATACACCCCCGTATCCTAAGGGAATTAAGTAATGTCATAGCCAGACCCTTATTTCTCATATTTAAGGACTCTATACTGACAGGGAGTGTTCTACAGGATTGGCACATAGCAAATGTAGTGCCAATATTCACAAAGGGTCCAAAAACAGAGCCTGGAAACTATAGGCCGGTAAGTTTACCATCTGTCATGGGTAAACTGTTTGAAGGTTTTCTGAGAGATGCTATCTTGGAGTACCTCAATGAAAATAAACAAATAATGCCATATCAGCATGGCTTCATGAGGGATCGGTTATGTCAAACTAATTTAATCTGTTTCTATGAGGAGGTAAGTTCTAGACTTGACAGCGACAAATAAATGGATGTCGTATATCTGGACTTCTCCAAAGCATTTGACACTGTACCGCATAAAAGGTTAGTATATAAAATGAGAATGTTTGGACTGGGAGAAAATGTTTGTATGTGGGTAAGTAACTGGCTCAGTGATAGAAAACAGAGGGTGGTTATAAACGGTACACACTCAGATTGGGTCACTGTCACTAGTGGGGTACCTCAGGGGTCAGTATTGGGCCCTATTCTCTTCAATATATGTATTAATGATCTTGTAGAAGGCTTGCACAGTATAATATCAATTTTTCAGATGACAAAAAACTGTGGAAAGTAATTAACACGGAAGAGTACAGTATACTGCTACAGAGGGATCTGGATGGATTGGAGGCTTGGGCAGAGAAGTGGCAGATGAGGTTTAACACTGACAAATGTAGGGTTATACACATGGGAAGGAATAATGTAAGTCACCCGTACATACTAAATGGTAAAACACTGGGTAACACTGACATGGAAAAGGACCTAGGAATTGTGAACAGCAAACTAAGCTGTAGAAACCAGTGTTAGGCAGCTGCTGCCAAGGCCAATAAGATAATGGGTTGCATCAAAAGGGGCATAGATGCCCGTGATGAGAAAATAGTCCTACCACTTTACAAATATCTAGTCAGACCACACATGGCGTACTGTGTACAGTTCTGGGCTCCTGTGAACAAGGCAGACATAGCAGAGCTGGAGAGGGTTCAGAAGAGGGTAACTAAAGTAATAACTGGTATGTGGGGACTACAGTACCCTAAAAGATTATAAAAATTAGGGTTATTCACTTAGGAAAAATACAACTGAGGGGAGATCTAATAACTATGTATAAATATATCAGAGGTCAGTACAGAGATCTCTCTCATCATCTATTTATCCCAAGGACTGTGACTGTGACAAGGGGACATCCTCTGCGTCTGGAGGAAAGAAGGTTTGTACACAAACATAGAAGAGGATTCTGTACTGTAAGAGCAGTGAGACTATGGAACTCTCTGCCTGAGGAGGAGGTGGTGATGGTGAGTTCACCAAAATAGTTCAAGAGGGGCCTGGATGTATTTCTGGAGTGTAATAATATTATAGGCTATAGCTAGCTACTAGAGATGGGTCGTTGATCCAGGGAGTTATTCTGATTGCCTGATTGGAGTCGGGAAGGAATTATTTTCCTCTTAAGTGGGAAAATTGGCTTCTACCTCACAGTTTGTTTGTTTTTTGCCTTCCTCTTGATCAACTTGTAGGATAACAGGCCAAACTGGATGGACAGATGTCTTTTTTTGGCCTTATAACATTACTATGTCATGTTAATATTTGCAGATATATATGAAATTTTCTTTTTATACAAGTTGCCTATTTGGAGCACCAAGAGGCTGGCCATAGTGCTAGGGGCACTGCTGGCACTACCCCTCCCTCTATGTTCTCTGTACACCCCCTTCCCCTGACAGGGCTAAACATCTTATCTAGCCCTGTGCTCTTGCAGGAACACCAAGGCTTGGCGATTGCACAGTGAATCTGATACTGCTTCCTGAGCTTGGGAAGCAGCAGAAGATGCTTTGTGCACTCGCTGAATTGGCTTAGTGACTTGGCGCCTGCGCAGTGGATCTGTTGAGTGCTGTTTTCTGAGCTCATGAGATCCACTGTGCAGGCTCCAAGACACTGGGCTTCAGCACTGGTGTGAGAACATAGGGCTAGAAGATATATCTAGTAATATATATAATTCACATAATCCACTTTACTGGATGCTGTTGTGTCTCAATGTACAGTATGCACTATATGAAAATTAAGGTGCCCTTGAATATGAATTAAAAGCAGAATATTTTTAGGTTCTCATATACATTAATGTATTGTTAGCACAAACTTGCCATTTTCAGTGAGACCGAACGACAATCTAATGTGTATGACAATGGGGAAGGGGGGGGGGGGATGGGGGGGATTGAAGGATTGGGCAAAATTTCACCTTTTCCTTGTGTTATCCTGGGTAATTACTGACCACCAGAGGTGTCGCCACTTCTCACTGACAACACATACACAGTTGGTCATGGAAGAGTTAGGGCAGACACTTTTCAGCTTAACCCTTTCATGGCCGGGCCCAAAAAAGGCCTTAATGTCCATACAACTTTTTGTGATTTTGTGCACGTGGTGGTTTAGTGACCGTAGTTTTTTTATTTGCTTGACTTCCAAAATAATTTTAGCAATTTTTTTTACTTTTTACGTTTAGATCTTTTTATTAGAATGTGTTTTTTTCTTTTCTTTTTTAGGTTTAATTTGGAAGAAAACTGCTAATTATTATAAAGTATTTTTTTGAAATGATAGCTTTTTATTACTAAAAACAGACACAAAAAATAATTTTTGCAATGGGTTCTTTGTTTTGTGACGATCATTTTCATATATAACATGTATAGGTCTGAGAGAACTGGGCAACTATGGTTATGGTTTCTGTTAGCGACTGTATTTCTTATTATTTTTTTATTAATTTTATTTTCATTTTATTTTGGCACATAATATGTCCCCCAGGAGGTCATTAAAAGACCTCTGGAGGACACTACCATTTTATTTTTTACTGTTTTCACTGTAACGGGGCATCCACAGGAGAGTCAGTTACAGGGGAAAACAGCCCCCTGTGGGGGCATGACACACAGGCAGAGCTAATCAGGGTATCCTTAGACCCTGCAGCTCTGCTCCTGCCCCTGCCCTCTAAGCCAGAGCTTAATGTCCTGTGTAGACTGGAGATCAGTTTTCTCTATATTTCTGACTTTCTGTAAATTATTGGATTGAATTTCTAAGCTTTTAAAATGGATAGTGATACCTTATAAAAGAGTTATTAATTAACTGTCACTTTATGCTGACATCATTTTGTAAATAAGATTTTTTTTTTTTAAGGACATTAGAAGACAAAATTTTATGAGGAATTTCTTTATAAACCGGCTTTTTAAGGACTAAAAAACTTTGCTACCCTTTAGGTGTTCCACAAGAATTAAAGGAAATGGAGGTGAAATTTTTCTTAATACATTTTTTCTGTTACACAGTTAACAGCAAAATAAACCTAAAAAAAAAATTACCCTGATATTGCAGTTTACAAAAACTTCCCATATGTGCTTTGACACCACAGGTGTTTCACAGAATTTAGATTTTTTAATTTTCACAAGAAATAACAGGAGAAAATGCACCCCATCATTTGTTATGCATTTTCTTCTGAATATAGAAACACCCCATATGTGATCATAAATTGCCATATGAGCACATTACAGGTTTCAGAAGGAAAATACCAACTTTTGGCTTTTGTAGCACAGATTTTGATGGATTGGTTTGTGGATGCAAAGCTGCTCTTGAACAGTCTGTGGGCTGCCAGTACAGCTATTTTCTGACAACCATACAGTTTTAAAATTTTTCTCTCAATAAAGCTGTGTCATAGCTTAATCTTTTGTGGGAACAGTTGTAAATATCAGTTGTTCTATTTTGGGGAATACACGACTTATGATCACTTTTTACTTTGCTTTTTGTGAACCATGATATAGACAAGGCATTGATTTTTGGCTTTTATTATTGCGGACTAAGGGAAAAATTGCTGTTCAACAGTGATGGACGAACATTGGCCGGGGCGGTTTGTGAACGCAGTTGCGTGAACGCGATCAAATGTTCGTGAACCGCAAGTTCGCAGCGGGCCCCATTCACTTTAATGGCAGGCGAACCTGAAAAAACTACAGTTCATATTTGCAGCCACCAAATACTTAGTAGAAGTGCACAAATAGTCCCACAACATGGACAGTGACTATTTTTATGCGTCTAAAAGGGAAATTCTCTGAAATGTGCCCTGTTGGAGCCTAGAAGAATTTTATTTTAGGCCACGGGAGTATGGGCCTTAAAAATGAGTCATTCACCTGACAAAAATGAAATTCTGATTATGTGACTCAAGGTACATTATGCAGTCAATGGATAAAATTTTTACTGTAGGCCACGTGGCTACAGGCCCCAAACATTAGGCATTCACCAGACAGAAAAGATCAAGTGATTATTTGGCTGGAGGTTTATTACACGGTCAATGGATATCAATTTTACTGCAGGCCAGTACAAATGCAGGTCAAATACATATTTTTAAAAGAACTAAAAATATAAAATTGGATTAAAAACATGGCTAACGAAATCCCCCCTCTGGAAAAAAAAAACTAATGATAATAGTTGAAATTCGATAACACTGGTGTTGAATTCCTCCAAAGCCCCAACAATTATTAATTCACCACACAGAAAAGAACAAGTAAGTACAGTCAGGTCCATAAATATTAGGACATCGACACAATTCTAACAATTTTGGCTCTATACACCACCACAATGGATTTGAAATGAAACGAACAAGATGTGGTTTAACTGCAGACTGTCAGCTTTAATTTGAGGGTATTTACATCCAAATCAGGTGACCGGTGTAGGAATTACAACAGTTTGCATATGTGCCTCCCACTTGTTAAGGGACCAAAAGTAATGGGACATAATAATAATCATAAATCAAACTTTCACTTTTAATACTTGGTTGCAAATCCTTTGCAGTCAATTACAGCCTGAAGTCTGGAACGCATAGTCATCACCAGATGCTGGGTTTCATCCCTGGTGATGCTCTGCCAGGCCTCTACTGCAACTGTCTTCAGTTCCTGCTTGTTCTTGGGGCATTTTCCCTTCAGTTTTGTCTTCAGCAAGTGAAATGCATGCTCAATCGGATTCAGGTCAGGTGATTGACTTGGCCGTTGCAAAACATTCCATTTTTTCCCCTTAAAAAACTCCTTGGTTGCTTTTGCAGTATGCTTTGGGTCATTGTCCATTTGCACTGTGAAGCGCCGTCCAATGAGTTCTGAAGCATTTGGCTAAATATGAGCAGATAATATTGCCCGAAACACTTCAGAATTAATCCTGCTGATTTTGTCAGCAGTCACATCATCAATAAATACAAGAAAACCAGTTCCATTGGCAGCCATACATGCCCACGCCATGACACTACCACTAACATGCTTCACTGATGAGGTGGTATGCTTAGGATCATGAGAAGTTCATTTCCTTCTCCATACTCTTCTCTTCCCATCACAAGTTGGTCTTGGTCTCATCTGTCCATAGGATGTTGTTCCAGAACTGTGAAGGCTTTTTTAGATGTCGTTGGCAAACTCTAATCTTGCCTTCCTGTTTCTGAGGCTCACCATGGTTTACATCTTGTGGTGAACCCTCTGTATTCACTCTGGTGAAGTGACCTCTTGATTGTTGTCTTTGACACACAAACACTTACCTCCTCGAGAGTCTTCTTGATCTGGCCAACTTTTGTGACGGGTGCTTTCTTCACCGGGGTAAGAATTCTTCGATCATTCACCACAGTTGTTTTCCTTGGTCTTCCGGGTCTTTTGGTGTTGCTGAGCTCACCGGTGCGTTCCTTCTTTTTAACCCCTAAAGGACTCAGCCCTATTTCACCTTAAGGACTTGGTCATTTTTTTCAAATCTGACCAGTGTCACTTTGTGCTGATAACTTTAAAACGCTTTGACTTACCCCGGCCGTTCTGAGATTGTTTTTTCGTCACATATTGTACTTCATGACACTGCTAAATTTGGGTCAAAAAAGTAAATTTTTTCCATAAAAAAATACCATATTTACCCAAAATTTGGAAAAATTTGCAAATTTCAAAGTTTCAGTTTCTCTACTTCTGTAATACATAGTAATACCCCCAAAAATTGTGATTACTTTACATTCCCCATATGTCTACTTCATGTTTGTAGCATTTTGGGAATGATATTTTATTTTTTGGGGATGTTACATAGCTTTGAAGTTTAGAAGCAAATTTAGAAATTTTTCAATAATTTTCCAAATCCCACTTTTTATGGACCAGTTCAGGTTTGAAGTCACTTTGTGAGGCTTACATAATAGATACCATCCAAAAATGACCACATTCTAGAAACTACACCCCTCAAGGTATTCAAAATTGTTTTTACAAACTTTGTTAACCCTTTAGGTCTTCCACAAGACTTCATGGCAAATGAACATAAAATTTAAGAATTTAGATTTTTTGGAAAATTTTCCAATATAATATTTTTTTTCCAGGAAAAAAAAACAAGGGTTAACTGCCAAACAAAACTCAATATTTTTGGACATAGAAGGAGGGGAACACCATATGGGTTTTGCAAGACAGATTTGCAGGACTGGTTTTGTTTATACCATGTCCCATTTGAAGCCCCCCGTTGCACCCCATGAATAGAAATTTCAAAAAGTGACTCCATCTAAGAAAGTACACCCCTCAAGGTATTCAAAACTGGGTTTACAAACTTTGTTAACCCTTTAGGTGTTCCACAAGAGTTAATGGCAGATGGAGAAACAATTTAGAAATTTCAATTTTTTGGAAAATTTTCCATTTTAACCCTTACTTTATTACTGGAAAAAATGGGTTAACAGCCAAACAAAACTCAAAATGGGTTTCCCTGATTCTGTAGTTTGCAGAAACTCCCCATATGTGGTCGTAAACTACTATTTGGCTAAACGGCAGGACATAGAAGAAGGGGAACGCCATATTGTTTTTGGAAGGCAGATTTTGCTGGACTGGTTTATTTACACCATGTACCCTTTCAAGCCCCCTGATGCACCCCTAGAGTAGAAACTCCATAAAAGTGACCCCATCTAGGAAACTACTAGTGATGAGCGGCAGGGGCCATATTCGATTTCGACGAAATTCGCGAATATTCGATAGAATATTCGTTTTATATTCGTCGAAATCGAATATTCGTCATTATTCTTGTTATCGCGATTAATATGCGATTTAAATAATCGCGTATTGCGATTTTAACTTAAAGGCTACTCTCCTATTGAAATAGCAATGCGATTAATTCAAGTTATAATAATCGAATTTCGATTTTAACTTAGCACTGCTATATTCCATATTCATTAATTCTAGCCTAATATGGAATATAGCAGTGCTAAGTTAAAATCGAAATTCGATTATTATAACTTGAATTTTTTATTTATTTTTTGTTATATTTTTTCTTTCCCACTTCCCTAAAGTAGTTCTTACCTGTCCTTTGGATTCCTGGCTTCCTGGCTGCTCCAGTCAGTGCCCGTTGCCGCTTCTGCCGACTTCCGTGCTCATGGAGCGTCCCCATTACCATGGGAACGTCTCCATATACTAGAATGTACTGTCGGATTTGAGAATTACGTGAAAAATCGCAATTCGATTATTTCAAGTTATAATAATCGAATTTCGATTTTAACTTAGCACTGCTATATTTAATTCTAGCCTAATATGGAATATGGCAGTGCTAAGTTAAAATCGAAATTCGATTATTATAACTTGAATTAATGGAATTGCGATTTCAACTTGGACCTGGTTTACTATGGTTGGCTTGGTAGAATTAGCGAATATAACGAATGTATTCGTCATATTCCACAAATGAAGATAATTAAGTATTCTGCAATCTTCGTTTTAGCTACCCATTCATCAACTTCGCTAATTCTAGCAATCATATAGGAAAGTTTACTATAGAGACAGCTAAGTTTAATTCGCAATGCGATTATATGACTGCTTTTTAAAAAAAAAAAAAAGAATAATATAATACCTGATAATTATTATAATTATTCTATTTATAAAAAAAAAGCAAAGTAATATAATCGCATAGCGATTAAACTTAGCTGTCTCTATAGTAAACTTTCCTATATGATTGCTAGAATTAGCGAAGTTGATGAATATGGAGCCTAAAACGAAGATGCAGAATACTTTGTTATCTTCGTTTTGTGGGAATATGACGAATACATTCGTCATATTCGCTAATTCTACCAAGCCAACCATAGTAAACCAGGTCCAAGTTGAAATCGCAATTCGATTAATTCAAGTCATAATAATCGAATTTCGATTTTAACTTAGCACTGCTATATTCCATATTAGGCTAGAATTAAATATAGCAGTGCTAAGTTAAAATCGAAATTTGATTATTATAACTTGAATAATCGAATTGCGATTTTTCACGTTAATTCTCAAATCCGACAGTACATTCTAGTATATGGAGACGTTCCCATGGTGATGGGGATGCTCCATGAGCACGGAAGTCGGCAGAAGCTGCAACGGGCACTGACTGGAGCAGCCAGGAAGCCAGGAATCCAAAGGACAGGTAAGAACAACTTTAGGGAAGTGGGAAAGAAAAAAAAATATAACAATAAAAAAAAGAAAAAAAAGAATATTCGAAATATCGAATTTATATCACTATATTCGAAATATTCGCGAATTAGCGAAGTGCCGATATTCGCGTAAAAAATTCGATATTTGAATAATCACGCTCAACACTAGAAACTACGGGATAAGGTGGTTGTTGTTTTGGGACTATTTTAGGGGTAAATATGATTTTTGGTTGCTCTATATTACACTTTTTTAAGGCAAGGTAACAAAAAATTAAAATTCTAAAATTGTTTCTACATTCGCTATTTAGTTTTGTGGAACACCTAAAGGGTTAGCAAAGTTTGTAAGTAACTTTTGAATACCTTGAGGGGTGTAGTTTTTTAGATGGGGTCACTTTTTTGGAGTTTTTAGGCTACATCAGGGGGGCTCTAATGGGACATGGTGTCAAAAAAAACAGTCCATCAAAATCTGCCTTCCAGAAACCATATGGAGTTCTCTTCGTTCTACGCCCTGCCATGTGGCTATATAGCCATTTACGACCACAATATGGGGTGTTTCTACAGATCAGGGCAATAAATATTTAGTTTTGTTTGGCTGTTAACCCTTGCTTTATTACCGGAAAAAAGGATTCAAATGGAAATTTTGCCCAAAAATGGGTGTTTTGGCACCGTTTTTAATTTATATTTTTAACGCTGTTCATCCGGGGGGGTTGGGTTAAATGTTATTTTTTATAGAGACGATGCCCAATATGTATGGCTTTAGACTTTGGAGACACTAAGCAGGCATCCTAAAACTGCGGCCCTCCAGATTTTGTAAAATACAATTCCCACCATGCCCTGCTGATGGCTGTAGGTTGTCTGGGCATGCTGGGCGTTATAGCTTTACAACATCTGGAGGGCCGCAGTTTGAGGATGCCTGCACTAAAACTAATATTTTTTTGGGAAAAAAAAATGTTCCGTGTCTCCAAAGTCTGAGAGCCATAGTTTTTTATGTTCTCTAGGGGACTGTTGAAGATTATAAAAATTTAGTACTCCATGGAAGTGTTATACTCCCTGAAGCAATCGATAACGCAGAGGCTCGGATGATCGGGGCAAGTGTCACACTGAGTGGTGGTGTCCTTCCGTATCCCCCTCTTGTGACACACTCTGCATCTTTTTGGGTTCGTCCCTTCTTTCCAGTATGGGGGACCACACCTGGAAAACGTTGGCCAGGGACTATCCGGGTGCCTCCAATTCCCGAGGTACTCCGGCCTGCTCTTCCCGGTCCGAAAAGATCAGGGTCTTTGAGGACTGCCTCATAGAATGGAGGAATGTCCCTGCGCTGCCAGCGCTTCGGGATAGTACAAAAGAGTTGTACAAAGCAACCTGTACCAAGTAGACCGCAACTTTTTTGTACCATGCCCGGGTTTGCGCATGGCATTATATGGCTTGAGGACTTGATCAGAGAGATCAACGCCTCCCATATACCGATTGTAGTCCGACGATACAATCGGGCTTGAGGACCGTGTCGCGGTACCTCGCACAGAGACGGGGGTGGTGCTGTTACCGTGGATTGTGGACAGCATAAGGACATCCCTCTTGTCCTTATACCTGACCAGCAACAGGTTTACCACTGGTAAGGGCACGGTCTCACCCCTGAAGATAGGTACCTGGAGGGGGTGGGCAGCGAACGTGGATCTGGCAGCAAGGGACCTGAACAAGGGAATGCTGGATATAAAAGTTGTCCACGTACAAGTGGTAACCCTTATCCAGCAGTGGGTACATAAGGTCCTGTTTCCCGCTAACACCCAGAGTGGGGGGACATTCTGGGGTTGAATACGAGAATCTCGCCCCTCGTACACACAAAATTTGTAAGTGTACCCTGAGGTACTCTCACAAATTTTGTATAGCTCACGCCATACCCTCGCCCGCTTTGTGGGAATGTATTGGCGGAAACTGAGTCTCCCCTTGAACGCAACGAGAGACTCATAAACCGCGACCTCCCTTCCAGGTACGTAGGCTTTGCTCAATTTGGCCCCGAAGTGATCGATGACCGGCCGTATCTTTTACAGACAGTCATGGGCAGGAATCACCTCGGGGGGGGGGGGGGGGGGGACATGCTGCATTATCGGAATAATGCAGACATTTCCGGATGGGCCTCAAACCGGGGACGTGTCATGACCATACTGTAGAGTGGGGTCTGGTAGAGGATGTCCCCACTCCAGTATTGCCTGACACTGGGTTTTTGCACTAGACCCATATGCAGCACGAGGCCCCAAAATTTCCTTATTTCGGCTGCACTGACCGGCGTCCAGCCACCGGTCTAGCCAAAAATGAGCCCGGGTGCTGAGCAACGAACTGTTGGGCATACAGGTTCCGTCTGCTCCACCATCAGATTCACAATGGGCTACTGAAAAAAAAACTAAAAAAGTCATTTCAGTAAACCCCATTGTGGGAATTCTGGATTCCTGGATTGCCAGGCAAAATCCGGAATCTCGGGCTCAAAGTCCACTGGGGGACACCAGCTAAGTTCATCGGCAGTGGGCTCCGGTGGGCTTATTTAGTGGGCCGGGAAACCAGTATGAACCCCAGGGCGGCTCGTACTAGGGTGGGCCACAGGATCCCTAGCATGTGGGGCGCCTGGCTCCGCCTGGCGGCGTCTCCGCCGCCTTGGGGGCTCATCGTCATCAGATGATGAGGAGGAGGATGCGAATGGGGGGCTGGTAGAGGGGGGGGCAAGGTGGCAGGGGGGGGGGTCTGGGGTCTGAAAGCTGAAACAAAGAAAGTTTAGAATAAAAGTACTTTTTTTTTTTTCCTAACTAACTTTTCCCTTCTGTCCCTGCCTAACAGTGCCTCTCCCTCACTGACCCTAACCTACCTGGAGGGCGATGGGTGCAGGAGGGTGATGGATTACGATTAGGGGGACTCAGGAGCTGTTGCTGGACGTGCTGCAGGGTGCTCGTGCAGAACAGGAAGAGGAGGGGAGAGAATGGAGCGCAGGAAGTTTGAATCTTGCGCCTCTCTCCCCTGCACCAATCAGCACCTTGGACAGCAGCATTCAGCACCAGGGCCAGCACCGCCTCTTCAAATCTTCGGACTGTGATTGGTGGTGTATAATCACGCCACCGATCGCAGTCTTTTTTCCGGTTCATCGGGTCACCGGAGACCCGAATGGACCGGAAACGCAGCAAACCACAGGTCTGAATTGACCCCCCCTGGCGTTGTTACAGGATGCCGGCTGAATGAGTTCAGCCAGCATCCCGTTCCGATTAACCCCCGCGCGCCGGATCGCGATTTAAAGCCATGACGTACCGGTACGTCATGGGTCCTTAAGGACTCGGGAAACATGCCGTACCGGTACGTCATGCACCCCTAATGGGTTTAAGAATGTTCCAAACAGTTGTTTTGGCCACGCATAATGTTTTTGCTATCTCTCTGATGGGTTTGTTTTGTTTTTCAGCCTAATGATGGCTTGCTTCACTGATAGAGACAGTTCTTTGGATCTCATCTTGAGAGTTTAGAGCAACAGATTCCAAATGCAAATAGCACACTTGAAATGAACTCTGGACCATTTATCTGCTCATTGTAATTGGGATAATGAGGAATAACACACACCTGGCCATGGAATAGCTGAGAAGCCAGTTGTCCCATTACTTTTGGGAGGCACATATGTAAACTGTTGTAATTCCTGCACCGTTCACCTGATTTGGATGTAAATACCCTCAAATTAAAGCTGACAGTATGCAGTTAAAACACATCTTATTCGTTTCATGTCAAATCCATTGTGTGGTGTATAGAGCCAAAAATGTTAGAATTGTGTAAATGTCCCATATTTATGGACCTGACTGTATGTGGCTGGAGGTAGATTACACGGTCATTGGATATCAATTTTACAGCAGGCCAGTGGACTACAGCCCCAAAAATTATGCATTCAGCAGAAATAAAAGAACAAGTAAGTATGTGGCTGAGGCATATTAGACGGTCATTGAAATCAATTTTACAGCAGGCCAATAGACTACAGGCCCCAAACATTATGCATTCACCGTACAGAAAAGAACAATAAGTATGTGGCTGGAGGTAGATTACACGTCATTGGATATCAATTTTATAGCAGGCCAGTGTACTACTGGCCCCAAAAATGATGCATTTATCAGAAAGAAAAGAACAAGTAAGTATGTGGCTGGAGGTATATTAGATGGTCAATGGATGTCAATTTTACTGACGGCCAGTACAAATATAGCTCAAATACATATGTTTAAAAGAACTAAAAATATCAAATTGGATTAAGAAACATGGCTAACGAAATCCCCCTCTTGAAAAAACCCCTAATGATAAAAGTTGAAACTATCGTCTCAAGTGTTGAATTCCTCCGAGGCCCAAAACATTAGGCAATTAACAGACCGAAGAGGCCTTTTATGCCTCATTATTACATAAGACAGGGACCATTCTTTGATCCTTGGTGTTGTAGGATATGTAGTGGGCTGACATGAGGAAATTCAATTAACTTGGTCGACACCGGTGTTGAATTCCTCCAAAATCCATGCCTCAATCATCGGTCGCGATCGGTGGTGGTGTTGGAGTCTTTGGGGGTGCACACAGCAGAGAGTAAGGAGGGTGCAGATAGAGAGGATGAGGAAGGTGCAGAAGCGAAAGGCTGAGTGAGCCACTCATCCAAATGTGGTGCGTCCTGGACATATCGCACGCACCTTCTGCAGCTTCCCACTTAGGCTCCGGCCTGGTGCACCTGCCCGACCCCTACCACCCCTGCGGAATGTCCTGCCTATTCCTCCGCCTGTCATTTTAAAAATGGACCCTGTGACAAAAGTCCCTATAGAAAAGCATATTTGTGGAAGAAGGATATATCACCCCCGGCCTCAATCAGTATTTTTTGGGGGGAACTGGTATATCACACAGTTGAAATTATTTTTTCCAATAGCGTTTGTAACTCTATGTAGTTGCGGTAACGCAGCAAAACCAAAACAATTCTGCATACCAAATACACTATATAGAAAGTATATTATTGGTATATAACAACACTGCTTCAATCAGTTTTTTGGGGGGCAACTGGTATATCACACCAGTTAAAATGATTTGTTTCAATAGCGTTTGTCACTCTGTAGCTTGCAGTAATGCAGCAGAACCTCAAACAAATGCTGCACTACCCAAATGCACTATATAGAAAGTATATTATCTGTATATAACAACACTGCTTTCAATCAGTTTTTTGGGGGGGCAACTGGTATATCACACCAGTTGAAATGATTTGTTCCAATAGCGTTTGTCACTCTGTGTAGCTGCGGTAACGCAGCAGAACCTCAAACAAATGCTGCACTACCCAAATGCACTATATAGAAAGTATATTATTGGTATATAACTCCCCTGCTTCAATAATTTTTTTTGGGGGGGAAACTGGTATATCACACCAGTTGAAATTATTTGTTCCAATAGCGTTTGTCACTCTGTGTAGCTGTGGTAACGCAGCAAAACCGCAAACAACTGCTGCACTACCCAAATGCACTATATAAAAAGTATATTATTGGTATATCACACCCCTGCCTCAATCAGTTTTTTTTGGGGGGGCAACTGGTATATCACACCAGTAGAAATTATTTGTTCCAATAGTGTTTATCACTCTGTGTAGTTACGGTAATGCAGCAGAACTGCAAACAACTGCTGCACTACCCAAATGCACTATATAGAAAGTATATTATTGGTATATCACACCCCTGCTTCAATCAATTTTTTTGGGGGGCAACTGGTATATCACACCAGTTGAAATTATTTTTTCCAAGAGCTTTTGCCCCTCTGTATAGCTGCAGTATCGCAGCAGAAACTCACGCAACTGCTGCACAATATAAATGCACTATAATATACTTTCTATGTTAGAAAGTATATTATAAGTATATCACACCCCTCTGTAAATCACACCTATCGATAGCACACCTATACCAGTCCATAAATGACTTTTGTGACCCTATTAGCTAGCGTTTAGTGTCCCTAACAGCCTGTCCCTGCTCCACACATCAACCTCTCCCTACACTGGCAAAAGACTGCATGTAAAATGGCGGCCAGATCAGGTTTATTTATAAGGAAGGGGGTATGTCCATGTGCTGAAACGTCTCGATTGACTGTCCTGTACCACCTTATCAATGTAAAAGAATATGGCGCTGGCAGACATTGCCATATGTTCGCCCAACCGCGAATGAGCAAAGTTAGCCGCGAAACGAACGCCGGACGAACCGCAAGGCCATCTCTACTGGTCAACATGATTACAGAGATAGCAATTTTATATTTTTTTTATGTTTATTTTCTTACATTTTACCACTTTTATACAAGACTTTTAAAAAAATCATGTTTTTGTATCGCCATTTTCTGAAAGTTGATTTTTTTATTTATTTTCTGGCTAATGGTTTTGTGTGAGGGCTATTTTATGTAGGATGGAGTGATGTTTACATTGGCATAATATTGGGATATACACTGCCTGTCCAAAAAAAAGTTGCCACCAAAAAAAAAAGGTCACACACTCTAATATTTCATTGGACTGCTTTTAGCTTTGATTACTGCATGCATTTGCTGTGGCATTGTTTCAATAAGCTTCTGCAATTTCACAAGAATTATTTCCATCAAGTGTTGCATTAACTTTTCACCAAGAACTTGCATTGATGATGGTAGAGTCTGAATTCTGCGCAAAGTCTTCTCCAGCACATCCCAAAGATTCTCAATGGGGTTAAGGTCTGGATTCTGTGGTGGTCAATCCATGTGTGAAAATGATGTCTCATGCTCCCTGAACCAACTCTTTCACAATTTGAGCCCGATGAATCCTGGCATTGTCATCTTGGAACATGCCCGTGCCATCAGGGAAGAACAAATCCATTGATAAAATAACCTGGTCATTCATTATGTTCAGGTAGTCAGCTGACCTCATTCTTGGAGCACATACTGTTGCTGAACCTAGACCTGACCAACTGCAGCAACCCCAGATCATAACACTGCCCCCACAGGCTTGTACAGTAGGCAATAGGGATGATAGGGTGCATCACTTCATCTGCCTCTTTTCTTACCCTGATGTGTCCATCACTCTGGAACAGGGTAAATCTGGACTCATTAGACCACATGACCTTCTTCCATTGCTCTAGAGTCCAATCTTCATGCTCCCTAGCAAATTGAAGCCTTTTTTTCTGGTTTGCCTCACTGATTAGTGGTTTCTTACGGCTACACAGCTGTTCAGTCCCAATCCCTTGAGTTCCCATCGCATTGTGTGTGTGGAAATGCTCTTACTTTTACTATTAAACATAGCTCTGTAATCAAATGTTGTTTTTCTTCGATTTGATTTCACCAAACGTTTAAGCGATCGCTGATCACGATCATTCATGATTTTTTCCCCGCCACATTTCTTCCTCGTATATTATGGGTTCCCACTATCCTTTCAGTTTCTAATAATGCATTAGACAGTTCTTAACCCAATTTTAGGAGTTTCTGAAATCTCCTTAGATGTTTTCTCTGCGTGATGCATGCCAATGATTTGACCCTTCTCAAACAGACTAACATCTTTTCCACAACCACGAGATGTGTTTTTCGACATGGTTGTTTAAGAAATGAGAAGCAACTCATTGCACCAGTTGGTGTTAAATAACTTGTTGCCAGCTGAAAGAAAATTGTCCATGCAGTAATTATCCAATAGGAGGCTCATAACTATTTGCTTAGTTAAATCCAGGTGGCAACTTTTTTTTGGACAGGCAGTGTATATGACTTTTTGATTACTTGATATTATGGTTTTGTAAAACAAAGTGACCCAAAAATTGCTGTTAGCATCTATTTTTTTTTATCTAGCAGGTTGATACAAACACTACAATATCAAAAATTTATAATTTGTAGTTTGTTCTGTTTTACACAATAAAAGCATTTTTGGAAAGAAAGAAATGTTTTTGTGTCGCCATTTTCTGAGAGCCATTTTATTTTTTTAGTGATGGTCTTAAGGTAGGGCCTTTTTTTTTTTACCAGATGAGCCCCATGCCATCGACACAGCTATATGAAGGTTTTTTGCAGGATGAGCTGAACCTTTTTGTTGAAATATTTTGATGTGCATGCATCTTATTGACAAGCTTTGATTAATTATTTCTGGGAAAAAAATAAACTACAATTCCGCTATTTTTCTCTATATTGCAAAGTGTCAAAAAAAACAGTCCAGCAAAAATCTGCCTTCCAAAAACCGTATGGCATTCCTTTCCTTTTGCGCCCTGCCGTGTGCCCGTACAGCAGTTTACGGACACATATGGGGTGTTTCTGTAAACTACAGAATCCGGGCAATAAATATTGAGTTTTGTTTGGCTGTTAACCCTTGCTTTGTAACTGGAAAAAAAATATTAAAATGGAAAATTTGCTAAAAAAGTGACATTTTGAAATTGTATCTCTATTTTCCATTAATTCTTGTGGAACACCTAAAGGGTTAACGATGTTTGTAAAATCAGTTTTCAATACCTTGAGGGGTGTAGTTTCTAGAATGGGGTCATTTTTGGGTGGTTTCAATTGTGTAAGTCTCGCAAAGTGACTTCAGACCTGAACTGGTCCCTAAAAATTGGGTATTTGAAAATTTCTGGAAAATTTTAAAATTTGCTTCTAAACTTCTAAGCCTTGTAACATCCCCAAAAAAATAAAATATCATTCCCAAAATGATCCAAACATGAAGTAGACATATGGGGAATGTAAAGTAATAACTATTTTTGGAGGTATTACTATGTATTATAGAAGTAGAGAAATTGAAATTGAAGCAATTTTTTTAAAAAAAATTGGGTAAATTTTGTATTTTTTTATAAATAAAAATTAATTTTTTTGACTTCATTTTATCAGTGTCATGAAGTACAATATGTGATGAAAAAACTCAGCATGGCCTGGATAAGTCAAAGCGTTTTAAAGTTATCACCACTTAAAGTGACACATGTCAGATTTGCCAAAAATGGCCTGGTCCTTAAGGTGAAATAAGGCTGTGTCCTAAAGGGGTTTAAGGTGCCGCATGGCTTTAAACAATTAAGAAGGACTATACAGTGGGATCTTCATTATTAAATGAAAGGCAGCTGTGGGCTATTTGGCCGTGCAGTTCTTTACCGCAGCATGGCCGCAAACCACCTGCAGCACAGCTGCACTGTGTGGCCATACCTTTAGTCTACTTTCACACTAGCGTTGTTTGAATCCAGCGTTCAATTCCGACACCGAAACTGCCCGCCGGATCTGGAAAAACATCTGAAAACGGATTACATTTGAATCCTGATCAGGATTTTGATCACAATGAAAAAATGCATTGGAAAAAACGGATCCGCCATTTATGGACTTTAACTTTTTTTTCCCAATTTTTCGGGTTTAACATGCAAAAGCCGGATCCGGTTTGACGGAACACACGGCGCCGGATCCGGCATTAATGCAAGTCAATGTGAAAAAGGTCGGATCCGGCGTTCAGTCAAAGTGTTCCGGATTTTTGGCCGGAGGAAAAAATACAAAATGCCACAGTTTTCTGAAAAGCCTGATCAGTCAAAAAGACTGAACTGAAGACATCCTGATGCATCCTGAACGGATTACTCTCCATTCAGAATGCATTAGGATAAAACTGATCAGTTCTTTTCCGGATTTCAGCCCTTAGGACGGAACTCAGCGCCGGAAAAGAAAATCGCTAGTGTGAAAGTACCCTAAGCCAGAGCGTCCTGAGTATACCTGATTTATAATGATTCATGACAAATTCATTTGGAACAAAACACATTTCTTGACGAACTTCAGAGAAGTTGCCGAATTGCATTTTTCAAAACTTTGCTCATCTCTAGCAACCAACAGTACCTTGCAATCTCTTTACATGGGGTGAAGGTGGTTATGAAGGGTTTAAGTGATCTAATAAACCCCTTTGGCAAAGGAATGTGAAGGGTTAAACACTTGGGATCAGAGTTATCTTCAGTCCCTGCAATTACAGCAAGAGCCAGCCTGTCAGTCACTGCTAGGGTTCCTGCGACAACCTTGTGAGCTCATGTGATAACCATGTCATAACTGTACATCAAGTTGTGCAAACGACCTTGACACCTTGACGCACAGTTGTGTCAAGGTGCGGGGAGGAGTCATTAATAGCCTATGCTGCATTATATAAGATAGAGTGCTTCTTTTAATTTATTTTGTCTTATCTTGTATACTTATTTAACAGTTTGCAACAAAGCATGTTCGACGGCACTTATGGTTTTCTAAACCACGTTACTTGTCCAATTACAGAAAACAGCCCGTGGTCTACTTCATATTGTTGAATTGTGTTCATGAAGCACAAAATGTATGTGCATCATGAACTGTGCAGTTGTATTTGCTACAACATTCACTTACGTAACTGCAAAAAATAAATAAGGCAATGAACGCGTTTCTATATTTTCATGTAATTGGATTTGAGGTTCATTGGTTTATTACCAAAATGACACCAAACCTATTTCTAAATAGTCTAACGCTCACTGGAAATATAGACAAGAGACATTTGTCATAGAAATTCTTTATTATCCTTTGCTTTGGAATTGTAGCAATATTTCAGATGTTGCAACAAATCTTAGTAGTGTCAGTTTCCAAGAATAATTTTCCTTTCACACCTTGCAAAAAATGTGCGATGTATGAAGTATATGCAAAGTCCATATTCCATTGACAATTGTTAGGGGGGAGGCAATCAGATTCTGCATTACACAGAGACATATTGTCCTAGCAGTGATTAAAAAGAACAGAGAACGAGCCATGTTACAAGTTTAGAGGGATCATATGCAGAGGCTGCCATGGATGCTTCAAGACTACACATAATGCTTTGTACTTATTATGCAGACGGCATAGATTAGAGCCACTAATGCAATGCTGATGAAACTCATGTCAAAGAGAGATGACTCACTGACAAAAATTGTGCTGGCTGCTTGTAAATATAAGAACCAAATGGCTACAGCCTGTATAGGACTTGCAGACACACGTCAAAAGGTAACAATCAAGAACAGAAACTATTTCATTAAAATACAGAACGGCTTGCTTGAAAATGTATATCACTCTGCTAATGCCACAGCTTCACAGCGTACATGAATAGAGTCTGAAAGCAAATTAGAAATAGGCTGCCTTGCGTTCATAACTGTGCAGAATACAGACTTTAGAATCTTGATACGTCTTGTAGCATAATTACAGATAATCCATCATCTTAAAACATTGTATTATTCAGTAGCTAAATATTGAGAGTACTGTAATATGTACAACAACAGAGCATCAATTAATATGAGTAGGACTCACTGAAGCAATACTATCACTTGGAAATCTTGTCTTCCTGCTCTGAGATATAGATTGTGGATATAGAACATAGCCAAGGTTTACATAGATGTAATATTGTAAAAACGTATGCAAACATCCAACAATATGGTACTTGAATTAACTAGAAAGTACTGCATTGTTATTCTCCTCGCTCTGCTCTCTCATAGGAACAAACGTGATGGAAATGCTGGATCTCTAACGTGACGGAAACTTATTAGCTATAATGCGGTTTCCGTGAAGCATTAAAATGTATAGGCTCCGTGAATTTGTGCAAGACTTCGGTAAATAACTTCAGTATTCCTATCTGCTTGTTTAAAAATATTTTAAAATAGGAATCTGAAGTGGGCTTTGGTACCGAGGTTCCTATTCCTATTTTAAAATGTTTTTAAATAATCAGATAGGAATACCGAAGTCATTCACGAAGTCTCACGGAGCCAATACATTTTAATGTTGTACAGAAATAGCATTTCAAGTGAAGTTTTTGAATGAATTGTCTTCAGATCTATGATCCGAAGGTCGATTCGCTGAAGGCTAATTACTACCGTAGCAATGATCATGGACTTCTCAAAACCCCTCTGAGATAAAGGGGGACAGTTACACAAATTTCTGCAAACAATCTGATGAATGTGAAAATACCATGACTATATCTACTATATAAACTTTAATGCACAAACAGAGCTTTTTTTTAACAGGCACAAGAGGGGATATTTGGCAAACTAGTGTAAAGTAGTACTGGCTTAATTGCCAATAGCAACCAATCAGATTCCACCTTTCATTTTCCAAAGGACCTGTCAAAAATGAAAGGTGAAATCTGATTGGTTGGTATGGGCAACTAAGCCAGTTGTACTTTACACCAGTTTTACACAATATTTTGCAGAACATTTTCTGTGTTGTTTTGTTAGTCAAACAGTGCTGTCTTGAGTATCCCTACGTTTGGTCTATGTTTGACATATACAGAATATGCCAGGAAATACAAATTTATAAATCTAAAATGTAGCCTTTTATACATTTAACTAGTATAGCATGTTATAAATTGTTCTAATCTGTTTTAAGAAGTGTTGTCAAGTATGTTTTTCAGTACAACTGCAATCAGTGATACAGTCCTAACCTCAGTATCTGAGGAAAGGGATTTAGGGGTCATTATTTCAGAAGACTTAAAGGTAGGCAGACAATGTCATAGAGCAGCAGGAAATGCTAGCAGAATGCTTGGATGTATAGGGAGAGGCATTACCAGTAGAAAGAGGGAGGTGCTCATGCCGCTCTACAGAGCACTAGTGATACCTCATTTGGAGTATTGTGCGCAGTACTGGAGACCATATCTCCAGAAGGATATTGATACTTTGGAGAGAGTTCAGAGAAGAGCTACTAAACTAGTACTTTGATTGCAGGATAAAACTTACCAGGAAAGATTAAAGGACCTTAACATGTATAGCTTGGAAGAAAGACGAGACAGAGGGGATATGATAGAAACTTTTAAATACATAAAGGGAATCAACAAGGTAAAAGAGGAAAGAATATTTAAAAGAAGAAAAACTGCTACAAGAGGACATAGTTTTAAATTAGAGGGGCAAAGGTTTAAAAGTAATATCAGGAAGTATTACTTTACTGAGAGAGTAGTGGATGCATGGAATAGCCTTCCTGCAGAAGTGGTAGCTGCAAATACAGTGAAGGAGTTTAAGCATGCATGGGATAGGCATAAGGCCATCCTTCATATAAGATAGGGCCAGGGGCTATCCATAGTATTCAGTATCTTTGGCAGACTAGATGGGCCAAATGGTTCTTATCTGCCGACACCTTCTATGTTTGTATGCAAAAAAAAACGTTCTTTTATTAGGACTCCCTAGCTAACATGCGATGAGTTAAAGGGGGCTGAGATGCAGTAAACTGGCACAACCATCATAATTAGAATGGAGCTGTGCTTCCAGCTCCGAAATGTTAGTTCTGCTAACAGCAGCAGCACAGAACAGCTGATTAACATCGAACATTAAATAACATCTATTTCTCTGGATAAAATAGGAAATGTAACATATCCCAGACCTCATCAGACAGCATTAGTTCATTTCACTATAGCATTATAGGTGCTTTTAAGGCCTAAGTAGGTTGTCCAAATTATTGAAAAAATCTAGGCAAAGGCAGAAACTACAACATAACATAAAATAAAAATACATACTTACACATTGGACCCTCTAGCCCCATTGTCTTTATTTACCTTGCTGCAGTGGAGCTGTGCCCTTATACACATGAGACCACTGCAGACAGCCACCAGCCTCAGTGATTTCATGTGGTATACAACTGAGGCCAGAGATTGACTGAAGTGGTCACAGCCAAAAAACATTCATATGTATGGGGAAGTAAGGAGGAAAAGCAGTTGGCCAAACAACCATTGGGCCAACTGCACCTCCAAGGAAACCCGATATGCTGAACGCCAGATTGGGGGGTGATCCCTGGTGTCCACATGATGGACAGCCAACTCTGCCCTTCTGGGCTTGTTGCTGAATAGTTCCCGAAATGGCTGAAGGGTGGCCCACAGCTGGGACCGTTGGCCCTCCAAGAGCTGTCGGCCCACCTCCACATCCTCTATGGACCCAACTTCTGGAAGGTTGCATACAGGGAGGGCACATGCCTCCCTCTCATGATGTGCCTTCATAATATTCACGTGGAAGGCCTTCCTCGGGCGTGGTCCAGGGTGACCAGGTACGTTACGGCGTTGAGGCGCTGGTGCACAAGGTATGGACCTTCCCAGGCCGCCTGAAGCTTGTCCTGAGGTACGGGGACCAATACCCATGCCTTTCGACCCTCCTAGTAGGTCCTCTCGCAAGCGTTCTGGTCGTGCCATCGCTGCTGGTCGGCCTGGGCTCACTCCATATTATCGTGCACCAGCTGCGACAAGGCCTGCATCTTGTCCCGTAAACGCATGACATACTTGACGAACAACACTCCAGGAGTGGCTACATCTCCCTCCCAGGCCTCTTTCACCAGAGCCAGGGCCCCCCGCACATGTCGCTCGTAAAGGAGCTTGAAGGGGGAGAACCCCTTGGAGGCCTGGGGGACCTCCCGGTAGGCGAACAGCAGGTGTGGGATGTACCGCTCTCAGTCACGCCCGTGGGAGTCGACCAACATCTTAAGCATCTGCTTCAAGGTGCCATTAAACTGTTCGCACAGGCTGTTGGTCTGTGGGTGGTACGGGCTGGTCACCAGATGTTGCACCTGCGCCTGCCTAGAGGGACTCCATCAATTGCGACATGAACTGGGTCCCCCGGTCGGTGAGCATTTCCTGTAGAAAGCCCACTCTGGAGAAAATCTCGAGCAAGGCGGTGGCCACCTTGTCGGCCCAAATGGACGACAAGGCTACCGCTTCCGGGTACCAGGTGGCATAATCTACCACCGTCAATATGAAGTGTTTCCCGGAGCTGCTGGGGATGGACAGCGGTCCAATCAGATCCACAGTCAGCCTCCTGAAAGGCTCTTCAATTATGGGCAGCATTACCAGTGGGGCTTTAGGGCGTGGACCCGCCTTCCCCACCCGCTGACAGGTGTCACATGACCAGCAGTAGGCAACCAAATCAGCCCCCATCTTTGGCCAGTAGAAATGCTGGACTAATCTGGCTTTTGTCTTAGCGACCCCTAGGTGTCCAGCCAACGGAATCTCATGCGCAACCCGCAACAACTCAGTCTTGAACGAATAGGGTACCACTACTTGTCGGTCCCTAGGCCACACCTCCGGTGAGCCCTGCTGGACTGTGACCCGGTACAGCCGTCCTTGGTCCCAGACCACCCACTCGAGTTCTGAGTCCGAGGGAGGCTGTGCCGACTGCTCCTTGAGAGCTTTCAGGCTGGCGTCCGCCACTAATGCCCCCTGAAACCCCTGACCGGATGAAGCCAGAATAGACGAGACTGGCACGTCCTGTGTCAGGTCCCCGGGACTTGTCTCCTGGCCTCGATCTGACTTGGCAGCCACTTGATCGGAAGAAGGAAAGCCATCAGACCCCTGAGGGGCCCCTAGGCCCCCAGCACTCCCACTGCGCGTGACAGCAGCTATGGCGGCTGCCACCGCTGGTAGTGCCTGCTTTCCCTTGGCTTCCGACCAAGTCGCCAGTCCAGACGGACTAACTTGTCCCTCTGACATCCCGGTTGTGGAGGAACCCTGCACCTACTTCTCCTGAGACAGCCATGACCTCATTTGCATCCTCCTCCTCCGCAGCTGTCTGCCCCATGCTTGTCCCCTCTTTAGCCACACCTGAGGACAACAAGTGCTTGCTGGCAACACACTGGGGCCTCAGCACAGCTGGTGTGAATGACCCCCTCCCTACTGAGGGTTGATGCACACATTACATCCCCCACCCCCACATTCCCATCAACAGACATGTCATGTACATTATCAGTACCAACAGGGGTGGACATGGCATCACATTCTGGGTGATTGGACCTTTGGCGTGTCAGCGGCCATGTACTTAGACACAAGCCGCCCCAAGTCCGTCCCCAGCAAAACACTGGCAGGGATATTTGAGGATACCCCCACTTCCCTTACTCCTCGACCAGCGCCCCAGTCCAAATGGACCTTGGTGACGGGCAGGGCCGGTTTTACTCCTCCTATCCCAGAGACAGTAAGGGATCTCCTGGGTAATAAATCTTGTGGTGCCACCAGTTCAGGCCGTACCAGTGTCATCTCAGCACCGGTGTCTCTAAGTCCCATGGCCATGGCCTGGCCCACGGTGACCAGTTGAAAATTGTCAAGGGACCGCCCACCACCCCCACCCACACACAGCACAGTGGGACGGTTTCCGGGTCGGTGACTGGGACGGGTCCCTCGGGCGCTGGGGACACATAGCCTTGAAGTGTCCTGGCTGCTTACACAGGTAGCAAAGTTAGGGTTCCCCCACCGACGTGGAAAGTGAAGCAGGGGCCGGTGCCCACTTGGGTCTAGGGGCAGGGGTAGCAGGTGCAGCGTGCGTCTTACCCCCTCTCCAGTCGAAAGGTTTCCGGGCCTCTAAAGTCCTGTTGTTGGTGTACTCATCGGCCAGGGCTGCTGTTGCGGAGGCCCCCTTTGGCTTCTGGTCACGGAGGTACTGCTAGAGGTCCTCTGGGCAAAAACTGCTCTGTGACAATGAGCTCCTTCAGCTGCTGGATGGTGGTGAGCTCCAATCCCATGGTCCATTGGTTGACCGCTCTCAGCAAGGCCTGCATGTGATCAGCCCAGCTCTGAGTAGTACCCCGCTGCAAACTCCAGAGCTTTTTCCGGTAAGTCTCAGGGGTTAAGTTGTACTGCTGTACCAGAGCCTGCTTGATGTCCTCATAGCTCAGGATGGTCTCGCTGGGCAGGTACCCGAAGATTTTGACGGCTTTCCCTCTGAAACGTGGCATTAGGAATCGGACCCACTGGTCCTCCGGCAGCTTGTTCTGATTGCAGGCCATATCAAATGTCAACAAAAAGGTGTCTAGGTCCCCATCTTTGTCCAGCAGGGGGAAGTCCTCTGCCCGCAGTTTTGGAATCCGCATCTCTGGAGACTCACATCAGGCTGAGGAGGGCTTCTGCAGTTGGAGCTGGAGCATTTGCAGCAGGTGCTCGTGCTCGGCTTGCTCGTGACATTCTGCAGCTTGCTCACGACGTTCTGCAGCCTCTGCTTGCTCCCGATATTCTGCAGCTGCCTTGAGGGTCTCATAGGCAGCCTTGTCTCCGGCCTAGAGACAGTCCACGGCAGCTTTTAGGAGAGCAGCTTTTAGGAAAGGGCAGGTGGAGGGCGGCCCACTGCCAGCAACTGGCTCCTTGGGGAGCTTTGGCTGTGCTCCCCCTCGCCTTGAAGAAAGTTGCCTTCCACCTCCTCTTGGCCCATTATCTGGACTGGTTCCTCCCTGCCACCGCTCATAGCCTCGGCCATCTCTTTAGCCTTGCTTCTTGTATTACTGCCCATCATTGCCACGGATGATCAGTGACACAGACTGAAACCTTATGCACACACACACACCTTATTGTATTTGCACTCAGACTGTCTAGTGTTGAGCTGATCCTAAGACTCCAGTGGCAAAATCTACTGCTGGTAGTCTTTAGTGTCTGGGAGTATGGGTTCCACACTCACACACACTCACACACACTGCCGCCAATATGTGACGAATAGCACACCTCACGTCGAGCTCACGAGATACGGTATAATCACCGGTTACCAAGATGAGACATTATGCCCTCACGGAGGAGCAGGTAAGGTAAGTTTAGTACAGTTTACACAGTTGCCTCCTGTCCACACGAACACAGAGAGGCAGAGGGTTAGAGACACTCGCTCAGAACCCTGACAAGCTGAGAGAGCCTTTTCACTGCCCCAGTGAAACAGCGCTTCCTCATCCTCAGCACGGGTATACTGCCACTAGTTTCTCGTTTGATATAAGCCTGGTCAGCTAACGGGATTATATAGGGCGATAAACCAACCCGCGGTAGCGTATAACTATGCCGAAACACGGACGTGGGGATTTGTGATCGAGATACAGGACAGCACAAGATAAAATTATATATTTAATCGCCATAAGGGCTCAGTAGACAGTACACAATATAACAGAGAATATATAAAGTGGTCTGATGTGCAGAATACAGATGGTATAGTACAAACAGGATTAAACAGAGCAAAAAGTCAGTTTACCAGATGGATGAGTCCTTTGGGTTGATGAATAATGGTTCCTATAATCCTTGGCTGTCGTCACATGGGAGGCACTGATGTCAGCAGTTTTAAAGGTCCCTCCAAACACGATGCTCAGCGTGACCCCCCTTCAGAGAAAAGACGCTGAACTCGGCCTGCATGGGTCTTTTTACATGTAGTCAGCCACGCCCCTCCCTGCCTCTGAGAGGGGTCCCTCCTGGTCCTGGCAGCCAAATGACCCACAAAACCCATTAGGGCCCATAGCTCCAGACCAGAAGGTCACAGGGAGATAGTTCTGGGACCAACGGTTCCGCCTGGGTTCTTGCTACAGTTAGAGTCCACACATGGTATCGTTATTAGGTTTCTGTGGGGAGATCTCTGTATCTAGCCTCCCTGGCATCCTACCACCTAACTACGAGAAGCAGCCTGTCCATCTTGGCCACAGGGTCGCAAATATATATCTGGTTTATGCCTGTGATGGACGGGCGATTCATAATTCCTTATGAATCGACGGTTCCATGATGTCTGATAGTTGCTTTTGTTCTGAGGAATGACTTAGACCCCACCCCCTGCAGAGAAGTTTTCGTGCAGGATCCGTGCTGTCTGAATGGCGGTGTGAAATGTAGCCAAATTTGGCCTGCTAGGAGTTTTCTGCTATCTGGCTTCACTTTGAAGCAGGGCTCCCCTGTGGAGTTTGATTTCCTCTGCCACTCATGGAACAAATGACAGGAATGAAATCATACTCCATTATTCCTCACAATTTCTATTTGGTAAAATTGAGAGCATGCTTGTTACTTCTACTTAGTATTACATATTAATTCATGTTTTAACTTTACTTTGCACTGCATTGTTGTACATGGAGGTGTAATTTATGCTATCAGCTGTTTAAGTTATTTTCCTTTAGGTTTGCATTGCTTTTTAATTCCGAATTTCAGGATAAATTTGATTTGCCTCGAAGCCGAATTTCCTTGTGCTTCGTGTTAGCAAATCGATTTAATCTGAAATAGTGTAAGAAACAAAAAATGTCATACTTACCTCCTCCATTTGCTTGCGACAAGCCGCCAGCCTTTATCTTGATTGAAGATCTCGGCGAAATTACGTGCGTGGAGACGTATGACGTCACTACGCCGGCCTGCGTGATGACGTAATTTCTCGCCGCACAAGATTTCACTTCAGATCTTCAAGCAAGATGGCGGCGGCTGGCCCGTCGCGAGCAAATGGAGGCGGTAAGTTTGATTGAATTTTTTTTATTGTTCATTTCGCACTGTTTTTACACACTGGGGTACAATGACGGGTGCGGCACTATCGCAGATCCCTGTCATTGCACCCGCTACTTACAAAAAAAATTGCTTTTTTGTAAAATTGAGCAAATCAGCTGAATTGAACTTTTAATAAATTTGCTCATCTATAATTTTGACAGAAACCTAACTGAGGTATTATAACAATCCAACGAGACTGCTGTGTCTTAGGTTAGATGATTCCCTATGTTGACTTTCTATTGATACCTTACTCAAACAAAAAATCCATTTGTCTATGGATGTCGACATATATATAAATTTTTACTAATGATACTAAACTGTATAAAGTAATTTAGAACTGTATAAGACAATTTACAACAGGAAGCATAGAATACCTCTATAGATGGACTTTGATAGAGTGGAGACTTGGCAGAAAATTAGCAAATGACCTTTACACTGAGAAATGTAAGGTTATGGACATGGGAAGGGAAAATACAAGTCAATAGTACATACTAGATAGAAAAACACTGGGTAAAATTGACATGGAAAAGGATTACTCAATTTTACTGGATAATAAACTTAAAGGAAACCTGTCATCAACTTTATGCTGACCTCACTGAGGGTAGCATAAATGAGTGACAGAAATGCTGATTTCAGCGGTGTGTCACTCATGAGCTAAAAGTAAGTGGTTGCTGAGAATCAGCATCATAATCATTGCAGCCCAGGCCTGGAAAAGAGTCAAATCTACCTGAGAAGAGTCAGCGTTATTCATATTCTCCTGCTCTCCCCATCCATCTGCTGATGATTGGCAGTTCTCTCCTAGAGAGAAAGGGAGAAAACTAGGTAGAAGACTGCCAATAATCAGCAGGTGGGCGGCGAGAGCAGGAATTCATGACTCTTCTCAGGTGGCTGTGACTCTTTTCCAGGCTTAATCTGCAATGATTGTGATGTTGGTTCTCGGCAACCAGTTACTTTTAACTTTTAAATGACAGACTGCTGAAATCAATTTACCTGTCTCTACTTTATTCTGCTGTTAGTATGGGCAGCATAAAGTTGATGACAAGTTACCTTTAAAGAGTAACTAAACTTTTGTACAACTTTATTTTACACTATTCTAAATTATCTATAATAAATTTTGTTATATTTAGGATGTTAATTGCTCTTTGGAATCTGTACATCAGTACATACCTGGTGTGGTATACAGGTGTATGGATTCCACTGTACTGCAGGCATAGGGGCTCTTGTGATTGATGTATTGGCCAGATCACATAGGCCCTCGGCATAGGACATCACTGCTCTGCTGAAAGCTCTCCATAGCGCAGGAAACATGCACACATGCAGTATTCCAGGCTTCAACTGAGCACAGCATTCCAAAAGTCATCCCTTTTTGTTTTGTTTTTTTAGCAAATTTCTTCTTCTTTGTCTTCTGATCTGTAAAATGGCGGGCAATTTGTTTTGGATGAATCAAATAAAAGTTGTGCATTTGCCAAAATAATATATATTATTTTTTTTATAAATTCTTTATTTTCAAAATTTTTCAGTCAAATATGAACAAACATTGGCCAGCTGACCAAAAATTATAGGTATACATTGTGGATGTCACAGGTCATAGGCACACTATTTAGTAGATGGAAGACGCGATATCTCCGGTCTATAACCAGTAACTCGTGGCACGGCAAAGCCGCGGTCTCCTATGTGACAGCAAGGCTATGAGATGTTTTACAAATTATAGCATAGTACTTCAGGGAAGACAATGGCTACCTGGATCATATACCATTTAAATATAACAAAGAGAAGGGAAGGAAAAAGAAAAAAAAAAGAGAGAGATAAAGAAAAGAAAAGAAAAGGAGAAAAGGAAGAAGAAAGGAGGGAGGAAAAAGGTGAGGGGGGGGGACAGGCTGAGCTGCCTCGACCCTCGTTGCTACTGAGTTGTGGGGTGGAAGATTAAATCCGAGAAAAGTTATCAGTCAGGCTGCATGAGACCATCTACGCCTAGTGGCTTTGTGGGGTTGCTAATGTGTTACCCTCACTGCGTCTCGGACCAAGACTTCCAGGGGTGCCAAATTTTCAGATATTTTTCGTGGTTTCTGTTGATCCAGCTTGACATTTCTTCGAAATTACATATTTGGTTCGCCTTGGCTATCCATTCCTTCAATGAGGGGGCCTGTGTGTCTCTCCAGTGGAGAGGAATGATAGATTTGGCGGCTGCTATCAGATGGGTCACCAAATTGTGTTTAGACGGTCTGTAGAGGTCAGAGGGGAGTAAAAAGAGCACCATTTCAAGAGTGATCTTTAGGTCAGTAACCAAGACTTTATTAATTATCTTATTGAAGTTTTCCCAGAATGGGGCGATTAGAGGGCATGTCCACCAAATATGAGACAGAGACCCCTCTCCACTGCCCCATCTCCAGCAAAGCCGATCAGGAGACAAGCCACATTTGTGCAAGAACACAGGGGTTCTGTACCACCTGGTAAGAAGCTTGAAATGATTTTCCTGTATTCGTATACAAGGAGATGGTCCATGCGAGAAAGCCAATAGCTTTTTGAGGTCCCGATCTGTGAAAATAATGTCAAGTTCCTTCTCCCAAAATTATTTTTTTTGGGGTGAAATTTGTAACAAATGTAAAATGGATTGCTCATCTCTAGAAATTACAGATGTAACAGAGTTAACACACAAACTCTTAACTCAAATGTCTTAGGCTAGTTTCACACTAGTGGCAAGGAACTCTGGAAGGCTGTTCAGGTGGGTGAATAGCCTGTCGGATCCATGCTGCCGCTAGTTCCCCACTGACTATAATTGGGACAGGCCGGAGTTCTAGAAACATGCCGAGAGGCGGCTGGAATAAAACTACAACATGTAGCGGCAGCACGGATCCGACAGGCTATTCATTCACCTGCTGGAGTTCCTTGCCGCTAGTGTGAAAGTACCCTTAACTCATCGTGTTATCTTGAAACAAAAGCCATTGAAAAGCAATTAAAGGTGTTTGTTTAGTTTGGATAACACGTCTCAGAAAGCATGTGTGTTAACTCTACTACATCTGTATGTTTCCACCTGTAAGGGCCCTTTTGGCAATGAATAGAGTATGCTTTTCCAGAATGGATCAAACAACATTATCTTTATAAAGCACTGGTAAATATTTCTAGATCTGATTACTGTAAAGTATGTCATTTTAGTTGTCACTGAAATGTCTGCTAAATGGAAGACCACTCTTCTTGGAAGTACAGTATATTTGTTGCTAATAGACCTATTTTTGAAACAAGGTATTCAAATTGAGTTCTAGCCGCCACTTATTCATGGGCCAGGTGATTGATATTGTACCTCTGATTGTGTACAGTTTTTATGTTGTTAGCATATGCAGCCATGGAATGGGTAAGATGTTTGGTTCAGAAGCCTTGAATCTCAGCATCATCCCTGATGAATTGTAGTAAAGGTTCCAAGGTTAGGATAAATTTTTCAAATGCCCAAAGCAAAATTTGTTCTGTCCAGCCAAGAACAGATTTACTGGTGGGTCAATCTACAACAGACGCATTCACTGTGTCCAAGGCACTTCATCCAGCTAACCATTATCCTGTTCTGTGCCGATAAGGGCAAGAACCCTAAAACAGTGCTGTCTACAGATGGGTGGTACAGGTTTGGCTGGTATCTAGGGTTGAGCGAACTCGAACTGTAAAGTTCGGGTTCATACCGAACTTTAGGATTTTTGGACCCCGAACCCGAACATTTCAGTAAAATTTCGGGTTCGGGTTCAGTGTTCGGCGCTTTCTTGGCGCTTTTTGAAAAAAAAATAACTTTTATAAGTCAGTTAGGTGGGCAGCGGCGGCAGCAATTTTTAATGCAAGCTCAGTGCACCAGCACTGCATCTGAGCTTTTGGGACATTGAAATCCAAGCTTTAAAAACAGCACAAATAATCTGTTTGTAAAAAAAAAAATCACAATTTTTTAGCAATTAACAACATCTGGTGCATTTGCAGACTTAGTCAGTGTGCAATTTAAGCTAGAAATACAGCCATAATTTTCTGGGTTTTTAAAAACACACTTTTTTTGCCAAAATCCACTATTTTAAAGATCTGCAAGTGTTAAATTCAAGTTTAATATATACAGCTTTTATATTCTGTTACCAAAAAAACACTTTTTTGGCAATATACAACATCTGTATTAGTCAGTGTGCAATTTAAGCTAGAAATACAGACATCATTTTCTTGGTTTTTAAAAACACACTTTTTTGGCAAAATCCACTATTTTTCTGTCCTTGCAGAATCAGCACGTGTGAAATTCAAGGGTTATATACTGCTATCATATTTAGTTATTAAACAAACATGAGTTTGGGGGAAAAATTTTTTTTTTTGCATATGTCATTGTGAGTCATTGAGTGTGGTTCTATTTACTTATTTGAAATAAAGCCATTTCTTTAATAGCGGCCTAATGTGGGTCAGGGCGTGTGAGATACACCCTTTATATACAGGTTTTCAATTCAGTTATTTGAAATACAGCCATTTTGTGCACAAATCTTTAATTGCGGCCTAGTGTGGGTCAGGGTGTGTGAGATACGCCCTGTATATACAGGGGTTTGATTCTTTTATTAATAAAACACATTTTTTTGTGCAAAATACACAATTTTTCAGGCCTTGCAGCATCAAGACGTTTGAAATTCCAGGGTTATATACTGCTGCCAAATTCAGTTATTAAACACCCGTTTGGGCAAAAAAAAAAAAAATTGTCAGCCTTTGCCGCAGATGTCATTGTGAGATACACCCTTTAAATACAGGGGTTCTATTCAGGTATTTGAAAAACAGCCATTTTGGGCAAACAAATTTAATTGAGGCCTAGTCTGGTTCAGGGCGTGTGAGATACACAATGTACATACTGTCGTTCTATTCTACTATTAATTTACACCCATTTAGGGTAAGATCCTAAACTCGAGAAATATGAGGAGAGCGTCAAATAAGGGACATGGCCCAGGTTGTGGTGTTTCTGGTGGAGCTCCTGTTGCAGGGAGAGGACGTGGTCGATCTGTGCCAGCTACATGCACAAGTAAAACCCCTTCCTCAGGTGCGAGTAGGCGACAGAACCTGCAGCGATATTTGGTCGGGCCTAATGCGGCTCTACGATTGGTGAGACCTGAACAAGTACACACGATAGTAGATTGGGTTGCTGACAGTGGTTCCAGTGTCTTCACATTGTCTCCCACCCAGTCTCATGCTGAAAGACCACAGTTGGCACCTGAAGCCGATGTCCATCAGTCTTTCACCTCACCCCCTTGGAAATCAGCCAAGCAGTCTGAGCCCCAAGTCATGCAGCAGTCTCTTCTGCTTTTTGATGACTCTGTTAGCAGAGTTTCCCAGGGCCATCCATCTAGCCCTGCCCCAGAAGTGGAAGAGATTGAGTGCACCAATGCCCAACCACTTATCTTTCAAGATGAGTACATGGGAGGACCATCGAAGCACGTCTCGGATGATGACGAAACACAGGTGCTAAATGCTGGGGACTTCGAAAGTGTGCAGACCGACAAGGAGGGCAGGGGTGAAGACTGGGTGGAAGATGATGTGGAGGACGATGAGGTCCTCGACCCCACATAGAATCAAGGTCATGCGATTGACCTATGTAGTTTGAAGGAAGAGGCGGTGGTCGCACAGAGCCACCAGCACAGCAGAAGAGGGAGCAGGGTGCAAAAGCGGAGCGGTCGTCCTCTAGATAGTACGCCTGCTACTGCCAACCGCAGCAAGGGACCGAGCACACCAAATCCAGCTCCAAGGAGTTCCCTGATGTGGCAGTTCTTCAGACAATGTGCTGACGACAAGACACGAGTGGTTTGCACGCTGTGCAATCAGAGCCTGAAGCGAGGCATAAACGTTCTCAACCTGAGCACAACCTGCATGACCAGGCATTTAAGTGCAAAGCACGAGCTGCAGTGGAGTAGACATCTCAAAAACCAAGAAAGGTCTCTGGCTCCTCCTGCTTCCTCTTCTGCTGCAGTCTCGGCCTCTTCATCCACCTCTGGAGTGACAGTGCCACCTGGCACCCCGCAAACAGAGGATCTGCCAGCAACACCACCACCTGGGTCACAATAACCCACGGAACCGTTCAGCTCTCCATCTCCAAAACGCTGGAGAGGAAGAGGAAGTACCTCCCTACCCACCCGCGATCACTAGCCCTTAATGCCAGCATTTCTAAATTACTGGCCTTTGAATTGCTGTCAATCCGTCTGGTGGAGATGGATAGTTTTAACCCCTTAAGGACACAGCCTTTTTACACCTTAGGACCAGGCCATTTTTTGAAAATCTGACCAGAGTCCCTTTAAGTGCTGATAACTTTAAAACGCTTTGACTTATCCAGGCCGTTCTGAGATTGTTTTTTCGTCACATATTGTACTTCATGACACTGGTAAAATGAAGTCAAAAAAATTATTTTTTTTGCACCAAAAAATACCTAATTTAACAAAAAATTTGGAAAAATTTGCAAATTTCAAAGTTTCAGTTTCTCTACTTCTGTAATACATAGTAATACCCCAAAAAATTGTGATGACTTTACATTCCCCATATGTCTACTTCTTGTTAGAATTGATTTGGGAATGATATTTTATTTTTTGGGGATGTTATAAGGCTTAGAAGTTTAGAAGCAAATCTTGAAATTTTTCAGAAATTTACAAAAACTCAATTTTTAGGGACCAGTTCAGGTCTCAAGTCACTTTGCGAGGCTTACATTATAGAAACCACCCAAAAATGACCCCATCTAAGAAACTACACCCCTCAAGGTATTCAAAACTGATTTTGCATACGTTGTTAACCCTTTAGGTGTTGCACAAGAGTTATTGGCAAATGGGGAGGAAATTTGAGAATTTCATTTTTTTGTCTAATTTTTCATTTTAACCCATTTTTTCCACTAACAAATCAAGGGTTAACAGCCAAACAAGACTGTATCTTTATTGCCCTGACTCTGCCGTTTACAGAAACACCCAATATGTGGCCGTAAACTACTGTACGGCCACACAGCGGGGCGTAGAGTGAAAGGTGCGCCGTATGGTTTTTGGAGGGCTGATTTTTATGGACTGGTTTATTTACACCATGTCCCATTTGAAGCCCCCTGATGCACCCCTAGAGGAGAAACTCCCTAAAAGTGACCCCATCTAAGAAACTACACCCCTCAAGCTATTCAAAACTGATTTTACATACATCGTTAACCCTTTAGGTGTTGCACAGGAGTTATTGGCAAATGGCGATGAAATTTGAGAATTTCATTTTTTTGCCTAATTTTCCATTTTAACCCATTTTTTCCACTAACAAAGCAAGGGTTAACAGCCAAACAAGACTGTATCTTTATTGCCCTGACTCTGCTGTTTACAGAAACACCCCATATGTGGCCGTAAACTACTGTACGGGCACACAGCGGGGCGTAGAGTGAAAGGTGCGCCGTTTGGTTTTTGGAGGGCTGATTTTGCTGGACTGTTTTTTTGGCACCATGTCCCATTTGAAGCCCCCCTGATGCACCCCTGGAGTAGAAACTCCATAAAAGTGACCCCATCTAAGAAACTACACCCCTCAAGGTATTCAAAACTGATTTTACAAACTTTGTTAACCCTTTAGGTGTTGCACAAGATTTAATGGAAAATAGGAGATACAATTTCAAAATTTCACTTTTTTGGCAGATTTTCCATTTTAATATTTTTTTTCCAGTTACAAAGCAAGGGTTAACAGCCAAACAAAACTCATTATTTATGGCCCTGATTCTGTAGTTTACAGAAACACCCCATATGTGGTCGTAAACTGCTGTACGGGCACACGGCAGGGCGCAGAAGGAAAGGAACGCCATACGGTTTTTGGAAGGCAGATTTTGCTGGACAGTTTTTTTTTACACCATGTCCCATTTGAAGCCCCCCTGATGCACCCCTAGAGTAGAAACTCCAAAAAAGTGACCCCATTTTAGAAACTACGGGATAGGGTGGCAGTTTTGTTGGTACTAGTTTAGGGTACATATGATTTTTGGTTGCTCTATATTACACTTTTTGTGCGGCAAGGTAACAAGAAATAGATTTTTTGGCACGTTTTTATTTTTTGTTATTGACAACATTCATCTGGCAGGTTAGATCATGTGGTAATTTTATAGAGCAGGTTGTCACAGATGCGGCGATACCTAATATGTATACTATTTTTTTTATTTATGTAAGTTTTACACAATGATTTCATTTTTAAAACAAAAAAAATGTTTTAGTGTCTCCATAGTCTAAGAGCCATAGTTTTTTCAGTTTTTGGGCGATTATCTTAAGTAGGGTCTCATTTTTTGCGGGATGAAATGACGGTTTGATTGGCATCTATTTTGGGGTGCATATGACTTTTTGATTGCTTGCTATTACACTTTTTGTGACGTAAGATGACAAAAAATGGCTTTTTTTACACCGTTTTTATTTTAATTTTTTTACGGTGGTCATCTGAGGGGTTAGATCATGTGATATTTTTATAGAGCCGGTCGATACGGACGCGGCGATACCTAATATGTATACTTTTTTTTTATTTATGTAAGTTTTACACAATGATTTCATTTTTGAAACAAAAAAAATCATGTTTTAGTGTTTCCATAGTCTAAGAGCCATAGTTTTTTCAGTTTTTGGGCGATTATCTTGGGTAGGGTATGATTTTTGCGGGATGAGATGACGGTTTGATTGGTACTATTTTGGCGTACATGCGACTTTTTTGATCACTTTTATTACCTTTTTTGGGAAGTAAGGTGGGCAAAATTTCAATTTCATCCTAGTTTTTTATTTTTTATTTTTATGGCGTTCACCGTTCGGGTAAAGTAACATAACCGTTTTATAGATCAGGTCGTTACGGACGCGGCGATACCAAACATGTGTAGGGAATTTTATTTTTTTCATTTTTAATCAGTGATAAATGTGTTTTTTGATTTTTACTTTTTTTTCACTTTTTTTAACTTTTTTTTTGACCCAGACCCACTTGGTTCTTGAAGATCCAGTGGGTCTGATGTCTGTATAATACAGTACAGTACAATATATATTGTTCTGTACTGTATTTTACTTACACTGAACAGATCTATGCTTTTAGCACAGATCTGTTCAGCACCATGGACAGCAGGACGCCTGAGAGGCGTCCTGTTGCCATGGGAACCTTCCCCGTCTGCTCAGAACTGCGCAGACGGGGAAGGGTAAGCACAGGGCTGAGGGGGGCTCTCTGGGGGGTCTCTCCCTCTCCCATCGGGGGGCTGCAAAGGCACAGCAGCCCCCCGATGGGAGAGGGAGGGAGCTCCCTGCGCTGTTAACATTTTCCATACAGCGGTCCGTACGGACCGCTGTATGGAAAGGGTTAACGGCTGACATCGCATCGCAGATGTCAGCCGTTTATACCAGGGTGCCAGCAATGTGCTGGCACCCTGGTATCCCCACTAGAAACCAACGATTATACAAGGGGAGGCGGGCGGGGGATCGCGATCCCGCCTGCCGCACCGCCCGCCTCCCGCACCGCCCACACTGCCCGCAACCCTCCCCCTGCACCTCCCACCGGGCTAAAATCACTCGGGGGGTGCAGGGGGAGGGATACAGATCTATTTTAGGAATACTAAAGTTTCTGATCCCCGCGGTCAGGGACCGCAGGGATCAGAAACTGCAGAAATCGCAGCAAACCGCAGGTCTGAATTGACCTGCGGTTTGCCGCGATCGCCGACATGGGGGGGTCACGGGACCCCCCCGCGCATTTAGCCTAGGTGCCTGCTCGATGATTTGAGCAGGCACCTGGTTCCGATCACTGCCGGCCGGGCGGCAGTGATCGGAACAACACATGACGTACCGGTACGTCATGTGTCCTTAAGTACCAGGACATCATGACGTACCGGTACGTCATGTGTCCTTAAGAGGTTAAAGGCCTTATGGTGGTGGCTGTCCCACAGTACGTCGTGCCCAGCCGCTACTTCTTTTCCAGGCTAGCCATCTACTTGCACAACCAAGTAGGACACAAAATCAGGTGTGCACTGCGCTACGCCATCTGTGGCAAGGTGCACCTCACTACGGATACGTGGACCAGTAAGCACGGTCAGGGACGTTGTATCTCCATAACAGCACACTGGGTAAATTCAGTGCCGGCTGGGCCTGAGGTGGATAGCAGTTTGAAGCATGTCCTTCCACCACCGAGGATTGCAGGGCGCTTCAGTTTGCCTCCTGTTGCTTCCTCCTCCTACTCTGCTTCCTCATCCTCTACCAGCTCCTCATCCGGTCAGCGTAACACCTTCACCACCAACTTCAGCACAGCCAGGGGAAAACGACAGCAGGCAGTTTTAAAACGTATCTGTTTGGGGGACAAACCCCACACCGCGCAGGAGCTGTGGACGGGCCTTGAACAACAGACCGATGAGTAGTTGCTGCCAGTGAGCCTCAAGCCCGGCCTGGTAGTGTGCGATAATGGGCGAAATCTAGTAGCAGCTCTGGGACTAGTCGGTTTGACGCACATCCCTTGCCTGGCGCATATGATGATTTTGGTGGTGCTGAGATTCCTTAAAAATTACCCCGATATGTCAGAGCTTCTGCATAAAGTGCGGGCCGTCTGTGCGCGCTTTCGGCGTTCTCATCCTGCTGCTGCTCGCCTGTCAGCGCTGCAGCGTAACTTCAGCCTTCCCGCTCACCGCCTCATATGCGACGTGCCCACAAGTTGGAACTCCACCTTGCACATGCTGGCCAGACTGTGCGAGCAGCAGCAGGCGATAGTGGAGTTTCAGCTGCAGCACGCATGTGGCACAGGAGGAGGAGAAGGAAGAGGGATCATTTTGTACGGTTTCCGGCCAGTCATTCCCAAGTGGCTCCGAGGGTGGGTTCCTGCACCCACAAACCCAAGGTACACAATTGTCCAGCCAGGGCACAGTTCTGGAGGATGAGGAGGTGGAGGATGAGGAGATGGAGGAGGAGGAACCATGTTCACAGTAGGGTGGCACCCAGACCAGCTCATGGCCATCACTGGTGCGTGGCTGGGGGGATACAGAGGACACAGATGATACACCTCCCACAGAGGACAGCTTTTTGTTGCCTCTGGGCAGCCTGGCACACATGAGCGATTACATGCTGCAGTGTCTCCGCAACGACCGCCGAGTTGCCCACATTCTAACTTGTGCTGATTACTGGGTGGCCACGCTACTGGATCCCCGTTACAAGGAAAACGTACCGTCCTTAATTCCGTCACTGAAGCGTGATCGTAAGATTCGCGAGTACAAGCGCATGCTGGTAGACGTGCTGCTGGTGACATTCCAACCTCACAGCGGGGGCACAGTGGAAGCACATAGCGAAGGCAGAGGAAGAGGTTGCCAACGCAGCTGGGGCACCGCCAGCACCTCAGAAGGCAGGGTTAGCATCGCCAAAATGTGGAAAAGCTTTGTCAGCACGCCACAACAACCAGCACCACCAGGTGATAGCAGTATGTGTGCACACGCCTACATGTACTGAATGACAGGTCTGCCCCCTTCAACCTCTGGGTCTCCAAATTGGGCACATGGCCTGAGATTGCCCGTTACGCCTTGGAGGTGCTGGCCTGCCTTGCAGCCAGTGTATTATCTGAACGTGTGTTTAGCACGGCAGGGGGCGTTATCACAAACAAGCGCAACCGCCTGTCCACAGCCAATGTGGACAAGCTCACGTTCATTGAAATGAACCAGGCATGGATCCCACAGGACTTGTCCGTACCTTGTGCAGAATAGATATGTATACCGGCACTAACCAGCCATTGTTATACTGCAGCGCAATTGCTCATTCTTGTATTTTGTATATTTCACACTCTTTTGGAGTGTACCCAAATTTTAAAAAATAAAATTAAAACCAAAAACCTGTGTTGGCTACCTCGTCCTCCTCCACCACCGTTTTCACCTACACCTCTACGTCCACCTTCTCCTCAAACTACTACTCCATATGGAACGCCACCTCATAAATCAATTTTTTTATTTTATTTGTACGTATTTTATTTTATGTCATTTCACTACTTTGTCAGTTACATTTTTGGGTGAAATTCACCAATTTTTGGGTGTGAAGTACCACTGCTATACCTAGTAGACAGGTAAAATAAAAAAATGTCAATTACATTTTCCGGTGAAATTCACCAATTTTTGGGTGTGATGTACCACTGCTTTACCTAGTAGACCGAAAAATAAATAAATTTGTCTGTTACATTTTTGAGTGAAATTCACAAATTTTTGGGTGTAATATCCCCCTCCCATACCTGGTTGACAGCTTAACAAATTAACATTTTTTTTTTTTACATTTTAGGGTGACAATAAACGATTTTTTTTTCTGTCACAGACCCCTGCTCTACCAAGTAGACAGGTTAATAAATTTCTGTAATTTTTCTGTTACATTCTTGGGTTGACATTATACATTTTTAGACGTGAATAAACCCCTGCTCTGCATAGGTGACAGAGAATAAAATTTCTGAAATGCTTCTTTAATTGATGCGCGCCACCTCCTTTGATTCAATGCTTAAACTTTAACAAGTAGTACCACATTTGTGCTTCAATAATTTGTCCCACAATTCTGCTTTACTCTTTTGGCCAACATTTTTGCCTTAATAACTTATCCCATATTTTCGCTTTACTCTTTTGTCCCACATTTGGGCTTCTGTAATTTGTCCCACATTTGCGCCTCAATAGCTTTTCCCACATTTCCACTTTACTCTTTTGGCCCACATTTGGACTTCTGTAATTTGTCCCACATTTGCGACTCAATAGCTTTTCCACATTTCCGCTCGATCCCCAAAAAAATTTATAAATTTATCTCCCTTAAATTTGGTCTCTTTTTCTCACGCTCCCTCTCCGGCATGGAACCCTGATTCGCCGATAACCGTGATCAACATGGTAGGCTCAGAAAAGAACATCAAAAGTTGATAGAGAAGATATCGAAATGGATGGTGGATGTCACTGGGGCACCTCTACATAGGTGACAGGAACATAAATTTTAAAAAATCGTCAATTACATTGTCAGGTCACATTTTTAAAATTTTGCCGGATAGAAACCCGTACTCTGCATAGTTGACAGGGAATAAAATTTAGTCAATTCTTCAGTAATTAATGTGCGCCACATCCTTTCATTCAATGCTTAAACTTTAAAAAGGAAGTAAGAAACTATATATACTCGGAAACGCGTTTGGTTTGAACAAATTATTTATAAAGTACCCAAGTGTTTCTTTGAAGAAAAGTACAGATATGCAATAATTGAAGCAACAAACAGGATCCTGTCTACAGAACTTTTCCTTACAAGCTTAATTAGCTACAAGTAACAGCTGTCCACGGATCTACAGTGGGATGCGAAAGTTTGGGCAACCTTGTTAATCTTCATGATTTTCCTGTATAAATCATTGGTTGTTACGATAAAAAATTTCAGTTAAATATATCATATAGGAGACACACACAGTGATATTTGAGAAGTGAAATTAATTTTATTGGATTTTACAGAACGTGTGCTATAGTTGTTTAAACAAAATTAGGCAGGTGCATAAATTTGGGCACCACAAAAAAGAAATGAAATCAATATTTAGTAGATCCTCCTTTTGCAGAAATTACAGCCTCTAAACGCTTCCTTTAGGTTCCAATGAGAGTCTGTATTCTGGTTGAAGGTATTTTGGACCATTCCTCTTTACAAAACATCTTTAGTTCATTCAGGTTTGATGGCTTCCGAGCATGGACAGCTCTCTTTAAGTCACACCACAGATTTTCAATTATATTCAGGTCTGGGGACTGAGATGGCCATTCCAGAACGTTGTACTTGTTCCTCTGCATAAATGCCTTAGTGGATTTTGAGCAGTGTTTAGGGTCGTTGTCTTGTTGAAAGATCCAGCCCCACTGCAGCTTCAGCTTTGTCACTGATTCCTGGACATTGGTCTCCAGAATCTGCTGATACTGAGTGGAATCCATGCGTCCCTCAACTTTGACAACATTCCCAGTCCCTGCACTGGCCACACAGCCCCACAGCATGATGGAACCACCACCATATTTTACTGTAGGTATCAGGTGTGTTTCTTGGAATGCTGTGTTCTTTTTCCTCCATGCATAACGCCCCTTGTTATGGCCAAATAACTCAATTTTAGTTTCATCAGTCCACAGCACCTTATTCCAAAATGAAGCTGGCTTGTCCAAATGTGCTTTAGCCCACCTCAAGAGGCACTTTTTGTGCTGTGGGCGGAGAAAAGGCTTCCTCTGCATCACTCTCGCATACAGCATCTCCTTGTGTAAAGTGCGCCGAATGGTTGAATGATGCACAGTGACTCCATCTGCAGCAAGATGATGTTGTAGGTCTTTGGTGCTGGTCTGTGGGTTGACTCTGACTGTTCTCACCATTCGTCGTTTCTGTCTATCCGAGATTTTTCTTGGTCTGCCACTTCGAGCCGTAACTTGAACAGAGCCTGTGGTTTTCCATTTCCTCAATATGTTCCTAACTGTGGAAACAGACAGCTGAAATATCTGAGACAGCTTTCTGTATCCTTCCCCTAAACCATGATGGTGAACAATCTTTGTCTTCAGGTCATTTGAGAGTTGTTTTGAGACCCCCATGTTGCTACTCTTCAGAAAAAATTAAAAGAGGAGGGAAACTTACAATTGACTTCCTTAAATACTCTTTCTCATAATTGGATTCACCTGTGTATGTAGGTCAGGGGTCACTGAGCTTACCAAGCCAATTTGAGTTCCAATAATTAGTTCTAAGGTTTTGGAATCAATAAAATGACAACAGTGCCCAAATTTATGCACCTGCCTAATTTTGTTTAAACAATTATAGCACACTTTCTGTAAATCCAATAAACTTCATTTCACTTTTCAAATATCACTGTGTGTGTCTCCTATATGATATATTTAACTGACATTTTTTATCGTAACAACCAACGATTTATACAGGAAAATCATGACGATTGACAAGGTTGCCCAAACTTTCGCATCCCACTGTATATACCCCGGGATTGAAAGCCGGCAAGACTAACAGGGTGAACACTCCAGTTCTCGTGATAACTCACGAGATTTACTGCACAAGTAACGACGATCACGCTGAACACAGGTGGGATGCCACACAGCGCAAAACTCTGTCCGCAGTTTGGTTGCAATAACCGTGAGTACCCTGATATATGCCTATACTTTGAAAGAACATTTTGCAGACAATTGGGGCAAATATAGAGTGGATTAGTGACAGCACATATATCATTCTTTATCATATGAACTCTAGGTGAACAGGGAGGCAAATCATAGGATTTAGGCCTCATGCACACGACCGTTGTTGTGTTCCGTTCCACAAAATGGGGTTCCGTTGTTCCGTGATCCGTTTCCGTTTTTGTTTCCGTGAGTCTTCCTTTATTTTTGGAGGATCACCAGACATGAAGGAAAGTAAAAAAAAAATCTAAGACAGGTTTGCAATGCAAATGATAGGAAAAAAACGGACGTGGATGACAATCTTGTGTGCCTCCGTGTTTTTTTGCAGTCCCATTGACTTGAATGGGTCCGCGAACTGTTTTCCACGAAAAAAATAGGACAGGTTATATTTTTTTGAAAACTGGAACCACGGATCACAGATGCGGATGACAAACGGTGCATTAGCCGAGTTTTCAACGGACCTATTGAAAGTCACGAAAATCAAGAAAAATCACGAAACGGAACAACGGACACGGAATAAAACAACAGTCGTGTGCATGAGGCCTAATTCATTGTTTTCTCTAATAGGATGAACAACAAGATCTAATATACAATACTCATATTCATCACCTACGTCTATTTTATTGCATTTTTTATCTACTTATGTGTTTATTTAATTTAAGGAGATTTAATGGAGGTCGGCCTCTGCTATATTGAGTGACATTCAGCATTTATTCCCATTTTTTTAATTTATTTTTTAACCGTTTATAGGGGAACTATATATATGTACCAGAGATAGAATTTGTATATATTGTATCTTTTATATTGTATTAGATGTGTAATAAATAACTGTGTTTCCAAATGACCCAGATATTTGGTTGTGCCTATCTATACCATTGATCTCATTTACTTTTGATAATAGGGGGAATCATTTTTGATAGCAGCACCCATCAACACCCACTTTTACGCTTTAATAATTTGCCCCAATAATTCCGCTCTATAATTTTAAATTTGAAAAAAATAATCCTCCCTTGGATGTGGTCTCTCTTTCTCACGCTCCCTCTCCAGCGTGGAACCCTGATTCCCCACTAACCATGATCTCCATGGTAGGCGCATAAAACAACTTCGAAAGTTGATAGAGCAGATATCAAATTGGATCGTGAACATCACGGGGACATGCGACATGGTGGGGCGGTAAGTGTGCACATGCCTACACGAACTGACTGACAGGGGTCAGCCCCTGCAACTTCTGGGTCTCCAAATTGGGCACATGGCCTGAGCTTGCCCTTTACACCTTGGAGGTTCTGGCCTGCCCTGCAGCCAGTGTATTCTCTGAACGTGTGTTTAGCACGACTGGAGGGGGTTATCACAGGTTATATTTCCCAATGTTTTGGGGTGTACCCTGATTTAAAAAATAAATAAATTTAAAAGCAAAAAGCATTGTAGGCTACCTCCTCCTCCTCCACCGCCGCTTCCATCTACACCGCCACATCCACCGCCTCCTCAACCTAGTACTCCATATGGACCTTGTCCTCCTAGATCAAGATTATTATTTTTTATTTTTACGTATTTTATGTTATTTAATGTCATTTCCCTATCTACATTTTCTTGCAGAGCACTTGCCATGCTCTTAACCACATTTTGATGCCATTTGCAGCCCTCTAGCCCTTTCCACGACATTTTTGCAGCCATTTTAGTGCTCAAAAGTTCGAGTCCCCATTGACTTCAATGGGGTTCGGGGTCAAGTTCGGGTCAAGTTCGGGTCCTGAACTCAAACTTTTTTCTGCAGTTTGGCCGAACCCGTCGAACCCGAACATCCAAGTGTCCATTTAACTCTACTGGTATCGAATTTGCATACTTTTCCCATGGATCATTGCCGAAAAAATAAGTCTCTGCATACTGTGTCACTTCAATAAAAACAGAACCCCTCTGTAACTCTTTATTCTAGAAAGCATGGCACATTTGTACAATCATAGTAGTATATACTGTAAGTAGAGATGGGTCAATCGATTTGGGTAAATTAAATCTTCTCATCAACAAGAGTTTTTCAACTGCAAGGGGTGTTCTTGCTGCTGCATGATTGACATGGACATCTCTTCCTGAGTAGCGCAAGCACAGAGTCTGTGCTTTGGTTTCTAGAGCAGCTATTATGCATGTGCCGCATGAACAGCCGCTGCTCCCGAAACAGAAGAAGGGCAGAAGCCGATCTTCTGTGCTTGCGCCGCTACTCAGAGTTGTGGCACAGATGTGAGAGAGGAGCTTTTTCAGCAGTGGGGACAGCACCTCGCAGGTGAAGAACTTGCTGATGAGACAAATCGATTTGTATCAATTTACTCACCTCTAATTGTAAGTCAATAAAAGTGGGCATGCAATCAGTACGTATAACCGTAGCTAGGAATGATGCTCAGAATAACCTGTATATGTGGGCATATTAGTAACGTAGTAACATAGTTTATAAGTAGAGATGAGCGAATCAAAGCTGACCAAGTGGAATTAGTTACAAATATAAGGAAAAATTTGATTTGCACCGAATGCGAATTTCCTCACACTTCGTGGCAATGAATCTCATTTTTCCTAAAATGGCTGCTGCACGTGTGAGGACATGGAGAAAGGAACTCTGGTAAGGCAGGATCACCCATATTGACATGCATGCAGCCAATCAGCAGTAAGCCAGTCTTGTAATGTCACAGCCCTATAAATACGGCGGCCATCTTAGATTCTGCCATTCACCAGCATATTTAGTGCAGGGAGAGACGTGTCTGCAGGCGCTAGGGACAGTGATAGGAAAGACTTGATTGTGGTGGGAAAAAAAAAAACGATTTACAAGTGCAGGGAAAGATTATTCAAAGTGTAGGGAAAGGATAGGGAAGAATCAATCCACAGCATTTCTGTTGAACAGGGTTCCTTCGGGAAGGTGACAGCCTGGGTAATAGGAACATTCCTATTAAACCTTGCTGCACTGACTGGGGATCCATATTAGTATTATACAGCTCTGTAATTCCAGCAAACCGTTCTTATTAGGGTGCAAGTGCAGTTTGATACAGACATTAACAGGGGTTATTACAAGGAAATATTTCTACATTTTATTTGCCCTAATGTGGTGCAGTTATATGTTCTAAAGCATTTTTTGGCTTGTATTGGTGGGAAAAAAGAGCTTCTTAGCCGTTGTGTTGGGAAGCGCTAAAATTACAGCTCTTTTTGTTGTGTATTAGTGGCAAAAGTAAAATATATTTGCCGCTCTGCGGTGCAGTTATCTGTTCTAAAGCCCTTTTTACGTGTATTAGTGGAAAAACAAAAATATATAATTGTCGCTCAACGGTGCAGTTATGTTTTAAAGCTCTTTTTTGTGTGTATTAGTGGAAAAAGGAAAACTATCGTTGCCGCTCAACGGTGCAGTTATCGGTTTTAAAGCCCTTTTTTGCGTGTATTAGTGGAAAAAGCAAAAATATCTTTGCCGCCCAGCGGTGCAGTGATATATTCTAAAGTCCAGTTTGCAGTGTATTATTGGCGAAATAAAAATATATTCGCCATTCAGCGTTGCATTTATCTGTTGAAAAGCCTTTTGTGTAAAAGTAGAATAAAATTAGGGCCCAATTGCCCTTGTGCGGTGCAGTGAGATATTTTACAGCCCAGTTTGCTGTGTATTACTGGAGAAATAAAAAATATATTCACCGTCCTGCTTTGCACTTATCTGTTGAAAAGCCTTTAGTATACAAATAGAAAGAAATTAGGGCCTAATTGCCGTTCAGCGGTGCAGTGAGATATTTTACAGCCCAGTTTGCCGTGTATTACTGCCGAAATAAAAATATATTCGCCATCCTGCTTTGGCACTCTATCTGTTGAAAAGCATTTTGTGTAAAAATAGAAAGAGATTGGGCCTTATTGCCGTTCACTGGTGCAGTAAGATATTTTACAGCACAGTTTGCTGTGTGTATTAGTGGAGAAATAATATATATTTGCCGTGCTGCTTTGCACTTAATTGTTAAAAAAGCCTTTTGTGTAAAAGTAGAAAAAAGTTATGGCTAATTGCCATTCAGCGGTGCAGTTATATTGTGGTGAAGCACTTTTCGAGGGTATGGAAAAATTACAGTATTGGTGAAATATTTTATATATTAAACAGGATTTATTGGGGAAAATTTATGGCTGATAGTAGACTTTATTCTGTATGAACTGATATTCCATTATCCTGTCATTGGTGAAAAATTTTATTTCAACATATTTTCTTCAGGAAAATTGATGGAGTGATTGTACACCTCCTTTTGTGGTATGGACCCAAATACGTAGTGGTGAAATTTATGTGAAACAGGCTTTTTTTTTGGGGAAAATTGATGGCTGATTGTACACTAGTGATGGACGAACATCAGCCGGGATGATTCGCGAATGCGTGTTCGCAATCAAATGTTCGCGAACCGCCTTCGCGGCGGGCCCTATTCACTTTATTTGCAGGCGAACCTGAAAAACCTTCAGGTCAGATTTGCAGCCAGCAAACACTTACTAGAAGTACACAAATTGTCCCACAACATGGACAGTGATATACCAGCGGGGGATCATTGGCAAAAATTCCCACAAAAAATATGTATTTTAATCAGGGGCCATTTTTATGCGTCTTAAAGGGAAACTCTCAAAAATGTGCCCTGCTGGAGCCTAGAAAGTTTTTATTTCCTATCTGTTTGATGTATACAAATGTACAGCACTCCACGTTTTTGTATCCTGCATACGTTAAAGTAATTTTTCTTTCTACCATGGAACTGTATGGTGAACGGACGCTACTGGATGGCATCAGTCTGAGGCATCTGTTAACACATCCATTTTTGGTATGCATTAAATGGATGGCAAAAATAGGATGTGAACTTAGCCCTAGTGTCAGAATAAGCACCAGTACATAGCGAAGAAGCGTGGCGGAGAGGGGAGAGCGCTACCTGGTCCTGGTGGTCAGAGATGAGGACTGTGTTTCCCAAGGATCATTTTCTACTGGGAAATACAGGGCACAGTATAATACACTAGAATCTATATAATATAAAGATATTATCCCTACCCCAGAATAATAATACAATTAGGTAGTCATTTATTATATAGAAATACGTCTTTGTTAGGCGTATTTCTGACACAGATTGTGGCACAAAGATCCTTAGCGCTGCAATCTGCATATTTTTCCCGCTCATGCCAGGTCTAAAAGAGGATGGTGTGGGCAGGAAAAGGAATACACTTATGGCCATCCAGTTATTGGATACCACCGCCATACATTGACCGGATAACACCTCTGTACAGTGACCGGATAACACCACCATACTGTGACCGGATAAAAGGGTATATGAGGGCCTAGTAGAGGGAATGAGTAGGGGCACTGCACAGGAGTGTGGTAAGAGGGACAATGCAGGGTATAAGGGGACACAGTAGGGGTCCAGGTTATCACAGGATAAATATGCAACTGTCGGCCAGTACGGGCCCCAAATATTAGGCAATAGGCATTCACCTGACAGCAAAGAACTTTGGATTCTGTGGGCTGGAGGTACATTAGGCGGTCAACAGAATAAAAATGTGATTGTCAGCCAGTATAAGCCCCAAATTAGGCAATTGGCATTCCACCTGACAGCACAGAACTTTGGATTCTGTGGTGGAGGTAATTTAGGCGGTCACAGGATAACAATTTGACTGTCAGCCAGTACAGCCGCCAAAAATTAGGCAATTAGACATTCACCTGACAGTGATTGGCTGGCCGGAACGCGTCAACGGGGATATAAAGCACCCGATGATGCGGGTTCGGCTCATTGTGAGTCAGGGAGAGCTGCGCTTAGGAAGGGGACATTTAGTGTAGGGACATTGTGATCGCAATATATTTCAGTGAATAACGTTTCAAAGACCCAAAAATCCTTTTATTGTGCAAAGTTGTACTCAATTTTTTTTTTAATACTTTGTGAAATAGCGATTATTTTGCTATATAGAAGATGTCTGCAGTGACTTGTGACATCTGTGCAGCAATACCTTCTGTGTGTCAGTGGCAGAGATAGAAAGAATATTAGTGAAAACATTTTTTTCACATAATCCACATTTTTGCTGTCAACGGTGTAATCCGTGAACCGTGTGATCTGCGCTTCAATACCTTGTGTGGTTGTCAGGCCTAGATATAGGGAAAAAATGGTAAAATACAGAAAACTAGATATAGGGAAAAAATGGTAAAATACAGAAAAAAAAATTCTCCTATAATCTATTCACATTTTTGCTGTCAACGGTGTAATCCGTGAATTGTGTGATCTGCGCTTCAATACCTTGTGTGGTTGTCAGGCCTAGATATAGGGGGAAAAAAATAAAATACAGAAAACTATTTTTTCTCTCATTAATCTATCCACATTTTTGGCTGTCAACGATGTAATCCGTGAATTGTGTGATCTGTGCTTCAATACCTTGTGTGGTTGTCAGGCCCTAGATATAGGAAAAAAAATTCTGTGGTGTTCTGTGACATATACAGTACGCCATCCGAAAAACAGTTTCTTTAGGGCAAATTCCATAATAAGGGCCTAATATAGTGTCCTTATTCGTGTGTGTTTCTGTTACAAAATTACTGCCCTGCATCCGAAAAGTCTTTCTTTAGGGCAAAATTCCAAAAATCTGGGCCTAATATATTGTCCATATTCGGTTTGTTTCTGTGACATATAATGTCCTGCATCCCAAAAAGTCTTTCTTTAGGGCAAATTCCAATAATCAGGGCCAAATTTAGTAGTCCTTATTCTGTGTGTTTCTGTGACATTATACTGTACATCATGTAAAAACTCTTCCTTTAGGTCAAATTCCAAAACTCTGGGCCTAATCTAGTCTCCATTTTCTGTGTGGTTCTCGTAAATATGCAGTCTTGCATCCGAAAACTCTTTCTTTTAGGGCAAATTCCAATAATTAGGGCCTAATTATAGGTCCATATTCTGTGTGTTTCTGTGACATATACTGTCCTGCATCCAAAAACTGTTCCTTAGGAGAAAAATTCAAAAATCTGGGCTTAATATTGTGTCCATATTCTGTGTGTTCTGTGACATATACTGTCCTGCATCAGAAAACTGTGTCTTTAGCGGACTGTAAAAAAATCTGCACCACATTTAGTGACAAAACCATTAATGTGAAGAAGGCGAGCACTAAGGGACGGGGAAGTGGGCGTGATGTTGCCAAACGAGTGATCCCACACTCGGTTATTCTGAGGAGCTCTTTCCAGCGCCACTACATTTGGACCTCACGCGCTTGAAGAGGGACCCTGAGATATTGTGCCCTGATTCCCAACCTATTGAGCCTCCACAGTCTCAAGAAGATGACGGTGGTGAACGGCAATCAATCATTCAAGAGGTGGATGATGAATGAGACACAGTTACCAATCACTGAGGTTGTGGTTAGTCAAATTCAGGAGGATGAGCGAGTCAGGAAGATGAGAGGGGTGGTTGACAATGAGGTCACTGACCCAACATGGGAAGGTGAAAAAGCCGAGCGAGGACAGCAGTACAGAGGGGGAGGGATCCGCAGCAACCGCAACAGGCTGGAAGAGGAAGTGGGGTTGCAGAAGGGAGAAGTCAGCCCACACCAAACAGTCCCGCAACCATTACACCGAGCAACCCCATGCGTAAATCTACCTTGGAAAGTGCAGACGACAAAAGAGTGGTAGTTTTGCCATATCCAAAATGGGTCGGGGCGTAAACACTAAACAACCTCACCACCACCAGCATGTTCTGCCACATGACGTCCAAGCACCCTAACAAGTGGGCCGAAACCTGGGTCCACAATCTGGGTCTGCGGGTCACACCAATACCTCCTCGTCCCCTGTGTTACGCACTGCTGGCCAATCCCTGTCGAAAGGCACAGGTCCAGATGCCCCTCGCCCTGCACCTGGATCTTCGCATGAACCATCAGCAACAACATCCACTTCCCTATCACAGTGCAGCGTCCAAATGTCCATAACATAGTCATTTGAACGCAGGCGCAAATACTCACCCACACACAGGCCATAGCACTAAATGCTCAACTTTCGAAATTACTGGCCTTTGAAATGTTGCCATTTAGGCTTGTGGACACTGAGGCCTTCCGCATCCTGATGTCGGCGGCCATTCCTCGGTATGCAGTTCCCAGCCGCCACTATTTTTCACGGTGTGCCGTGCCTACCTTACACCAGCATGTGTCCCAGAACATCACCTGTGACCTGACCAACACAGTTACTGGGAAGGTCCACTTAGCCACAGACACATGGACAAGTGCTGGTGGCCAGGGACGCTACATTTCCCTGACCGCACACTGGGTGAATGTTGTGGAGGCCGGGAGTGAGTCGTACCCTGGGATGGCACAGTTGCTACCCACTCCCAGGATTGCTGGCACTACGTCCATCAGGGTCTCCGCCAGTAGCTATGTTACTGGCTCCAACCCCCACTTCTCCTCCTCCGCCACCTCCTCCTCCACTTCCACCAGCAGTCAGCCATCACTCGCTAGCTGGAAGCAGTGCAGTACTGCTGTGGGTAAAGCGTCAACAGGCCGTGCTGAAGTTGATCTGTTTAGGGGGACAAACAGCACACTACCACAGAGCTGTGACAGGGTTAAAAGGGACCAAACTGAGCTGTGGCTCTCGCCACTTAACCTACAACCAGGCATGGTTGTGTCTGACAATAGCCGTAACTTTGTGGCGGTTTTGGAGCTCGGCAACCTGACACACATCCAATGCCTAGCCCATGTCTTAAACTTAGTGGTTTAGCGGTTTATCAAAACCTACCCCAATTTGCCAGAGCTACTAGTGAAGGCGTGCGCATGTTTGCCCATTTCCGCTAGTCGTCCACAGCTTCAGCCAGTCTGTCACTGCTGTCAGCCCAGCGCTGCAGCTTCCAGCTCAGCCGACTGTTGTGCGACGTGAGATGCGCTTGGAACATCTACGTTCCACATATTGGCCCAGGCTTTGTGAGCAGCAGAGGGCAGTTGTGGAATACCAGTTGCAACAGGGTCGGCTTTCGAGTCAACTGCTACTATTCATAGCGAGGAGATGGGCATTGATGTCAGGACCTCTGTGGGTTTTAAAAACTTTAATGATCCACACAGATGGTTAGTGGCTATAACGTTATTATCAGCATAACCATCCCACTACTGTGTCTACTCAAACAATCACTGCTCACAATTAATGACAATGCTCTGAATGTGGCAGACGAGGAAAAGGGGGAGGACATTACACCAGGGTGATAGCCAGCCCCACCCTCAGTTCGTCTTCTCAGCGCCAAATTGGACCATGAAGAGGAGGAGAGAGCTGCAGGACAATTGCCTCTGCTACAGAGGAGTTAGTACCATGGAACTTTAATTCCTCTGTTCAGCGTTGATGGCAGTAGAGGAGGAGAGGAGGAGATGGAGTGTTATCCTGAAGTCGACATCGACGTATTACCTGTTGGTACTCTGGCACACATGACTGACTTCATGTTAGGCTGCCTTTCCAGCCACCCTCACGTTATATGCATTTTAGATAACACGGATTACTGGGTGTTCACCCATCTTGACCCCCGCTACCAAGAGAACTTCTCATCTCTCTTTCCTCTGGTGGAGAGGACGAGCAAAATGGTGCAATACCAGAAGATCCTTGTTGGAAAATTTCTCCAAAATTTTCCATCTGACAACGCTGGCGGCAGAGTCGGTACTTCCATGGCCAACCGAGGAGGGGAGACAAGGGGAACACACAGCAGTTCCATCAGAGGCAGGCCAACACTCTCCAAAGCCTGGGATAGTTTCATGACACCCCGCCAGCACCCTCAACCTGATATGCGGCCTACTGCCACAAGGAGAGAATAATTTTGGAAGATGGTGAAGGAGTACATAGCAGACCATGTCAGCATCCTCAATGATCCCTCAGTGCCTTACAACTACTTGGTGTCCAAGCTGGACAGTGGCACGAACTGGCACTCTACGCTTTGAAGGTGCTGGCCTGCCCCTGCCGCCAGCGTTTTGTCTGAGCGTGTATTTTGTGCTGCTGGTGGCATTATAACAGATAAGGTATCCTGCTGACAGGTTGACATATAAAAATGAACAAGGCCTGGATTGACCATGACTTCTCGACTCCACCAGAGGAATCCTGATGACATAAGGCACTTTACATGTGTTGTTTTTAATGTAGTTACAAGACTGTATTCCCATTCACCCCTTCCAGCACAAACAAGGTTCTATGGTTGAATCTTCCTTTTCTCTATCCTCCTCCTCCTCTTCCGTCCATATCAACATGCTTATTCGTCACATATAATGCCCTCGCATATATGGCCTTTGAATATAGTTTTTTTAGAGGGTCCGCTCACCAGCAGGCCCTCAGATCTTATTTTTTAGAGGGTCCACTCTCCAGCAGGCCCTCACATCTAATATTTTACAGGGTCGGCTCAACTGCAGGGCCCAAACCTAAATCTTTTACAGGGTCAGTCGTCACCTGTGAATGTGAATGAGGCCGTCCTTTATGTGATATACAGGTTGTATCGGAGTGCCTCTTCCTTGTAACTTCTGGCAGCACTTGCACTTTATATACAAAGTAAATAGACAGAAAGAATGTTTTTCAATACATTTTTATCCTATAAAATTGATTTTTTACTTTGGTTTTGTGCGTAAAACCTTAATTTAGATTGTGGTCATGGTGATCACTTTAAGCCCCTTTTAAGGCTGCATTAGCAGAAAAATGGTGATAAATAATGAGTGGGCAAGGTGACATGGTGTGGAGATGGCAGCATCAGGAGGCCACATAGTGGCACAATGACTGAGTCTGAATAAAGACTAGGCCACCAGATTGTTTATAAAGATGCAGATGGAAACAATCTATGGAGCTGTATCACTGTCACCTGCAGATTAATGCAGACCAGGGCCGTAGCTCTATGGGGAAGCAGGGGAAGCTGCAGCTTTGGGGCCCTGACCCAGAAGGGGCCCATCCAGGAGGAGGAGGAATAAAGGATTTGGTCAGGACCCCCTCAACAGTATTACACAATGAAATTATATACAGTGACAGTATAGACAGTGTATAAAACTGATGGAACAGCTGCCATCCCTGGTCTGAGAGAGCGATCTTTACTAGCCACAGGAATGGGGGCGGCATGAAAGAAAGGGGTCGCTAAAAAATTACTGTGGGATGGAGCCCCATTCAAAAATTTCCTGTGGGGCCCAGTCAATTCTAGCTATGCAACTGATGCAGCCCACAAAAGCAAGTTGGGTTTATCGATTACAAAACCTTAATTAAATTGTGGGCCTGATGATCAGTTTAAGGCCTTTTAAGCAGCAGCAGCAGCATGGTAATAAAAATGAGTGGCAAGGTGACATGGTGTGGCGATGACAGCATGAGGAGGCCACATAGTGGTACACTGACTGATTCTGGATAAAAGACTAAGGCCACAGATTGCTTAGAAAGATGCAGATGGAAACAATCTGTGGAGCTGTATCACAGTCACCTGCAGATTAATGCAGCCATCAAAATCAAGTTGGGTTTGTCGGTTCCACCTCAGCTCACCAGCAGGCCCACACCTAAAATCTTTTACTGGATCAGCTCACCTGCAGGCCTGCAACTCAAATCTTTTACTGGGTCAGCTAAGATGCAGGCCCGCAATTTAAATCTTTTACAGGGTCAGCTCACATGCAGGCCCTCGCATAGAACATTTTAGAGGGTAAGCAGGCACTAGCATATAATGTTTTACAGGGTCAGCTCACCAGCAGGCCCAAACCTAAAATCTTTTACAGGGTCAGATCACGTTCAGGCCCGAAACTCAAATCTTTTACACGGTCAGCTCACCTGCAGGCCCGCCACTCATGCTGCCTTGCTTTGAATTAGTAGTCGTAGCCGTTTATCAGGCTCCCTCTCCGAAATCAAACAATGATTCCCCGTTACCGGTGGTCACCAAGTTAGGAGTATACAAAGACATCGAAAGTTGATAGGGACAGATATCCAAATGGATCCGTGGACGTCACAGGGACGTGCGATCAGGCAGAAGTTATCTAGAGTCAACAAAGTGGCAGCAGGGCCTCTCCTGTATAACGTTTACTCATCCAAAATACCGCAGTGACATTCCCTGTAATTTACTAATTTCAATAACAGGGCGTCTTAAGATTCCTGTATTGTTATTTATCATCACTACCTCCAGAGTCGGGAATGGGTAATTGCCGCACGCCTGCTGCCTTCCTTCGATTTTTCTGCTTTAATAACTTGAACCCCCATCTCCACCCAATCCGATTTCAGCAATTGACCTCCCTTGGATGTGGTAGCCCTTTTTAAAGCTCCCACTCCGGCATCGAACCCTGATTCCCTGTTACCGTAATCCCCATGGTAGGCGCAGAAAAGAACATCAAAAGTTGATAGGGCAGACATCTGAATGGATAGTCGCCGCCACCGCAACGTGCAGTCGCCCAGAGGTTATCTAGAGTCACCATATGGCAGCAGGCCCACGCCCCTAAGATTTTAGATGGTCAGATCAGCAGGCCCTTGCTCAAATGTTTTTGAGGGTCACCAGCAGGCCATCAATCATAATTTTTCAAGGGTGTGTATTGATGCCCTCCTCTATGTGTAACAAAGGGTGTTTTGGTGTGCCGGTTCCTTGTAATTTTTGGCAGCCCTTTCACCTTAGTGCATAGGCATTATGAGTGTTGAGTCCCCACTACCTGAAACTATTGTACCACAATGTGAATGAGGCCCTCCTTTATCTGATATAACAGGCTGTTTCGGAGTGCCTCTTGCTTGTAATTTTTTGCAGCACTTGCACTTTTTATACAATTGAATATACAGGAAAGAATGTTTTCCTAACAATTTTTCCTGTAAAATATATTTTTTTTGGGGGGTTTTGTGCATATTTCTGTCAGTCTGTAAAAGTGGCGTACAACTCGGACAACATGGTTCCCAGCAGTGACCTTGGAGTCCACGATTCATCCAGACATCGTCCCCATGTGTTCTCCGATCCATTTTGGTGGTGTTTTCTGTCGACTTTCTGTTCATTTCCAATAGACTGGGCACTCTCTCCTCTTCAGAGCAGGGAGTGCCTGGTTGTCTGCCATTGACTTCCATTATACTTGTGTGCTCGGCCGAAAATAGCAATGTGTTCGGGCCGAAACACCCGAACACCCGAATACTTTGGTGCTCGATCATCACTAATAAGTATATCACACCCCTCTGTGTATCACACCTATCGATAGCACAACTTTAACCAGTCCTTAAAAGGACTTTGTGCCCCATTAGCTAGAGTTTGATGTCCCTAAGTCCTAACAGTCTGTCCCCTGCTCCAAATGCAACCTCTCCCTACACTGGCAAAACACATAATGTAAAATGGCTGCCAGATCGGCTTCTGTTATAGGGTTGGGTGTGTGTCCATGTGCTGAAACGTTTCAATTGGCTGTCCTGTCCCACCTGATGGAAGTGTCATGGGTCAAAGTTTGTTGCAATGCAAAAGAATATGGCGCGCGGACATCGCCATATGTTCGCATGTTCGGCGGATTGTGAAAAAGAAAAGTTCACCGGAAACTGACTGCTGGGCGAACCACAAGGCCATCACTATTGTACACCTCCGTTTGCAGTATGGACCGGATTCTGTCGTCGTGGGTCCTGCAGTAAACATAATGAAGACGCTGATGAGAACAAACCAGCAGTCTTTGCCTTTACCATCTATTCACAATTAAATCAAGCAACTTCACTAGGTTGTAAAAATTAATGTGTGTTTTTATCTGCTCCATCTGCATTCAATCTCCACAACACACAATACATGACAGCCTCTGCTTTGGAGTCCAAGTCCAGTTTCTTAAGATCAGGAGTTCCATCAGAATTGTGCGTAACAATCTTGCTCCCTATGCAAAGCCATAACAAAAGGACTCCTTAGACATACACATCAGAGGAAGCTGAAGCTTGTTGCCCCAATTTTAATTTAGGAGCAGTTACAGCGGGAAGCAAATAGAAAATAGAGGTGGCTAAACTCCGCTGCTCTGTACCTCTTGTGAAGTCAATGTCTCTAGCAATTCCCCTCTTGTGATTTACAGCAAATACATTATTTTCATGTGGAGATCCAAGAATTATGTTGGAGGCATGTAGTCTATGCAAGCCATGTGCGAACCCTCTCAATTAAGGGCATACTTTCCATTCAGCAGTGCAATTATATGTGGTAAAGCCCTTTTTGCAGGGACATTTTTTATGTGACACTGGCTTTTTTTCTGAAAATATATGGGTGAATGTACACCTCCTTTTGTGGTATGGAAAGAATTACTTAGTGGTGAAATTCTTTATGTGACTGGCTTTTTTTCTGTAAATTTATGGGTGAATGTACACCTCCTTTTGTGGTATGGAACGACTTAGTTATGAAATTCTTTATGTGACACTGGCTCTTTTTCGGAAATGCATGGGTGAATGTACACCTCCTTTTGCAGTATGGAACGAGTTACTTAGTGGTGAAATTCTTTATGTGACAGTGGGTTTTTTTCTGAAAAATTATGGGTGAATGTACACCTCCTTTTGCGGTATTTAATGACTTACTTAGTGGTGAAATTCTTTGTGACATAGGTTGTTTTTTTTTTTATTTATGGGTGATTGTACACCTCCTTTTGCGGTATGCGCCGAATTAAGTAGTGGTGAAATGTGTTATGTGAAACTGGCTTTTTTTGGGGAAAATTAATGCTGTATGGGCTAAATTATGCAGTGTTGAAATTAAAAATTTCAAAGCAAACTCCGCTGCTCTGTATCTCTTGTGAAGTCAATGTCTCCAAATATGCCGCTCTTGTGATTTACACCAAATACATTATTTTCATGTAGATATCCAAGAATTATGTTGGAGGCATGTATAGTATGCAAGCCATGTGCGACGCCTCTCATCACTCTCATGCTGTTTTTGCACCTGGTTTGCCTGGGCGAACTGAGTCACACACTCCGTGTCCTTCAGCAAGAAATCGAATCCTGGCTTTCTACGCGACAACTCAAAATCGGAATCACGATGACTGACAACAGGAAGAACATTGTGTCGGCGCTGCATCAAGGAAGGCTGAGCCATGTGCCCTGCATGGCACATGTGTTCAATCTGGTAGTCAAGCAGTTCCTAAAGTCTTCCACCCATCTGCAAGACATCCTAAAAATGGCCAGGAAACTTTGCATGCACTTCAGCCCCTTGTACACCGCAAAGCACACCCTCCTTGAGCTGCAGTGGCAGAACGGCATCCCTCAGCATAGGCTGATATGCAACGTTTCCAACCATTGGAATTCCACCCTCCATATGTTGGACCGACTGTACGAACAGAGAAAGGCCATCAACGATTTCTTGATGATCCAAGCGGACAGGAGTAGTCCCCTGTGTAACTTCAATGTCGGCCAGTGGCTGCTCATGATTGACACCTGCTATTTGCTCAGACCCTTTGAGGAGGCCACGTTATTTGTGAGTCGCCAGGACTACGGATCAACAATGTCATTCCACTGCTTTATGTCCTGGAACAGTTGCTGGTAAATCTGGCTGGTCAGGGGACTTTGGACAAGGCGCCTATAAAGATGTTTGATACGTTTGTCTGTCAATATCTCTGTTTACAGTCAGTGAACAGGAACATCATTTATCACAAGGATATGAAAACACCAACCGATGGGTTGTTTACCGCCAGAAGTAGGTCATCGGCACGAAGGAGAAGTCATTTTCACAGCGCGAGGTATCCTCCCGGAAGCTTGACCTCTGCATGTCGACGGTCTTCATTGCAAAGCTTGTCTAAAGAAAAATCCTGCTTTGCTCATTCAAAAACAATGGACTCTGTACAGCGTGACATCGATGTATAATTTCTCATACACCAGACTGAAAGAGTATTCCAAGCACCTGTCTGCCCCACATAGCTGCCGATAAGCATAAGGGTCTTGCCATTGAAGTGGGCTCAGAGCTGAACCTAAAAGCCAAATTTTCCTGTTTACCTGGACTCAAAGGAAAGAACAGAGATCCACTTGCTGTGCTCATACAGATTTAATAAAAGCCTCAATTCACCAGGGCAAGCACAGAGGACCAGATTGTGTGGACAAGTTGGTTCTGTGGGACATACACAGAGGACGATCTATTGGAGGTGTTACCAAAGAAATTTACTTGCCTCTCGCTTTTCCTGTATAATGGCTCAGAGGCGCTCACGGCTATCGTAGGTAAGCTAGTGATCAGTTTTTCAGGACCTTACTTGGCTAGCAGCGATGTGGATCGGGTATGACTTGTCTGGATCAGTGTCACCCACAGAGCTTGTTTTCTCTGTGCCCGTCGAACCTCGCATGGACATTTCTTATGCCATCCACGAAGAGGACTTCAAGACTTTCTGGAATGATATTCATAAATCAAAGGACGAGGTCACATTGGAGGAAGTGGACAATTTATTCCAATGTCTTTATTTGCATTTCTTCAGACACTTTAGAATCCACTTATCAGCAACCCAGCTCGTCAAGGTGACGGCATCTGTGGCATCAGCGCATTATGAAGGAAAAGTGAAGTTCCTCAGTAAGGACTACCTAATCCAAGTGCTGGGATTCATCCCGGAGCTGGCCATCAATAACATCCAGTATTGAACACATGGATGACTCTCATCTCGGACCTTGTCCACAATGTTCGGGACCCCCCGAACGTCTTACATGTCTTAGACTTGCACATACTAAGGTTTATTTATGAAGATTTTTCAAGTGTTGTCTGTACTACCAGTTACCTTCCAGCTGTGAATGTGTAGCCTGCATTGTAGAATGAGCTGGGAGTCGGCTCGTTTGCTGAACTGTCCTCCAGTTATGAGCCCATAACCCCATATATTTCTTGATCCGTATGCATTACCATTGTGGTCACCCCGACACCGTTTGTCAATCCATTCTTGTTGATGAAGCATTTGTTTTTTCCAGTTTATCTTTAAAATCTTGTGGTTTTGCCCCTTCTGAGTTGCATTTTATGTGTGTTAATATCTAATTTTGTTAAATAAACATAGTTTTTTTCTCCTCCGTTCAAAAAAAAATAAAAATTGGCTTGTGATTTGGTAACCAAAAGCATTAGCAATACTGATAAATTACTGACCAAATGCTGACAAAGTGAAGGCGGATGCTCCACAGAAGGATCCGTTTTTTGTGAGTTATTGTTCTGACGGATCAGAGGAAGGGCAAAATAATCAGTGACGTTAACACAAACTTACTGCTGACACCCTCTCCACTCTGTTGGGGGGCTCTACTTGTATAAGCGTTTAATAGAACAGGTTCTGTAGACCATCTATGTGGAATCAGCTAACGACGGTGTAAAAGGAATGTGCTTCTCTTTGTGCTAACATCGACCTGTAAGGCTGAGTTCATACTTGAGTTATTTGGTCAGTTTTTGGCCCCGTGACTGCCCAAATAAGTGAAGTGTGCAGTGATTCTAAGTGTGACACCTGTCATCTGCATGTCATACAGACCAACAGTATTATTTTACTACCAAAGCAGACTACCTATGCATGTAACTACAAGGCACAGTGTTCTACACCACTATAAAGGCTTTCTGCAGCCAGGAAATAGCAGTTTTTTAACGTAATTTGCCGCAAATTTATTCGGATCAAACTAAATTTTCCCCAAAAGAATTCGGTAAACTGGTGAATCGAATTTCTGAAAAATTGCCTCATCTCTATTTATAAGGCTGAAAAAAGACATCTGTCCATCCAGTTCAGCCTGTTATCCTGCAAGTTGATCTAGAGGAAGGCAGAAAATCCCAGTCCTGGTAGAAGCCAATTTTTCTCACTTTAGGGGAAAGAATTCCTTCCAGATTCCAATTAGGCAATCAGAATAACTCCCTGGATCAACGACCCATCTCTAGTAGCTATAGCCTGTAATTTTATTACTCTCCAGAAATACATCCAGGCCCCTCTTGAACTCTTTTAGTGAATTCACCATCACCATCTTCTTAGGCAGAGAGTTCCATAGTCTGTTTACTGCCTAGCTGAAGTACGTTAAAAACACTTTATTTAGTAATATTAAAAGTATATCTCCACATGAATAGGCTAATAGGGTGAGCTGGAACTTTTACACACTAATTATATGCTGGTTCCTAGATACACCCTACCACAAAAACTCCTTTATATTTAGGAGTATGAAAACTGAGGGGTAAATCCTCTTGTGATCCTAAGAGAAGGTTTTTGCACTACATACACAGGGCTGTGAACCCCTTGGTAAGTGCTGTATAGGACCTAAGGGGTTCACAGCCCTGTGTATGTAGTGCAAAAACATTCTCAAAGGATCACAAGAGGATTTACCCCTCAGTTTTTCATACTCCTAAATATAAAGGAGTTTTTTGTGGTATGGTGTATCTAGGAACCAGCATATAATTGGTCTGTAAAAGTTCCAGCTCACCCTATTAGCCTATTTATGTGGAGATTTACTTTTAATATTACTAAATAAAGTGTTTTTAACGTACTTGAGCTAGGCAGTAAACAGTATTTGATTAGTACGTCTACAAGATTATCATATCCAAGTTAACCAGAGAGTTCCATAGTCGCACTGCTCTTACCGTAAAGAATCCTCTTCTATGTTTGTGTACAAACCTTCTTTCCTCCAGACGCAGAGGATGTCCCCTCATCACAGTCACAGTCCTGGGGATAAATAGATGATGGGAGAGATCTCTGTACTGACCCCTGATATATTTATACATACGTAGTTATTAGATTGCCCTTTAGTCGTCTTTTTTCTAAAGTGAATAACCCTAATTTTGATAATCTTTCTGGGTACTGTAATCCACCTATTCCAGTTATTACTTTAGTTGCCCTCCTCTGAACCCTCTCCAGCTCTGTTATGTCTGCCTTGTTCACAGGAGCCCAGAACTGTACACAGTACTCCATGTGTAGTCTGACTAGTGATTTGTAAAGTAGTAGGACTATGTTCTTATCACGGGCATCTATGTCACTTTTAATGTAAGCCATTATCTTATTGACCTTGGCAGCAGCTGCCTGACACTGGTTTCTGCAGCTTAGTTTTCTGTTCACTAAAATTCCTAGGTCCTTTTCCATGTTGGTATTACCCAGTGTTTACCATTTAGTATGTACTGGTGACTTGCATTATTCCTTCCCATGTGCATAGCCTTACATTTGTCAGTGTTAAACCTCATCTGCCACTTATATGCCCAAGCCTGCAATCTATCCAGATCCCTCTGTAGTAGTATACTGTCCTCTTCTGTGTTAAATACTTTACACAGTTTAGTGTCATCTGCAAAAAATTATATTTTACTGTGCAAGCCTTCTACAAAATCATAAAAAAATACTGACCCCTGACATCCATTGATTCGCCGTGGTCAAGTCTAGAACTTACCTCCTCATAGAAACGGATTAAATTAGTTTGACAGATATTCATTTATGTAACTGAATATCTGTTGCTTTTTCTAGAAATTTGAACTGAATATTCTTATTTAATAAATCACTTATTATATTTACAGCAGATAATCAGCAGGGAAGACATAAGAGCAAGCCCCAGTTCCGCCATGTTCATGTGAAACCAATTAGGGTGGGTTCACACTAGCGTTAGGGATTCCGTTATGGCTTTCCGTTATAACATGGTTATAACGGAAAATAACGTAATGCCCAGAGAGAATGCAAAATGGAAGCCTTTAAAATGCATTCCGTTTGCTTTCCGTCCTAATAGAAGTCTCTTGCATAACGGGACCCAGACAAGTCTATGGGCAGAAGAACGGATCCGTCCTTCCGTCTTATGGATTCCCTTATTTTCCGTTATACCCATGTTTAGCGGAAAACCTTAACAGAAGCCCTAAAGCTAGTGTGAACCCACCCTAACCGAGCAATATTCAGTATTTAAATGTAATGAGCCCTAATAGTGAACTTTTATGTATGTATTATATGATGTAGCTATATTTTATTAAAAATACGACTAGTTGCTCCATAGCAGCTTACAACAAACTATCTTACTGTTATTAAAATTACATACTGAAAAATTGTCAGTCTGCAGTCTTTTCCTAAGGAGCAACTGAAAGAATGTGAAATGTCATGCAGCAAATCTAAGTAAAGGTGAGAACATGCTGTGAGAAATTGTCATTTCTATTCTGTGATATTGTTGATGTATTGCCTGTGTGTTATTTATGTATATGTGCATTTTATATTTTTATGTACATTACCTTTGTTGCTATATTTTAATGAGTTTACCTGTCACCGAGAGTTGAAACTGGTTTCCAAAAAATTACAGCAGGCTTTAAAGAATAAAAACAGCAGTTCATTATGTGAATAACAGTGAAAATCTGGGAAGGGGAAACTGTCTTTAGTGAAAACCAGGTGATAGCTAGTTAGCAACAAGTTGATGGCTTGTACAAGAGAATGCCTGAGGATATCAAGGCAGAAGCCACTTCAGAGCCAGGCTACTGAGACAAGTTAGCTGCCAGCATTTGCTGCATTGGGCTTTGGGTCTCCACTACCTCCTCATTAATCCTGATTTACAGAAAAAAGGCAGCAGGCTGCAGTCCTCTTAACAGGCTGTCCATGCTGCTGATTTGCCTTTACTGAAGACAATGGTGCCCTGGAGACCGGGCCACACTGAATTATTCAAATGCGCGCAGAAAGGAAAATGCTACATATCTTTTCCCAAATCTTTCTTTTATGTGTACGTATGCATCCCTCTCCTTTTTGCACTTTTTCATAGAGCAAAGGGTAATGTCGCTTTCCCCTATATTGGCTCTGTAGAGGTCGGACATCACTACAGGATAAGGATGCTATATTGATAATTTGTAAGCACCTATGAGCTTTTAATAATGCATCCAAAATGACATTCCTAGCTACTTATCCCTAGAGGGAAACTGTGACAAGTGCTGTATAACCAGGTAATGAGTTCCTGAGCTGTATGTGGGCCACTTACTAATCACTGTACATTGTTAACCAAAGACTTTCCATCTTTCTCTATAACACAGTTGGGCTGACAGATGTGCCTTGCTGTAGTTCATTTTTTTTTCATATTTTATATCTTTTTAATTCAATTGATTTAAAAATAAATAAATAATGTATTGCGTTTTATTGTATTTAACCATTCACTATTCCAACTGAATCCAAACTATTCTTTATTTTACTGTACATTCATTATTCATTGTGTTTGCAAATCATACATTTCAAAGATCATGGAATTCATTCATTTCAGGCTACATGCACACGACCGTACGTGTTTTGCGGTCCGCAAATTGCAGATCAGCAAAAAAAAAAAACGGATGACATCCTTATGCCATCCGTTATTTTTTTTTTTGCAGATCCATTGTAACAATGCCTAAAACGGACAAGAATAGGACAGGTTCTATTTTTTTTGCGGGGCTACGTAACGGACATACTGATACGGACAGCACACGGTGTGCTGTCCGCATTTTTTGTGGACCCATTAAAATGAATGGGTCCGCATCCTATCCGCAAAAAAAAAACGGGATGGACACGGTAACAAACAACATTCATATGCATGTAGCCTCAATCAGTTTTTTTTTCTATTGGGATTGAAAACAGAAAGGGGCAAGAGATTTAACATATTAATAATTTTTTTTTTATTGTTTTACAGACGATTTAAGGAATGCCAGAATAATAAGGTTTAATCACCAAGAGACTATAGATAGTAAAACTATAGATAGTAAAACTTTTCCATAAGACAATCTCCATTTAGATTTTTCAGTGAAAGATTTGGAATTTCCCTGTTTGCTCTGAGAACTCATTCTAGAAGGCCATTTTACACCACCATTGTAGGTGGTCGGCCTAAAAAGGTTTCCAATGTACTATACAGTATATATGAGTATATTGCAAGACATCAAAATATAAATAAATAAGGAAAAACTGAAATTGTACGAAAACAACTGTGTGTTGTGCATGGCTTATTGATTGCACTGTTGTCAATGTCACGAGATTGCCACCATGTGCACCTAGTGAATAAAAGTAGCCTAGTTCATGCTAGACACCCTGTAGTTGTTCCAACCTTAACAGTAGGTCCACAAATAGCAAGTACTCTGTGGATTTTCTGCAAAGGATTAGAATAAAAATTGCCCAATATAGACTGGTTTTCGCAGCAGCATTGCTGGCTGGTTTGCTGTTGGGTATTTGCTGCTTTTAATTTTTGAGGAGGTTAGTGGAGGTTAGTAATCCTTTTTATTAGTGTTGAGTAAATCAAAGGATCCGAAGTGGACTTTGATCCAAATTTCAGGAAAAATTTGATTCGCTGTAAAGCTGAATTTCCTCATGCTCAGGCCACTTGAAGATGAGCATGAACGGATTAGGTCCAGATGCGTTGCAGATGTGTTCAGTGAAAAAGGCGCGATTTTGCATGCAAGTTCATTCAGTTTTGTATGCGATCGCGTTCAGTTTGTTCAGTTTTTATCGCACGGGTTCAATGCGATTTAATGCATTTTTGCACGCGAGTAATAAAAGACTGAAGGTATACTAACATCATCTCTTACCATCCGTGAAAAACGCATTGCAACCGCACTTGCTTGCGGATACAATGCGATTTTCATGCAGCCCCATTCACTTCTATGTGGCCAGTGAATATAGAACATGGTGCAATTTTCACTTAATGCACAAGTGATGCGTGAAAACCAATGCTCATGTACACAGACCCATTGAAATGAAAGGGTGCGATTCAGTGCAGGTGCAATGCATTCACATCACGCATTGCACCCACGTGGAATACTCACTTATGTGAAAGGGGCCTTAGTGGTAATGAATCTATTTTCCCTGAAATGGCAGGAAAAAAAACATACTCAACTTATCTATTTGAGCGCGAAGAGGCCGCAGTGGCCATCTTAATGAAGGTCCCGCACAAAATCTCGTTCGTATGAACGTATGACATTTCCACGTTGACCAGCTAGTGACGTCATTACGCACTGTGCTAGACTTCTTGCGTTATCTTCAATCAAGATGGCTGCGGCGGCCACTTTTCAGTCAAATGAATAAGGAGTGTATATATATATATACAGTACAGACCAAAAGTTTGGACATACCTTCTCATTCAAAGAGTTTTCTTTATTTTCATGACTATGAAAATTGTAGATTCACACTGAAGGCATCAAAACTATGAATTAACACATGTGGAATTATATACATAACAAACAAGTGTGAAACAACAGAAAATATGTCATATTCTAGGTTCTTCAAAGTAGCCACCTTTTGCTTTGCACACTCTTGGCATTCTCTTGATGAGCTTCAAGAGGTAGTCCCCTTAAATGGTTTTCACTTCACAGGTGTGTCCTGTCAGGTTTAATAAGTGGGATTTCTTGCCTTATAAATGGGGTGGGGACCATCAGTGGCGTTGAGGAGAAGTCAGGTGGATACACAGCTGATAGTACTACTGAATAGACTGTTAGAATTTGTATTATGGCAAGAAAAAAGCAGCTAAGTAAAGAAAAATGAGTGGCCATCATTACTTTAAAAAATGAAGGTCAGTCAGTCAGCCGAAAAAATTGGGAAAACTTTGAAAGTAAGGGCTATTTGACCAAGAAGGAGAGTGATGGGGTGCTGCGCCAGATGACCTGGCCTTCACAGTCACCGGACCTGAACCCAATCGAGATGGTTTGGGGTGAGCTAGACCGCAGAGTGAAGACAAAAGGGCCAACAAGTGCTAAGCATCTCTGGGAACTCCTTCAAGACTGTTTGGAAGACCATTTCAGGGGACTACCTCTTGAAGCTCATCAAGAGAATGCCAAGAGTGTGCAAAGCAGTAATCAAAGCAAAAGGTGGCTACTTTGGAGAACTTAGAATATGACATATTTTCAGTTGTTTCACACTTGTTTGTTATGTATATAATTCCACATGTGTTAATTCATAGTTTTGATGCCTTCAGTGTGAATCTACAATTTGATGCCTTCATAGTCATGAAAATAAAGAAAACTCTTTGAATGAGAAGGTGTGTCCAAACTTTTGGTCTGTACTGTATATATATATGAGAGAGAGAGAGAGAGAGAGAAAGAGAGAGAGAGAGAGAGAGAGATGAGAGAATCAAATCCCACGAAGTGGAATTTGAACCGAATTTCAGGATAAATTTTATTTTCCTCAAAGCCAAATTTCCTTGTGTTTTGTGGTAGCAAATCGATTTAACCTGAAATAAAGGAAAAAACTAAAAAATTAAAACTTACCGCCTCTATTTTCCGGCGACGGTCTGCTGGCCACCAGTCGCCATCTTGATTGAAGATGATTGATGATGTCATCTCGCGCCGCGCGAGATTTCGCGCCAGATATCCAAGCAAGATGCACTTTGTGACGAAGTAACGTAATTCATCACGAAGCATTTATTTTTTTTAATATTCGCCGAATCAGCCAAATCTAACTTTTCAATAATCTGCTCCTCTCTCTCTCTCTCTCTCTCTCTCTATATATATATATATATATATATATATATATATATATATATATATACATATACACTCACCTAAAGAAGTATTAGGAACACCTGTTCTATTTCTCATTAATGCAATTATCTAGTCAAGCAATCACATGGCAGTTGCTTCAATGCATTTAGGGGTGTGGTCCTGGTCAAGACAATCTCCTGAACTCCAAACTGAATGTCAGAATGGGAAAGAAAGGTGATTTAAGCAATTTTGAGCGTGGCATGGTTTTTGGTGCTAGACGGGCCGGTCTGAGTATTTCACAATCTGCTCAGTTACTGGGATTTTCACGCACAACCATTTCTAGGGTTTACAAAGAATGGTGTGAAAAGGGAAAAACATCCAGTATGCGGCAGTCCTGTGGGCAAAAATGCCTTGTGGATGCTAGAGGTCAGAGGAGAATGGGCCGACTGATTCAAGCTGATAGAAGAGCAACGTTGACTGAAATAACCACTCGTTACAACCGAGGTATGCAGCAAAGCATTTGTGAAGCCACAACACACACAACCTTGAGGCGGATGGGCTACAACAGCAGAAGACCCCACCGGGTACCACTCATCTCCACTACAAATAGAGGCTACAAAAATGAGGCTACAAAAAGAGGCTACAATTTGCACAAGCTCACCAAAATTGGACTGTTGAAGACTGGAAAAATGTTGCCTGGTCTGATGAGTCTCGATTTCTGTTGAGACATTCAAATGGTAGAGTCCGAATTTGGCGTAAACAGAATGAGAACATGTATCCATCCTCTGATGGCTACTTGCAGCAGGATAATGCACCATGTCACAAAGCTCGAATCATTTCAAATTGGTTTCTTGAACATGACAATGAGTTCACTGTACTAAAATGGCCCCCACATTCACCAGATCTCAACCCAATAGAGCATCTTTGGGATGTGGTGGAATGGGAGCTTCATGCCCTGGATGTGCATCCCTCAAATCTCCATCAACTGCAAGATGCTATCCTATCAATAAGGGCCAACATTTCTAAAGAATGCTATCAGCACCTTGTTGAATCAATGCCACGTAGAATTAAGGCAGTTCTGAAGGCAAAAAGGGGTCCAACACCATATTAGTATGGTGTTCCTAATAATTCTTTAGGTGAGTGTGTGTATATATATATATATATATATATATATATATATAATCTCTATGTGATGTAAAATAAAATGAGACAAAGACAAATCATTTCAAACTTTTCCGACCTTTAATGTGACCTATAAACTGTACATCTCAATTTAAAAACAAACCTTTTTTTAGGTAGAGGGAAGAAAAAATATAAAAATAAAATAATATGGTTGCATAAGTGTGCACACCCTTTATCTAATACTTTGTTGAAGCACCTTTTGATTTTATTACAGCACTCAGTTTTTTTGGGCTTGAGTCTGTCAGCATGGCACATTTTGACTTGGCAAGATTTTCCCACTCTTCTTTGCAAAAACACTGTCAGATGGCGAGGGCATCTCCTGTGCACAGCACTCTTCATATCACCCCACAGATTTTCAATTGGATTCAGGTCTGTGCTCTGGCAGGGCCATTCCAAAACTTTAATCTTCTTCTGGTGAAGCCATTCCTTTGTTGATTTAGATGTATGCTTTGGGTCGTTGTCATGCTGAAGGTTGAAGTTCCTCTTCATGTTCAGCTTTCTAGCAGAAGCCTGAAGGTTTTGTGCCAATATTGACTGGTATTTGGAACTGTTCATAATTCCCTCTAGCTTAACTAAGGCCTCAGTTCCAGCTGAAGAAAAGCAGCCCCAAAGCATGATGCTGCCACCACCATGCTTCACTGTGGGTATGGTCTTCTTTTGGTGATGTGCAGTGTTGTTTTTGTGCGAAACATATCTTTTGGAATTATGGCCAAAAAGTTCAACCTTGGTTTCATCAGACCATAACACCTTTTCCCACATGCTTTTGGGAGACTTCAGATGTGTTTTTGAAAAATGTAGCCTGGCTTGGATGTTTTTCTTCGTAAGACAAGGCTTTCGTCTTGCAACTCTACCCCATAGCCCAGACATATAAAGAAAACGGGAGATTGTTGTCACATTTACCACACAGCCAGTACATGCCAGATATTCCAGCAGCTCCTTTAATGATGTTGTAGGCCTCTTGGTCCTCCCAGACCAGTTTTCTTCTCGTCTTTTCATTAATTTTGGAGGGATGTCCAATTCTTGGTAATGTTATGTCTAATGCCTTGGAAATTATTTTGTACCCTTCTCCTGACTGATAACTTTTAACAATGAGATCCCTCTGATGCTTTGGAAGCTCTCTGTGGACCATGGCTTTTGCTGTGGGATGAGACTAAGAAAATTTCAGGAAAGACCAACTAAAGCAGCTGAACTTTATTTGGGGTTAATCAGAGGCACTTTAAATGATGGCAGGTGTATGCTGACTCCTATTTAACATGATTTTGAATGTGATTGCTTAAATCAGAACATAGTTACATCCCCAATTATAAGTGCACACTTATGCAACCACATTATTTTAGTTGTTTTTTTTCTTCCCTCCACCTAAAAGATTTAAGTTTGTTTTTAAATTGAGTGGTACAGTTTATAGGTCACATTAAAGGTGGAAAAAGTTTAGAAATAATTTATCTTTGTCTCATTTTTTTACATCACAGAAACCTGACATTTTAACAAGGGTGTGTAGACTTTTTATATCCACTGTATATACAGTCCTGATCAAAAGTTTAAGACCACTTGAAAAATGACAAAAAATCATATTTTACATTGTTGGATCTTAACAAGGTTCTAAGTAGAGCTTCAACATGCAACAAGAAGAAATGAGAGTGAGACAAAAAAAATTTGAGCATTCAATTAATTGAAAATAACGATTAAACTGAAACAGGCTGTTTTTCAGCTGATCCAAATTTTAGGACCACATGCCTTTAAAAGGCCAAATCTGTGCAAAGATGTGGATTTATTGTCATTTTCTGTCAGGTAGTCATACGTTGTGATGGCAAAGGCAAAAAAACTCTCCCTTTTTGAACGTGGTCGGGTTGTTGAACTGCATAAGCAGGGTCTCTCACAGCGTGCCATCGCTGCTGAGGTGGGACGCAGTAAGACAGTCATTTGGAATTTCTTAAATGATCCTGAGGGTTATGGAACAAAAAAGTCAAGTGGAAGACCCAAAAATTTTTTATCAGCACTGAGCCGGAGAATCCAATTGGCTGTCCGTCAAGACACTGGACGATCCTTGACCCAAATTAAGTCCCTTACTGGTGCTGACTGCAGCCCCATAACCATTAGACGGCATCTGAGACTGAAGGGCTTCAAAAACAAAAAACGTCTTCAAAGACCTCATCTCCTTGTACGTCACAGAACTGCTCGTTTGGACTTTGCAAGAGAGCACCAAACATGGGACATTCAAAGGTGAAAGAAAGTTTTATTCTCTGATGAGAAAAAAATTTAACCTTGATGGTCCTAATGGTTTCCAACATTACTGGCATGACAAGCAGATCCCACCTGAGATGTTTACTACGCTCCACAGTGGAGGGGGCGCCATAATGGTCTGGGGTGCTTTTTCCTTTAGTGGAACAATGGAGCTTCAGGAAGTGCAGGGGCGTCAAACGGCCGCTGGCTATGTCCAGATGTTGCAGAGAGCATTCCTCATGACTGACGGCCCTCGTCTGTGTGGTAACGACTGGGTTTTTCAACAGGACAACGCTACAGTACACAATGACCGCAGGACAAGGGACTTCTTCCAGGAGAATAACATCACTCTTTTGGCCCATCCTGCGTGTTCCCCTAGATCTAAATCCAATTGAGAACCTTTGGGGATGGATGGCAAGGGAAGTTTACAAAAATGGACAACAGTTCCAGACAGTAGATGGCCTTCGTGCGGCTGTCTTCACCACTTGGAGAAATGTTCCCACTCACCTCATGGAAACGCTTGCATCAAGCATACCGAAACAAATTTTGGAAGTGATAAACAATAACGGCGGAGCTACTCATTACTGAGTTCATGTTTGAAAGATGGATTCTGTTTTGAGGGTGTTTAGTTTTTTTTTGAAGGTGTGGTCCTAAACTTTTGATCAGCTGAAAAACTGCCTGTTTTAGTTTATTTGTTGTTTTCATTAAATTGAATGCTCAAAAAATGTTTTGTCTCACTCCCATTTCTTCTTGTTGCATGCTGAAGCTCTACTTGGAACCTTGTTAATATCCAGCCATGCTAAATATGATTTTTTGCCATTTTTAAAGTGGTCCTAAACTTTTGATCAGGACATATATATACATATATAGGACATGTATACATATATATACACTCACCTAAAGAATTATTAGGAACACCTGTTCTATTTCTCAATAATGAAATTATCTAGTCAACCAATCACATGGCAGTTGCTTCAATGCATTTAGGGGGGTGGTCAAGACAATCTCCTGAACTCCAAACTGAATGTCAGAATGGGAAAGAAAGGTGATTTAAGCAATTTTGAGCGTGGCAAGGTTGTTGGTGCCAGACGGGCCGGTCTGAGTATTTCACAATCTGCTCAGTTACTGGGATTTTCACGCACAACCATTTCTAGGGTTTACAAAGAATGGTGTGAAAAGGGAAAAAACATCCAGTATGCGGCAGTCCTGTGGGCAAAAATGCCTTGTGGATGCTAGAGGTCAGAGGAGAATGGGCCAACTGATTCAAGCTGATAGAAGAGCAATGTTGACTGAAATAACCACTCGTTACAACCGAGGTATGCAGCAAAGCATTTGTAAAGCCGCAACACGCACAACCTTGAGGCGGATGGGCTACAACAGCAGAAGACCCCACCGTGTACCACTCATCTCTACTGCAAATAGGAAAAAGAGGCTACAATTTGCACGAGCTCACCAAAATTGGACTGTTGAAGACTGGAAAAATGTTGCCTGGTCTGATGAGTCTTGATTTCTGTTGAGACATTCAAATGGTAGAGTCCGAATTTGGCGTAAACAGAATGAGAACATGTATCCATCCTTTGATGGCTACTTCCAGCAGGATAATGCACCATGTCACAAAGCTCAAATCATTTCAAATTGGTTTCTTGAACATGACAATGAGTTCACTGTACTAAAATTGCCCCCACAGTCACCAGATCTCAACCCAATAGAGCATCTTTGGGATGTGGTGGAACGGGAGCTTCGTGCCCTGGATGTGCATCCCTCAAATCTCCATCAACTGCAAGATGCTATCCTATCAATATGGGCCAACATTTCTAAAGAATGCTATCAGCACCTTGTTGAATCAATGCCACGTAGAATTAAAGCAGTTCTGAAAGCAAAAGGGGGTCCAACACCGTATTAGTATAGTGTTCCTAATAATTCTTTAGGTGAGTGTATATGTATATATATATATATATATATATATATATATATATATACACTGCTCAAAAAAATAAAGGGAACACTTAAACAACACAATGTAACTCCAAGTCAATCACACTTCTGTGAAATCAAACTGTCCACTTAGGAAGCAAACACTGAGTGACAATCAATTTCACATGCTGTTGTGCAAATGGGATAGACAACAGGTGGAAATTATAGGGCAATTAGCAAGACACCCCCAATAAAGGAGTGGTTCTGCAGGTGGTAACCACAGACCACTTCACAATTCCTATGCTTCCTGGCTGATGTTTTGGTCACTTTTGAATGCTGGCGGTGCTTTCACTCTAGTGGTAGCATGAGACGGAGTCTACAACCCACACAAGTGGCTCAGGTAGTGCAGCTTATCCAGGATGGCACATCAATGCGAGCTGTGGCAAGAAGGTTTGCTGTGTCTGTCAGCGTAGTGTCCAGAGCATGGAGGCGCTACCAGGAGACAGGCCAGTACATCAGGAGACGTGGAGGAGGCCGTAGGAGGGCAACAACCCAGCAGCAGGACCGCTACCTCCGCCTTTGTGCAAGGAGGAGCAGGAGGAGCACTGCCAGAGCCCTGCAAAATGACCTCCAGCAGGCCACAAATGTGTATGTGTCTGCTCAAACGGTCAGAAACAGACTCCATGAGGGTGATATGAGGCCCGACGTCCACAGGTGGGGGTTGTGCTTACAGCCCAACACCGTGCAGGACGTTGGCATTTGCCAGAGAACACCAAGATTGGCAAATTCGCCACTGGCGCCCTGTGCTCTTCACAGATGAAAGCAGGTTCACACTGAGCACATGTGACAGATGTGACAGAGTCTGGAGACGCCGTGGAGAACGTTCTGCTGCCTGCAACATCCTCCAGCATGACCGGTTTGGCATTGGGAGTCAGTAATGGTGTGTGGTGGCATTTCTTTGGAGGGGCCGCACTGCCCTCCATGTGCTCGCCAGAGGTAGCCTGACTGCCATTAGGTACCGAGATGAGATCCTCAGACCCCTTGTGAGACCATATGCTGGTGCGGTTGGCCCTGGGATCCTCCTAATGCAAGACAATGCTTGACCTCATGTGGCTGGAGTGTGTCAGCAGTTTCCTGCAAGACGAAGGCATTGATGCTATGGACTGGGCCCGCCCGTTCCCCAGACCTGAATCCAATTGAGCACCATCTGGGGACATCATGTCTCGCTCTATCCACCAACGTCACGTTGCACCACAGACTGTCCAGGAGTTGGCAGATGCTTTAGTCCCAGGTCTGGGAGGAGATCTCTCAGGAGACCGTCCGCCACCTCATCAGGAGCATGCACAGGCGTTGTAGGGAGGTCATACAGGCAGCGTGGAGGCCACACACACTACTGAGCCTCATTTTGACTTGTTTTAAAGGACATTGCATCAAAGTTGGATCAGCCTGTAGTGTGTTTTTCCACTTTAATTTTGAGTGTGACTCCAAATCCAGACCTCCATGGGTTTAAAAAATTAGATTTCCATTTTTTTATTTTGTGTGATTTTGTTGTCAGCACATTCAACTATGTAAAGAACAAAGTATTTCGAAAAATATTTGAGCAGTGTATATATATATATATATATACTGTATGGAATCGCTCTCTCACAGGGGTCGGCAATGACAGACTTCTCATCAAAACAGGGTGTTTTCAAGCTCAAACAGTGCTTTATTGGTCACAAAGCACATCACACTTCCAAGTTTGACGTCACTTGGCACCATGAAGTCTGCAGATTCACCTCACAATGTGTAACATCAACACAAAACAACAAAAGTTGCCCGGCTGGGCAATCACAATACCGGATCACTATACAGGGGTCTCCCTAACTCGCCTCTATGTCAGTGTTAACACTGTGACATTCGGCTTTGGTCACACAGCCTCCTAGCTGTGACCAGTGCAACCCACCAGTCCTTCTGGTGGAAGCAGCGGAATACCTTGGGGGGGGGGTTATGGGGGGTATGCTCTGACCTTGTGACACCTCTCTTTTTCAGGTGTCGCTGGGTCCCCCCAAACTCAGGCTTCCTCAGCCTTGTGGCCACCCAGCTGCTCTCCTGGCTGGAACCAAGCAGAGCCTCTGCAGGCTTCCTTCTCAATTTCCTCTAACTCAGGCTTCCTCAGCCTTGTAGCCCTCCTGGCTAGGACCACATAGGCCCTCTCCAGGTCTGTTCCCTGGAGCGAAACTTCTCCTCTCACACACTGAGGATTGCATTATCCCTAAGTGATTATCGCACCTGGCCTCACCTCAGGCCAGGTGATTGTGGGTATATATATATACAGTACAGACCAAAGGTTTGGACACACCTTCTCATTCAAAGAGTTTTCTTTATTTTCATGACTATGAAAATTGTAGATTCACACTGAAGGCATCAAAACTATTTATTATATACATAACAAACAAGTGTGAAACAACAGAAAATATGTCATATTATAGGTTCTTCAAAAAAGCCACCTTTTGCTTTGATTACTGCTTTGCACACTCTTGGCATTCTCTTGATGAGCTTCAAGAGGTAGTCCCCTGAAATGGTTTTCACTTCACAGGTGTGCCCTGTTGGGTTTAATAAGTGGGATTTCTTGCCTTATAAATGGGGTGGGAACCATCAGTTGCGTTGAGTAGAAGTCAGGTGGATACACAGCTGATAGTCCTACTGAATAGACTGTTAGAATTTGTATTATGGCAAGAAAAAAGCAGCTAAGTAAAGAAAAACTAGTGGACATCATTACTTTAAGAAATGAAGGTCAGTCAGCCGAAAAATTGGGAAAACTTTGAAAGTAAGGGCTATTTAAACATGAAGGAGAGTGATGGGTGCTGGCGCCAGATTGACCTGGCCTCCATAGTCACCGGACCTGGAACCCAATCGTCGATGGGTTTTGGGTGAGCTGGACCGCAGAGTGGAGAGCAAACGGGCCAACAAGTGCTAAGCATCTCTGGGGAACCCCTTCAAGACTGTTGGAAGGACCATTCGAGGTGTACTACCTCTTGAAGCTCATCAAGAGAATGCCAAGAGTGTGCAAAGCAGTAATCAAGCAAAAGGTGGGCTACATTGAAGAACCTAGAATATGTACATATTTCAGTTGTTTCACACTTGTTTGTTATGTATATAATTCCGCATGTGTTAATCATAGTTTTGATGCTTCATAGTCATGAAAATAAAGAAACTCTTTGAATGAGAAGGTGTGTCCAAACTTTTGGTATGTACTGTATTATATTATGGATTAACCTCTGAAAGCCCTCACTATTAGGGCTCATGCAGACGGCCGTTGTGCAGCCATTCTGTACATTGGGGACCGCAATTTGCAGTCCCCAATGCACGGGCAACATCAGTGCGGCGGCCAGGATGGATCAAGACTCATTCAACTTGAATGGTCCTTGATCTGTCCACGCCATAAAAAAAATAGAACATGTTCTATTTTTTTGCAGTGAAGAGGCATGGACAGAAACTCCACAGAAGCACTCCGTAGTGCTTCATTGGGCTTTCCGATCCGTGCTTCTCGTTCCGCACCGCACTGCATTCCCGGATTGCGGACCCATTCAGTGAATGGGTCTGCATCCGTGATGCGGGGTGCACACAGCCGATGCCCGTGTATTGCAGACTAGCTGTATGAGGGCCTCAATACAACACTGCATCTAAGGGGTTCAATGACAGGAGGGGGCCGCCTGTCATTGTGCCCGCTACTTACAAAGAAATTAGCTTTCTGACAAAGTAATTCTTTATGAAGCAAATTTCTTTGTGAAGTTCAGCAGAGCAGGCCAAATCAAATTTTTTAAAACTCTGCTCATCTGTACTTTTTTTTATTTTTCCTCTATTCTGATAATTATTTTTTAAATGTATTATTTTTATATTCCAGTGGCGCACAACACATTAAAGATGTGATTGCAGGAGATGGGTCCCAAGCCAGATAAAGATTAAAATAAAGACTCCCACACCACCAAATTGCAATGCTTCACTCTTTATTGTAGGGACTTGAACTTTTTGGCCAGGAGCATTCTTTATTTTTATTTATTGAAAACCACTCTGAGCAGTTCAGTTTTTTGGTTTGGGGTACCTGTTTGTAAGGGTAATTAATCTTAAATTTACAGATTTGAACAGAACTGTTTTAAATGTTCAATTATTTGATTCCAGAAGCTTACTTTTTTTTCAAAATGGCATCAAATAGCATGGGTTAAATAAAAAGTATAGCAATGATTAAATGTTAACTTTGTTGTCCTCTCTAATCATATAAAAATTGTAGTGGGGTCAGAAGGGGAATGGTTTGGCAAGGATAAAGCAATCACAGTAATTGACTGATTATCATTACACTGTAAAAGCAATGATTATAATTATGCATTTATAATGTAATCTAGCAAGCATGCTAAGATTAAATATTTCCAAAGTCCATAAGGTACATTATTTTTATTCTTTCCAAAAGATTTAATAAGCAGACAGTTTTCCACAATCTGAATGCTTAAAAGTAGATTTAATACTGAACATATACATTCTACTCTGAAGCATGACAATGACCTTTATCCATTGATCCTTCAATGTATTGTGGGCCCTGATAATGATTTTTCCACAAATTATTTAACTTTAAATATTTCTGATATTAAATATATTAGAAGATCTTACCAGTTGTGTGGTGCGGACATTACTGGGTACCAGTCCCTAAAATGAAGTTCCATGCTGCTGTCTACTAACTACTCTGGTCCTTCACTTTTTAGCTTTGAGATCTTTAATCCTCCATAAGTGTCATTTTGTGAGTCGACATATAGTATCTAAAAGACATGTAAGAAGAGATCTAAAAAGGCTCATACAGTAACTAGTAAGCAATAAGATGAGTTACTGACATGGAAAGGGGTATTCTAGGATTTTAATATTAAGATTAAGAATGTTTTACCTGCTATTTATTGTTAAATAAAACTGGAAAGACTTAGGGGGTCATTTATCAAACTGGTGTAAAGTAGAACTGGCTCAGGTGCCCATAGCAAACAATCAGATTCACCTTTAATTTTTTAAAGGAGCTGTCCAAATTGAAAGTGGATTCTGATTGGTTGTTATGGGCAACTAACTTTGAATCGCGAATATCAGCAGTACGGGAATTCACGAATATTTTAGAATATAGCGCTATATATTCATAAATTTGAATATTCTTTTTTTTCCACAGTACACATGATTAGGGATGAGCGAACCCGAACTGTATAGTTCGGGTTCGACCGAATTTTGGGGTGTCCGTGACACGGACCCAACCCGAACATTTTCGTAAAAGTCCGGGTTCGGGTTCGGTGTTCGGCGCTTTCTTGGCGCTTTTTCAAAGGCTGCGAAGCAGCCAATCAACAAGCGTCATACTACTTGCCCCAAGAGGCCATCACAGCCATGCCTACTATTGGCATGGCTGTGATTGGCCAGTGCAGCATGTGACCCAGCCTCTATTTAAGCTTGGGTCACGTTGCGCTGCACGTCACTCTGCTGTTACAAGTGTAGGGAGAGGTTGCAGCTGCGACGTTAGGGCGAGATTAGGCAGTGATTAACTCCTCCAAAAGACTTCATTCAGTGATCGATCTACAGCTGTGGATGATTGAACTGCTGCTATTCAATTGCTCACTGTTTTTAGGCTGCCCAGAGCGTTTTTCAGTCACTTTTTTCTGGGGTGATCGGCGGCCACCAAGTCCATTTAACCATCAATAGTGTGGTTATTTTTTGGCTATATCCTACATCAGGGGCAAGCTGCCACCAAGTCCATTTAACCATCAATAGTGTGGTTATTTAAATCTATCCCTAAAAGGGTATATTAGATTCAAGGTGCTGATAGGGTAATTCTCAATAACTTCACACACACACTACTGTGCATATCCAAGTCTAATTCTGTCCGTAAACGTATACCTGTCAACCAGCTCCAAAATAATAGGCCTCAAATTTATATTCAGCTAAATCTCTGGCTATTGCTTTAGCTGGTGAAGTTATATTGTGTCCGTCAAAGCACAGTTTTTGTTCTGGTTTGAAATACAATTCCCAACCTAGCAATTTCCTAAATTAGTGGTTTCTGCTGTATCAGGCCTACTTTAAATCTATCCTAAAAGGGTATATTAGATTCAAGGTGCTGATAGGGTCATTCTCAATAACTTCACACACACGCTACTGTGCATATCCAAGTCTAATTCTGTGTGTAAACGTATACCTGTCACCCAGCGCCTAAATAATAGGCCTCAAAATTTATATTCAGCTAAATCTCTGGCTATTGCTGTAGCTGGTTAAGTTATATTGTGTCCGTCAAAGCACAGTTTTTGTTCTGGTTTGAAATACAATTCCTAACCTAGCAATTTCCTAAATTAGTGGTTTCTGCTGTATCAGGCCTACTTTAAATCTATCCCTAAAAGGGTATATTAGATTCAAGGTGCTGTAGGGTCATTCTCAATAAATTCACACACACGCTACTGTGCATATCCAAGTCTAATTCTGTCCGTAAACGTATACCTGTCACCCCAGCGCCTAAATAATAGGCCTCAAATTTATATTCAGCTAAATCTCTGGCTATTGCTGTAGCTGGTGAAGTTATATTGTGTCCGTCAAAGCACAGTTTTTGTTCTGGTTTGAAATACAATTCCAACCTAGCAATTTCCTAAATTAGTGGTTTCTGCTGTATCAGGCCTACTTTAAATCTATCCCTAAAAGGGGTATATTAGATTCAAGGTGCTGATAGGGTCATTCTCAATAACTTCACACACACGCTACTGTGCAGATCCAAGTCTAATTCTGTCCGTAAACGGATACCTGTCACCCAGCGCCTAAAAAATAGGCCTCAAATTTATATTCATCTAAATCTGTCATTACTGCTGTGCCTGTATTTAGTGTAATACGGTACCTAAATAGATAGCCAGATAGTGTTAGGGTGTCTGTAAAAAAAGGCCTGAATTTGAATTCAATACATTGGGCCAAATAATAATTTTTCTTATTGTGGTGAACGGGTAACAATGAGGGAAACATCTAGTAAGGGACGCGGTACATGGTCGTGGTGGTGTTAGTGGACCCTCTGGTGCTGGGAGAGGGACCGTGGCCGTTCTGCCACAGCTACACGTCCTAGGTGTACCAACTACCTCAGGTCCCAGTAGCCGCCAGAATTTACAGGGAAATTTGGTGGGGCCCAATGCCGTTCTAAGGATGGTAAGGCCTGAGCAGGTACAGGCATTAGTCAATTGGGTGGCCGACAGTGGATCCAGCACGTTTACATTATCTCCCACCCAGTCCTTCTGCAGAAAGCGCACAGATGGCGCATGAAAACCAAGCCCAACAGTCTGTCACATCACCCCCATGCATATCAGGGAAACTGTCTGAGCCTCAAGTTATGCAGCAGTCTCTTATGCTGTTTGAAGACTCTGCTGCCAGGGTTTCCCAAGGGCATCCACCTAGCCCCTTTCCCAGCGGTGGAAGACATAGAATGCACTAACGCACAAGCACTTATGTTTCCTGATGATGAGGACATGGGAATACCACCTCAGCACGTCTCTGATGATGACGAAACACAGGTGCCAACTGCTGCGTCTTTCTGCAGTGTGCAGACTGAACAGGAGGTCAGGGATGAAGATGATGCAGGGGACGATGAGGTCCTAGACCCCACATGGAATGAAGGTCGTGCCACTGACTTTCACAGTTCAGAGGAAGAGACAGTGGTGAGACCGAGCCAACAGCGTAGCAAAAGACAAAGAGGGAGCAGTGGGCAAAAGCAGAACACCCGCCGCCAAGAGACTCTGCCTGCTACTGACCGCCGCCATCTGGGACCGAGCACCCCAAAGGCAGCTTCAAGGAGTTCCCTGGCATGGCACTTCTTCAAACAATGTGCTGATGACAAGACCCGAGTGGTTTGCACGCTGTGCTATCAGAGCCTGAAGCGAGGCATTAACGTTCTGAACCTTAGCACAACCTGCATGACCAGGCTCCTGCATGAAAAGCATGAACTGCAGTGGAGTAAACACCTTAAAAACAAGGACTCACTCAGGCTCCCCCCTGCTACCTCTTTCTGCTGCTGCCGCCTCGGCTTCTTCTGCTGCTGCCGCCTCGGCCTCTTCCCTCCCGCCTCTGGAGGAACGTTGGCACCTGCCGACCAGCAAACATGGGATGTACCACCAAACACCACCACCTGCGTCACCAAGCATCTCAACTATGTCACACGGCAGCGTTCAGCTCTCCATCTCACAAACATTTGAGAGAAAGCGTAAATTCTCAACCTAGCCACCCTCGATCCCTGGCCCAGAATGCCAGCATTTCTAAACTACTGGCCTATGAAATGCTGTCATTTAGGCTGGTGACACACACAGCTTCAAACAGCTCATGTCACTTGCTGTCCCACAGTATGTTGTTCCCAGCCGCCACTACTTCCCAAGAGAGCCGTGCCTTCCCTGCACAAACAAGTGTCCGATAAAATCAAGTGTGCACTGCGCAACGCCATCTGTGGCAAGGTCCACCTAACCACAGATACGTGGACCAGTAAGCACGGCCAGGGACGCTATATCTCCCTAACTGCACACTGGGTAAATGTAGTGGCGGCTGGGCCCCAGGCGGAGAGCTATTTGGCGCACGTCCTTCGCCGCCAAGGAATCGCAGGGCAACATTCTTTGCCTCCTGTCTCCTCCTCCTCCTACTCAGCTTCCTCCTCCTCTTCTTCCACCTGCTCATCCAGTCAGCCACACACCTTCACCACCAACTTCAGCACAGCACGGGGTAAACGTCAGCAGGCCGTTCTGAAACTCATATGTTTGGGGGGAAAGGCCCCACACCGACACAGGATTTGTGGCGGGGTAAAGAACAACAGACCGACGAGTGGGTTGCAGCCGGTGAGCCTCAAGCCCGGCCTGGTGGTGTGCGATAATGGGCGAAATCTCGTTGCTGCTCTGGGACTAGCCGGTTTGACGCACATCCCTTGCATGGCGCATGTGCTGAATTTGGTGGTGCAGAAGTTCATTCGCAACTACCCCGACATGTCAGAGCTGCTGCATAAAGTGCGGGCCGTCTGTTCGCGCTTCCGGCGTTCACATCCTGCCGCTGCTCGCCTGTCTGCGCTACAGCGTAACTTCGGCCTTCCCGCTCACCCCCGCCTCATTATGCGACGTGCCCACCAGGTGGAACTCCACCTTGCACATGCTGGACAGACTGTGCGAGCAGCAGCAGGCCATAGTGGAGTTTCAGCTGCAGCACGCACCGGTCAGTCGCACTGCGGAACAGCACCACTTCACCACCAATGACTGGGCCTCCATGCGAGACCTGTGTGCCCAGTTGCGCTGTTTCGAGTACTCCACCAACATGGCCAGTGGCGATGACGCCGTTATTAGCGTTACAATACCACTTCTATGTCTCCTTGAGTAAACATGATGGAAGAGGAGGTGGCCCAGGAGGAGGAGGAGGAAGAGGGGTATTTTTAGCACTTTCAGGCCAGTCTCTTCGAAGTGAATCAGAGGGAGGTTATTTGCAACAGCAGAGGCAGGTACAAATGTGGCCAGACAGGCCCACTACTGGAGGACGAGGAGGTCGAGGATGAGGAGGAGGTGGAGGAGGATGAGGATGAAGCATGTTCACAGCGGGGTGGCACCCAACGCAGCTCGGGCCCATCACTGGTGCGTGGCTGGGGGGAAACGCAGGACGATGACGATACGCCTCCCACAGAGGACAGCTTGTCCTTACCTCTGGCAGCCTGGCACGCATGAGCGACTACATGCTGCAGGTGCCTGCGCAACGACTGCAGAGTTGCCCACATTTTTAACGTGTGCGGACTACTGGTTTGCCACCCTGCTGGATCCCCCGGTACAAAGACAATGTGCCCACCTTACTTCCTACACTGGAGCGTGATAGGAAGATGCGCGAGTACAAGCACACATTAGTAGACGCGCTACTGAGAGCATTCCCAAATGTCTTATGGGAACAAGTCGAAGCCCAAGGCGAAGGCAGAGGAGGAGCAAGAGGTCGCCAACGCAGCTGTGTCACGGCCAGCTCCTCTGAGGGCAGGGTTAGCATGGCCGAGATGTGGAAAAGTTTATGTCACCAACGCCACAGCTAACTGCAACCACCACCTGATACGGAACGTGTTTAGCAGGAGGCAACATTTCACTAACATGGTGGAACAGTACCTGTGCACACCCCTCCATGTACTGACTGATGGTTCGGCCCCATTCAACTTCCTGGTCTCCAAATTGTCCACGTGGCCAGAGGCTAGCCTTTTATGCCTTGGAGGTGCTGGCCTGCCCGGCGGCCAGCGTTTTGTCTGAACGTGTATTCAGCACGGCAGGGGGCGTCATTACAGAAAAACGCAGCCGCATGTCTACAGCCAATGTGGACAAGCTGACGTTCATAAAAATGAACCAGGCATGGATCCCACAGGACCTGTCCATCCCTTGTGCAGATTAGACAGTAACTACCTCACCTTAACCATATATTATTGTACTCCAGGGCACTTCCTCATTCAATCCTATTTTATATTTTCATTTTACCATTATATTGCGGGGCAACCCCAAAGTTGTATGAACCTCTCCTCTGTCTGGGTGCCGGGGCCTAAAAATATCTGACAGTGGCCTGTTCCAGTGGTGGGTGACATGAAGCCTGATTCTCTGCTATGACATGAAGACTGATTCTCTGCTGAGTCGCTGACATGAAGCCAGATTCTATGTTATGGGACTTCTCTCCTCTGTCTGGGTGCCGGGGCCTAAATTATATGGACAATGGACTGTTCCAATGTTGGGTGACGTGAAGCATGATTCTCTGCTATGACATGAAGACTGATTCTCTGCTGACATGAAGCCTGAATCTCTGTTATGACATGAAGACTGATTCTCTGCTGAGTCGCTGACATGAAGACTGAATCTCTGCTATGGGACCTCTCTCCTCTGTCTGGGTGCCGGGGCCTAAATATATGACAATGGACTGTTCCAGTGGTGGGTGACGTGAAGCCTGATTCTCTGCTATGACATGAAGACTGATTCTCTGCTGACATGAAGCCTGAATCTCTGCTATGGGACCTCTCTCCTCTGTCTGGTGCCGGGGGCCTAAATATCTGACAATGGACTGTTCCAGTGGTGGGTGACGTGAAGCCTGATTCTCTGCTATGACATGAAGACCTGATTCTGCGCTGACATGAAGCCAGATTCTCTGCTATGGGACCTCTCTCCTCTGCCTGGGTGCCTGGGCCTAAATATCTGACAATGGACTGTTCCAGTGGTGGGTGACGTGAAGCATGATTCTCTGCTATGACATGAAGACTGAGTCTCTGCTGACATGAAGCCAGATTCTATGTTATGGGACCTCTCTCCTCTGCCTGGGTGCCTGGGCCTAAATATCTGACAATGGACTGTTCCAGTGTTGGGTGACGTGAAGCCTTGATTCTCTGCTATGACATGAAGACTGATTCTCTGCTGACATGAAGCCAGATTCTATGTTATGGGACCCTCTCTCCTCTGCCTGGGTGCCGGGGCCTAAATATCTGACAATGGACTGTTACCAGTGGTGGGTGACCGTGAAGCCTGATTCTCTGCGTTGACATGAAGACTGATTCTCATGCTGACATGAAGCCAGATTCTCTGCTATGGGACATCTCTCCAATTGATATTGGTTAATTTTATATATTTTATTTTTATTTTATTCATTTACCCTATCCATGTTTGCAGGGGATATTAACTACTTTTTGCTGCCTTTTGCAGCCCTCTAGCCCTTTCCTGGGGGCTGTTTTACAGCCTTTTTTAGTGCCGAAAAAGTTCGGGTCCCCATTGAAGTCAATGGGGATCTGGTTCGGGACGAAGTTCGGGTCGGGTTCGGATCCCGAACCCGAACATTTCCGGGAAGTTCGGCCGAACTTCTCGAACCCGAACATCCAGGTGTTCGCTCAACTTTATTCTTAACCCTTTTATGACCAAGGGTCATTGATGCCACAGTGTTCAGGTCAAAATTTACAAATCTGACATGTGTCACTTTATGTTGTAATAGCTTTGGAACACTTTTATTTATCCAAGCCATTCTGAGATTGTTTTCTCATGACATATTGTACTTCATGATAGTCAAAAATTTGAGTCAATATATTTCACCTTTATTTATGAAAAAAATCCCAAATTTACCAAAAATTTGGAAAAATTCACAATTTTCTAAATTTACATTTCTCTGCTTCTAAACAGAAAGTCATACCTAATAAAATATTTATTACTTAACATTTCTCATATGTCTACTTTATGTTGGCATCATTTTGGAAATGTCATTTTATTTTTTTAGGATGTTAGAAGGCTTAGAAGTTTAGAAGCAGTTCTTAAAATTTTTAAGAAAATTTCCAAAACCCACTTTTTAATGACCAGTTCAGGTCTAAAGTCACTTTGTGGGGCTTACAAAGTGGAAACCCCCCATAAATGACCCGATTGTAGAAACTACACCCCTCAAGTAACTCAAAACTGATTTTACTAACTTTGTTAACCCTTTTTTGTGTTCCACAAGAATTAAAGGAAAATGGAGATGAAATTTCAAAATTTCACTTTTTTGGCAGATTTTCCATTTTATAAAAACAAAATCTTTAACACATCAAGGGTTAACAGCCAAACAAAACTCAATATTTATTACCCTGATTCTGCAGCTTACAGAAACACCCCACATGTGGTCGTAAACTGATGTAAGGGCACACAGCAGGGCGCAGAAGGAAAGGAACGCCGTATATTTTTTGGATGGCAGATTTTGCTGGACTGATTTTAGATGCCTTGTCCCATTTACAGCCCCCCTGATGGCACCCATACAGTAGAAACTTCCAAAAAAGTGACCCTATTTTGGAAACTAGGGGATAAGGTGCCAGTTTATTGGTACTATTTTGGGGTACATATGATTTTTAATTGCTCTATATTAAGTTTTTTGTGAGGCAAGGTAACCAAATAATGGCTGTTTTGGCACAGTTTTTTTTTTTTTTTTACAAGATTCATCTGACAGAGTAGATCATGTGCTATTTCATAGAGCAGGTTGTTACGGACGCAATGATATCAAATATGACTACTTTCTTTGGTGGTTTGTTTCAGTTTTACATAATGAAGCATTTTTGAAAAAGAAATATGTTTTTCTGTGTCCATTTTCTGAATGCCATATGTTTTTTAATTTTTCTGCCGATCGTCTTGTGCAGGGGGCTTGTTTTTGCAGAAAGAGTTGAGGTTTTTATTGGTAACCATTTTTGGTACATAAGATTTTTTGATCATTCATTATTACACTTTATGGGGCAAGTGACCAAAAAATTGGCTGTTTTGGAACAGTTTTATTTAATTTATTTTACAGCGTTTATCTGTGGGGGTTGGTCATGTGACAGTTTTATAGAGCAGATCGTTACGGACGTGGCAATTATCTAATATGTATACTTTTTTTTATTATTTAAGTTTTACACAATAATAGCATTTCTGAACAAAAAAAAAATATGTTTTAGTGTCTCCATAGTCTGAGAGCCATAGCTTTTTAATTTTTTGGGTGTATCATTTTTGCGGGATGAGGTGACGGATTGATTGGTACTATGTTGGGGTTATAAGCCTTTTGATCGCGTGCTGTTGCACTTTTTGTGATGGAAGGTGACAAAAATGGCATTTTTTACATTATTATTTTTTTTATGGTGTTTTATTCGGACGGGGTCTATCATGTGATATATTTATAGAGACGGGCGTTACGGACGCGGTGATACCTAATATGTGTAGGTTTTTTAAAAAAATTTATAGGAAAAGGCTATTTATTTTTTACATTTAAAATTTTTATTTATTTATTTATTTTTACCTTTTATTATTTTCACTTTTTTTTTTTAGCAAGTCCCTCTTGGATCTTCAAGATCCAGTGGGGCTGATGGCTGTACTATACTTTGCAATGCTCTTACATTGCAAAGTATAATACAATCAGATGCCCTGTAGGTGGCAACAGCGGACGCTTTTGCAAAGCGTCCGGTTGCCATGGCAACCATCGGGCGCTGCAATCGCAGCGCGGCAGCCCCAATGGTGGAGAGAGGGAGCCCCCTCCCTCTATTAACCCCATGGATGCCGCTACCGCGGCATCTATGGGGTTACAGCAGAGTGTCAGCATAGAGCTGACACTCTCTGCTGATGGCGGCGGCTCAGGAATGGAGCCGCCGCCATCACACTCAGCAGGGGCACTGGGGGCAGCGCTGGAAGGGGGGGGTTCGGCCGCCAACATTGAGGGAGGCTGGGACAGGAGGAATGTATGGGGCGGGAAGGGGACGGACCGCATCAGGGGCAGGAGGCAGGAGATGAGCGCAGGGAGGCAGGAAAGGGGCACAGATCGGGGGGGCACAGATCGGGGGCACCAAGGGCTTTGGAGGGGAACACTACCCAGATTTTCAGGCTCTGATCTGCAGAGCGCAGATCAGAGCCTGAAACCGGCATTTTTTTTACTGCCCCGATCCGATTGGTTAGCCTGCACAGACTAACCAATCGGATCGATTGCCGGCAAGGGGCCACTCTGATTGGTTAATCATCAATTATCTAACGTCACTGATCACTTTGATTGATACACCTTTATATGTTTGCTGTTCACTTTGTACCAATGCTTGAGAAAGGCTCATGTATGAGCCGAACCGTTGCTCTGTGCCATTTCATGGGTGAATAAAGTTTTTTTATTGACTATTTGGAAAGTCTACCGGAGTGCAGTCCAATTTTTCGTCATATATATATATATATATATATAAAAAAAGAAAAAAAGGGATGGCAGCACCGTCACAATGAAATATAGAAAAAAGGGTGCACAGGCCCAATATGGATAAAAGCCAATCCAACGAATTGTATAAGATGAAAAAGGGCAGCACTCCACTGGATAAAAATAAAACAAACTTTATTTACCCATAAGGCTGTAGCGACGTTTCGGCTCTTACACAGGAGCCTTCCTCAAGCAGAGTGTGCACATAAAAATTCTGAATATATATAGTGTGTACAGCCAATCAAAGCCAATTACAAATCAAGTGAACATAATTAATAAAAAATCTAAATACATAATACATTATACAAATATGAAGCAATAAAACCAACAATGTGAAAACATTAGACCGTGATACATACAGTTGTAAAGTAGTTCAGTGCATATAAATAACACAATACATTTATATTACATAAATCATGTAATAAGTGCCAGCTGTGAATAATTTCATAAAGTGCAAGGTGCTTACTGGTACAGGTGATACACATGATAGACGCAGGAGGGAGGGCGGCTGTCATCCATGTTGACATGTGCGATCCGGCGTACCTGAATCGCCACTGCGCATGCACCTATGACGCATAAACTGTGCTTCCATCTAACCTTAACCACGTCACATGGCGCATGCGCTCTTGAGCTGTAACGCTGGAACGGCCATTTTGGGATAGGGGAAAAAATACCCACTAGATTATAATGTTGCTAAAAGCAACTAGTGTTTACCGATACATTGCAGGCTAGGGGTGACAATGACATATCAAAATGCCAGAGTGTCACAGTGGCTAAGTAGACATAAGGGAGGGTCACACCTACAATTAAAGTGGAACACCCCACCATGACTATAAACTGGCAGCGCATCCGCATGTAAATGCGGGGTTGCGCCGCCACAACAGTCAAAGTACACCCCTTACCACCACACTCTGAGGGTTCTCCTCCTAACACCCGCCGCCATACTTGTAGCGGAATAAAAATAAACAATGCAGAAACAGTTATTTGAGGAAATACACAAGTCTAAGGACCACAAAGTGCATGAGCAGACGCGTCCGGACAACACGATCGCACAGCCCACATGAATGTTACGCCACTTCTCCTTATCCCGAATCCAGTGAGGAATTATCTAAAGGAATAAGAAGGAAAAAAAGGGGGGGGAAGAGAAAAATATTTTTCATTAAAAATATAAATCAAAAACCATGTTTTTGACCAAAGGAGAACTCGCGGAATAAACAGGAATATATGTTTTTGTGCACACAAGTCACATATTTTGCAGCAGGACAGTCGACATTTAAAATACTAAGAGAGAGGGCAAACCACGTAGTTAACCCACTCCAACCCTGTAGTCCACATTAAGACCACATGGTTGCAGGGAATTAAGTGTATAAATCCATTTAAGCTCTCTCTTTTTAGGAGGCCAATTCTGTTGCCACCCCTCCTTGGCATTGGTATATGGTCAATAATATAACACTTCAGATCTTTCTCAGTGTGTTTATGCTTGGCAAAGTGTTTGGAAACTGGTAAATCCAGTCGTTTCTTCCTGACACTAAGTCGATGGTTGTTAAATCGTGTCTTGAAGTCAGTTGTTGTTTCTCCAACGTATAGCAAATTACACGGACAAACAATCACGTATATAACGTGATTGGAGTCACAAGTCAGATAATGCCTTATCTGATATGAGACTCCAGTTTGTGGGTGTACAAAGGACCTACCCTTGATGATATATTTGCAATTTACGCAGGACAAACATGGAAAGCAGCCGACACTGGCACTAGTCAATGTCCGCTGTCTTGTCATTTTTGAGGTTCCTACGTCTGCCCTAACCAATTGGTCCTTAAGACTCTTAGATCTACGGTAGGACATAATAGGGGGAGAATGGAATTCCTTAATGGTATTGAGACAACCACCCAGTATGTTCCAGTGACGTCGAATAATGTTGTTAATATCGACGCTCTGTTCACAGTGGGTGGAGATAAAAGGGATCCTACTAGTTTTCACTTGTTGCACTTTCCTTTTGAGGATGTCGTCCCTATTAAGTTGACCAACCATTTTCTTTTTCTCATACAGCAATTTGGTTGGATAACCTCGTTGCTCAAATTTATGCAGTACTGTGTCAAGCGTACTGTTAGATGTAATGGGGTCAGAGACTATGCGTTTAACTCTCAGAAACTGAGAGTATGGAAGAGATTTTACCATGGATCTAGGATGATTACTAGTGTAAGTCAATAGCGTGTTCCTGTCGGTAGGTTTCACAGACAATTCTGTCTGTATTTTGCCCGCCGACAGGATCACGCGAGTGTCAAGAAACTGCATTTCAACAGGAGAATGCACCAGAGTGAACTGCAATGCCTCATCAACCCCATTTAGGTAGCCATGGAAATCAAAAAGTTTTGGCAGATCCCCCGTCCAGATGAGGAAGATGTCGTCTATGTACCGCCACCACGCCACCATACAAACAAGGATGCATGGAAAAAGAAATATAAAACCACACAAGATGCATTTTCTGTTGACCATGCTTTTTTAGGGGCAAGAGAGATGGAACTGTCCGGAGACAACGCATCCGGCGTGGAGGCCGTAGACACAGGAGATACCAGAAAACAACGCAACAACAAACCCCGACCCCCGGGCCGAAACATGCCGCCCAGGAAGAAATGACGGTTGTTAATCTTTCTTCTAAAAATCTGACTGATGCTCAAGTGAGTGTGCTGAGTAAGGGGCTTTCATTTTGCCCTCAAGCCAATGCAGATTGGTTCGAACTTGATTATGATTTGTGTACTTTTTTTCGTGCCATCAAGTTCACCCACTGTGAACAGAGCGTCGATATTAACAACATTATTCGACGTCACTGGAACATACTGGGTGGTTGTCTCAATACCATTAAGGAATTCCATTCTCCCCCTATTATGTCCTACCGTAGATCTAAGAGTCTTAAGGACCAATTGGTTAGGGCAGACGTAGGAACCTCAAAAATGACAAGACAGCGGACATTGACTAGTGCCAGTGTCGGCTGCTTTCCATGTTTGTCCTGCGTAAATTGCAAATATATCATCAAGGGTAGGTCCTTTGTACACCCACAAACTGGAGTCTCATATCAGATAAGGCATTATCTGACTTGTGACTCCAATCACGTTATATACGTGATTGTTTGTCCGTGTAATTTGCTATACGTTGGAGAAACAACAACTGACTTCAAGACACGATTTAACAACCATCGACTTAGTGTCAGGAAGAAACGACTGGATTTACCAGTTTCCAAACACTTTGCCAAGCATAAACACACTGAGAAAGATCTGAAGTGTTATATTATTGACCATATACCAATGCCAAGGAGGGGTGGCAACAGAATTGGCCTCCTAAAAAAGAGAGAGCTTAAATGGATTTATACACTTAATTCCCTGCAACCATGTGGTCTTAATGTGGACTACAGGGTTGGAGTGGGTTTGCCCTCTCTCTTAGTATTTTAAATGTCGACTGTCCTGCTGCAAAATATGTGACTTGTGTGCACAAAAACATATATTCCTGTTTATTCCGCGAGTTCTCCTTTGGTCAAAAACATGGTTTTTGATTTATATTTTTAATGAAAAATATTTTTCTCTTCCCCCCCCTTTTTTTCCTTCTTATTCCTTTAGATAATTCCTCACTGGATTCGGGATAAGGAGAAGTGGCGTAACATTCATGTGGGCTGTGCGATCGTGTTGTCCGGACGCGTCTGCTCATGCACTTTGTGGTCCTTAGACTTGTGTATTTCCTCAAATAACTGTTTCTGCATTGTTTATTTTTATTCCGCTACAAGTATGGCGGGGTGTTAGGAGGAGAACCCTCAGAGTGTGGTGGTAAGGGGTGTACTTTGACTGTTGTGGCGGCGCAACCCCGCATTTACATGCGGATGCGCTGCCAGTTTATAGTCATGGTGGGGTGTTCCACTTTAATTGTAGGTGTGACCCTCCCTTATGTCTACTTAGCCACTGTGACACTCTGGCATTTTGATATGTCATTGTCACCCCTAGCCTGCAATGTATCGGTAACACTAGTTGCTTTTAGCAACATTATAATCTAGTGGGTATTTTTTTCCCCTATCCAAAATGGCCGTTCCAGCGTTACAGCTCAAGAGCGCATGCGCCATGTGACGTGGTTAAGGTTAGATGGAAGCACAGTTTATGCGTCATAGGTGCATGCGCAGTGGCGATTCAGGTACGCCGGATCGCACATGTCAACATGGATGACAGCCGCCCTCCCTCCTGCGTCTATCATGTGTATCACCTGTACCAGTAAGCACCTTGCACTTTATGAAATTATTCACAGCTGGCACTTATTACATGATTTATGTAATATAAATGTATTGTGTTATTTATATGCACTGAACTACTTTACAACTGTATGTATCACGGTCTAATGTTTTCACATTGTTGGTTTTATTGCTTCATATTTGTATAATGTATTATGTATTTAGATTTTTTATTAATTATGTTCACTTGATTTGTAATTGGCTTTGATTGGCTGTACACACTATATATATTCAGAATTTTTATGTGCACACTCTGCTTGAGGAAGGCTCCTGTGTAAGAGCCGAAACGTCGCTACAGCCTTATGGGTAAATAAAGTTTGTTTTATTTTTATCCAGTGGAGTGCTGCCCTTTTTCATCTTATATATATATATATATATATATATATATATACATTTTTTATTATTTCTTGTGGGCTTTACAATCTTAAAAATCCTTTGAAATACAAAAATGGCAAAGGAATATATTGCAATTTGTATGTATGAGAACATACTGCTGTCAGAGGTGTATAGGTTTTTTGGGGGGGATTGCCCCGGTCTGGCTGTGGGGCCCATTTTTTGGGAACAAAAGAACCGGCTCCAGTCTGTTTTGACTAAGTTTGGCCCAGCTATGTGTAGGCCTTATACTACACCATTACTATTTACCTACTGATGTCTGTCCGGATGAGTTTGGGTGAGCTATGTGTAGGCATTATACTACACCTTTTACCATGTACCTGCTGTTGATACGGTCTGTCCTGATCCTCCTGAGTTTTGTGTAGGCCGTTTACTCCACCATTACCTTTGCCTTCTGCTGCTTTATGTCCTGATTCAGATGAGTTTGCCCCAGCAACCTTATAAGTTAAAATTAATCAAAAACATAACAATATCTAAAAACGAAAGCACACGTTAGAACGTAAAGAAATATTTATTAACAATGTTGAAGAACAAATATGCCTTTAAGGCAACTTTTTCAGTTGTTTATGGAGGTCCAGCAACTCCTGGATCCCCTTGGGGTGCAGCTCCTCCAGCTGATGCACCTTCTTATCCAGATGCCGCTGCTGCTGCTGATGTAACCTCCTTTGCTGTTCCCGTATTATCTTTTTCTGGGAGCTGATCTCCAGCATTGCCCTTTGGTCGGCCTGCTGCAGCTGCATAATTTTTTTACTGTTTAATATTATTTACTGAGTACTGTTAGGATTTAAAAAAAATATTTAAAATTACTTTCAATTAAGATTAAGAGGCAAATAGTGCATTGTGTGTAGTATTTGTTAAAGCACTGGCAATTTACATTACAAATCTTTAGTTATTGATATTTATGATGATTATATTGTTGGTTAGTGATCGTTCAGTATAGTATAATGTTATTTAGTTGTTTAGTTAGTGCTATTTCAGTACAGTATAATTTACAGTATATTTTATTTACTGTATAATTTAATATAGTATTTACTGTAGTTGGTTAGTTCGTGATAGTTATGTAGAGTGTAATGTTATTTAGTTGTTTAGTTATTGTTTTTTATGTAGATTACATAGTTAGTGTCCAGTATTGTTGTTTTCTATTACTGTAATGTGTGTTGTCCCCTCATTTTTAGCTCTTTGTTTCCCTCCTGCCGGTGGCTGGTGACAGCCTCCTCCTCCTCCTCTTCCTCATCAGGAGCTGAAGGGCGGGGGGGGGATTCGGCTGCAGAGAGGGACCAGCCTCTTCGGTCTCCACCTCCACCAATTCGCCAACATCAGGTGGTGGTGGAGCATCTGAATGCTGGCAGGGTCCAGCATGCTCTCCATCCTCCTCCTCCTCCAATGCCGAGACCACAACCACCACCATATCCTCTGTAGAAGGATAGCATTTTTTTTTTAATACAAAATTTACCAAATATTTGATCGCTTGGTATTGCGCTTTTTGTGATGTAAGGTGTCAAAATATGGCTTTTTTGACACAGTTTTTATTTTCTTTTTTTTTACGGTGTTCACCTGAGGGGGTAGAACATGTGATATTTTTATACTGCGGGTTATTACGGACGTGGCGATATCTAATATGTATATATATATATATATATATATATATATATATATACACTCACCTAAAGAATTATTAGGAACACCATACTAATACGGTGTTGGACCCACTTTTGCCTTCAGAACTGCCTTAATTCTACGTGGCATTAATTCAACAAGGTGCTGATAGCATTCTTTAGAAATGTTGGCCCTATTGATAGGATAGCATCTTGCAGTTGATGGAGATTTGAGGGATGCACATCCAGGGCACGAAGCTCCCGTTCCACCACATCCCAAAGATGCTCTATTGGGTTGAGATCTGGTGACTGTGGGGGCCATTTTAGTACAGTGAACTCATTGTCATGTTCAAGAAACCAATTGGAAATGATTCGAGCTTTGTGACATGGTGCATTATCCTGCTGGAAGTAGCCATCAGAGGATGAATACATGTTCTCATATGGTTTACGCCAAATTCGGACTCTACCATTTGAATGTCTCAACAGAAATCGAGACTCATCAGACCAGGCAACATTTTTCCAGTCTTCAACAGTCCAATTTTGGTGAGCTTGTGCAAATTGTAGCCTTTTTTTCCTATTTGTAGTGGAGATGAGTGGTACCCGGTGGGGTCTTCTGCTGTTGTAGCCCATCCGCCTCAAGGTTGTGCGTGTTGTGGCTTCACAAATGCTTTGCTGCATACCTCGGTTGTAACGAGTGGTTATTTCAGTCAACGTTGCTCTTCTATCAGCTTGAATCAGTTGGCCCATTCTCCTCTGACCTCTAGCATCCACAAGGCATTTTTGCCCACAGGACTGGCGCATACTGGATGTTTTTCCCTTTTCACACCATTCTTTGTAAACCCTAGAAATGGTTGTGCGTGAAAATCCCAGTAACTGAGCAGATTGTGAAATACTCAGACCGGCCCGTCTGGCACCAACAACCATGCAACGCTCAAAATTGCTTAAATCACCTTTCTTTCCCATTCTGACATTCAGTTTGGAGTTCAGGAGATTGTCTTGACCAGGACCACACCCCTAAAAGCATTGAAGCAACTGCCATGTGATTGGTTGACTAGATAATTGCATTAATGAGAAATAGAACAGGTGTTCCTAATAATTCTTTAGGTGAGTGTATACAGTAGAATAAATATAAATGGATGATTGACGCTTGCCTGATGCTCAATTTCACGTTAACACTCACAGGTAAATGGTTCCCCTAGCTGTATATTGTTGTACTGATTACCTATACAAACATAGCTGAGCTACAATAGACTCTAATGACACATGTTACAGTGTTCTTGTGTCAAAAGCCATTGAAATCCATTGAAAAAGTCAATTAACATTTTCTTGACATTGTTTACTTAACACGTTAACCATCAAGTTTATCTCAGCTACATCTGTATGGTGGATTAATTAAATTCAATGACCCCCACCTCCCAAATGATTTTTTTTAACTATGTATGTGTGTAGATAATAAAGGAATTTAGCCCTGACATAGAGGTATCACTGGTGTTCTATATGTTATGCTAGATTGATGTTAGAACACATGTTGTACAGATTTCATTTAATCCAGCTCCACCTCCCAAAAAAAAAAAAAAAAAGTGAAAATGGGGGAAAAAACCCCTGAAAGGATCTATTTGTAGGTTTCTGCTTTTGAGGTTTACAGCAGCTGCAGTTGTGCTAGAAGGCACAGCTAGCCTAAGATCATTTTTGATCTTACTGGCAGACTTTGCTACACCCAACACCCTCATTCACAGTCATTGTTATGCTAGGGCACCACTCTGTCCTCTGCAGCACAAATTTGCTCAAACAGGCTGTCGGCCGGTGAGTGAATTAGGGCAAGCCCTTAACTCCACTGTCTCTCAGCATCATGTGAGAAACCTTCTTCTTCCTCCTTAGTGCTTTTTCCTGCCATCAAGAAAATAGCAAACTTCAGCTCGAACCCGGTTCAATTTAAACTGGTTCACTCATCCTTAACCAATACCATTTGTTTTACTGCAAACACCAAGCAAGCCAAACATTTTTTTATAAAAAACAATTTTGACTCAGCTAGAGTCTCTGTCTCCATGATCAACCCTATTAAACCAGACATATAACTTCGTAGGGTTGATCATGCTATTTAAAACAATACCTGTCTTGCCACTGTAGGTGCCGGCTTGTGGAGAAATACATACTTTTATTGTTATGCAAATGAGGATTTGGAACACCAAGAGTCAGGCTTCAGCGGTTTAAGCACCGCTACAGAGACATCCCTGGTGCTGACTACATATGCCTCTAGAGCTGTAAACACCCCCACTCCTTAGATTTAAAGTGTTAAACATCATATCTGGAGCTGAGTTCTCGTGCCTGCACAGATGGAATCAAACAAGGTGCCAGGGTCATCACTGTAGCAGTGCTCAAACTGTTGAAGCCCACCACTTGATGCTCCAAATCCTAATTTGCGTTATAATAAAAGTACACATTTGTCCACAACGCTGGTGCTTTTAGTGGCAAGACAAGTATTGTTTCAAAAAACATGATTGACCCTACCAGGCTATATGTCCGGTTTATCATGGTAGGTTTATCATGGTGAAATAGGTTCTTTAAATTACAGAAAAAACACTTGCAATTTGGCTAGTTTCAATTATAATCTGTATACCAGATATGTAACTTTTCATTTATAGTCCTCATAATAAAATAACAGACTCCTTATTGTCCGAGAGTCAGAATATGAGTGGGTATAGTAATGCAACCAGCAGTAACAGTACCACCTGTTCAGCCAGTAGTAGTAGAAGAAGCAGCAGGCCACAGATATCACTTGCTTCTGATAGGCACCACATTATTACTGAAGACAAAGACGATGAGATTGTGGACTGGATGGCTCACTCCTCCTCTAAGTCACACTAGGGTAATGTTGAGGTCTATGTTTAGACTGCCTTAAGAAGGAGGTTCAGAGGGAGGTGCGGGACCCCATGCATAGCTCTGTTGGTGGTAGTGGTAGTAGTGGCACTTTTAGCCTCTGTGGTGGTGGGGGCAGTGGTAGGCATGGTGACATGGTGACAATAAAATATCACAGTGTGATAAAAGTGGTAAAGATGATGATAATTGTGTGTCAGACAGAACTTGGAAGCTAGATCAGGGAATCAGGAGAAGGTAAGATCCGAGGAAGAGGGTGATAGTAGAGGCAGCAATAAAGATTAGAGGCAAAATACTGCCAGAATCTCCCCCAAAAAACTGTCAGGATCAGATCTGTTTCTATTATGGTCAGCTCAGGGACTGGTGATGCCGCTCATACTGTGGGCACAGACTCAAAACATGCCAGCTTGGCTGAATCTAGCTCTGTCCGAGTACAGTATCTCCAGTCTGCCAATTTTTCTCCACAGTGCCAGCAGACAAAAGTATTGCTGTATGCACGGTCTACAGGATGAAAAAAAGCCTTGGTTGTTCAAACATAAACGTAGGCACCATGGCTCAATTACAGCACATGATAAGGCATCACCAGATCCTGGGAAATATAATTGACCACCAGCTCTCCGAACAAGAGTGTCCTCCTTCTCCCTCTCTCTCCTTTGCAGCAGTCAGGCCAAAGCCATATGCAGTACAGTGTCCTTGTTATTGTCATTATCACTTACTGCTTTTCCCACTCAGACTACTCCTCATCCTACTCCTACTCCTCTCCATTGACAGCCATTTAAAGAGTGGCCAGGACACAACTCTATGCATTCAACAACATGATGTGCACGCTTAACTTCTATCTGGCGAAGTTGCTGGTGGTACAGTCAATGCTGTACCACTTAGTTGATTCTGTTGCCTTTAGGCAACTAATGGCACGTGTTGTACCTCTCTGCAAAATACCTAGCAACCATTATTTCTCAAATAAAGCTATCCCTGCCTTTTATTGTCATATTGCCGAGAACATGGGCAGCTTCTTGAATTTCTTGCTGTCTGTCAAGGTGTATGCTATCATAGACACCTGGAGCAACTGTTACAGAAGGGACAGTACCATCTTTCATGGCTATCTGGGTAAATGTTTTTCGCAGCAGCAATTAGGCCGAGTCCTATTGATACCGCCATATTTGTGTCGATCTGGTTCTCACACCAAGTGCTTATTCGCCTCCTACACATCCTGCTCAATGGACATCCTCCCACCCCCAACAGAAAAGGGGCAGAGTGTAGCTTCCACTGTACCTCCCTTCTATCATATGTGTAAAGTAAAGCGTTGCCATGCTGAGTTGGAATAGATGAGCCTGGGTGAGAGTAGCCACACAGTCGATCAGTTGATGAAGTGCATCAAGCAGCGAACATCCTACTGGCTGTCTTCCCGTCAATGCCAACTGGGCAAGGCGGTCAGCAATAATAGCAGGAACATCACATGGCTGTGTTGCTTTTGGGGTAAATAACACATGCTCCCTGCATGAAGCACAATGCACATGATAATATTAGTGGTGTGACATTTTACAAAAAGTACCGTGGCATGCAGAAGGTGCTGGCCATGTCCAGACTAAATGCTGTTTGATCACTAATGTTCTCTAACAAACTTCTGAAGCCTTCACAGAAAAGCTGTAGTTATACTGAGAACAAAATATGCAGAGGTGGACTCTTTTTACAATTAGGTGATTTCTAAAAGCAATTGATCACACTGGATTTTATTTAGGGTTATCAGAGTACAGGAGGCTGAATACAAATGCACACCACGCTTTCCAGATTGTTATTTAAAAAAATTAAAAACCATGTGTCATTTTCTTTTCACTTCACACATTCATGCTACTTTGTGTTGGTCTATCACAAAAATTGACCAATAAAATACATTCAAATTTGTGGGTGTAACGTGAAAAATGTGGAAAAGTTCAAGGGGTATGAATTATTTTTAAAGGCACTGTATGTCAGAGAGAGAGAGAGAGAGAAATAAGAGACAACAATTATGAGTCCTAGGGGACATTGGAGTATCATATACCAATTTTCAGGTCAATTGGAGCACTCTTGATTTGTGTAGAATCAATTTGGACCTGAATAAAATGGAACATGAATTGACTTTCAAGAAACTCGTTCATCCCTAGACTACAGCAAAACTATATTATTTTTAGACTTTTAGAGGATTATAAAAAATGTGTTGAAGATCATGATACTCATGTATGTTTAACGCTATAGTCCTTGCTCAAAATCATAGTAGTGCATTTATGAGTATTTTAATGAAAAATACCTGGAAGAGATGTAAAGTGAAAGTTTTGAATATATATTTCATATAAAACATAAAAGAAAAGTTGAGCTGTTGGATACTTTTAAAACTTATAACACTCAAAAATCTTTTTTCTCCTTGGCAAATATGGATGGATTTCTGTGTAACTTTTGCTATTACACGTTTGTTGGTTATACTGTCTCCCTAATACACTACACTGGATGCTTGTACAGTGAAAAAGCACCCTGCCATTTCCCGGCCGTTCTGTGCACGGGCACCATCAGTGCAGTTTCCGCAGACGGATTCACACCCATTCAACTTGAATAGGTCCATAATCCATCCAAAATTCGGATCGAAGTCCACTTCGGACACGTTGATTCGCTCAACACTAGTAGCTGTCATACAACTACCTGCTGTAATAGGAATTAAATGCAGAAGTGGCACAAACAGCAGAAGCAAGAAAAATATTGCTTAGTTAGTGGACACAAGGATTCAGTGGCAAAGTTAAGTTTTCCTTTTTGGCTAAATGTAAGTCTAGGGCGATGTTAGATTAACCTCTTCCCGACCAATGTGGCACTTGTACGGCGCTGGCCGAGACTTTAATATCTACGACCGGTGGTAATGTCGATCAAAGACTTTTTACTTCTCAGATGACCTGGTCAAATGTGACCATGGCATCTGGATATGCAAAAACTCAGAAGCGCGCGGTGAGGATCGGAGGAGATGGAGTGTGTGTGGCAGCCTCTGTATTCCTGAATGATACAAGGCTGATGCATATTAGTTCTTATGGAGACCCTGCCTGTGGTATGGCTCCGTAACAACATAGTAAAATCCTCATAGACTCAAATGCTAATGCACTGGAGTCTATGAGAATAGCAAAAAGTGTAAAAAGAAATAAATATGAAAAATAAAAGTAAAAATACATAAGCAGCATTGCTGCATGTGAAAACGCCCATACTATTAAAATATCAAAAAGGTTTATCAGATTTGGCAAACAGAAAAACTGAAAAAAATTCTAAATGGCCTATTAACTGTTTTATTTGGTCACTGTATGTACAGTACAGACCAAAAGTTTGGACACACCTTCTCATTCAAAGAGTTTTCTTTATTTTCATGACTTTGAAGGCATCAAAACAATGAATTAACACATGTGGAATTATATACATAACAAACAAGTGTGAAACAACTGAAAATATGTCATATTCTAGGTTCTTCAAAGTAGCCACCTTTTGCTTTGATTACTGCTTTGCACACTCTTGGCATTCTCATGATGAGCTTCAAGAGGTAGTCCCCTGAAATGGTCTTGCAACAGTCTTGAAGGAGTTCCCAGAGATGCTTAGCACTTGTTGGCCCTTTTGCCTTCACTCTGCGGTCCAGCTCACCCCAAACCATCTCGATTGGGTTCAGGTCCGGTGACTGTGGAGGCCAGGTCACCTGGCGCAGCACCCCATCACTCTCCTTCATGGTCAAATAGCCCTTACTTTCAAAGTTTTCCCAATTTTTCGGCTGACTGACTGACCATAATTTCTTAAAGTAATGATGGCCAGTCGTTTTTCTTTACTTAGCTGCTTTTTTCTTGCCATAATACAAATTCTAACAGTCTATTCAGTAGGACTATCAGCTGTGTATCCACCTGACTTCTCCTCAACGCAACTGATGGTCCCAACCCCATTTATAAGGCAATAAATCCCACTTATTAAACCTGCCAGGGCACACCTGTGAAGTGAAAACCATTTCAGGGGACTACCTCTTAAAGCTCATCAAGAGAATGCCAAGAGTGTGCAAAGCAGTAATCAAAGCAAAAGGTGGCTACTTTGAAGAACCTAGAATATGACATATTTTCTGTTGTTTTACACTTGTTTGTTATGTATATAATTCCACATGTGTTAATTCAAAATGTTGATGCCTTCAGTGTGAATCTACAATTTTCATAGTCATGAAAATAAAGAAAACTCTTTGAATGAGAAGGTGTGTCCAAACTTTTGGTCTGTACTGTATGTATTAACTGTTTTTATTTGGTCACTTCACCTCCCACAAAAAATTAAATAAAAAGTGATCAAAAAGTCATACATACCCAAAATGGTATCACTGAAAAGTACAGATCGCCCTGCAAAATATTAGACCTCACACAGCTCCGTACACATAACTACAAAAAGTTATAGGGGTTATAATTTGGCAAAATTTGGAATGAAAAAAAATATATTTTTTTTGAGGTTTTTATTTTTTTCAGTTTATGATGACATACTTGTATGAGGCTTTGATTTTAGTAGACCACTTGTTCTTAAGGTACCATTTCTGTGTACAGACAGTAATACATTTATATTAATTTATGGTTTCATATAAACGCAAGAAAAATATGTTTCCATATGTTTTATTTATTTATTTTTTAAAGCATTCATCATAATTCACCTTAATTATTGTAATGGAAGAGGTGGATACTGTTAGGTATATACCCAGAATCTCTATATAATATTAGCAGAATATTTATATATATACAGTACAGACCCCTTCTCATTCAAAGAGTTTTCTTTATTTTCATGACTATGAAGGCATCAAAACTATGAATTAACACATGTGGAATTATATACATAACAAACAAGTGTGAAACAACTGAAAATATGTCATATTCTAGGTTCTTCAAAGTTGCACACTCTTGGCATTCTCTTGATGAGCTTCAAGAGGTAGTCCCCTGAAATGGTTTTCACTTCACAGGTGTGCCCTGTCAGGTTTAATAAGTGGGATTTCTTGCCTTATAAATGAGGTTGGGACCATCAGTTGCGTGTGTCCAGACTTTTGGTCTGTACTGTATATATATATATATATATATATATATATATATATATATATATATATATTCATACTAGCAGAAGGACCCGGCTTTGCACGGTTATATTTCATCTATTTCATTTAATGTTTGTGTGTGTCGTTAAAATATATCGACAGTATCCCCCATAACAGTGACATCTACAGCACCCAGGCCCTTAACAGAGACCTCCACAGCCCCCCACCCCTTAACACTGACTCCCCCCTACAGTGCCCCACTTCTTTAAAATGGGATCTCCACAGCAGCCCATCCCCTTAACTTTGACCTTCACAGCAGCCCGCCCCTTAACAGTGAGTTTCACAGCACCCCACTCCCTTTACAGTAACCTCCCCAGGGGCCCACCCCCTTAAGAGTGACCTCTACATCACCCCACCCCTTAACACTGACCTCCATAGAGGAACGCCCCCTTATTTGTCACCTCCACTGTTCCCTGCCCCCTTAACAGAGAACTCCACAGCACCCATCCCTTTAATGGTGACCACCACAGTACTCTGTTCCCTTAACAGTGACCTCCACAGTACCCCGCTCCCTTAACAGTGATCTCACAGTACCCTGCCCCCTTAACAGTGACCTCCACAGTATCCACCCCTTTAACAGTAACAGAGGCCTGCCCCTTAACAGTAACATCCACAGTGAACGCCCCTTTAACAGTGACCTCCACAGCATCTGCCCCTTTAATTGTGGCCCCTGCCCCCTTAACAGTGACCTCAACAGCGCCCTGCCCCTTTAATGCTAAGGCTACATGACATGTGTTGCGTGACATTTTGCCTCAACAATTTTTATAATGATAGAATATGGTGTTGCACTGTGACATGCGACAGGCTGCGACTGTGACACGACAGTCGCAGAAAATCCATCCAAGATGGATTTTTCTGCGACTGTCGCTTCACAGTTGCAGCATGTCGCAGTGCAACACCATAGACTATGATTATAAAAATTGTCGTGCGACATCAATGTCGCAAGACACATGTAGCAGTGTAGTTGTTCTCTATGTGTCGTGTGACTTATTGTCGCACAACACATGTCGTCGTGTAGCCCTAGCCTAAAGCTGACCTACAGCAGTGAACAAAAATGGCTGGGTTGTTATGGAAACCTGGAGTAAAACTGTGTGTTTGTGGAGACTAAGGGCCGGCGAGCTTCTATTGGCTGATAACGGACATGTGACAGTGTGTATGGCAGTTGGGATATGAAGAGAAAGACTTGCAGGCTTGTATAATAATAATAATAATAATAATAATAATAATAATAATAATAATAATCTTTATTTATATAGCACCAACATATTCCGTGGCGCCTTACAATTCAGGGAGTTCATGTACAAACAGTTATAAATAACATAGCAAAAGACAAGTCGATTATTACAACAAGAGGAATTAGGGCCCTGTTCGCAAGAGCTGACAATCTATGGGGGGATTATATTCGCTAATGCAGGTAATTTTTGGGGAATATCTCAGTAAGTCATAGAGAGCTGAGACCTGGTCAAAAACCTTCCCGGACATCTGATGTACCTGTGTGCCAATTTTGGTGAAGATCGCTACAGTCGTTTGGTCGTGCATAAAGAACAGACAGACAGACGTTGGGACAAACAGAAACTAATTATTATAATATAATATATAATATATATATAAATATACAGTTGCAAGAAAAAGTATGTTAACCTCTTTGGAATGATATGGATTTCTGCACAAATTGGTTATAAAATGTGATCTGATCTTCATCTAAGTGACAACAATAAACAATCACAGTTTGTTTAATCTAATAAAACACAAAGAATTAAACCATGTTTTTATTGAACACACCATGTAAACATTCACAGTGCAGGTGGAAAAAGTATGTGAACCCTTGGATTTAATAAATGGTTGAACCTCCTTTGGCAGCAAAAACTTCAACCAAACGTTTCCTGTAGTTGCAGATCAGACGTGCACAACGGTCAGGAGTAATTCTTGACCATTCCTCTTTACAAAACTGTTTCAGTTCAGCAATATTTTTGGGATGTCTGGTGTGAATCGCTTTCTTGAGGTCATGCCACAGCATCTCAATTGGGTTGAGGTCAGGACTCTGACTGGGCCACTCCAGAGGCATATTTTCTTCTGTTTAAGCCATTCTGTTGTTGATTTACTTCTATGCTTTGGGTCGTTGTCCTGTTGCAACACCCATCTTCTGTTGAGTTTCAGCTGGTTCTCCTGCAAAATGTCTTGATAAACTTGGGAATTCATTTTTCCTTCGATGATAGCATTCCGTCGAGGCCCTAACACAGCAAAGCAGCCCCAAACCATGATGCCCCCACCACCATACTTCACAGTTGGGATGAGGTTTTGATGTTGGTGTGCTGTGCCTCTTTTTCTCCACACATAGTGTTGTGTGTTTCTTCCAAACAACTCAACTTTGGTTTCATCTGTCCACAGAATATTTTGCCAATACTGCTGTGGAACATCCAGGGACTCTTGTACAAACTGTAAACTTGCAGCAATGTTTTTTTTTGGAGAGCAGTGGCTTCCTCTGTGGTATCCTCCCATGAAATCCATTCTTGTTTAGTGTTTTACGTATTGTAGATTCGCTAACAGGGATGTTATCATATGCCAGAGACTTTTGTAAGTCTTTAACTGACACTCTAGGATTCTTCTTCATCTCAATGAGCAGTCTCCGCTGTGCTCTTGCAGTCATCTATACAGGACGGCCACTTCTAAGGAGAGTACCAGCAGTGCTGAACTTTCTCCATTTATAGACAATTTGTCTTACTGTGGACTGATGAACAGCAAGGCTTTTGGAGATACTTTTATAACCCTTTCCAGGTTTATGCAAGTCAACAATTCTTAATCGTAGGTCTTCTGAGAGCTCTTTTGTGCGAGGCATCATTCACATCAGGCAATGCTTCTTGTGAAAAGCAAACCCATAACTGGTGTGTGTTTTTTATAGGGAGGGGCAGCTGTAACCAACACCTCCAATCTCATCTCATTGATTGGACTCCAGTTGACTGACACCTCACTCCAATTAGCTCTTGGAGATGTCATTAGTCTAGGGGTTCACATACTTTTTCCACCTGCACTGTGAATGTTTACATGTTCAATAAAAACATGGTAACATTTAATTCTTTGTGTGTTATTAGTTTAAGCAGACTGTGATTGTCTATCGTTGTGGCTTAGAAGAAGATCAGATCAAATTTTATGACCAATTTGTGCAGAAATCCATATAATTCCAAAGGGTTCACATACTTTTTCTTGCAACTGTATATATGTATTTTATTTATATATATTTATGTTTTTTTTGTTTGTTTTTTAATTGCTAGATTGTTTATCCCATAGACTGTAATAAATTACCATAAGGGGCACCAAGGCATCTGAAGGGTTAACTATCTGATCTGTGTTATTGCAGATCACAGACATTAACTCTGAGTGTCTGCTGTTTAAAACAGAAGAAACCTGGCGGCAATGGCACTCAACATCCACCGTACATACATACAGGTGCAGCTTGATGGTTAAAGCGTTAATTAAACAATGGCAAGAAAACGTTAACTGACTTTTTCAATGGATTTCAATTACTTTTGTCACGAGATAACCAAGATAACACTGTGACATACACACGGCGACAGTCGCAGCACCAGTCTGTTCAAAAAAGGATCTAGGTCCTCCACAGGTAATTATAGACCTATAGGCTTGAAAAGTATAGTTTGTAATTGGATTGAAAACTGGCTGAAGGACCGTGTCCAGAGAGTTGTGGTCAATGATTCCTATTCAGAATGATCCCAGGTTATAAGTGGTGTACCCCAAGATTCAGTGCTGGGACCTCTATTATTTAATTTATTTATTAATGATATTGAGGACGGGATTAATAGCACCATTTCTATTTTTGCAGATAATACTAAGCTATGTAGAACTGTACAGTCTATGGAAGATGTCCATATACTACAAGCTGACTTGAACACTCTGAGTGATTGGGCGTCAACTTGGCAAATGAGGTTCAATGTGGATAAATGTAAAGTTATGCATCTTGGTAGTAATAATCTCTGTGCTTCATATGTCCTAGGTGATGTAACACTGGGAGAGTCACTTATAGAGAAGGATTTGGGTGTCTTTGTAGATGGTAGATTTAATAACAGCATACAATGTCAATCAGCTGCTTCTAAGGCCACCAGGATACTGTCATGCATTAAACGAGGCATGGATTCGCGGGGCAGGGGTGTAATACTACCACTTTACAAAGCGTTGGTGCGGCCTCATCTGGATTATGCATTTCAGTTCTGGGCACCCATCCATAGAAAGGATGCACTACAGCTGGAAAAAGTACAGAGGAGAGCGACTAAAATAATAAGGGGCATGGAGGGTCTTAGTTATGAAGAAAGATTAAAATTGAATTTATTTAGTCTTGAGAAGAGACGTCTAAGGGGGGACATGATTAACCTACACAAATATATAAAAGGGCCATACAAAATATATGGTGAAAAACTGTTCCATGTAAAATGCGCTCAAAAGACAAGGGGGGACTGCCTCCAATTGGAGAGGAAAAAGTTCAGTCTCTGGAAGAATGGTGGAATAGACTTCCTCAGGACGTGGTCACAGCAGGGACAGTGTACAGTTTTAAAAAGGGTTTAGATGAATTCTTAAAAGTAAACATCATTAATGCTAATGAAAACGTGTAGAAATCTGAGTGTCAATTACTTCTGGGATTCGCATTCCCACCTATCCCTTAGTTGAACTTGATGGACTTATGTCTTTTTTCAACAGTTTTAACTATGTAACTATGTAACATGTGTTATCAGAGTAAATTTTAGATCGCCTAATAGTGTCAAGCAAATTGAAGGTGACAAAGTTGAATTCGATCAAAATTTCAGGAAAAATTTGATTTGTCATGAAACCAAGTTTCCTTGTGCTTCATAGTAAAGAATAGTTTTTTTGTTTTCCTTAAATGGCACCTACATATGTTACAAAGTGAAAGTAAGAAGCTTGGGACAATGAGGTCAACCATAATTCCGTGCAGCCAGCCAATATGCAGATAGCGATCCCCTATGATGTCCCATATCTATAAAAGCTTCATCCCGCACGGTCTCCTCTATTTCACTGTGAACTGAGCATAAAGAGAGACGTGCAAAGCGCTAGGGACAGTGTTTCAGAAGTTTTTAATTGTAGAATATTGGCTAGGGACAATGTAGGGAGATCGTAGGGAGAGCATATGGAGGGCATAGGGACACTGCAGAGACAGTGCAAGCTGAGTGTAATCACTCTGTGCATCTTGTTCACCTGCTGCGCCATTCATACTTAATCTGTTCTGTTATACATGGACTTACTGTGCATCAGACTCAGTATCAACAAATGGTCTAATATGTACAGTACAGACCAAAAGTTTGGACACACCTTCTCATTCAAAGAGTTTTCTTTATTTTCATGACTATGAAGGCATCAAAACTATGAATTAACACATGTGGAATTATATACATAACAAACAAGTGTGAAACAACTGAAAATATGTCATATTCTAGGTTCTTCAAAGTAGCCACCTTTTGCTTTGATTACTGCTTTGCACACTCTTGGCATTCTCTTGATGAGCTTCAAGAGGTAGTCCCCTGAAATGGTCTTCCAACAGTCTTGAAGGAGTTCCCAGAGATGCTTAGCACTTGTTGGCCCTTTTGCCTTCACTCTGCGGTCCAGTTCACCCCAAACCATCTCGATTGGGTTCAGGTCCGGTGACTGTGGAGGCTAGGTCATCTGGCGTAGCACCCCATCACTCTCCTTCATGGTCAAATAGCCCTTACTTTCAAAGTTTTCCCAATTTTTCAGCTGACTGACTGACCTTCATTTCTTAAAGTAATGATGGCCACTCGTTTTTCTTTACTTAGCTGCTTTTTTCTTGCCATAATACCAATTCTAACAATCTTTTCAGTAGGACTATCAGCTGTGTATCCACCTGACTTCTCCTCAACGCAACTGATGGTCCCAACCCCATTTATAAGGCAATAAATCCCACTTATTAAACCTGACAGGGCACACCTGTGAAGTGAAAACCATTTCAGGGGACTACCTCTTGAAGCTCATCAAGAGAATGCCAAGAGTGTGCAAAGCAGTAATCAAAGCAAAAGGTGGCTACTTTGAAGAACCTAGAATATGACATATTTTCTGTTGTTTCACACTTGTTTGTTATATATATAATTCCACATCTGTTAGTTCATAATTTTGATGCCTTCAGTGTGAATCTACAATTTTCATAGTCATGAAAATAAAGAAAACTCTTTGAATGAGAAGGTGTGTCCAAACTTTTGGTCTGTACTGTATGTATTTATACCCCTGCTGCGTCAATAATACATAATCTGTGTTAAACCTGCGTCCTGTGCCTGCGATTCTGTCTCCATACGCAGACAAGGGCGCTGGGCTTCCTAAGTTCTCCCCACTGCTGTGCGCCATGCTGACAGGCGCGGGCAGCGAGATTCTTAGCTGTGGTCTGTGCTGATGCTGCCGCCATTCCTCTCCTGGCTCTGAGCAGAGCTTGCTCTCTATTTGTTTGCAAATAGGATGTGTTCAAGCATGTCTCTCCTATTTATGTGAGGCAGCATGCACACACCCTCTATCTTCCCGAGCCTATGTCTAGTCTGCAGAATGTATTTACAGGCGCCTCCTTCTACAGGAAGACACCTGAACAACTTGGTCACTAGCTTGTCTAACCCTATTGAATGAAGGTGTTTAGTGTGTTTCCGCTTTAATGTGTACCATACCCTGATTTGTGCTTAAACAGACTTTGCCTATTTGCAGCCTGAGCTACGTTCTGTTTGTCATCCGGTTCCTGAAGTCTTCCACCTATCGGCAAGACGTCTTGAAAATGTCAAGGAAAATGTGCATGTGCTTCCGCCATTCTTACCATGCAAAACGTGCCCTCCTTTAGCTGTAAAGGCAGAATGGTGTTCCCCTACCTAACCTCATAAGGGACTTTTACACACAATTGGAACTCCACGCTCCACATGTTGGACCAACTATATTAGAAGAGAAAGGCCGTGACCGATTTCTTGATGATTTAAACGGACAGAACTATTCCCAATGTAACTTCTACGTTAGACAGTGGCAGCTAAAGTGTGAGACCTGCCATTTGCTCATTCATTTTGAGGAGGCCACATAATCTGTCAGTCGCCAGGACTATGAGATGAATTATGTCATTCCCCTCTTTCACGTACTGGAGGGGATGCTAATAAATCTTACTGGCGAGGGGACAGAAGATGTGGTGCCTACATCTCACAGCCACCTGGACAGGCTGAACTGGCACAGGATGAGGATGAGGACGAGGAGGACATAAACGCCCTGGATTTCTATACACAACAAGGTGGTTTATCTGTCCAAGTGACAGGAGATGAGCAGGAGGAGCAGGAGGAGTTTGAGGAGCTAGATGACGACAATGAAGAAGATGAGGAAGACCCTGACAGACTGTGGCAGTACAGTATGCAGTGGAGATGGAGGCAGGGAGTCCCTCATAGTCCCCTGTGCAAATGGCCAGATGCATGTTGAGCTGCTTACATAGTGACTAGTGTTGATCGCGAATATTCTAATCGCAAATTTTTATCGCGAATATCGGCACTTCGAGAATTCGCGAAGATGTAGAATATAGGGCTATATATTGGTAATCGTGAATATTGTAGATTTTTTTTATCAGTTTCCTCCATTCTTGCTTGTGGGCCAATGAGAAGGCTGAAATATCTTTGTCAGAGCTTAGCAACATCCCTAGCAACCAATAGGAAAGTTGCCTACCCCTTTACTATATAAGAAACTCCCCAGCAGCCATTTTCTACAGTTTTGCAGTTCTGAGAGAGAGAGAGCAGTGACATTGCTGTGCTCTGTGCTTTCATCTGGATCCTATTCCTTATCCAATTACATTATATAGTTAGTTAGATAGCTCATATATATAATACAGATAGTTAGTGGAAGACATTCAGTGTAGTATAGATAGTGATATAGTGCAGCTGGTTCCATGCAGGGTGTTAGGTAGTGTGATAGGATTTAGTGTTTTTCTGCTGTCCATAAATACATGCTACATACATAGTGCTGTGATGTCACAACTAGTGATAGACAAACATCGGCCGGGACAATTCGCGAACGCGCGTTTGTGATCAAATGTTAGCGAACCGCGCGTTCGCAGCGTGCCCCATTCACTTTAAAAGCAGGCGAACCTGAAAAACCTTCAGGTCATATTTGCAGCCAGCAAACACTTACTAGAAGTAAACAAATAGTCCCACAACATGTACAGTGATATACCAGAGGGGGATCATTGGCAAAAATTCCCACAAAAAATATATTATTTTAATTAGGGGCCATTTTTAAGCCTCTTAAAGGGAAACTCTCAAAAATGTGCCCTGCTGGAGCCTAATTTTTTTTTATTTCCTTTCGGTTTGATGTATACAAATGTGCAGCACTCCACGTTTTGTATCCTGCAGAGTCCATAAAAAAAATGCATACGTTAACAAAAAAAAAAATTCTACCATGGAACTGTATGGTGAACGGACGCCACTGTACGGCATCAGTCTGAGGAATTTGTTAATACATAAATTTTTGGTATGCATTAAATGGATGGCAAAAATAGGATGTGAACCCAGCCTTAGTGTCAGAATAAGCACCAGTACACAGCGGAGCAGCGTGGCAGAGATGGGAGGCCGCCATGTACTGACAGAGCGCTACCTGGTCCTGGTGGTCAGGGATGAGGACTGTGTTTCCCAAGGATCATTTTCTACTGGGAAATACAGGGCACAGTATAATACACTAGAATCTATATAATATAAAGATATTATCCCTACCCCCGAATAATAATACAATTAGGAGGTCATTTACTATATAGAAATACGTCTATGTTAGTCGTATTTCTGACACAGATTGTGGCGCAAAGGTCCTTAGCACCGCAATCTGCATATTTTTCCCGCTCATGCCAGGTCTAAAAAAGGATGGCGTGGGCAGGGAAAGGGATACAGTTATGGCCATCCAGTTATTGGATACCACCGCCAAACATTAACCGGATAACAGCTCTGTACAGTGACCGGATAACACCGCCATACTGTGACAGGATAAAAGGGTATAAGAGGGCACAGTACAGGGAATGACTAGAGGCACTGCACAGGGTGTGGTAAGATGGCACAATGCACCCTGCACAATACCCTATAAGGGGGCACAGTACGGGGTGAGGAGCACAGTACGGGGTGGGGGGCACAGTCGCATGACCCCTTGACATTAGAAGATCCTTATGGTGAATGAGGTTCATACGGCACCATAATGAGAGGCAGAGGAGTGAGACAGGGGTGTGATTATGTGGCTACAGATAAAAAATGGCCCCCATTCACTTTAATGGCAGAGGAACCTGAAAAATCTTCAGGTCACATTTGCAGCCACTAATTACTTACTAGAAGTGCACAAATCATCCCACAACGTAGACAGTGACATACCAGAGGGGGATCAATGGCAAAAATTCCCACCAAAAATATGTATTTTAATCAGGGGCCATTTTTATGTGTCTTAAAGGCAAAAACTCTCAGAAATGTGTGCTGCTGGAGCCTATAAAAAATGTATTTTAGGCCACGGGAGTGCAGGCCCCAAACATTAGGCTTTCACCGGACAGAAAACATCAAGTGATTATGTGGCTGGAGGTATATTAGATGGTCATTGGTTATCAATTTTACTGCAGGCCAGTGGAGTACAGGCCCCAAACATTAGGCATTTACCGGACAGAAAACATCAAGTGATTATTTGGCTGGAGGTATATTAGACAGTCAATGGATAGAAATTTTACTGCAGGCTAGTGGACTATAGGCCCCAAAAATGATTTATTCACTGGACAGAAAACATCAAGTGATTATGTGGCTGGAGGAATATTAGAAGGTCTTTGGATAACAATTTTACTGCAGGCCAGTGGAGTACAGGCCTCAAACATTAGGCATTTACCGGACAGAAAACATCAAGTTATTATGTGGCTGGAGGTATATTAGACGTTCATTGAATATCAATTTTACTGCCGGCCAGTTCAAATATATGTCAAATACATATGTTTAAAAGAACTAAAAATATAAAATTGGATTAAAAAAATGGCTAACAAAATCCCCCCTCTTGAATAAACCCCAAATGATAATAGGTGAAATTCGATAACATGTGGTTATAACAGGTGTTGAATTCCCCCGAGGCCCCAACAATTAGGCATTCACCGTACAGAAAAGATCACGTGATTAGTTGGTTGGAGGTATATTAAAAGGTCAATGGATATCAGTTTTACTGCAGGACAATGGACTACAGGCCCCAAAAATTATTCATTCACCATACAGAGAAGAACAATTGTGATTATGTGGCTGGAGGTACATTAGCCGGTCACTGTATAACAATTTTACTGTTGGCCAGTTAGATTATAGGCCCCAAAAATTATGCATTCACCGTACATAAAAGATCAAGTGATTATGTGGCTGGAGGTATATTGGACGGTCATTGGATATCAATTTTCCTGCAGGCCAGTGGAGTATAGGACCCAAACATTAGGCATTCACCGGATAGAAAACATCAAGTGATTAGTTGGTTGGAGGTATATTAGACGGTCATTGGATATCAATTTTATTGCAGGCCAGTGGACTACAGGTCCCAAAAATTATTCATTCACCGTACAGAAAAGAACAATTGATAATGTGGATGGAGGTACATTAGGCGGTCACCGTATAACAATTTTACTATTGGCCAGTTAGATTACAGGCCCCAAAAATTATGCATTCACCGTACATAAAAGATCAAGTGATTATGTAGCTGGAGGTATATTAGATGGTCAATGGATATCAATTTGACTGCAGGCCAGTGGACTAGAGGCCCGAAAAAGAATTCATTCACAGTACAGAAAACATCAAGTGATTATGTGGCTGGAGATATATTAGACGTCATTGGATATCAATTTTACTGCAGGACAGTACAAATATATGTCAAATACATATGTTTAAAAGAACTAAAAATATAAAATGGGATTAAAAACATGGCTAACGAAATCCCCCCTCTTGAAAAAGCCCCCAATGTTAATAGGTGAAATTCAATTAAACGTGGTCGTCACTCCTCCAAGATCCATGCCTCATTCATTTTTTTTAAATGTGAGGTAGTCCACACTGTCGTGAGCTAGGCGAGTGTGCTTATCGGTCACGATCCACCCTGCTGCGCTGAACGTCCTTTCGGACAGGACACTCGAAGAGTTGCAAGCCAATAGTTCCATGGGAAATTGTGACAGCTCTGGCCACAGATCAAGCCTGCACACTCAGTAGTCAAGGGGTTCCTCGCTTCTCAGAGCATCCACATCGGCTGTTAACCCGATGTAGTCGGACACCTATCGATCTAGGCATTCCCTGAGGCTGGATCCGGAGGGTGGCTGTCGATGGGTTGACTACAAGAATGATCTCATATCCGAAGTGACTAACACATCTTCAAACTGCCCTCATCTTGCATGTGCTGTAGGATTGGTAACCGCAACTGTTTCTCTGTGGGTGGAAATTCCTCTGCCAGCGCCCGCAAAAGCAGAATGCAGCATCTCTCGAAGCAAGGCCTGGAAATGCTGCATTCTGACAGCCCTCTGTGATGCTGGTAACATGTCTGCCATTTTGTGTTTGTACTAAGGGTCTAAGTACGTTGCCACCCAGTACTGGTCCTTGCCCTTTATGCTTTTTATACGGGGTCCCTCTTCAAACACTGGAGCATGAAAGCGGTGTAGCGGCCTGGCTCCTGCTCATCGCCCAGGTGAATGTCTCCCTCGGTCTCCTCTACCCATCCACGGATCCCCAAAAACTTTAAGGCCTGCTCTTCTTGCTCCTCCTACTCCTCATCCTCCCCCAGGGCACCATCCTCCTCTGACTCCTATTCAGACTCCTGCTGACTTGTCTCAGATGGAGTAGCCCCCCCTGGGTATTCATTCAGCATTGCAACTTCCTTATCTTCCTGCTCCTGCTCCTCGACAGCTAAATCAAGGACACAACGCAATGCATGCTCCAGAAAGAAGGCGTAATGTACGATATCACTGATGGCACCCTGGCTGCGACTGACCAGTTTGGTGATCTCATCAAATGGCTGCAGAAGTCTGCATGCATCACGCATGAGCAGCCACTGGCGCGGTGGGAAAAAAAAACAAGCTCCCAGAACCTGTCCTGCCGTAGAGTATGTACAGGTAGTCATTAAAGCACGTTTTTGCTGGAGCAGCTTATCAAGCATATACAAGGTGGAGTTCAAGCGCATCGGGCAGTCACAAATCAGACGTCTGACGGGCAAGTGGTGTCGCCGCTAAACATCAGCAAGGCGAGCTATGGCCGTGTAAGATCTTCTAAAATGGCCAGATTTTCCTGGCCTGCCGCAAGACATCCTGGACCCTGTGGTATTTGGCAACGAATCACTGCACGATGAAGTTCATAATGTGTGCCATGCACGGCATGTGTGTAATTTTTCCCTGTTTCAGAGCGCTCAGCAGATTGGCACTGTTGTCACACACCACTTTACCAACTGTCAAATTGAGCGGGGTTAGCCACAGATCAGCCCTCGACCGCAGAGCTGAAAGGAGTGCGGGACCGATGTGGCTCTTGGCTTCCAGGCACAACAGCCACAGCACAGCATTGTAATGTTTCATCTGGAACGTCAAATAGGTTCTGTAGAGCTGGGGGGGTGCAGCGGAAGAGGCGGTAGCAGTGGAAAAGGAGGAGTCAGCCAACAAGGAGACGGAGGATGGAGTAGGAAGAGGAGAAGAAGAGGCACCCCTGCATTAAATCCGTGGCGGTAACACCAAATCCACACTGGTGCCACGGGTTGCATGCTTGACAGCCGTCAGAAGGTTCACCCAGTGGGCAGTAAAAGTTATGTGCCTTTCCTGCCCGTGGTTGCTAGACCACGTGTCTGTGGTCAGATGTATCTTGGCACCGACACTGTGTCCCAGAGATACATTCACTTGCCACTGAACGTGGCCATATAGCTCTGGGATGCCCTTCTGGGAGAAATATTTCCTTCTGGGGACCTTACATTGCGGTGTGCCAATGGCCACAAATTTTCTAAAGGCCTCCGAGTCCACCAATTTATATGGCGGCAGTAGTAGGCGGGCTAGCAGTTCCCCCAAGCTGGCGGTCAGCCGTTGGGCAAGAGGGTTATTCGGCGTCATCAACTTTTTAAGTTTTTCTAACATTTGGGCCACGGAAGCCTGCCCTTTGCTAAATGAGCGCGACGATGTCACAGTGGGAGGTGGAGTGGAGGACAAATGGGAGGAGAGAGAAGGAGAAGAGGCAGGACGTAGAGCGCCGGGAGTGTGGCTTTGTGGGTTCTGACGGTGTTGCTGTGGGCGCGGTGGGCGCGGTGATGGGAGGCCAGGTGCCTTCTTAAGGCGGTCGTCCCTAGGTGAGTGTTGGGCTTACCGCGACTTATGCGTTGACAGGACAGGCTGCAGATGGCAACACTATTGTCATCAGCTGACACATTAAAAAAAGTACCGGAGCCAAGTGGTGGCGTCCTGGGAGCGCCAGATGTGATAACGCATGATGGATGGCTCGCTCCAGATGCATTTGCAGTCTGCTTTTTGCCTCCTGTGCACTGCGAGTTCTGCCTGCTTCTCCTCCGTCTCCTCCCTATCTGCTGCTCCATCTCTCCCTCTGAATTCCCCTCCTCTTTCTCTCTTGTGGGCACCCACATGACACCCATCGACACATCATCATCGTCACCTTTACCACCACTGACATTAGAGATCTCGGAGTAGGCAGCAACAGCGGGGACAACCCTCCTTGGGCTGATCTGGGTACTGTCGTCAGACTGCTGGGTGGCGGCCGTTTCAACCTCCTTTTCCTCATCCGATGCCAAGAATGGCTGCGCATCGGTAAGGTCTGGGAATGGATTGGAAAATAAATCCTGTGACTCGAGTGGAGGGGCTATGGTGGTGGTGGTGGTGTCTTTGGGGGTGCACACAGCAGAGAGTGAGGAGGGTGCAGATAAAGAGGATGAGGAGGGTGCAGAAGCGGAGGCTGAGTGAGCCACTCAACCAACTCTGGTGTGCCCTTTGATGTTATCGCACGCGCCTTCTCCAACTTCCAACTTAGGCTACAACCTGGTGCTCCTGCCCGACCCCTACCATTCCTGCGGAGCGGTCTGCCTCTTCCTCTGCCTGTCATTTTCTAAATTACCCTCTGCCTAAGTCCGTAGAGAAGAGCAGTATTTGTGAAAGAAGGTATATTGCAGCCTTCAATCAGTATTTGGTGAAAAAAGGTATATAGTAATAGCACCCCTCAATCAATATTTGGTGGAAGAAGGTATATAGCGCCCCTCAATCAGTATTTGGCGGAAACAGGTATATGGCACCCCTCAATCAGTATTTTGTGGAAGCAGGTGTATCGCAGCCCTAAATCAGTATTTTGTAGAAGCAGGTGTATCGCAGCCCTCAATCAGTATTTGGTGGAAGAAGGTATATAGCACCCCTCAATCAATATTTGGCAGAAACTAGTATATAACACCCCTCAATCAGTATTTGGCAGAAACTAGTATATAGCACCCTCAATCAGTATTTGGCAGAAACAGGTACATAGCATCCCTCAGTCAGGATTTTGTGGAGGAAGGTATATTGCACCCCTCAATCAGTATTTGGCAGAAACAGGTATATGGCACCCCTCAATCAGTATTTTGTAGAAGCAGGTGTATGCAGCCCTAAATCAGTATTTGGTGGAAGAAGGTATATAGCAATAGCACCCCTCAATCAGTATTTAGTGGAAGAAGGTATATTGCACTCCTTAAACAGTATTTGGCGGAAACAGGTATATAGCACCCCTCAATCAGTATTTGGCGGAAACAGGTATATGGCACCCTTCAATCAGTATTTTGTGGAAGCAGGTGTATCGTAGCCCTCAATCAGTATTTGGTGGAAGAAGGTATATAGCAATAGCACCCCTTAATCATTTTGTGGAAGAAGGTATATAGCACCCCTCAATCAGTATTTGGCGGAAACAGGTATATGGCACCCCTCAATCAGTATTTTGTGGAAGCAGGTGTATCACAGCCCTCAATCAGTATTTGGTGGAAGAAGGTATATAGCGATAGAACCCCTCAATCAGAATTTTGTGGAAGAAGGTTTATGTGCCCCTCAATCAGTATTTGGTGGAAACAGGTATATAGCAACCCTCAATCAGTATTTGGCGAAAACAGGTATATGGCACCCCTCAATCAATATTATGTGGAAGCAGGTGTATCACAGCTCTCAATCAGTATTTTGTGGAAGAAGGTATATGGCACCCCTCAATCAGTATTTGACCGAAACAGGTATATAGCACCACTCAATCAGGATTTTGTGGAAGGAGGTATATTTCAGCCCTCAATCAGTTTTTTTGGGGGCAACAGGTATATCAAACCCATTGCAATTAGTTATTCCAAAGGTGTTTGTCCCTCTATCTAGCTGTGGTATCGCAGCAGAACCGCACACAACTGCTGCACAATACAAATACATTATAATATAATTTCAATGTTAGAAAGTATATTATAAGTATATCACACCCCTCTATATCACACCTATCGATAGCACACCTATACCAGTCTTTAAAAGGACTTTTGTCCCCCTATTAGCTAGCATTTGGTGTCCCTAACTGTCCCTGCTCCAAAATGCAACCTCTCCCTACACTGATAATGTAAAATGGCTGCCAGATCGGGTTCTGTTATAGGGTTGGGGGTGTTTATGTGCTGAAACGTCTCAATTGGCTGTTTTGTCCCACCTGATGGATGTGTCATGGGTCAAAGTTTGGCACTATTCAAAAAAATATGGCACGTGCGAATATCGCCATATGTTTGCATGTTCAGCGAATCGCGAGCGAGCAAAGTTTGCCGCGAAACGACCGCCAGGCGAAACGAAAGGCCATTTCTAGTTACAACAATGCTTAGTGCACCAATTAGTAATATCTTCTCAGACCTGATAAAATGTGATGTTGCATGTATTGCGCAAAAAATATGCGCATCATTAGTGCCGCTTTGCACAATCGCAAAAATAATCACTGGAGATTACGAATTCTAGAATTTGCTAATTTATTGGGAATATTAGGCAAAAAATTCATGAAATATCGTGAAAAAAAAAATATTACCTATGCCGCTCATCACTAATAGCGACAGCCGCATTATCACCATTCAGCAGAAGGATGACTTCTGGCTGTCCACAATGTTAGACCCTTGCTACCAGTCAAAAATGAGGCTCTTTTTACACCTTCTGAGAGGGATGAAAAACTCAATAACTATCAAGACATCCTTTGTAGATGGTTGATCACTGCCTACATGCTCCATCACTCATCCTCACAAAGGTCTAAGCGGTGGGGGGGCCCCTTGAGCTCAGGCTACACTGCCATGACTGCTAGAGTTGGGTGGGGGGCAGGAGCAGCACCAGCTTCATCAGCAGCAACTTAAGTCTTAATTCTCTGATTAGCAGTTTTCTTCAGCCACCAACTGAAGATACCACCCAGCAGCAGCAGGATATAGAGCAAAACCTGAACCAGCAGGTGGTGGCATATTTGGACTGCACCCTGTCACTCCAGATCCCCTGGACTACTGAGCAGCCAAACTTGAATTGTGGCCGTAACTGGATGAATTTGCCCGTGACAAGCTTTCCTGCCCGCCAGTAGTGCGGCATTAGAGTGGGTGTTAAGTTCGGAGGGTGGCATAGTTTCTCCAAATAGAACTCACCTTTCAATACAAAATGTGGAGAGACTAACCTTTATAAAGATGAATCAGGCGTGGATCAACCAGGATTTCCAGACACTGGTGCTTGATGCAACATACTAGATCATTCTGGCAGTAATGATCTGACTGTAGTGTGCTGCCACACCAGAACAGTGTGACAAATGGCCTGTTACTTCTGCCCAAGTGCTGCTGCCACTGTTCTGATACTGCCACCCGTCTAATGCCACACGCATGCTGCCTCTACTGCCATCTACTCCTTCTGTGATCTGCCACTATTTTGTGCATTTACTGCCACTGCTCCCCCCCCCCACTCTGTTCTGGGGCCACTATTGTGACTCTTAATGCTGTTGCCACCCTCTTCACTCTGTTCCAGGGCCAGTATTGTGACTATTCATGTTGTTTCCACCCTCACCGGTCTCTTACAGGGCCATTAGTTTCCCCGTTTAGCCATTTTATTTGGCCGTTTATTTTTCTGTTCTTGTGATCTGTCAGAAGAACAAAAAAGTAACAAAAAAAAAATGGGTCCTTTCATTTGAGCGTCCATAAGGCCTTCATCACACAGTCAGTATTTTGAATCTGGATTTGATCATTATTTGGAAGCCAAAAGAAGGAGTGGGTCCAAAACACAGATGACATGCTAATATTTTCATTACATTGTATATGTTTTGGACACAGCCTTACTGCTGTCATAGGGACACTACTTGAATCTTGGGCCACGGTTAAGTCCACAATAAATTAGACCTGGTGCTAACATTGACCTGTAAGGCCTCATGCACATGACCGTAGTGTGCATCCGTGGCCGTTGTGCCGTTTTCCGTTTTTTTTCGCGGACCCATTGACTTTCAATGGGTCCGTGGAAAAATCAGAAAATGCACCGTTTTGCAGCCGAGACCATGATCCGTGTATCCTGTCCGTCAAAAAAATATGACCTGTCCTATTTTTTTGACGGACAACGGTTCACGGACCCATTCAAGTCAATGGGTCCGTGAAAGAACACGGATGCACACAAGATTGGCATCCGTGTCCGTGATCCGTGGCCGTAGGTTACTTTTATACAGACGGATCCGAAGATCCGGCTGCATAAAAGCTTTTTCAGAGCATGGTGATGGGGACGCTTCAGGTTAGAATATACTAAAAGAACTGTGTACATGACTGCCCCCTGCTGCCTAGCAGGTGCTGCCAGGCAGCAGGGGGCAGCCCCCCCTGTAGTTAACACATTGGTGGCCAGTGTGGCCGGCCCCCCCCTCCCTCCCTTGTAGTTAACTCATTGGTGACCAGTGCGGCCGGCCCCCCTCCCTCCCCTGTAGTTAACTCGTTGGTGGCCAGTGGGCCCCCCTCCTCCCTCCCCTGTAGTTAACTCGTTGGTGGCCAGTGGGCCTTCTCCCCTCCCTCCCCCTCCTAATTAAAATCTCCCCCCTATCATTGGTGGCAGCGGAGAGTACCGATCGGAGTCCCAGTTTAATCGCTAGGGCTCCGATCGGTAACCATGGCAACCAGGACGCTACTGCAGTCCCGGTTGCCATGGTTACTTAGCAATTTGTAGAACCATTATACTTACCTGCGAGCTGCGATGTCTGCGTCCGGCCGGGAGCTCCTCCTACTGGTAAGTGACAGGTCATGTCACTTACCAGTAGGAGGAGCTCCCGACCGGACGCAGACATCGCAGCTCGCAGGTAAGTATAATGGTTCTACAAATTGCTAAGTAACCATGGCAACCGGGACTGCAGTAGCGTCCTGGTTGCCATGGTTACCGCACTGGCCACCAATGTGTTAACTACAGGGGGGGGCTGCCCCCTGCTGCCTGGCAATACCTGCCAGGCAGCAGGGGGCAGTCATGTACACAGTTCTTTTAGTATATTCTAACCTGAAGCGTCCCCATCACCATGGGAACGCCTCTGTGTTAGAATATACTGTCGGATTTGAGTTTCACGATGTAACTCAAATCCGACGGTATATTCTAACATAGAGGCGTTCCCATGGTGATGGGGACGCTTCAAGTTAAAATATACCATCGGATTGGAAAAAACTCAGATCCTATGGTATATTAACTCCTGACTTTACATTGAAAGTCAATGGGGGACGGATCCGTTTGAAATTGCACCATATTGTATCAACGTCAAACGGATCCGTCCCCATTGACTTGCATTGTAATTCAGGACGGATTTGTTTGGCTCCGCACGGCCAGGCGGACACCAAAACGACTTTTTTTTCATGTCCGTGAATCCTCCAAAAATCAAGGAAGACCCACGGACGAAACAACGGTTACGGTTCACGGAAAAACGGAACCCCGTTTTGCGGACCGCCAAAAAATACGGTCGTGTGCATGAGGCCTTAGGCTGAGTTTATACTTCAGTTATTTGGTCAATTATTTCCATCACTTATTGTGAGGCAAATTAAGGAACCAAGCCTACTCTCAGACTAGGTATCATGAATAGATCTGTACCTGTTCTGTGGTTTTGAACTGCTTTGAGCTGACAATAACTGATGATAATTATTAATAACTAAAGTGTAAACTAAGCCTAGTAGTGACACACAGTCATTCTACAGCTAACAGAATAGGTTCAAAATCTTGTGTATGCACTGCCACAACTTTTTTTTCTCCACTACTTGATTGGCACTGCCTTCATGTCCTTATTTTGTTCCACTAAAGAGTCAGTGGGAAACAGTTCCTGCAGGGGTGCCCAGCATTTTTCTTTTTCTTGGTTTACTGAAGGCTGCTGTATGCTTTTCCTTTGATTTAGCTAGGAATTAGTTAGGACTGTTGGTGGCCTGAACAATGATATGAACTTCCATATATGAGACCTGCCTTTCACAGTAACTGTTTTGCTGAGCTATCCACTTAGTGCTATTTGTTTTTGGTTTTGTCCAATGGTATAATTTTTATTTTATTTTTTTCACAATAGAAATATGTGACTACACTTGAAACCAGTTCCATAGGGCAGCAAAGTGGCTTAGTGGTTGGCACTGGAGCCTTGCTGTGCTGGGGACCTGGGTTCAAATCTGAATACAGACTTCATCTGCATGGAGTTTGTATGTTCTCCCTATGTTTGCATGGGTTTCCTCTGAAACACAGAAAACATTCTGATAGGGAATCAAGATTGTGAGCCCCTACTGTGGAGAATTACTGATGACATTGTCTGTAAAGAACTGTGGAATATGTTAGAGCTATATAAGCTAAAGAAATAAATAGTTTGGCAAAATCAGGCTGTCACACTTACAACCAAATAATGCGCTGTGACATGGAAGTGAAACAATTGGTTCTGTGTGGCAAAAAAATAAAAAAAAATACATTACAATCACAAAAAATGGTCTGTTTTCCCCATTCTTGTCCATGAGCAGTTCCATGATATTGCAGCTTTTTCCATCTATTGTGTCTAGTAAAAAGCAGACCCATTTAATCAGTGACATCACCTTTAAATCCAGTATCACACTGTTGAGTTTTTGAAGCATTTCTATTTTTAAAAAAAGGCAAAACAAAACTATTGTAGAATGACACACACAACATTTTCTTTTTCTTTCCTACAGAACAGAGCGAAAGTATAACTAATCCCCAAAGCTAACTATAGAACATATAATAAAAAATAGAAAGATAAAAATCTATAGTATGACTGCTTTACCTTGACCTGTTATGTAATAAACTCATCAATACGGTTAAGTGCATAGATTTCAGAGTGCTCCTACTCAGTTTTTACCTTGAATCTGTTTCTAGATCAATATATGTTTGTGTAGTGTTTCAGGCATCTCAGGTGTTATGAAATGTGTCATTCCCTTTAAACATGTACTTTATGTTTAAAAATAGTATATATAATTGGGTTTTTATTTTATTTTTTCATTTGCATAGGATACTAATAGTATTGTGTTTATCAATAGATCTTGTAGTCAAGTTTTCTAGTTATCCAGTCACCAACATTTTCTGTGCTCAAAACATGTACCTGAGAAGATACAGAACTGTAATGAGTTTGGTCATGTATTCATATGGCTTCACCTTCAGTGTAGCCTAGGGTCATGTTACATCACATAACAGTCACATCTACAGTTTGAACAAGCAAAACTGACTACTTTACCTTTGATTTAAAAGCTATGTTGCCCCCCATGATCATCTGAAAAGTCTGAACTGACACCATGTGTACAAGAAAACAGAAGCGTGTACAAAATAAAATCAATCAGACAAGCTTGAGCAATTTAAAAGGAGTATCGACCACTTGTGCCCTTCTTGACCTAGCCTAGTGCCATCTAATAGCAAATGATGAAAATAAAACATCACATATCCTTTTAGCTGAAATCAAAAGCCTGTGACAGAATTCCATAAAACAGAACATTAAGGAAGGTCACAATCTTAAAGGTCCAGCAATACTAGTGTGTAATATTTGTGATTTACTAATAAGTATAATAGGTTTAATACTTAAGACCTGGAAAAGTACAGTAGTATAAAATACTGTATATTATTTCAAACGGATTAGGTGAGAAATAGAAAAAAGTGATAAGTGCAGGTTAACTGTTTATGTAAATCTATTCTTGATAAAAAGTAAATTTGAAATAATATTGATTTAGACTTTTAGTACATATTTACTTCATTTGTTACTGGGGAATCTAAAATATAGTAATTGTTATGACGTGACTATATAGAAGAAGTGTATGGTGAAGAGAAGGGTTCACGTTTCTTCCCTTCTGTGTACTCTCTGACTCTGGGGTTCTCCTGCTTGATGACAGTTAAGGTGCTAAGGTTTTGAGGTGCAAGGCAAGGTCTCGCTTTTCATGACACCAACATTTTGCAGTGTTACACTTTACATTGCAAGACCCCCAAAAAACGACATGGTTGACATACAAAGGGTGTTACAAATGTGGCAGCAATAAATGCATATGCTGCAATTTTATGAATGTGTGTCAATCAAATGGCAGCAAAATGGGATTTAGAGCATTGCAAGTGCTCTGCAAACAAATGTGGATAGGGAAATGACTTAAAATAACATAAAATACGTAAAAATAAAAATAAAATAATCTTGATCTAGGAGGAGGAGGTCCATATGTAGAAGGTTGAGGAGGCGGTGGATGTGGTGGTGTAGGTAGAAGTGGCGGTGGAGGAGAAGGAGGTAGCCAACACTGGTTTTTGTTTTTGTTTTTAATTTTATTTGTTCAAATTTGGGTAGACCCCAAAACAATTGGAAATATAAAAATAAAAAAACAAAGAGAAAGTGCGCTGGAGTACAATGGCTGAGTGAGGCCGGTATACATGTCTATTCTGCACAAGGTATGGACAAGTCCTGTGGGATTCCTGCCTGGTTCATTTTAATGAACGTGAGCTTGTCCACATTCGCTGTGGACAGGCGGCTGCACATCTCTTTGATAACCGCCTCCTGCCGTGCTAAACAATCATTCAGACAATACACTGGCTGCAGGGCAGGCCAGCACTTCAAAGGCGTAAAGGGCAAGCTCAGGTCTTGTGCCCAATTTGAAGACCCAGAAGTTGAAGGGGCAGACCCATCAGTCAGTACGTGTAAGCATGTACATACATACTGCTCCACCATGTCGCACATCCTCTGTTTGCGGGATGGCAGGTGGCACTGTCACTCCAGAGGGGGATGAAGAGGCCGAGACTCCAGCAGAAGAGAAAGCAGGAGGAGGCAGAGACCTTTCTTGGTTTTTGAGGTGTCTACTCCACTGCAGATAGTGCTTTGCACTTAGATGCCTGGTCATGCAGGTTGTGCTCAGGTTGAGAACGTTTATGCCTTGCTTAAGGCTCTGATTGCACAGCGTGCAAACAACTCGTGTCTTGTAGTCGAACATTGTCTGAAGAACTCGCCAGGGAACTCCTTGGAGCTGGCTTTGGTGTGCTCAGTCCCTTGGTGCGGTGGGCAGTAGCAGGCATACTGTCTAGGGAACGGCCGCTCCGCTTTTGCATCCTGCTCCCTCTTTTCCTGTGCTGGTGACTCTGTGCGACCACCGCCTCTTTCTCCGATCTACACAGGTCACTCGCATGACCTTGATTCCATGTGGGGTCGAGGACGTCATCGTCCTCCACATGATCTTCCACCCAGTCTTCACCCCTGCCCTCCTTGTTGGTCTGCACACTGCAGAAAGCCACAGCAGTTGTCAGAAGAGACTGCTCCATGACTTGGGGCTATGAATGCTTGGCTGATTTGCAAGGGGGTGAGATGAAAGACTGATGGCCATGGGCTGCAGGTGCCAACTCTGATCTTTCAGCAGGAGACTGGGTGGGAGACAATGTGAAGTAACTGGAGGCACTGTCAGCCACCCAATCTACTATCGCCTGTACTTGTTCTGGCCTCACCATTCGTAGAGCCGGATTCGGCCCTACTTAATAACGCTGAAGATTCTGTTGCATACTTGTACCTGAGGAAGGTGTTTCACTTGTGCGTGTAGCTGGCACAGATCAACCACGTCCCCTCCCTGCAACAGGAGCTCCACCAGCAGCACCATGACCAGGGCCATGTCCCATATTTGACGCTCTCCTCATTCTTTGCGTTCACCCACCAAACTAACAGATGGTTAGATGGTTTATGTCAGGCGACAATTTAACCGCCAATAGTCAACAATTAAGTTCACTGAGAGTAAGGAGGTGCCGGTGTCATAAAGAGGAAAAATTTCTTGAGGTTACACAACAGTGTGACAGGGAAATTTTTTACAATTACTTCACAATTTGTCAACTAAACATAGAAACATAAAATGTGTCCGCAGATAAGGACCATTTGGCCCATCTACTCTGCCCAATATACTGAATACTATTAATAGCCCCTGGCCCTTTCTTATATGAAGGATGGCCTTATGCCTTTCCCATGCATGCCTAAACTCCTTCACTGTATTTGCAGCTACCACTTCTGCAGGAAGGCTATTCCATGCATCCACTACTCTCTCAGTAAAGTAATACTTCCTGATAATACTTTTAAACCTTTGCCCCTCTAATTTAAAACTATGTCCTCTTGTAGCAGTTTTTCTTCTTTTAAATATTTTCTCCTCTTTTACTCTGATTTTTTGTTGATTCCCTTTATGTATTTAAAAGTTTCTATCATATCCCCTCTGTCTCGTCTTTCTTCCAAGCTTTACATTTTAAGGTCCTTTAATCTTTCCTAGTAAGTTTTATCCTGTAATCCTTGTACTAGTTTAGTAGTTCTTCTCTGAACTCTCTCCAAAGTATCAATATCCTTCTGGAGATATGGTCTCCAGTACTGAGGACAATACTCCAAATGAGGTTTCACTAGTGCTCTGTAGAGCGGCATGAGCACCTTCCTCTTTCTACTGGTAATGCCTCTCCCTATACACCCAAGCATTCTGCTAGCATTTCCTGCTGCTCTACGACATTGTCTGCCTACCTTTAAGTCTTCTGAAATAATGACCCCTAAATCCCTTTCCTCAGATACTGAGGTTAGGACTGTATCACAGATTTTATATTCTGCTCTTGGGTTTTTACGCCCCAAATGCATTATTTTGCACTTATCAACATAAAATTTTAGTTGCCAGATTTTTGACCATTCCTCTAGTTTTCCTAAATCCTTTTCCATTTGGTGTATACCTCCAGGAACATCAACCTGTTACAAATCTTTGGGTCATCAGCAAAAAGACACAATTTACCATCGAGGCCCTCTGCAATTTCGCTGATATAGATATTAAACAATATGGGTCCCAGAACAGATCCCTGAGGTACCCCACTGGTAATAAGACCATGGTCTGAATATACTCCATTGACTACAGCCCTCTGTTGTCTGTCCCTCAGCCACTGCCTAATCCATTCAACAATATGGTAGTCCAAGCACAAAAACTAATTTATTGATAAGCCTTCTATGTAGGACAGTATCAAAAGCCTTACTAAAATCTAGATAAGCGATGTCTACTGCACCTCCGCCATCTATTATTTTAGTCACCCAATCCAAAAAATATATATAATATTAGTTTGACATGATCTCCCTGAAGTAAACCTATGCTGTTTTTTATCTTTCAATCCATGGGATTTTAGATGTTCCACAATCCTCTCCTTAAGTATGGTTTCCATTAATTTCCCCACTATTGATGTCAGGCTTACTGGCCTATAGTTGCCCGATTCTTCCCTACTACCTTTCTTGTGAAAGGGCACAGCATTTGCTAATTTCCAATCTTTTGGGACGACTCCTGTTACCATGATTGGTTAAATAAATAAATCTGTTAATGGTTTTGCTAAAATCAACCAACAATGTAACTGCAGTATTGACTGGTTGTATTTGACTGTGAAAAATGCAGCAAAGGCCCCAGATGTAGTGTCTTGCACACAATGGATGTTTTTTTAACAGGAGTCGTCCCGGAAGATTGGAAATTGGCAAATGTCATGCCCATTCACAAGAAAGGTAGTAGGGAGGAATCGAGCAACTATAGACCAGTGAGACTGACATCAATAGCAGGCAAATTAATGGAAACCCTAATAAAGGATGGGATTGTGGAACATCTAAAATTCCATGGATTGCAAGATGAAAAACAACATGGGTTTACTTCAGGGAGATCATGTCAAACAAATCTTATAGATTTTTTTGACTGGGTGACTAAATAATAGACGGTGGAGGTGCAGTAGACATCGCATATCTAGATTTTAGTAAGGCTTTTGACACTGTCCCACATAGAAGACTTATCAATAAACTGCAGTCATTGAGCATGGACTCCCATATTGTTGAGTGGATTAGGCAGTGGCTGAGTGACAGACAGCAGAGGGTTGTAGTCAATGGAGAACATTCAAAACAAGGTCATGTTACCAGTGGGGTTCCAGAGGGATCTGTACTGGGACCAATTTTGTTTAATATCTTCATAAGTGATATTGCAAAAGGCCTCGATGGTAAGGTTTGTCTTTTTGCTGATGACACAAAGATATGTAACAGGGTTGATGTTCCTGGAGGGAAACGCCAAATGCAAAAGGATTTAGGAAAACTAGAAGAATGGTCAGAACTCTGGCAACTGAAATTTAATGTGGATAAGTGCAAGATAATGCACCTGGGGCGTAAAAACCCAAGGGCAGAATATAGAATATTTGACACAGTCCTGACCTCAGTATCTGAGGAAAGGGATTTAGGAGTAATTATTTCAGAAGACTTAAAGGTGGGAAGACAATGTAATAGGGCAGCACGAAATGCCAGCAGAATGCTTGGATGTATAGGGAGAGGTATAAGCAGTAGAAAGAGTGAAGTGCTTATGCCGCTGTACAGAACACTGGTGAGACCTCACTTGGAGTATTGTGCGCAGTACTGGAGGCCATATCTCCAGAAGGATATATATACTCTATAGAGAGTTCAGAGAAGAGCTACTAAACTAGTACATGGATTGCAGGATAAAACTTACCAGGAAAGGTTAAAGGACCTTAATATGTATAGCTTGGAAGAAAGAAGAGACAGAGGGGATATGATAGAAACTTTTAAATACATAAAGGGAATCAACTGGGTAAAGGAGGAGAGCATATTTAAAAGAAGAAAAACTACCACAAGAGGACACAGTTTTAAATTAGAGGGGCATAGGTTTAAAAGTAATATAAGGAAGTATTACTTTACTGAGAGAGTAGTGGATGCATGGAATAGCATTCCTGCAGAAGTGGTAGCTGCAAATACAGTGAAGGAGTTTAAGCATGCATGGGATAGGCATAAGGCTATCCTTCATATAAGATAGGGCCAGGGACAATTAATAGGATTCAGATATATTGGGCAGACTAGATGGGCCAAATGGTTCTTATCTGCCGACACATTCTATGTTTCTATGTCTATTGGACTGTCAGAAATGCAGCAAAGACAGCAAATGTATTATCTTGCCAAAAATTTGTGTTTTTTTAATACCAGAATATAACAGCAGTATCTAACGCTTGTATTGGACTGCCAGAAATGCAGTAAAGGCCGCAAATGTATTATCTTGCCCAAAATGGGTGTTTTTTTTTGTACCAGAATATAGTATCTAACGCTTTTATTTGACTGTGACAAATGCAGCAAGGGCCCCAGATGTAGGGTCTTGCACAAAATGTGTGTTATTTTAAACCCAGAATAGAAACAGAAACATAGAATGTGTCGGCAGATAAGAACCATTTGGCCCATCTAGTCTGCCCAATATACTGAATACTATGAATAGCCCTTGGCCCTATCTTATATATAACTGCATATAACTGCAGTATTTAAAGTTTGTATTTGACTGTCACAAATGCAACAAAGGCCACAAATATATTATCTTGCCCAAAATTGGTGTTTTTTTTAAATACCGGAATATAACAGCAGTATCTAACGCTTCTATTGGACTTTCAGAAATGCAGCAAAGGCCACAAATTTATTATCTTGCCCAAAATGGGTGATTTTTTTAATACCAGAATATAACAGCAGTATCTAATGCTTGTATTTGACTGTGACAAATGCAGCAAAGGCCACAAATTTATTATCTTGTCTAAAATGGGTGTTTTTTTTTTTAATACCAGTATATGACAGCAGTATCTAACACTTGTATTGGACTGTCAGAAATGCATCAAAGGCCGCAAATGTATTATCTTGCCCAAAATGGGTGTTTTTTTTTAAAACCAGAATATATCAGCAGTATCTATCGCTTTTATTGGACTGTCAGAAATGCAGCAAAGGCCGCAAATTTATTATCTTGCCCAAAATGGGTGTTTTTTAAAAAACCAGAATATAACAGCAGTATCTAAGGCTATTTTCACACTTGCGGCAGTGTGATCCGGCAAGCAGTTCCGTCGTCGGAACTGCCCGCCGGATCCGCCGATCTGGATGTGACTGAAAGCATTTGTGACACGCATCCGGATGCGGATCCGTCTTACAAATGCATTGCAAGAATGGATCCGTCTCTCCGCTTGTCATGTGGACAGACGGATCCGTCTTGTATCTTTTTTCACATTTTTACCGCATGTACAGACCGGAAGGACAGGTCCGGCATGCCGATATTTTAAATGTCGGTTCCGGCACTAATACATTCCTATGGGGAAAAATGCTGGATTCGGCATTCAGGCAAGTCTTCAGTTTTTTTTTGCTAGAGATAAAACTGTAGCATGCTACGGTTTTATCTTTTGCCTGATCAGTCAAAATGACTGAACTGAAGACATCCTGATGCATCCTGAACGGATTACCCTCCATTCAGAATGCATGGGGATATGCCTGATTAGTTCCTTTCCGGTATAGAGCCCCTGTGACGAAACTCTATGCCGGAAAAGTAAAACGCTAGTGTGAAAGTACCCTAACACTTGTATTGGGCTGTCAGAAATGCAGCAAAGGCCGCAAATTTATTATCTTACCCAAAATGGGTGTTTTTTTTTAAAACCAGAATATAACAGTAGTATCTAACCCTCATATTTGACTGTGACAAATGCAGCAAAGGCCCCAGATGTGTTTTTTTTAAACCTAGAATATAACTGCAGTATTTAAAGTTTGTATTTGACTGTCACAAATTCAGCAAAGTACCCAAAATGTATTATCTTGCAAAAAATGTTTGTTTGTTTTTTAAACCCAGAATATAATTGCAGTATTTAAAGCTTGTATTTCACTGTGATAAATGCAGCAAAGGCTCCAGATGTAGGGTCCTGCAAAATTATTATTTTTTTTAAACCCAGAATATAACTGCAGTATTGAATGTCACAAATTCAGCAAAGGACCCAAAATGTATTATCTTGCAAAAAATTTGTGTTTTTTAAACCCAGAATATAATGACAGTATTTAAAGCTGGTATTTCACTGTGATAAATGCAGCAAATGCCCCAGATGTATGGTCTTGCAAAAAATTGGTGTTTTTTTTTAAAACCCAGAATATAACCGCAGTATTTAAAGTTTGTATTTGACTGTCACAAATTCAGCAAAGGACCCAAAATGTATTATCCTGAAAAAAATGGGTGTTTTTTAAACCCAGAATATAATGACAGTATTTAGAGCTTGTATTTCACTGTGACAAATGCAGCAAAGGCCCCAGATGTAGGGTCTTGCAAAAAAAAAATAGTGCTTTTTATACCCAGAATATAACTGAAATATTTAAAGTTTGTATTTGACTGTCACAAATTCAGCAAATGACCCAAAATGTATTATCTTGCAAAAATGTGGTGTTTATTTAAATCCTGAATATAACTGCAGTATTTAAACCTTGTATTTGACTGTCTGAACTTGTACAAAATGGCCACCGACGCCCACCTAACTAACAGACGGACAAAAGCTATTTTTCTGTGTCACTGGGCTCAGGGCAGGGTAAAAAAATGGTGCACTGCACCCACAAAACAAAATTGCTGTAGATCACAGAGTTAACAAGCACTTCTGATAGCAGATACTTTCCTATTCTCTCCCTCACAGCAGCAGCATCCTATCCCTACACTAGTAAGAGCAGAGTGACGTGCAGTGCTACGTGACTCCAGCTTATATAGAGGCTGGGTCACATGCTGCACTGGCCAATTACAGACATGCCATTAGTAGTCATGGCTGTGATGGCTTCTAAGGGCACACGAGTTAAACACTTGTTGATTGGCTGCTCTGCAGCCTTTCAAAAAGCGCTATTAGTCAGACTTAAGCCTTAGTAAGGCTTTTGACACTGTCCCACATGTGCGCAGTACTGGAGGCCATATCTCCAGAAGGATATAGATACTCTAGAGAGAGTTCAGAGAAGAGCTACTAAACTAGTACATGGATTGCAGGATAAAACTTACCAGGAAAGGTTAAAGGACCTTAATATGTATAGCTTGGAAGAAAGAAGAGACAGAGGGGATATGATAGAAACTTTTAAATACATAAAGTGAATCAACTCGGTAAAGGAGGAGAGCATATTTAAAAAAAGAAAAACTACCACAAGAGGACACAGTTTTAAATTAGAGGGGCAAAGGTTTAAAAGTAATATAAGGAAGTATTACTTTACTGAGAGAGTAGTGGATGCATGGAATAGCCTTCCTGCAGAAGTGGTAGCTGCAAATACAGTGAAGGAGTTTAAGCATGCATGGGATAGGCATAAGGCCATCCTTCATATAAGATAGGGCCAGGGACTATTCATAGGATTCAGATATATTGGGCAGACTAGATGGGCCAAATGGTTCTTATCTGCCGACACATTCTATGTTTCTATGTTTTTATGTTTCTATTAACTCGCCGAACACCGAACTCGAACCCAAACTTTTACTGAAAAGTTTGGGTTCGGTTCCGGGGTCCAAAAATCGTAAAGTTCTGTACGAACCCGAACTTTACAGTTCGGGTTCGCTCAACCCTAGTTCTGATATCAGATTCTTTCCTATTCTCTCTCTCACAGCAGCAGCATCCTATCCCTACACTAGTAAGAGATGAGAGACGTGCCGTGCTACGTTACCCCAGCTTATATAGAGGCTGGGTCACATGCTGCACTGGCCAATCACAGCCATGCCATTAGTAGGCATGGCTGTGATGGCTTCTAAGGGCACACGAGTTAAACGCTTGTTGATTGGCTGCTCTGCAGCCTTTAAAAAGCGTCATTAAATTGCCGAACTCCGAACTTGAACCTGAACTTTTACTGAAATGTTCGGGTTTGGGTCTGGGGTAAAAAAATCGTAAAGGTCAGTACGAACCAGAACTTTACAGTTCGGGTTCGCTCAACGCTAATCAGGGCACATTTTTGAGAGTTTCCCTTTAAGAAGCATAAAAATGGCCCCTGATTAAAATACATATTTATTATGGCAATTTTTGCCAATGATCCCCCTCTGGTATACTGTATATATCGTTCGCCAATCGTCCCGGACGATGTTTGTCCATCACTAATCAGGAGTGACGCAGGTGCGGGGGAGAAGGGTATGTATAACCTATATGAGGGGCCTTGACATTGGGAAGGGGGGTCATTATAGGGGTTGGATAACGCCTTTAAAAAAATGAAACATTACTATACTAGCATGATTATCCTGAAGTGATAGAGAACCTAAATGCACAGTCCAGCAATGAGGAGGAACGGGGGACTTGGAAACCTTGTTCAAATCATTGGTGGGGGTCTCAGTGCTGGGGGTTGCCAATGAGCAGACATTTATCATTAATCTTGTAGGTATTTGATAATTGTCCATTGTAAGTCGACCCCTTAAAATAAATTTTAGAATGGTTTACAAATTAGAGAGTTTTTAGTTAGCAATAGTGATGAGCGGGACGGGTCATATTCGAATTTGCAATATTTCGTATAATATTCAAAGAATATTTGCAAATTCGAATATTTGTTATATTCAATCGGCAATGTAATAATTGTGTAACATGCGAATATTACGCGATCAATACAGGCGTAGGTCAAAAACAAATGTATAGCACTACAGAATTTTTGACTTTAGGAGTATTGTTGATTGCGAATTTTCGTAATGCAAATTTTTATCGGTGATAAATATATTCGTCATTTTTTTTCCATCTGAAGTCATGATTCCTCCCTGCCTAAGTTACTTAAGCAGGGAGGAATCATGACTTTAGATGGAAAAAAATGATGAATATTCAAAAAAACTAATATATTTAGCAATATTGCTGATATAGTGCTATATTTGTTTTTCAGAATATTCGTAATATTTTAAAACAAGAATATATAGCAATATAGTGAAAATTCGAAAAAAAAAAAAAATAATAAAGGGCAATTTAGCTAATATTGTACTATAATTTTTTTCCAATCTGAACTTCAGATGAGAAAAAAATTACAACTATTAAACAAAGAAGATTAAGGCACAATATTAGTTAAATTGCTCCATTTTTTTTTTTTCAGATATTCACTATATTGCTATATATTCTTGTTTTAGAATATTACGAATATTCTAAAAAAATGACGAATATATTTATTTGCATTATGAAAATTCGCAATCAAGACTACTCCTAAAGTCAAAGATACTGCAGCCTTCTCATTGGCCCACAAGCTAGAAGCAGGGAGGGATCATGTGTACTGATTAAAAAACAATCTCGAATATTCGAAATTACGAATATATATCACTATATTCTAAATATTCGCAAATTCTCAAAGTGCCGATATTCGCGATAAAAATTTGCAATTTGAATATTCATGATCAACACTAGTTAGCAATAGAATGTGTGCCCCTTCATATGGTTGTAGAACTAGTGAATACTCTGTGGGCACAAGTGTATGGAACCTAGCAATGTTATTCATTGTTATAACAGCAGATTACAATATAAAAATTAAAAATGTATGTCATTTTCATGGTCTTTTAACACAGGAGATGTTCACAAAAAGAATCAATTAATGTCGAGCCAGTGTACCTGAGCCTAAAAGACATTCTTATTGAATATAGCTTTTGCTGATATACATTACCATCTGTGGGCTGTAAAGTGTTAATGACTACCGTATATAGAATACAAAACATATACTCTCTGCAGACATTGCATATACTTTGATTTTCCCTTTTGATTTGGTTGTGTATTTTCCCATTGCAACAGAAGAAAACAACTCATTGCAAGTGTTCTTTATGCTTTAGAAAGAAAGAATCTGAACTCCTAGGTCCATTGTCTCTAAATCACTTGTACTGAGATGCTGTGGACCCTATTAGTGATTATAATTCATATAAGTTGAGATAGCCTTAGGTGAAGCCAGAGGCTGAAGACATCTAATTTCACCAAATGCCCTCTAGCCGTAGCCCTGCACAATTAGTAATGGAAGATGGAATTCAAGATGTCTGTATACATTTAAGGCAATGTATTAATTATTGTATTATAATGCAACCCAAGTAGGCAACACTGTTACATTATCTAAGGAATCTTCAAATCTACCAAAACATTTTAGAGACATTTTCTTATCACGGAAGCATAGCTGAAAACTAGAATCCCTATTTTGCAACATTAAGTAACAGTGTTATATTTCAGCTGTACTAACTGCTTTAAAAGAAACAGGTTATCCTTTGAATCTCATCTCTACGTAGCTTTGGGGTTAGCCTCAGGCCAGAAACAGGTATGGACAACTAAAATTAGATACAGAATGTCTCTCAGAAAAGTGAAAAATAATGAATGCCAAATTAATTTATAATGAAATGATTATGTTAGAGGAAGGAGAAATCCAGCAAGTGTTATTTTGTATAAAACCTTAATGTTAATGTGAAAATCTGGGTTCTTTAAATGGTATTAATATGGAATTTGAAGCTTATTGAGGAGAGTTTAAGCTTCATGGAGCTCATTTACTTAAGATTGATGTTTCATACATGAATAGTAGTAAAAAGCAGTAATATGATACAATAAATTTATTGAAATGCCTCTTAATACATTTGTTGCATCTTCTAGGTGCTAGGTGGTGGTGTGGAGTTCAGTTCTGATTTATATCAGTTTTCTAGCGTTAAATAATGTGCATGTGTTGGGCTATGTTGGCTTACCTCTACCCGCTTCTTTTTAAAGTGGCAAGAGCAGCAAAAAAATGAAAAAATAGGAAAATTACTGCTTTTGTATGTACACAGAAAATTTTTTATGTACACGGAAACATATTTGTGCCATTTGAAATATATCAAATGAGAAAGAATACTCATAGTATGCTGTACTAATGAGCCCTGTACATCCCATAAATCCTCCCACTCTGTTCACACCAATCATTCATGCATTTATACATGATGATAAGGTAGGATGAGGTGGAGGGATGCCAGTCTCTCATAAGTAATAACTATACATCCACAATATTTTGTTCTCAGTTATCAAAAAAAACTGTTGCTATAATGTTTGCCATTAACTAGTAGAGCATATTATGACAGGTTCCCACTTATTTTATAAAGCATGGATTTCTGTGTCTTTAAGGTGAATCTCGACTTAGATGGAAATTATTTTTCTATGTGGGTATTATTATTATTTTTTTATTATTTTTTTTTGTAAACTATATAGCAATCCAGATTTGGATCAAGGTTATATTAAGAAGTGATGTTTATTTTTATATTTTTATAGTGCCAACTGTCAACATATTTCACAGCACTTAAACATAAGTGGGTACATGTACAAACTTACCCTACTAGCAAGAGCTTACAATCTATGAGGAGATAGGAATGATATAAAAGGTAAAGTGCTTGATTTGCACAATGGTCCAGCCATCTTTTATAAAACAAGGTAGTATTTATTCATAAAGCTAAATGAGCTAGTCACCAGCCAGTATTTATGTATGCACGAAAATGATGTGCACTATGGAGAAAAAAGTGTGAGGGATACTGTTGGATAAAGTGATCAAGCTCTGAAAAATAATGTAGAAGGGGAGTAAATAGAAAAAAAAAATAGAATAAAATTAGAAAGACACAATAAAATAAGATGTGTTTTTATGGCACACTTAAAACTGTAGATATTGAGAATTAACCTGGTTGTCTGGGGTAACACATTCCAGAGAACTGGTGCAACTTGAGAAATGTCTTGAAGATGGGAATGGAAGGTTCAGATTATGGGGGATGTGTAGATCATTGGATATGTAGATCATTGGAAGAGTGGAGATATGCAAAGGCGCCTACTTATTTTTATTGGATGGAGGATGTTTCATAACATGGATTTGACAATTTAAAAATAAATAAGCTTATGCAGTAGAAGTTAAAAAATATATTTACTAAGGGTAAGTAAAAGTAAATAATCATCACTGTCTACACAAACAACATGGGATGGGACTCCAGTTGCCATGTTGTAAGACATGGCCGACACCCCAGGGTGTTGCAAGAAAAAAAATTGTGTTTCAATCAATTCATCCTACCTAGATGAGGTTCCTCAATAGAGTGCCAAGTAATTGTCTGTGCAAACCAGGTTTATGCCCTTCTGCCCCTCCTCCAAAGGATGTCCGGTGTGCAGCACACATGTCTCTGAGAAAGCCAAATTTCTGAGTGGTTTTCTCAGCACAATGGGGGTTAGGTTGGGAGGATTGTGTATGTTATCTATTATTACAAAGAATATAAAAGGTAATATAAAAAGGGATAGAATTAAAGGGAACACAACCAATCAATTCTTAATGATACCCTTACAATACAAATGAATAACCAAAACACCAAGCTGTTATAAAGTGTACTTTATATACTGTACTATCAATTCACTCATTTTGCCCAACTAAACCATTTTGCAAAACTATAAAAACTGTGGTTGTTATACCCGTGGCCTATGCCCACTGCTTCTCTACTCCTCTGTGCGATCACAGGTGCTACATCACTTAGCAGGCCAGCTTCTCTTCTTCTCAGAGGCCCAGACTCGCTTCTCCTTCTCTTGCTGCTGGTAATAGGTCCAGGCGTTCTATGTGCTCTTCCTGTGGGCCGCGACCTGCTCTTGCTACCAAGCCCTCTTCTTCTGTCCTTAGGGAATGTGAATTTGTTCCTGCTAACTCTTTTTAGGGCCCTGATTTGTTCCAGACTGTGGCTGGCCACCTTTGTGTATTTCAGCTGCTTTCTCCAGGATGAAGGTGTCTGGGCTTTAGGTATTCCAGCTTGCTAGTCCTAATGAAGTTGCGATTTTCTGGTTTTCTGCCCATGTACCAAACTCTGCCTCTTTACTAACTCTGACCCTCCGCTGCTATTCCTGACCTCAAACTTGTATGGATACATACACAAACTCTGCTTGCCCTGACCTCTGCCTTTTTCCTGACTATAAGTGTTGCCTGTTCTCTTGGTGCTTTACACAGGAGTCTCTGACCTACCTGTACTATTGAGAAGACCAGATCCCTGTATAGGAGTTAAAGGGTGAAAACTAGGTGTCTGCCAGGATAATGCCCTTAGGTCTAGCCTAAGTCAAACCAGTTAGTTTTCACAATGGTTCCATACCCACTATCTGTTACAGTAGTGTCATATACTGTTTCAATAGAACTGCCACATAGGGTCCAAATTAGTGTTGATCGAGCACCAAAGTGCTTGGGTGCTCGGGTACTCGAGTAGAACACCTCGGGATGCTCAGGTACTCTGCCGAGCACCCAAGCACAATGGAAGTCAATGGGGGAACCCAAGCATTAAACCAGGCACCCCCTGCTCTGAAGAGGGGAGGGTGTCTGGTTCACATGAAAACGTCAGAAATTGATGGAAACAGCACCAAAATGGTTCGGGAACAGCATGGGGAGGATGTCTGGATGCATCTTGGACTCCCAGGTCTCTGCTGGAAACGATGTTGTCTGAGTAGTACGCAAATTTTATAGACTGACTATAATACGCACAAACCCGAAGATAAAATCGATTTTAGAGGGAAAATTGTTAGGAAACATTCTTTCCTGTATATTTACTTGTATATAAAGTGCAGGTGCTGCCAAAAATATCACATAAGGGAGGGCCTCATTCACATTGTGGTACAATAGTTCAGGTAGTGGGACTCCTACACTCATAAAGCCTATGCACTAAGTGAAAGCGCTGCCAAAAATTACAAGGAATCGGCACTCCAATACACCCTTAATTACACATAATGGAGGGCATCATACACACCCTTGAAAAATTATGATTAATGGCCTGCTGGTGACCCTCAAAAACATTAGGAGCAAGGGCCTGCTGGTGACCCTCTAAAACATTAGGGGTGAGGGCCTGCTGCTGATCCTGCCATCTAAAACCTTAGGTGAAGGGTCTGCTGCTGAGCTGACCATCTTAAACATTAGGGGTGGGGGGCTTGGCTTGGCTGCCAAGGGTCATGGCCGCGTGAGTGAGCAGCTCCTACACCACAGCGACTTCTTCTCAGCAAATCCTCCACCTAGACGCTCCTACCTAATTGCCTCACTGCCTAAATCTCTCCATGACATTATGGCGAAGAACAAGCGGACCTTACCAAGGTTCAACAGTGCAAACCAGGAGTCTTTCTTTGAGAATGGGAAAAGCAAAGATGGCGCCGACTCCCACAGCAAGGCCGTTTCTCCCGCCTCCATACGCAGCATGTCCCCTGCGCTATCCCCAGGATCGCTATCCTCACCAGCGAGACAGGACTCCCCCTCTTCCCTGGAGCCCTCCATACCTTCACTCCCTCCAATGCCTGAAGAAGTCAGGCCTCCGCAATTGCCAGGGATGGACATTCAGCATGGCGCCCAGCAGGAGCAGACTGTAGCGTCTCCGTCTAGTAGTCCCAAGAAGCAGAAGCCAAGGCTGGATAACCCAGATATTTCACAGGTCAGTGCCTCCTCAGGGAGTTATACAAACTCTGATGCTCAAACTGACTCGTTCCTTAGGTTACCTACCTCAGATAAGCCACCCACAGAGGCGACTCTAAAACAGATGTTAATAGCGTTAAAAACCTCCATACAACAAGATATTGTCTCAGTGATTCACCCAGTATCTGCTAGAATGCAAGAGATGGAGGATAGAATTTTGCATGTGGAGATAAAAATAGGTAAACTTGCCACTTCTCAGAACACAGTGATAGACGCCCATAATGACATTGCGGAGGTGGTATAGGCTATTAAAAGAAAGATTGTTCAAGTAGAAACAACATCAAGTTTTGGGGCATACTTGAAGATGTTCTGTCCCAAGACCTGTCTGCTTACATAAAAAGGCTCTTTCGCAAATTCCTGCCAGAGCTAACGGAACATGATCTTATTATAAACAGGGCTCACAGAGTCCCAAGTCCAAAACATTTAGGACCTGATACCCCTGGCGAGGATCCACTTTTTACATTTCAACGAAGCTATAATGTCTGATGCCAGGAAAGCTGGTACCCTGCCCTCTCCTTTTCAGTCAGTAAAAATATTCGCCGACCTGTCTGCAATGACCCTAAGACAAAGGCACACTCTCCTGCCTATTACATTGTCCTTTCGCAATTCCAGTATAGCTTATCGTTGGGGATTCCCCTTAAAGCTACTGATATCTAAAGATTGACATTTTCATGTTGTTCACTCCCTTGAGGAAGGCAAATGCTTACTCCAGGACTGGAAAATCCCATTGTCTCATCCAGAATCCGGGACTTCCACTACTCTTCCCTCAATTCCACAAGAATGGAAACAGATGTCCTACAGAAAAAGCCACAGGACCTGAATCACTTTACAGATGTATTAAAAAAATTCTCTACCTAATCCTCATAACCTTTTATTGCAGGTTTTGTCGCCTTCAAAACTCCTCTTGCGGAGAAATGGCTCCTGGTGGTCCTTGTATTCTGATGTTTTGGAGGTTTTCTTTCCCTGCCATCTTAAAGCTTCTATATTCTCGACTTCCTTGCAAGAACTTTTGCCCTACCTAGCCCCAAATGGGTAACACCATTCTGGTTACTATGTCTTTATTTCTGCTTTTACACTGGTTGTGTTTCTTTCTGTTCACCTTTTTAAAATGTTTATAGACACATTATATTGATTCTCTCAGGCAGTGCCCCATTTCCATCAAGAGGTGCCACTCTACATTATGGAGATCAAAATAATGTCATTGAATGTCAAGGGATTGAACTGCCCTCAAAAAAGGGCATTTGTGTGGAGGGAGGCATTGACCCTGGAGGCTGACGTTTTATGCATTCAGGAGTCCGATCTCTTAAATAATGATGCTCATCGAATCAAACACCGTCTGTTCCCTAACATAACCCACTCACACTACTACAAAAAAGCCACTCTTTTACACTCATCTCTTAAAAGGTGCATCTGAGTGGGAGATACATTGGTTTGTTCTATCAACAATATTGTTTACATCTTAGTCAACATCTACGCTCCTAATGAGACATGTCCATAAACTTAAAAAGGGTATGCTAATTTTGTGTGTGGACTTCAATTCCATAATAGACAGTCCCTGCAGGAGTACTTTCTTTTTTAATGAGGGTTCTGTATCAGACCCTTTTATAATTTGGCAAGCCCACAAGGCCTTTATTCGTGGCTTGCTCATTAAAATAAACCATAAGGCTACTTTGACATTTGTGGCAGAGTGATCCGGCAAGCAGTGATCCTGGAACTGCCTGCCAGATCCGGCAAAACGTATGCCAACTGATGGCATTTGTAAGACTGATCAGGAACCTGATCAGTCTGAAAAATGCCTGATCAGTCAGAAAAATGTATTGAAATGCCAGATCCATCTTTCCAGTGTCATCCGGCAAAACGGCATTTATTTTTTTCACCCTTTTTTCGGTCTGTGCATGCGCAGACCAGAATGCTGTATCCGGCATTCTGGTATTTTGAATGCCAGATCTGGCACTAATACATTCCTATGGGGGAAAAAATGCCGGCTCCGGCATTCAGGCAAGTCTTCAGTTTTTTTTTGCCCGAGATAAAACCGTAGCATACTGCGGTTTTATCTTTTGCCTGATCAGTCAAAAAGACTGAACTGAAGACATCCTGATGCATCCTGAACGGGTTGCTCTCCATTCAGAATGCATGGGGATAAAATTGATCAGTCCTTTTCCGGTATAGAGCCCCTAGGACGGAACTCTATGCCGGAAAAGAAAAACACAAGTGTGAAAGTACCCTAAAGAAAAGAACTGACCGTCAAGACACTATTAGAAAAAATTTCCAAACTAGAAGAAATAAATAAGCAAAAACCATCTTCTCCAATCTCAGAAGAATTAAGGATAGAGAGGGATAAACTGACATCTGTGCTACTACAGGACTATGAAAAGGGATTACTTAGGTTAAAATCTAAATATTATGCAGAAGGTAATAAAGCCGGATGACTGTTAGCTAGACAACTTAAATCCCAACAAATCAAATCTAGGATCTTACATATAACCCATCCCCACACCCGGGCTAAACTGATAGACCTCAGAGATATTGCTGAACAATTCAGACATTTTCATATGAATCTCTACAATCTCAAAGACACCATAACTTTGCCACATAACTATGCTACTTTAGTTTCAGACTTCTTAGCGAAAGCCTCACTACCCTCGCTCACCCCAGCCCAATTGGAAGCTTTAAACTCCCCTCTCACTGAATTGGAAATTCTAAAACTGATTTCTACTCTCCCACAGGGGAAAACCCCCGGACCTGATGGTCTATCAAATGAATATTACAAGCAGTTCCACTCCTTACTAGCCCGACACCTATTATCTATTTTTAAACAGTGTATGATGGGTACTCTTTTCCCTATAGACATGTTACAGGGTCTGATCATAACACACCCTAAACCGGGCAAACCCAGCCATACTACACAAAACTTTAGATCTATTTCCCTGCTAAATATGGATATCAAGATATTTGCGAAATTACTTGCCTCTAGATTATCCCCCATCCTTCCCTTGTTAATCAAAGCGGATCAAACTGGCTTTATTAAGGGATGATTAGCTTCAGACAATATCCGTAGAGTACTAGATCTATTCAACTACCCTGATTCACACAGATCCCTTCTCCTGGCGGTGACTCTGGATGCCGAGAAGGCATTTGTCCGTTTTCACTCTCCGTTTGCCTTCTCGGTTCTAGATTGGATGGGTTTTCAAGGCCCTATTTTAAGAGCCATATCTAGCCTATACTCTAACCCGACTGCGAAGGTTTTTGTGAACGAGGTGTTATCCACTAGCTTCCCAATCACTAATGGATCTGCCCACTCTCTCCCCTCCTTTTTATTTTAGCCTTGGAACCCCTAGCACAACACATACGGAGCACAGATGGGATAAATGGTTTTGCCCATACCATTTCACTATATGCAGATGATATTATACTTACCCTATCAAATCCATCCAAGTCCCTTGGGGAAGCACTGCAAGTTATCTCCCACTTCGGTTCACTGTCCTATTATAAGGTTAACGAGTCAAAATCACAAGCACTTCCTATTAACATCCCCCTCTCTGAGATTAGACAACTGAAAGCTCTTTATCCCCTAGACTGGCAAACATCAGAGTTAACATATCTGGGAATTAGGCTTACTATCCCTAGCTCTCTCTCTTATATAAACAGAATTATGAGCCCCTCCTTTGCTATGAAAGAAATATCCTGGGTGGGTAGAATAGCGTCATTTCAAATGATGACTTTACCTAAACTTATATATGTATTCAGAGCCCTCCCCATTTCTGTACCAGAATCCTTTTTTTTTAAAGCACAGGCACTTCTGAATAAATACCTTTGGAAATCGGGGGGCGACCCCGAATAGCTTATAATCTGATGACGCAGAGAAGGGAAATGGGAGGACTGGGCCTTCCCCCTATAAAAGATTATCACTGCGCTATAGGATTCTCGTTACTGAGGGAGTGGTGGAGTGACTCATCTGACAAGCAGTGGATTCAAATTGAATCAGATTCTATAAATAATTGCTCTTCGAAAAACTATCTTGTACAACTATTATGGAATCCCATACCTCCTAAAACCACATTACACACAGTAGCATACGCAGGGATCCTATGACAACGCTCCCACCGCTCTCATGGAGAACAGGGAAAATTTCCATATAAACTGGTCTCAACCTACATTCCAGAAAGAAGCATTGAGGGTCTTGACATCTCTGTCTGGTGTGCAGCGGGATTTAATACCTTGTATCAGATTGTCCAAGGAAATTCATTGCTTCCTTTTGAGTCAATACAAGTCCTCTTCCACATCCCTCATAGGGAGTTCTATAACTACTTAAAGGGAATCTGTCATCAGCATATTATCAAAAATTTCATGAATCCATGTGTAATAAACTACCTTATATCCAGATGTCTTGTTCTTTTTATTGCGAGTCTTGTCATTTCTTCATAAAAAGGCTTTTTGTGATATGCAAATCAAGCTGTAAGGAGGCCAGAGGGGCGTTCTTCTTTCTCCACGGTGCCCAGGAACGCCCCTCTGAAGTGCCGTGCCCGCCGAAATTTGAAAACGAATACCTCCTACAAGTTCAGCTAAATCGCCTCCCAGAGGCGCGGCTGAGTGCTCAAACCCCCTCCCCCCCAGCGCCGCGCTCTGCGGCAAACACCCCGAACCTCCTCTCGCCGCGTCCTAAATCCCGCGCAGGCGAAGTGCCGGCGATTTCCTGCGCCTGCGCAATGATAAAAAGACTGAGGGCAACAGCTTCAACAGCGTCACTGGGCATCCGCCGGTCCCAGTGACGCTGTTGCCCTCAGTCTTTTTATCATTGCGCAGGCAATCGCCGGCACTGCGCCTGCGCGGGATTTAGGATGCGGCGAGAGGAGGTTCAGGGTGTTTGCCGCAGAGCGCGGCGCTGGGGGGGAGGGGGTTTGAGCACTCAGCCGCGCCTCTGGGAGGCGATTTAGCTGAACTTGTAGGAGGTATTCGTTTTCAAATTTAGGCTGGCACGGCACTTCAGAGGGGCGTTCCTGGGCACCGTGGAGAAAGAAGAACGCCCCTCTGGGCTCCTTACAGCTTGATTTGCATATCACAAAAAGCCTTTTTATGAAGAAATGACAAGACTCGCAATAAAAAGAACAAGACATCTGGATATAAGGTAGTTTATTACACATGGATTCATGAAAAAAAAATTTGGATAATATGCTGGTGACAGATTCCCTTTAAGAGTGAGACACTATCATTATACTTGCTTAAAAACATCTCCAAAAGTTAACCCCAATATTATAAGAATTCTCCAAATCCCAATGCTTCATAAAAAACAATCTACAAGGTACATATATGACTTAATCAGTGACAAAGCAACGTTTGTTAAATCTAAGCCCATTTTAGCGTGGGAATCAGATATGGGAGAAGTGGTCTCAGGCCATAGGTTTTCTCTCTTCCAATTTCAAATGTGCCACACACTATTAAGCAGGTGTGAAGACCCTCTTGAGATGGTATTTAACACCTGATAGGCTGTGTCGAATGTATCCAGGGGTGTTGGCATGTTGTTGGAGGGATTGTGGCTACACTGATACTCTGTACCATATTCTGTGGTTATGCTCTAAACTGGATAGCTACTGGCTACAAGTCTTTATTTTGGTCTCCCAGATCACCTTAAACACAACATTACCTTTTCCAACTTTAGCTCTCTTATTTATGGGCATCCACCAATTCCACCGAGCTCATACAAACCTGATAGGCCATATTTTACTGAGCGCAAAATTAGTAATCACTCGTCATTTGAAGTCAGCGACCCATACAAACCTATAGATATTAAAGACACCTTCCGCCTTCCATTATTGATCCCCAAAAGAGAGACAAGACCTGGGCCCCTTGGCTAACTCATCCACTTTATACCCCGTGAGAGTGACTTATACCTTTTATGTTATTTAAAGACACTGTCACATTGCTTGAGAGAAATGTTATTTACACCATGTTTATTTTCCTTTTTATTTTTGTTTTTACAAAAATGTTTGTTAACATGCTGTATTTACCTTCTGAGGGAATGCAAACTGGAAGAACAATTACTCCCCTAAGAAAGACCTATGTAATTGCCTTCAGGTTATTGTTGGGGGACACCTCTGAGTATATTTTAGTGTTCCATGCACTCTCTCTCTCATTTGTACATTTACACTGAAATTAATCTCTATGATATGATGAACATATCTCATTGTCTGTTATTTATTGTAAAACTCAATAAAAAAGATGATTCATAAAACATTAGGGGTGAGTGCCTGCTGCTGATATGACCATCTAACACATTATGGGTGAGGGCCTGCTGCTGAGCTGACCATCTAAAATATTATGGATGAGGACCTACTGCCAAGCTGACCATATAAAACATAATAGGTGAGGGCCTGCTGCCGAGCTGACCATCTAAAACATTATGGGCGAGGGTCTGCTGCTGAGCTGACCCTCTGAAACATTAGGAGCGAGGGAAGCCTAATAAGCATGTTGATATGATGGAGGAGGATGAGAAAAGGAAGATTGAACCATATACCCTTTTTGTGGTGTAAGGGGTGCATCGGAATACAGTGTATTCAATACACCATAAAAGCCAGATTTAAAGTGCCTTTATGTTCTGCCGCTTTCCTCTGGTGGAGTAGAGAAGTCAGTGGCAATCCAGGCCTTGTTCATTTTGATAAGAGTCAACCTGTCAGCATTTTCAGTTGACAGTCAGATGCGCTTATCAGTTATTATGCCCCCAGCAGCACTAAATGCCCGCTCTGACAAAACGCTAGCGGCAGGGGGGGCCAGCACCTCCAAGGCATAGAGTGCCAGTTCGTGGCACGTGTCCAGCTTGGACACCAAATATTTGTAAGGCACAGAGGGATCATTGAGGACACTGACACAGTCTGCTACGTACTCCTTCAACATCTTCCAAAACTTTTCTCTCCTTGTGACGTTAGACTGCACATCAGGGTGAGGTTGCTGGCGGGGTGTCATGAAACTGTCCCAGGCCTTGGAGAGTGTTGCCTTGCCTCTGTTGGAACTGCTGTGTGTTCCCCTCGTCTCCCCTCCTCGGTTGCCCAAGGAACTATGTACTCTGCTGCCAGTGTTGTCAGCTGGAAATTTTTGGAGCAATTTTTCCACAAGGACCTTCTAGTATTGCACAATTTTGCTAGTCCTCTCAAACACAGGAATGAGAGATGAGAAGTTCTATTTGTAGTGAGGGTCGAGAAGGGTGAACAACCAGTAATCGATGTTGGCCAAAATGCATATAAAGCGAGGGTCATGGGAAAGGCAGCATAAAATAAAGTCAGCCATGTGTGCCAGAGTCCCAACAGACAAAACTTTGCTGTCCTCATCAGGAGGATGACTCTCAACCGCCTTGTCCTCTTCCTCCTCTTTGGCCCATCCACGCTGAACAGATGGAATAAACCTGCTGTGGGTACTACCCTCTGTAGCGGAAGCAACCGTCTCCTGCTCCTCATCATCATAATCCAATTTGCGCTGAGAAGACGAACGGAGGGTGGTCTGGCTATCACCCTGTGTACTGTCTTCCCCCATTTTCACCTCTTCCACATGCAAAGCATCCGCTTTCATTGTGAGCAACGAGCGTTTAAGTAGACACAGAAGTGGAATGGTTACGCTGGTAATAGAACACCAAACCAAAATAAAACAAACAAAGGCATATATATCATGTGTGGAACCATGCCAGCTAACTAAACCCACCAAATAGAACCACACATGGAATGTAGAAAAATATCTTTATTACATATAATAATATTCACTAAATATTGCACAGAAAATCTACAATGTAAAATCAGCGGGTAAGAGCTATAGAGCAAGAATCACCCCTTCCCCCTTCCCCCACACACACAAGTATGATGAAGTATTTGTACAGATTTGGAAACTTAAAAAAAAAAAGCCTTTTTTGAAAAATCATTAAAAAGGTTCTATAGAACGCTATAAATACCAACATGTTTTGGGCATAATGTCCTTTCTCATGGCATCATGGCATCTTACTCCTAATTTTCTTGCCAAGACTTCATTTTTACTCCTCGTCTGAAATTATGATGGAAAAAATTGAAAAAAGTGAGTATAGTAAAATACTTTGTGGGAACAAAAGATTGTAAATGTCAAAATACAACAAGCAATACCTTTTTTCCCCCAAATTGACAATTACATTTTCATGAATTCGTCAGCCAACTTTCCCATTCTGTGTATGAGTATCTTCACTGGTTTTCAGGTTTTGCTGTCATTTTATCTTTCTTTCCTGACAATAAACACTCAGCCTGCGATTCAGAATTATAGCTGCCAGCATCTGAGCTGTGAAATAAGTTTGCTCCTTAAACTTATGCTTTTAGATCTTAACTTCATTTTCTCTCAGTAACATTTCAGCACATTAGACTTGCAATTAAAGTCATTTAAGAATCTATATTTAAATCCAACTGCTGGCTAGCAGTGACTGATGAATGATTAGAGGGCTTATAGCTATGAACACGTGCTGGGTTTTGTCCTTAGCTTTTACCTTTGACACAGTTGGCTGCAGATGTTCACCCACCACATTAAATACATTTTATTTGTTTTCTTTTTTGTGTTGATTTCACAGTATCTTATGTTCAGAAGCCAGTATCTGATTTGTGCAGCTAAATTATTATTGCAGAGGTCTTTCATAATGTGTCAGTGGATGTGAGTTGAAAGGTGACATTTATTAAATCAATTAGAATATATATGTATGCAAGCGTGCCAAGCACTTACAAGTGCTCTAGTAGTATAGCTGTTATTTTGGTCCACAATGGCAAAGGTTAAAATGAAGAAAGAGCAAATTGATTCTACGCTTATGAATTCATACCAAATTTCCCCAAAAGCTCAGATTCTAACAAACCCAATTTTTTTGTTTCAGTCAAATTGAAGAGAGAGAAAGACAGAGAAAGAGACAGAGAAAGATGAAAAGTCCATGAATCCTCTTAAATCCTTTTCACCGTGATGATATCTATGGAGATATATTTTTAACAAATTATGAAATAAAGCTTTCAAGTAGAGATGAGTGAAGATAGAGAGAAAGATTAGCTTTTCTAAGCCTATCTGATGCCAGCAGATGTAAGATGTGCTAATTTTCCTATATTTTTCCCCAAATCCCAGAGGAACATACACTGGGTTACAATACTCCTAATGCATACTGGGCACCCTCCATAAGAGGGCCTATCAAGTAGCCGTGCAAAGTTTATTTGCTTAGCTCTGTTAGGCTAGCTATCCAGAAAGTGCTGGATGCCTAGTATGAGACAATTTCCCTTTCCTTTTAGAAAAGAGATTAGATTGCAAATCTATTTTCTAGAATAACATTAGAATAGCTAGAATAGCAGTAGATAAAAACCATATTATGAAAAAGTACTTATAGAACAGTTTGAGGCTACCACCAAAAACTTAGTGGAAAAATATAGGGGAAAATTGATCTATGAAACACAAAGATGTATTTTTTCTAAAAAAAGCCTCACTAAATAAACATGAGTCTACAAGATAGACCCACTCAATATTCAACTGAAAGTGCAAGTTTCCATCTAAAACAACTAGAATATCCAACCCAAGATTACACTTCTCTTAATGAAACATGCAAGTTAAGCTCTCCTTCCAGAAAGACAAATAAACACCATTTCTCAAGGGAAAATTAGCTTTCTTAGCTAACTGGCCTTGCGGAGTACTCTGTATGGTGCGTTTTATCATTAGGGAGGCCAAAAATATTTATTGTGAGTAGGGTTGAGCGAATCCAAAATGTAAAGTTCGGGTTCGTACCGAACTTTAGGATTTTTGGACCCCGGATCCGAAGCCGAACTTTTCAGTTAAAGTTCGGATTCGAGTTCGGTGTTCGGCGATTTATTGGCGCTTTTTGAAAGGCTGCAGAGCAGCCAATCAACAAACGTTTTGCTCTTGTGCCCTTAGAAGCATTCACAGGCATGCCTACTAATGGCATGGCTGTGATTGACCAGTGCAGCATATGACCCAGCCTCTATATAAGCTGGAGTCACGTAGCGCTGCACATCACTCTGCTCTGATTAGTGTAGGGATAGGATGCTGCTGCTGTGAGGTAGAGAATCTGAAAGAATCTTTAATCTGAAGTGCTTGTTAACTCAGCGATCTACATAGATTTAGTTTTGTGGGTGCAGTGCACAATCTTTTTACCCTGCCCTGAGCCCAATGACACAGAATATTTTTTTTTATCCGTCTGTTAGTTAGGTGGGCGGCGGCAGCCATTTTATGCAAGCTCAGCGCACCAGCACAGCATATGTGCTTTTGTGACATTCAAATCTGATCTTGAAATACTGCAATAATTTTCTGGGTTTAAAAAACACCCATTTTTGGCAATATCCTACATCTGGTGCCTTTTCAGCATTTGTCACTGTGTAAGACAAGCTTGAAATACTGCAGGGAGAGGACGTGATCGATCTGTGCCAGCTACACTCACAAGTGAAACACCTTCCTCAGGTGCGAGTAGGCGATCTTCAGTGTTATTTGGTCGGGCCTAATGTGGCTCTACGAATGGTGAGGCCAGAACAAGTACAGGCGATGTAACGGTCACGTCCACACACACACAGGGGGAAGGATAGTGACCACTGCGCTCCACCCTCACCCCTGGCCCTGCCTACTTGCCTCACGAGTCCTGATGACAGGGGACAACTGGACGACAGTCCCTAACTTAGGATACGTGCAGGGAAGACAGACAAGATAAAATACGGAACATGAACGGACCGGGTCAGAACCAAGAGAGCTACACAGTACAAAGGGTTAAGCAAAGAATGGTCAGGAGAAGCCGGGGTCAAATACCAGGAGAGTAGAGAAGTACAAAAAGGAGTCCAAAGAGAGTAGTCAGGTGGGAGCCGAGGTCACAATACCAGGACGGAGGCGCAGTACAGGAGGAGCAGGCAAAGGATCGTCAGGGAACGGAATCAGGTGAGTATTCAGTAGTCCAACAAATAGCCAGGAACCTAGAAATTAACAGGCAACCTGTGGCTAGCAGGCTGCCTGTATTTATAGTGGGGAGTGAGGGTCATGTGACGTGGCCAGCGTCACATGACCGACAGACCAACCAGTTGAGCACCGAGTGATCAGCTCGGCGCTCAAAGCAGACTTAGGAGCAGGGAGCCACCCAGCAGTAAAGCCGCCCTGGGAATGAGGTCAAACACAGATCCTCATTCCCAAAGCTAAGCAACAGGTCTGCGGGTAATGGGGGACCAAGTGCACCTTCGGAACCCCGTTACAGTACCCCCCCTTTTACGAGGGGCCACCGGACCCAAGACTTCAGGCGATGGCTTTTCAGGGTGTTCTAAATGAAATTTACGAACCAGTCTAGGAGCATGAACCTCCCTGGCAGGTACCCAAGATCTCTCTTCAAGTCCATACCCCTTCCAGTAAATCAGGTACTGCAAGGAATTACGCACCTTCCTGACATCCACTATTTTAGACACGACATACTCGACAGCATCATTAACAAGAACCGGCGGAGGCGAGGCTTTCGATGGTACTACCGATTCAAAATATTTTTTAAGTAGAGATTAGGGATGAGCGAACCCGAACTGTATAGTTCGGGTTCGTACCGAATTTTGGGGTGTCCGTGACACGGACCCGAACATTTTCGTAAAAGTCTGGGTTCGAGTTCAGTGTTCGGCGCTTTCTTGGCGCTTTTTGAAAGGCTGCAAAGCAGCCAATCAACAAGCATCATACTACTTGCCCCAAGAGGCCATCAGAGCCATGCCTACTATTGGCATAGCTGTGATTGGCCAGTGCAGCATGTGACCCAGCCTCTATATAAGCTTGGGTCACGTAGCGCTGCACGTCACTCTGCTGATACAAGTGTAGGGAGAGGTTGCAGCTGCGACGTTAGGGCGAGATTCGGCAGTGATTAACTCCTCCAAAAGACTTCATTCAGTGATCGATCTACAGCTGTGGATCATTGAACTGCTGCTATTCAATTGCTCACTGTTTTTAGGCTGCCCAGAGCGTTTTTGAGTTACTTTTTTCTGGGGTGATCGGCGGCCATTTTGTGGCTTGTGGTGCGCCAGCACAAGCTACCACCAAGTCCATTTAACCATAAATAGTGTGGTTATTTTTTGCTATATCCTACATCAGGGTCAAGCTGTCATCAAGTGCATTTAACCATCAATAGTGTGGTTATTTTTTGGCCATATACTACATCAGGGGCAAGCTGAGCCTGTCACCCAAGTGCATTTAACCATCAATAGTGTGGTTATTTTTTGGCTATATCCTACATCAGGGTCAAGCTGTCATCAAGTGCATTTAACCATCAATAGTGTGGTTATTTTTTGGCCATATACTAAATCAGGGGCAAGTTGAGCCTGATACCCAGCGCCTAAAAAATAGGCCTCACATTTATATTCATCCAAATCTGTCATTACTGTTTTAGCTGGTCAAGTTATTTAGTGTCCGTCAAAGCACAGTTTTTGTTCTGGGTTGAAATACAATTCCCAATTTTGCAATTCTCAAAATTAGTTGTTTCTGCTGTATCAGGCCTACTTTAAATCTATCCCTAAAAGGGTATATTAGATTCAAGGTGCTGATAGGGTAATTCTCAAGAACTTCACACACACGCTACAGTGCATAATACAAGTCTAATTCTGTCCGTAAACGTATACCTGTCACCCAGCGCCTAAATAATAGGCCAAAAATTTATATTCAGCTAAATCTGTCATCACTGGTGTGCCTGTATTAGTTTAATATGGTACCTAAATAGATAGCCAGATAGTGTTAGGTGTCTGTAAAAAAAGGCCTGAATTTTAATTCAATACATTGGCCCGAATAATATTTTTCTTATTGTGGTGAACGGTAACAATGAGGAAAACATTTAGTAAAGGAAGCGGACGCGGACATGGTCGTGGTGGTGTTAGTGGACCCTCTGGTGCTGGGAGAGGACGTGCCCGTTCTGCCACAGCCACACGTCCTAGTGTACCAACTACCTCAGGTCCCAGTAGCCGCCAGAATTTACAGCCATATTTGGTGGGGCCCAATGCCGTTCTGAGGATGGTAAGGCCTGAGCAGGTACAGGCATTAGTCAATTGGGTGGCCGACAGTGCATCCAGCACAGTCACATTATCTCCCACCCAGTCTTCTGCAGAAAGCGCACAGATGGCGCATGAAAACCAAGCCCATCAGTCTGTCACATCACCCCCATGCATATCAGGGAAACTGTCTGAGCCTCAAGTTATGCAGCAGTCTCTTATGCTGTTTGAAGACTCTGCTGGCAGGGTTTCCCAAGGGCATCCACCTAGCCCTTCCCCAGGGGTGGAAGAGATAGAATGCACTAACGCACAACCACTTATGTTTCCTGATGATGAGGACATGGGAATACCACCTCAGCACGTCTCTGATGATGACGAAACACAGGTGCCAACTGCTGCGTCTTTCTGCAGTGTGCAGACTGAACAGGAGGTCGGGGATCAAGACTGGGTGGAAGATGATTCAGGGGACGATGAGGTCCTAGACCCCACATGGAATGAAGGTCGTGCCACTGACTTTCACAGTTCGGAGGAAGAGGCAGTGGTGAGACCGAGCCAACAGCGTAGCAAAAGACAAAGAGGGAGCAGTGGGCAAAATCAGAACACCCACCGCCAAGAGACTCCGCCTGCTACTGACCGCCGCCATCTGGGACCGAGCACCCCAAAGGCAGCTTCAAGGAGTTCCCTGGCATGGCACTTCTTTAAACAATGTGCTGACAACAAGACCCGAGTGGTTTGCACGCTGTGCCACCAGAGCCTGAAGCGAGGCATTAACGTTCTGAACCTTAGCACAACCTGCATGACCAGGCACCTGCATGCAAAGCATGAACTGCAGTGGAGTAAACACCTTAAAAACAAAGAAGTCACTCAGGCTCCCCCTGCTACCTCTTCTGCTGCTGCCGCCTTGGCCTCTTCTGCTGCTGCCGCCGCCTCGGCCTCTTCCTCCGCCTCTAGAGGAACGTTGGCACCTGCCGCCCAGCAAACATGGGATGTACCACCAACACCACCACCTGCGTCACCAAGCATCTCAACCATGTCACACGGCAGCATTCAGCTCTCCATCTCACAAACATTTGAGAGAAAGCGTAAATTCCCACCTAGCCACCCTCGATCCCTGGCCCTGAATGCCAGCATTTCTAAACTACTGGCCTATGAAATGCTGTCATTTAGGCTGGTGGACACAGACAGCTTCAAACCCACAGTATGTTTTTCCCAGCCGGCATTACTTCTCCAAGAGAGCCGTGCTTTCCCTGCACAACCAAGTATCCGATAAAATCAAGTGTGCACTGCGCAACGCCATCTGTGGCAAGGTCCACCTAACCACAGATACGTGGACCAGTAAGCACGGCCAGGGACGCTATATCTCCCTAACTGCACACTGGGTAAATGTAGTGGTGGCTGGGCCCCAGGCGGAGAGCTGTTTGGCGCACGTCCTTCCGCCGCCAAGGATCGCAGGGCAACATTCTTTGCCTCCTGTCTCCTTCTCCTCCTACTCAGCTTCCTCCTCCTCTTCTTCCACCTGCTCATCCAGTCAGCCACACACCTTCACCACCAACTTCAGCACAGCCCGGGGTAAACGTCAGCAGGCCGTTCTGAAACTCATATGTTTGGGGGACAGGCCCCACACCGCACAGGAGTTGTGGGGGGGTATAGAACAACAGACCGACGAGTGGTTGCTGCCGGTGAGCCTCAAGCCCGGCCTGGTGGTGTGCGATAATAGGCAAAATCTCGTTGCAGCTCTGGGACTAGCCGGTTTGACGCACATCCCTTGCCTGGCGCATGTGCTGAATTTGGTGGTGCAGAAGTTCATTCACAACTACCCCGACATGTCAGAGCTGCTGCATAAAGTGAGGGCCGTCTGTTCGCGCTTCCGGCGTTCACATCCTGCCGCTGCTCGCCTGTCTGCGCTACAGCGTAACTTCGGCCTTCCCGCTCACCGCCTCATATGCGACGTGCCCACCAGGTGGAACTCCACCTTGCACATGCTGGACAGACTGTGCGAGCAGCAGCAGGCCATAGTGGAGTTTCAGCTGCACCACGCAAGGGTCAGTCGCACTGCGGAACAGCACCACTTCACCACCAATGACTGGGCCTCCATGCGAGACCTGTGTGCCCTGTTGCGCTGTTTCGAGTACTCCACCAACATGGCCAGTGGCGATGACGCCGTTATCAGCGTTACAATACCACTTCTATGTCTCCTTGAGAAAACACTTAGGGCGATGATGGAAGAGGAGGTGGCCCAGGAGGAGGAGGAGGAAGAGGGGTCATTTTTAGCACTTTCAGGCCAGTCTCTTCGAAGTGACTCAGAGGGAGAATTTTTGCAACAGCAGAGGCCAGGTACAAATGTGGCCAGACAGGGCCCACTACTGGAGGACGAAGAGGACGAGGATGAGGAGGAGGTGGAGGAGGATGAGGATGAAGCAGGTTCACAGTGGGCTGGCACCCAACGCAGCTCGGGCCCATCACTGGTGCGTGGCTGGGGGGAAACGCAGGACGATGATGATACGCCTCCCACAGAGGACAGCTTGTCCTTACCTCTGGGCAGCCTGGCACACATGAGCGACTACATGCTGCAGTGCCTGCGAAACGACAGCAGAGTTGCCCACATTTTAACGTGTGCGGACTACTGGGTTGCCACCCTGCTGGATCCACGGTACAAAGACAATGTGCCCACCTTACTTCATGCACTGGAGCGTGATAGTAAGATGCGCGAGTACAAGCGCACGTTGGTAAACGCGCTACTGAGAGCATTTCCAAATGTCACAGGGGAACAAGTGAAAGCCCAAGGTGAAGGCAGAGCAGGAGCAAGAGGTCGCCAACGCAGCTGTGTCACGGCCAGCTCCTCTGAGGGCAGGGTTAGCATGGCAGAGATGTGGAAAAGTTTTGTCACCACGCCACAGCTAACTGCACCACCACCTGATACGGAACGTGTTAGCAGGAGGCAACATTTCAATAACATGGTGGAACAGTACCTGTGCACACCCCTCCACGTACTGACTGATGGTTTGGCCCCATTCAACTTCTGGGTCTCCAAATTGTCCACGTGGCCAGAGCTAGCCTTTTATGCCTTGGAGGTGCTGGCCTGCCCGGCGGCCAGCGTTTTGTCTGAACGTGTATTCAGAACGGCAGGGGGCGTCATTACAGACAAACGCAGCCGCCTGTCTACAGCCAATGTGGACAAGCTGACGTTCATAAAAATGAACCAGGCATGGATCCCACAGGACCTGTCCATCCCTTGTGCAGATAAGACATTAACTACCTCCCCTTAACAATATATTATTGTACTCCAGGGCACTTCCTCATTCAATCCTATTTTTATTTTCATTTTACCATTATATTGCGGGGCAACCCAATGTTTAATGAACCTCTCCTCTGTCTGGGTGCCGGGGCCTAAAAATATCTGACAGTGGCCTGTTCCAGTGGTGGGTGACGTGAAGCCTGATTCTCTGCTATGACATGAAGACTGATTCTCTGCTGACATGAAGCCTGAATCTCTGTTATGGGACCTCTCTCCTCTGTCTGGGTGCCGGGGCCTAAAAATATCTGACAGTGGCGTGTTCCAGTGGTGGGTGACATAAAGCCTGATTCTCTGCTATGACATGAAGACTGATTTTCTGCTGACATGAAGCCTGAATCTCTGTTATGGGACCTCTCTCCTCTGTCTGGGTGCCGGGGCCTAAAAATATCTGACAGTGGCCTGTTCCAGTGGTGGGTGACATGAAGCCTAATTCTCTGCTATGATATGAAGACTGATTATCTGCTGACATGAAGACTGAATCTCTGTTATGGGACCTCTCTCCTCTGCCTGGGTGCCTGGGCCTAAATATGTGACAATGGACTGTTCCAGTGGAGGGTGACGTGAAGCCTGATTCTCTGCTATGACATTAAGACTGATTCTCTGCTGACATGAAGCCAGATTCTCTGCTATGGGACCTCTCTCCTCTGCCTGGGTGCCTGGGCCTAAATATGTGACAATGGACTGTTCCAGTGGTGGGTGACGTAAAGCCTGATTCTCTGCTATGACATGAAGACTGATTCTCTGCTGACATGAAGCCAGATTCTCTGCTATGGGACCTCTCTCCTCTGCCTGGGTGCCTGGCCCTAAATATGTGACAATGGACTGTTCCAGTGGTGGGTGACGTGAAGCCTGATTCTCTGCTATGACATGAAGACTGATTCTCTGCTGACATGAAGCCAGATTCTCTGCTATGGGACCTCTCTCCAATTGATATTGGTTAATTTTTATTTATTTTATTTTTATTTTTATTCATTTCCCTATCCACATTTGTTTGCAGGGGATTTATCTACAGCCCTCTAGCCCTTTCCTGGGCTGTTTTACAGCCTTTTTAGTGCCGAAAAGTTCGGGTCCCCATTGACTTCAATGGGTTTCGGGTTCGGGACGAAGTTCGGGTCGGGTTCGCGAACCCGAACATTTCCGGGAAGTTCGGCCGAACTTCTCGAACCCGAACATCCAGGTGTTCGCTCAACTCTAGTAGAGATTTATGGAACACATTATGAATGTGGAATGACTCGGGCAGCTCCAACCTAAATGATACCGGGTTAATCACCTCCGTGATCTTATATGGTCCAATAAAGCGAGGAGCTAATTTTCTAGAAGGTACCTTGAGAGAAAGATTCTTGGAGGACAACCATACTTTATCCCCAACCTGAAAGTTCACCCCCCTTGAACGTCTCCTATCGGCCTTGAGTTTTTGAGAACTTTGAGCCTTTTCTAGGTTCGATTGAACCTGGGCCCAAACTGTGCACAGTTCGGAGGAGAGTTTATCAGCTTCAGGGTTAGAGAAGGAGACGGACGACCCAGAATGAAAACGGGGATGAAAACCATGGTTACAAAAGAAAGGGGAGACCCCAGCAGAAGAATTGACACGGTTATTCAAAGCAAATTCCGCCAACGGAAGGAATTTGACCCATAATTGCTGGTCATCAGCAACATACAACCTCAGGAATTGTTCCACAGACTGATTAAGGCGTTCAGTCTGCCCATTACTCTCAGGATGGTAGGCGGAAGAAAAAGACAACCAAATTTTACATCTTTGACAGAACGCCCTCCAGAATTTGGACACAAACTGCACACCCCTTTTAGAAACAATATTTTCCGGGATGCCATGTAAACGAGCAATCTCTCTCACAAAAATAGACGCCAAAGTTTTAGCATTCGGAAGTTTAGACAGGGGAATGAAATGAACCATCTTGCTAAACCTATCGACCACTACCCAAACCACAGTCGGGAACAAACAACTTATCTGTTGGGGTGGATGCCGGTGCCAGATGTTGTTCAGCCTTAATGCGAGCCGAGATATCCTGGGTTAGAGCCGCTAAGAAGATGTTTGCTGGTAGGATGGATTCAGGCGGCATCTCAGTGGGTTGAAAAGCATGGAAGCTCCGAGATAATGCGTCTGCCTTCACATACTTACTTCGCGGCCTGAACGTAATGGATAAATCAACGGGTAAAAAACAGAGCCCATCGGGCTTGTCGGGGATTCAACCTCTTAGTAGACTCGAGAAACATCAGGTTTTTATTATCAGTGACAACAGTTACTCGATGCCTTGCCCCCTCCAAAAAATGCCTCCACTCCTCAAATGCCCATTTAATAGCCAGCAGCTCCCTATTCCCTATGTCGTAGTTTCTCTCCGTGGGAGAGAATTTCCTAGAGAAGAAGGCACACGGTCTCAGGTTAGTGAGGCTAGCAGGACCTTGTGAAAGGACTGCTCCTGCGCCGTCCTCGGACGCATCCACCTCCACAATAAAGGGTCTCTCCTGATCAGGCTGGATCAGAATGGGAGCGCTACTAAATGCCTTTTTTAATGTTTCAAACGAAGAAATGGCCTTGGTAGACCAATTCTCCAAATCCGCCCCCTTTCTTAGTAAGGTCGGTCAATGGCTTAGCAATTACAGAAAAATTCATGATAAATTTACGGTAGTAATTAGCGAAACCCAAAAATCGTTGTAAAGCCTTTAAGGATGAAGGCCTTACTCATTCCTTAATTGCTAAAACCTTACCAGGATCCATCTTAAAGGCGTGAGGAGTCAAAACATGCCCTAGAAACAGTATCTCCTGTACACCAAAGACACATTTCTCTTGCTTAGCGGATAGCTGGTTCTCCCTCAACACCTTTAATACTTGTTTGACATGAGACACATGAAATTCGAAATCAGGAGAGAATATCAAAATGTCGTCAAGATAGATAATAATAAATTTACCTAAGAACTCCCTAAGAATATCGTTCATTAAGTTTTGGAACACAGCTGGGGCATTGCTGAGTCCAAAAGGCATCACCTGATATTCAAAGTGTCCTATCGGAGTATTGAACGCTGTCTTCCATTCGTCTCCCACCTTGATTCGGATTAGATTGTATGCCCCTTTCAGGTCAATCTTGGAAAGCCAGGTTGCCCCCAAAACCTGGTTAAATAAATCCGGAATCAATGGGAGAGAGTATCTATTTTGGACAGTGATTTTATTTAATCTCCGGTAATCAATACAAGGCCTAAGACCACCATCCTTCTTTTTAACAAAGAAAAACCCTGCTCCCATAGACCCTGAAGGTCTAATACGCCCTTTAGCAAGGTTCTCCTTAATATAATCTTCCATAGCCTTGCGTTCGGGCCCTGAAAGATTATAAATTCGCCCTTTAGGAAATTTGGCACCCTCTATTAGCTCTACACTGCGTGCAGAATTATTAGGCAAATGAGTATTTTGACCACATCATCCTCTTTATGCATGTTGTCTTACTCCAAGCTGTATAGGCTCGAAAGCCTACTACCAATTAAGCATATTAGGTGATGTGCATCTCTGTAATGAGAAGGGGTGTGGTCTAATGACATCAACACCCTATATCAGGTGTTCATAATTATTAGGCAACTTCCTTTCCTTTGGCAAAATGGGTCAAAAGAAGGACTTGACAGGCTCAGAAAAGTCAAAAATAGTGAGATATCTTGCAGAGGGATGCAGCACTCTTAAAATTGCAAAGCTTCTGAAGCGTGATCATCGAACAATCAAGCGTTTCATTCAAAATAGTCAACAGGGTCGCAAGAAGCGTGTGGAAAAACCAAGGCGCAAAATAACTGCCCATGAACTGAGAAAAGTCAAGCGTGCAGCTGCCAAGATGCCACTTGCCACCAGTTTGGCCATATTTCAGAGCTGCAACATCACTGGAGTGCCCAAAAGCACAAGGTGTGCAATACTCAGAGACATGGCCAAGGTAAGAAAGGCTGAAAGACGACCACCACTGAACAAGACACACAAGCTGAAACGTCAAGACTGGGCCAAGAAATATCTCAAGACTGATTTTTCTAAGGTTTTATGAACTGATGAAATGAGAGTGAGTCTTGATGGGCCAGATGGATGGGCCCGTGGCTGGATTGGTAAAGGGCAGAGAGCTCCAGTCCGACTCAGACGCCAGCAAGGTGGAGGTGGAGTACTGGTTTGGGCTGGTATCATCAAAGATGAGCTTGTGGGGCCTTTTCGGGTTGAGGATGGAGTCAAGCTCAACTCCCAGTCCTACTGCCAGTTTCTGGAAGACACCTTCTTCAAGCAGTGGTACAGGAAGAAGTCTGCATCCTTCAAGAAAAACATGATTTTCATGCAGGACAATGCTCCATCACACGCGTCCAAGTACTCCACAGCGTGGCTGGCAAGAAAGGGTATAAAAGAAGAAAATCTAATGACATGGCCTCCTTGTTCACCTGATCTGAACCCCATTGAGAACCTGTGGTCCATCATCAAATGTGAGATTTACAAGGAGGGAAAACAGTACACCTCTCTGAACAGTGTCTGGGAGGCTGTGGTTGCTGCTGCACGCAATGTTGATGGTGAACAGATCAAAACACTGACAGAATCCATGGATGGCAGGCTTTTGAGTGTCCTTGCAAAGAAAGGTGGCTATATTGGTCACTGATTTGCTTTTGTTTTGTTTTTGAATGTCAGAAATGTATATTTGTGAATGTTGAGATGTTATATTGGTTTCACTGGTAAAAATAAATAATTGAAATGGGTATATATTTGTTTTTTGTTAAGTTGCCTAATAATTATGCACAGTAATAGTCACCTGCACACACAGATATCCCCCTAAAATAGCTAAAACTAAAAACAAACTAAAAACTACTTCCAAAAATATTCAGCTTTGATATTAATGAGTTTTTTGGGTTCATTGAGAACATGGTTGTTGTTCAATAATAAAATTAATCCTCAAAAATACAACTTGCCTAATAATTCTGCACTCCCTGTATGGCGCAATCATAAGGTCTATGGGGGGGTAGAACCTCTGGAGTAGGGGACGAGAACACATCAGAATATTCTTTAATAACAGAGGGTAATGTATTAGACCTTACTGAAATCCCAGCCTGGACCACGGACAAGCATGAGTAACACTTAGGTCCCCATTTCACCAACTCTCCTTTGGACCAATCAATTGTGGGGTTATGTAAACGGAGCCAAGGCAACCCTAGTACCACCTCAACTGGTAGGTTCTCCAGGACTAGAAGAGAACATCTCTCAGAGTGGCACACACCCACGGTTAGAGAAATTTCACAGGTACATGACCTCACCGTACCACCAATCAGGGGAGTAGCATCAATAGCCATGACATGGATAGGTGTAGGTAAAGCAAACATTGGAATACCCAATTTACTAGCAAACTCAAAGTCAATAAAGCTGGCCGCTGAACCGGAATCAATAAAGGCCTTACCCGGCTACTTATTAACCCCCAGAGAAATTGTTATGGGTACCAAAAGCTTACCTTTAGAAAAATCAGGGTATCCCTGGTCTTTAGGTTGTCTTGCCTTAGGAGACTTGTCAGAGAGGACCCTCTTAGGACACTTGTTGATCCAATGGCCAGGATCTCCACAGTAGAAGCACTCTCCGTGTCTGCGACGAAGATTACCCCGGGTCATGCCAACCTGCATGGGTTCCTCGGTGGAGACCTCAGTGTTGTCTCTGGAAAAGGCCTCTGGCTGGACCACCATCTGAGAACAGAACTGTCGTTCTTATCGTCTCTCTCTAACTCGTCTGTCAAGTCGGACAACTAGGGTCATCATCTCCTCTAAGGTCTCAGGAATTTGATAATTGACTAATAGATCTTTTAAATTATCAGATAGACCAGACCTAAACTGACTCTTCAGGGCTGGTTCATTCCATCCTGAGGGGACACACCACCATCTGAATTGGGTGCAATAATCCTCCGCAGTGAGATGGCCCTGAACCAGTACCCTAAGAGCCGTCTCGGCTACCAGGGCCCTGTCTGGTTCGTCATAGAGGATACCCAGGGCCTGAAAAAAAACCTCCACAGAAGTTAGACAACTGGCCCCAGAAGGTAACGAAAATGCCCAGTCCTGGGGATCACCCTGTAGTAGAGAAATGATAATCCCCACGCGTTGGCTCTCGGGACCGGAGGACACGGGGCGCAAACTGAAGTAGAGTTTGCAACTCTCCTTAAAGGAGAGAAACCTCTTCCGGTCTCCAGAAAAGGGTTCTGGGAACTTGATCTGGGGTTCATGTGGACTGGAGGACAGAGGAGTGGAAGAACCTTGCACTAACTCAAAAGAACAGAGTTTCTCTCCTTGCTCCTGCACCATCTGTGTCAAGTTAGAGACATGGTCAGTCAGGGTAGTAAGAGGATTCATGATACAGTGGTTAGTGGGCCTGTTAATCTTTAACGGTCACGTCCACACACACACAGGGGGAAGGATAGTGACCACTGCGCTCCACCCTCACCCCTGGCCCTGCCTACTTGCCTCACGAGTCCTGATGACAGGGGACAACTGGACGACAGTCCCTAACTTAGGATACGTGCAGGGAAGACAGACAAGACAAAATACGGAACATGAACGGACCGGGTCAGAACCAAGAGAGCTACGCAGTACAAAGGGTTAAGCAAAGAATGGTCAGGAGTAGCCAGGGTTAAATACCAGGAGAGTAGAGAAGTACAAGAGGAGTCCAAAGAGAGTAGTCAGGTGGGAGCCGAGGTCACAATACCAGGACGGAGGCGCAGTACAGGAGGAGCAGGCAAAGGATCGTCAGGGAATGGAATCAGGTGAGTATTCAGTAGTCCAACAAATAGCCAGGAACCTAGAAATTAACAGGCAACCTGTGGCTAGCAGGCTGCCTGTATTTATAGTGGGGAGTGAGGGTCATGTGACGTGGCCAGCGTCACATGACCGACAGACCAACCAGTTGAGCACCGAGTGATCAGCTCGGCGCTCAAGGCAGAGCCACCCAGCAGTAAAGCCACCCTGGGAATGAGGTCAAACACAGATACTCATTCCTAAAGCTAAGCAACAGGTCTGCGGGTAATGGGGCACCGAGTGCACCTTCGGAACCCCGTTACAGGCGATAGTAGATTGGGTTGCTGACAGTGCCTCCAGTTCCTTCACATTGTCTCCCACCCAGTCTCCTGCTGAAAGACCAGAGTTAGCAGCTGCAGCCGATGTCCATCAGTCTTTCACCTCAAACCCTTGCAAATCAGACAAGCAGTCTGAGCCCCAAGTCATGCAGCAGTCTCTTCTGCTGTTTGATGACTCTGCTAGCAGGGTTTCCCAGGGCCATCCACCTAGCCCTGCCCCAGAAGTGGAAGAAATTCAGTGCACCGATGCCCAACCAATTATGTTTCAAGATGAGTACATGGGAGGACCATCGCAGCATGTCTCAGATGATGACGAAACACAGGTGCCAACTGTTGTGGCTTTTAAAAAGTGTGGAGACCGACAAGGAGGGCAGGGGTGAAGACTGGGTGAAAGATGATGTGGAGGACGATGAGGTCCTCGACCCCACATGGAATCAAGGTCATGCGAGTGACCTGTGTAGTTCGGAGTAGTGTTGATCACGAATATTCGAATTTTGAATTTTTATCGCGAATATAGGTACTTCGAAAATTTGCGAATATTTAGAATATAGTGATATATATTCTTAATTTCGAATATTCGATATTTTTTTTAATCAGTACACATGATCCCTCCCTGCTTCAAGCTTGTGGGCCAATGAGAAGGCTGCAGTATATTTGACTTTAGGAGTAGTGTTGTTTGCAAATTTTTGTAATGCAAAATTTTATTGCAAATTTTTCAACTTACAACTATTAGACAAAGAAGATTATAGCACTCTATTAGCTAAATTGCTCTATATCCGTTTTTTTCCCCCGAATATTAGCTGTATTGCTATAACTTAGTTTTTTCGAATATTCATAATATTTTAAAACAAGAATATATAGCAATATAGCGAATATTAGAAAAAAACTAATATAGAGCAATTTAGCTAATATAGTGCTATAATCTTCTTTGTCTAATAGTTGTAATTTTTTTCTCATCTGAAGTTCAGATTGGAAAAAAATTACAACTATAAAAAAAAAGATTATAGCACTATATTAGCTAAATTGCTCTATATTTGTTTTTTTCGAATATGACCCCTGCCGCTCATCACTAGTTCGGAGGAAGAGGCAGTGGTCTCACAGAGCCACCAGCACAGCAGAAGAGAGAGCAGGGTGCAAAAGCAAAGCGTCTGTTACTGCCCACCGCAGCAAGGGACCGAGCACACCAAAGCCAGCTCAAAGGAGTAACCTGGCGTGACAGTTCTTCAATGTGCTGACGACAAGACACGAGTGGTTTAAACGCTGTGCAATCAGAGCCTGAAGCGAGGCATTAACGTTCTCAACCTGAGCACAACCTGCATGACCAGGCATCTAAGTGCAAAGCACAAGCTGCAGTGGAGTAGACACCTCAAAAACAAAGAAAGGTCTGCAGTCTCAGCCTCTTCATCCACCTCTGGAGTGACAGTGGCACCTGCCACCCTGCAAACAGAGGATATGCCAGCAACACCACCACCTGGGTCACCAAGCATCTCCAGAATGTCCCACAGAAGCGTTCAGCTCTCCATCTCCCAAACACTGGAGCGGAAGAGGAAGTACCCTGGCCCTGAATGTCAGCATTTCAAAATGACTGTCCTTTGAAATGCTGTCATTCCGCATGATGGAGACGGAGAGCTTTAAAAGCATTATGGTGGTGGCTGTCCCACAGTACGTCGTGCCCAGCTGCCACTACTTTTCCAGGCATGTCATACCTTCCCTGCACAACCAAGTGGGGGACAAAATCAGGTGTGCACTGCGCAACGCCATCTGTGACAAGGTCCACCTAACTACGGATACGTGGACCAGTAAGCACGGCCAGGGACGTTATATCTCCCTAACAGCACACTGGGAAAATGCAGTGTCGGCTGGGCCTCAGGCGGATAGCAGTTTGGTGCATGTCCTTCCACCATCGAGGATTGCAGGGCGCTTCAGTTTGCCTCCTGTTGCTTCCTCCTCCTACTCCGCTTCCTCATCCTCTACCGGCTACTCAACCGGTCAGCGTAACACCTTCACCACCAACATCAGCACAGCCAAGGGTAAACGACAGCAGGCAGTTTTAAAACGTATCTGTTTGGGGGACAAACCCCACACCGCGCAGGAGCTGTGGATGGGCCTTGAACAACAGACTGATGAGTGGTTGGTGCCAGTGTACCTCAACCTCGGCCTGGTGGTGTGTGATAATGGGCGAAATCTCGTAGCAGCTCTGGGACTATCCGGTTTGACGCACATACCTTGCCTGGCGCATGTGCTAAATTTGGTGGTGCAGAAGTTCCCTAAAAATTACCCCAATATGTCAGAGCTGCTGCATAAAGTGCGGGCCGTCTGTGAGCACTTTCAGCGTTCTCACTCTGCTGCTGCTCGCCTGTCAGCGTTGCAGCGTAACTTCGGCCTTCCAGCTCACCGCCTCAAAAGCGACATGCCCACAAGGTGGAACTCCACCTTGCACATGCTGGCCAGACTGTGCGAGCAGCAGCAGGCGATAGTGGAGTTTCAGCTGCAGCACGCACGGGTAAGTTGCTCTACGGAACAGCACCACTTCACGACCAATGACTGGGCCTCCATGCGAGACCTGTGTTCCTTGTTGCACTGTTTTGAGTACTCCACCAACATGGCCAGTGCTGATAGCACCGTTCTCAGCGTTACTATCCCACTTTTATGTCTACTTGAAAAAACGCTGCTGGCGATGATGGAAGAGGATGTGGCACAGGAGGAGGAGGAGGAAGAGGGATCATTTCATAGGGTTTCTGGCTAGTCATTCCCAAGTGGCTCCAAGGGTGGGTCCTGCACCCACCAGGTACACAATTGTCCAGCCAGGGAACAGTTCTGGAGGATAAGAAGGTGGAGGATGAGGAGTTGGAAAAGGAGGAACCGTGTTCACAGCAGGGTGGCACCCAAACCAGCTCATGGCCATCAATGGTGCGTGGCTGGGGGGATACAGAAGACACAGACGATACACCTCCCACAGAAGACAGTTTGTCGTTGCCTCTGGGCAGCCTGGCACACATGAGCAATTACATGCTGCAGTGTCTCCGCAACGACCGCCGAGTTGCCCACATTCTAACTTACTGGGTGGCCACCCTGCTGGATCCCCATTACAAGGACAATGTACCGTCCTTAATTCCCTCACTGGAGCCATTATCGCAAGATGCGCGAGTACAAGCGCACACTGGTAGACGCGCTGCTGGTGGCTTTTCAACCTGACAGCGGGGGCACAGTGGAAGCACAAGGCAAAGGCAGAAGAGGATGAAGAGGTCGCCAACGCAGGGCACCGCCAGCACCTCAGAAGGCAGGGTTAGCATGGCCGAAATGTGGAAACGCTTTGTCAGCACGCCACAACAACCAGCACCACCAGCTTATATGGTACGTCTTAGCAGGAGGCAGCATTTCACCAACATGGTAGGGCAGTATCGTGGAGCACACGCCTACACGTACTGAATGACGGGTCTGCCCCCTTCAGCTTCTTGGTCTCCAAATTGGGCACATAGCCTGAGCTTGCTCTTTACACCTTGGAGGTGCTGGCCTGCCCTGCAGCCAGTGTATTGTCTGAATGTGTGTTTAGCACGGCAGTGGGAGTTATCACAGACAAGCACAGCCGCCTGTCCACATCCAATGTGGTCAAGCTCACATTCATTAAAATGAACCAGGCATGGATCCCACAGGACTTGGGATTTTACCCTAATTAAAAATAAATAAATAAAAATAAATAATTAAAACCAAAAACAGGTGTTGGCTACCTCGTCCTCCTCCACCACCACTTCTACCTACACTGCTAAGTCCACCGCCTCCCCATATGGACCTCCACCTCATAAATCAAGATAATTTTTTTTAATTTGTACGGATTTTATTTTATTTTGGCATTTCACTAATTTGTCTGTTACATTTTCGGTTGAAATTCACCAATTTTTGGCTGTGATATACCCCTGCTATACCTAGTAGACAGGCAAAAACATTTCACAAATTCGTCTGTTACATTGTCAGGTGACATTTTACCAATTTTTCCGTATACAAACCGATGCTCTGCATAGGTGACAGGGAATTAAATTTAAAAATTTCTTCTTTAATTGATGCGCGCCCCCTCCTTTCATTCAATGCTTAAACTTTAACAACTTGTTCCACATTTGTGCTTCAATAATTTGTCCCACTTTTCCGCTCGATCACTTTTAATTTTAAACAATTAACCTCCCTTGGATGTGGTATCCTTTTCTCACGTTCCCTCTCCGGAATGGAACCCTGATTCGCCGCTAACCGTAATCAACATGGTAGGAGCAGAAAAGAACATTAAAAGTTGATAGAGAAGATATCCAACTGAATCGTGAACATCACGGGGACGTGCAACATGGTGAGGCAGTATGTGTGCACACTCCTACACGTACTGACTGATGGGTCTGCCCTCTTCAACTTCTGGGTCTCCACATGGCCTGACCTCGCCCTTTATGCCTTGGAGTTGCTGGCCTGCCCTGCAGCCAGTGTATTGTCTGAACGTTTGTTTCGCACGGCTGGAGAGGGTTATCTCAGGTTATATTTCCTAATGTTTTGGGGTGTACCCTAAATAAAAAAAAATTGGTACTGGAGGTAGTTTGTCGGCCAATAGAAGGGCCCTGATGGGGGAGGATAGAAAGGCATTTTCCAGAATGAGCCAATATTTATTGGTCGGGTTTCTGATCCACGACTCTCGAAAGTTGGATAGCTTTCATATACTTCTCTGGGTCAGGAAGTCCAATTCCCCCCCTTAGCTTTAGGCCTGGTTAGTGTAATAAAGGAAATGCGAGAGTTTTTACCTTGCCAAATAAACTTACGTATGAGCTTATTCAGGGAGGCAAAATAGGATTTAGGGATTTCAATAGGGAGCACTTGCATCAAGTATGTAAGTTTAGGTATAATTAAGGACATAAGAATGTTCTTTCTCCCAAACCAGGAAAGGTATGGAAAGTCCAATGAGTCCAGCTGGGTCTGTATGGATAGTAGAAGGGGTTTATAGTTCAGTCGAAATAAATCTGGCAAGTGGGGAGAGATCTTTACTCCTAAGTATGTTAATAATTGGGTTTTCCAGTTGAATGGGGAGTTTATCTGAAGGGATGAAAGACTAAGGGGAGAGAGACCAACATGCAAGATTTGGGATTTCGATGGGTTAACTTTAAAGTTGGATAGGGAACCAAAAAGGTCAAGTTTTGATATTATTTTGGGAATGGATTTATGAGGGTTAAGGGTCAGGATCAGTAAGTCATCTGCAAATGCCGCCAATTTGAACTCGTGACCCCCAACAATCAAACCTCTAATCTCCTTATCTTGCCTTAGTGCTTGCAGAAGTGACTCCATAACCAAGACAAATATAAGAGGCGATAATGGGCAGCCTTGTCTCGTTCCATTTCTTAAATATCTTAGTGGTGTTATCTTTCCCCTCTCTTCCCTTAGCAAATCCCACTTGATCTGGATGGATCAAGTCGGGGAGTAAGTTTTGCAATCTTGTGGTGTAATGACCGGCGTCACGCAAAGGGAGGGAAATGGGAAGGCCCTGTCCAAGGGAGAGGGAAAGGTGGTGACCCCTGACTCACCTTGCGGCTGGCACCTGACTGCCCTGACGTCCCTAGACGGGTTCCTCACCCGTACGCCGATCACGTGCCTAAACCCTGGCTTTCCCTAAGATGAGCCCTATGTAGTGAACGGGGCGGTGGGATCACTAGTCCGCACCACTGACACTAAGAGGAAAACACCAGGGAGAGGACAGACAATACAGACAAACATATAATCCCAGGTGGGCGACAACAGCGGACCACGAAGGCCCAACAGGGAACCGGAGGGTAACGTTCTAGAACAACAACCAGGGAACACAGTTACACAGCTCCAGTGGGTCAGTATAGAAGTCCAGGCAGGAAGCTCTATATCTGGCAACCAGAGAAGGTGGGAGAGGGGAATATAAGGAGGTTGGGAGTGCTGGACAAAAAACAGCTGAGGAGAAGGAGCTACGGATCCCTGAGTGAGCCAAAAAGGGTTGCAAGGCAAACCCAGAAAGCTACCATAAAGAAGCAGCACAATCTTTCTACATAGAGCGCGCAGCCACCCGCTGCAACTTCCTGACCCCGGGTAAAACGGAGTCAGGCGTGGCTCTTGACACCCTCATGACAGTACCCCCTGTCTACGAGGGGCCTCCAGACACTCAGGACTAGGTCTCTCAGGATGAGAGGCATGAAAAGCCTGAACTAACCTGTCGGCGTTTACCTCAGACGCTGGAACCCACATTCTTTCCTCGGGACCGTAACCCCTCCAATGCACCAGATATTGAAGAGAGCGGCGGACCCGACGAGAATCAACAATTTTGGATATTTGAAACTCTAGATTACCATCCACAACAACAGGAGGGGGTGGCAGCGGTGACGGTTCTAGAGGTGGAACATATTTCTTGAGTTATGGAAGACGTTATGGATTTTAAAAGTCTGAGGTAGCTCCAGGCAAAAAGCCACGGGGTTAATGATGGCTACTATTTTGTAAGGGCCAATAAACCTAGGACCCAGTTTCCAAGAGGGAACCTTTAATTTAATATTCCTAGTAGACAACCACACATAGTCATTCACTCCTAGGTCCGGACCTGGCGACCGTCTCTTATCAGCCATGCATTTATAATTACCTCCCATATTTTTCAAGTTAGCTTGCACCTTCTGCCATACCGATGAAAGAGATGATAAAAACCGTTCCTCTTCGGGAACCCCAGAAGATCCCCCCTCTTTGAAAGTACAGAATTGGGGATGAAAACCATATGCACCAAGAAATGGTGACTTACCAGTAGATTCCTGATGGCGATTATTTATGGCAAACTCGGCTAACGGTAAATATGATGACCACACCTCTTGGTTTTCAGACACAAAACATCTTAGATATGTCTCAAGGTTTTGGTTGGTACGCTCAGTCTGTCCATTCGACTGAGGATGGAAAGCTGAGGAAAAGGACAAGTGTACCCCCAAACGGGAACAAAAAGCTTTCCAAAACTTAGAAATAAACTGGGTTCCCCGATCCGAAACAACATCGGAAGGGACCCCGTGAAGCTTCACGATTTCACTGATGAATACCTGAGCAAGAGTCTTAGCATTAGGTAGTGCGGGTAACACAATGAAGTGTACCATTTTGCTAAACCTGTCCACTACTACCAAGATAACTGTTAAACCCGCAGACAAATGTAAGTCAGTGATAAAATCCATTGACAGATGTGTCCATGGCCTATTGGGAATGACAAGTGGCAATAAAGACCCTGCTGGACGTGTATGAGAGATTTTCGCGCGCGCACAAGTAGAACAAGAAGACACAAAATCCATTACATCCTGACGCAACCTTGGCCACCAAAAAAGACGAGACAATAGCTCCAATGTTGCTTTACTACCCGGGTGCCCAGCAAGTGCCGAATTATGATGTTCCTTTAATAATTCGAGACGCAGGTTCAACGGTACAAACAATTTCTCTGAGGGGCAAGAGACCGGGGCGTCCCTCTGGGCCTCTAACACCTTCCCCTCCAGAACAGAGTGTACCGCAGAGACAACCACTCCTCTTTGTAGAATGGGTACCGGATCACTCACATTACCCCCTCCAGGGAAACAACGAGATAATGCATCTGCCTTCGTATTTTTTGCCCCAGGACGATAGGTAATAACAAAGTTAAACCTGGTAAAAAATAGCGACCACCTAGCTTGTCTAGGGGTGAGACGCTTAGCTGATTCGAGGTACAGAAGGTTTTTGTGGTCCGTAATCACAGTGACGGGGTGGATTGCCCCCTCTAAAAAGTGACGCCATTCTTCAAACGCTAGTTTAATAGCTAATAGTTCCCTATTGCCAATATCATAGTTCTTTTCTGCTGCAGATAGTTTTTTAGAAAAGAAAGCACAAGGACGCCATGTGCCAGGAGACGGACCCTGAGACAGCACAGCCCCCACTCCCACCTCTGACGCATCGACTTCAACAATAAAAGGCTGGGAGACATCAGGTTGGATTAGTACAGGGGCCGAGGTAAACCTCTCTTTTAGAGAGGAAAAAGCAATTTTAGTCATGTCATGTCAGTAAGGGGTTTTACAATCACCGAATAATTTTTAATGAATTTTCGATAGAAATTTGCGAAGCCCAAGAACCGTTGCAGTGCTTTGAGGTTCTCAGGAAGATCCCAATCTAAAATTGCCTGGACCTTCCCAGGATCCATACGGAAACCTGAAGCAGATAATAAATAACCTAGGAACTGTATTTCCTGAACGGCGAAGACACACTTTTCAATTTTAGCATATAATTTATTCGTCCGTAGGACCTTCAGTACCTGTCTGACATGCACCTCATGTGTATTCAGATCAGACAAATAAATTAAAATATCATCTAGGTATATCACCACAAACCTGCCGATAAGATGACTAAAAATGTCATTAACGAAATGTTGGAAGATAGCAGGAGCATTGGTCAGGCCGAAAGGCATGACTAGATTTTCATAATGCCCCTCAGGGGTGTTAAAAGCTGTCTTCCACTCATCCCCTTCCTTAATACGAATCAGATTGTAGGCCCCCCTAAGATCAAGTTTGGAGAACCACCTAGCACCCGCAATCTGATTAAACAGGTCAGGAATGAGAGGAAGAGGGTATGGGTCTCGGATGGTTATCCGGTTTAATTTGCGAAAATCTAGGCAAGGACGCAGGCCCCCATCTTTCTTTTTAATGAAGAAAAACCCTGCAGCCATGGGTGAAGAAGAGGGTCTGATATGTCCCTTAGCCTAGCTCTCGGAGATATAATCTTTCATGGCTTGTCTCTCCGGACCCGAAAGATTATATAACCTGGTCTTGGGTCATTTTGCACCGGGAATAAGGTTAACCGGGCAATCATAAGGACGGTGAGGTGGTAACTTCTGACAACCTTTTTCAGAAAAAACGTCCTCAAAGTGTGAAACAAATGTAGGTAGGGTAGCTATGGAGGCGACTAAGCAATTGCTATTTAAGCAATTTTCTCTGCAATGCTCACTCCACTCCAATATCTCCCTAGCCTGCCAATCCACCACTGGATTGTGCGCTACCAACCAGGGAAGACCCAACACCACCGGAGTGGGAAGCCCCTCCAGAACATAACATGAAAGCAACTCGCTATGGTGGTCCCCTATCCGAAGGTGTAAGTTATGGACAATGTGAGTGAGGTTTCTCTGAGACAGAGGAGCAGAATCAATAGCAAATATGGGAATAGGTCTCTGTAGCGTACAGAGAGACAAACCCATAGTGTGGGCAAAATGGGCATCTATCAAATTTACTCCTGCTCCACTGTCTAGAAAAAAATAAATAGTCTCCATCTTAATGCCAAAAACAACAACCGCTGGCAACACAAATTGTGATGTTCGTATGGAGGAAACGTATACCCCCCGGCTGACATCCTCCACACAGCCTGGGGTTAGTAGTTTTCCGACGGAAACCTGAAGCGAATATGGGAATAGGTCTCTGTAGCGTACAGAGAGACAAACCCATAGTGTGGGCAAAATGGGCATCTATCAAATTTACTCCTGCTCCACTGTCTAGAAAAAAATAAATAGTCTCCATCTTAATGCCAAAAACAACAACCGCTGGCAACACAAATTGCGATGTTCGTATGGAGGAAACGTATACCCCCCGGCTGACATCCTCCACACAGCCTGGGGTTAGTAGTTTTCCGACGGTCTTTTGTTTTTGGGGAAGGAAGGACAGACATTAATAAAATGACCCCTCTCCCCACAGAAAAAACAAACCCCACGCCTACGGCGAGCCTCAGGAGGATGGACCTGACGAGTAGTTCCTCCTAGCTGCATAGGCTCGTCTAAGTCCGTACAGACTAACTGCTGCTTGGGAGGGGTTACCAATTGCTCCGGTTCTTTCAATCTGTCCCTAAGACATCTATCTATTCTGATAGCAAGGGACATAACCACATCAAGGGAAAAGGGAGTCTCATACAGCGCAAGCGCATCCTTAATCCTTTCGGATAACCCAGAGCAGAACTGACTCCTGAGAGCCGGGTCGTTCCACTGGGTATCCGTAGCCCACCTACGGAACTCTGAGCAATAATTCTCTACTGGCCGCTCTCCCTGTAGGAGTCTCCGTAATTTTGATTCAGCCAGTGCGACTCGGTCAGGGTCGTCATATATAAGACCCAAGGCCCCAAAAAATTCATCCACTGACCGGAGAGCCTGGGAATCAGCGGGTAAAGAGAACGCCCAGGATTGCGGGTCCCCCTGCAGCAGGGAAATAACAACCCCCACCTGCTGTTCTTCATTACCAGAGGAGTAAGGGCGCAACTTAAAATATAATTTACAGGCCTCACGGAACGTCACAAATTTGTCCCTTCCCCCAGAAAATCTGTCAGAAGAGCAACCTTGGGTTCCGCAACAACCTGGTTACCTGTAGCAACCGCTGGGCTTGCGGTCTGTAGCAATTGCTGCTGTTGCTGGAGGGCCGAAGCCTTCAATCCTGCCACCTCCAAAGACAGGCCTTGAAGTTGCTTTGACAAAGCAGCAATTGGATCCATACTGGATTCTAAGTAGGTAGAAAGAAAAAGTTTTTTTTTTTTTTTACCTACACAAAATAAGGGCCAGATATAATGTAATGACCGGCGTCACGCAATGGGAGGAAAATGGGAAGGCCCTGTCCAAGGAAAAGGTGGTGACCCCTGACTCAGCTTGCGGCTGGCACCTGACTGCCCTGACGTCCCTAGATGGGTTCCTCACCCGTACGCCGATCACGTGCCTAAACCCTGGCTTTCCCTAAGATGAGCCCTATGTAGTGAACGGGGCGGTGGGATCACTAGTCCACACCACTGACACTAAGAGGAAAACACCAAGGAGAGGACAGACAATACAGACAAACATATAATCCCAGGTGGGCGACAACAGCGGACCACGAATGCCCAACAGGGATCCGGAGGGTAACGTTCTGGAACAACAACCAGGGAACACAGTTACACATCTCCAGTGGGTCAGTATAGAAGTCCAGGCAGGAAGCTCTATATCTGGCAACCAGAGAAGGTGGGAGAGGGGAATATAAGGAGGTTGGGAGTGCTGGACAAGAAACAGCTGAGGAGAAGGAGCTACGGATCTCTGAGTGAGCCAAAAAGGGTTGCAAGGCAAACCCAGAAAGCTACCATAAAGAAACAGCACAATCTTTATACATAGAGCGCTCAGCCACCCGCTGCGACTTCCTGACCCCGGGTATAACGGAGTCATGCGTGGCTCTTGACACCCTCATGACATGTGGCTAGCATTTTAGCTAAAAGTTTGAGATCAACATTGAGTAGAGATATAGGGCGATAATTGGAACAGGATGTGGGTTCTTTACCCTCTTTAGGAATAATTGTGATAGTGGCTTTTGTCATATCTGAGGAAAGTGGGTGACTGGCTAATGCACGGTTACAGATAGGGAGCATGTATGGCAGTAGTATTTCTTTGAAGGCCGAATAGTAGTATATGGGGAGACTGTCAGGGCTGGGGCTTTTTCCTTTAGCAGTTGATTTAATAGCTGTTGATAGTTCAAAGGCAGTAAATGGCTTGGACAGAGATTCCTGCTGTAATGAAGTTAGGGATGGAAGGTTGAGGGTGGCTAAAAAGGACTCAATGTTGGCCTCTCTTCCCAAGTAAGGGTTTGGAAGATCGGGGGATGGGAGATTATAAAGGGACTCATAGAAGAGCCTAAATTGTTCAGCAATCTCCTCTGCTTTAAATAGCTGGGTGCCCTGGGGAGATTTAATGCATTGAACAAATCGGGAGTTTCTTCTCTGCTTTATTCTTTGCATCATAAACTTCGAGGCTTTATTGCCGTGAGCAAAGGTTTTTTGCTGAGCAGATAGAAAAAACTTTGCTGAACGCTCATTTAATACGTTTTTCAATTGGGTTCTGAGAGAAGAGAGTTCCGATAGTTGGTGTGCAAGTAGGGATTGCTTATGGGCTTTTTCTGCCATCTGTATTTTTGATAGTAATGTAGTGAGTTTTCTTTCGGACTCTTTCTTTAGAAAGGAGCAGAGACTAATTAATCTGCCTCTAATAAATGGTTTGTGGGCATCCCAAAGGATCTGGGGGGATATCTCAGGGGTATTATTAATTACAAAATATTCGTCTAGAAAGGAGGATATTTGTAGTTTATGTTTGGCGTTGCCCAGCAGGGACTCATTGAACCTCCAACTTATATGTTTTTCTGACTTGACATCTGGGCGTATATTGCAGTATATGGGGGAGTGATCAGATAAGGTAATGTCACCTATCTGAGAGGATGAACAGAGTTGTAGCTTCTCTTCTGGGATTAAAATATAGTCTATCCTGCTGTATGAATTATTTGCTGAGGAATAGAAGGAGTAATCTAATGTCTCAGGGTTAAGACAGCGCCATGCATCTACCATACCCAAATTGTAGAGCTTAGTATGTAATAGTTTAAGGGCTCTCACTGATACAGGGGATTTCTTTGAAGATGTGTCGATAAGCGGGTTGAAAGCTAAGTTAAAGTCTCTGGCTATGATCAGAAAACCTTCTCTGTGGATTTTTACTATAGCAAGGATAGCTGTGAGCCAATTAATCTGGTCTACATTGGGGGCATATATGTTCACAAATGTGAACAGTGATTGTCCCACCTGGCCTTTAAGGATGAGATATCTGCCTTCTGGGTCTTGTATGTGGGATTTGTATTGAAAAGGAAGGCCCCTATGGAAGCCTATGCTAACTCCTCTTGAGGCAGCACCCCCAGCCCCACAGTGATACCAGCTGGGAAATTTAGAATAAGAGAGGTTGGGATATTTATCATGCTTGAAATGTGTTTCCTGGAGGAAAACTACTGAGCATTTCTCTTTGTTTAACAGAGAGAAGATCTGGCATCTTTTAGAGGAGGATCTCAATCCCTTGACATTGTAAGATACTAATTTGAGCTCAGACATATTTGGGTATGTCAAAGTGGGTATTGTGAGCTTCAAATAGCTTAAAGGAAGGGCATTGACCAACCGGCAAAAGAAGGAGAGAGAGGGTGCCACCTTGAGGAGAGTATTCCCATAGCCATCGTCTCAGACCGCCCCAGCACCACGTTTTCCTTCTCAGCTCTATCTCTGATTCACACATATGAAAAATTGCCAAGAGAGATTGTGAGTACCTGTCAAAACAATAAAGGTAAAAAACATGGAACATAACAAAAGAAAGAAACCAAAAACGATTAGTTAATCGCCATATATGGGAGAATTTGACAACTTTGTCTCCCTGAATAGATGACATAGGGGGGGATAAGGTAGAAATACCTAGAAATAGCGACTCCCTCTATGAAGTCAATATTACTGGAAAATGGTAATAGTAGGAAAACCATAGGATTATACTAGTACTGTATATGTACTAGTAGACAGTGAGGGAAGAAGGTAGGATGTCATGTTACAAATATTAAAACATCAATCTCATAGACTACTGCTCAGGAAGAAAAAACTGATTCAGCCTACAAACAGATGGGAAGGGGATCCCTACTGTCTCTTCCTCCAATACTGAGTGGAGATATGGTGTAGTTGGAAGCGATGAAAGTGGAAATGCCTGTATCTCCACTCAGTATAGAAAGCAGAATCATGTGGAGTGTATCAAACATATACAGTAGTGATATAAAGACCTGACATGAGTCCTGCAAATCCCTATTCACAAGTAGGGAGGTTTTAGACTGGTTACTTATCCGCCAGAGCTAGGCGCTTAGGGGTGGAAGAAAAGTTTCCTCTTCTGGACCTTTGGGGTTTTGGGGTGTGGGGAGGCTCCCAGGGTGTCACTAAAGGCAGGTCGGGTAAGGTGGTCATATTCTGGACCATGTCCCAGTGTTCTATAGGTAATGGAAAGATCTGTAGAAGTTCGTAAGCTTCATCCAGGTCACTAAAGGAGGAAATATGGATGCGGCGACCATCATGGAGAAAGGAGAGACCAAATGGAAATGTCCATCTGTAGATAATCTTGTGATGGCGTAGCCAGTCTGTGAGTGGTTTCATTGCTTTCCGTTTTCTGAGCGTTGACTGAGCTAAGTCTTGGAAGATGGTGATGGAATTATCTTCCCACTCTACAGAGTTGGAGTTTCTGGAGCTCGCCAATATAGCTTCTTTCACTGGAAAGTGCAAAAACTTGCAAATCACATCTCTGGGTGGTTCACTAGCTTGAGGCTTAGGGCGAAGGGCTCTGTGAGCTCTTTCAATTAGGACCTTGTGTGCAGAATCCGGGCCCAGTAGTTTAAGGCAGATCTGGATAACCGTTTCAGGAATATCTACTGCCGGAATCGTTTCAGGTATGCCCCTGAAGCGGAGATTGTTCCGCCTACTCCTGTTCTCTTGATCTTCCATTGCGGTATATAGGGAGTTGATATCGTTTTGAGCAAGAGATAGGCTGGTGGACACTTCATTTTGATGTTGTAAAATTACAGCCTGGGTGTCCTCTAAAACTTCCACCCTCCGGCTTATGTGGCGCACATCCTCCTTTATTGAGAAAAGATCTAGGCTAAGGGGTCCCAGGGCGTCTGCCAGAGCTTCTTTTAGGTAAGCTCTGGCGATGGGAAGACAGTCCGTTTCACTGGGATCTTCCCCTACCTTATCGGCGCCTGCTGCCGCTGCTTGCTTGTGGCTGGAGTGAGGTGTTCCGGGCGCCATCTTGGAATCTCTATTCACTGCTGCGACCGCCACCTTTTTAATGAATTTCTCCATTTCTCCAGGCTGGTTCAGGGAGCGAGTGTGACCCGTCTGGTCAGCGGGTTTTTGGCCACCGATTTTGACCATTTTGAGGTCCAGTGCGCTAAAGATAGGGAGCTGTGAGGGATATGCTAGCAGGAGAGCTGCACCTCACACAACCATCCGGCTCCGGTGCAGGCTCCGCCCCGCCATTTTGAAGTGGTTTTGCTGAAGAATACTGTCCCCACAGCAGGTTGTTAGCAGGAGCCTCAGCCAGACACAGCCATTCAGCACCGGTGCTAGCTCCGCCCCCAGAACTTTTTCCACCTTTAATGTGACCAATAAACTGTACAACTCAATTGACAAACAAACTAAAATCTTTTAGGTAGAGGGAAGAAAAAATATAAAAATAAAATAATATGGTTGCATAAGTGTGCACACTAGAGTTGAGCGGACACCTGGATGTTCGGGTTTGATGAGTTCGGCCGAACTTGAAAAATAAAAGTTCGGGTTCGGGACCCGAACTTGAGTCGAACTTGACCCCGAACACCATTGAAGTCAATGGGGACCCGAACTTTTGGGCACTAAAATGGCTCTAAAATAGTCCTGGAAAGGGCTAGAGGGCTTAGAGCATGGCAACTGTTCTGCAAACAAATGTGGATAGGGAAATGACTTAAAATAAAGAAAAATTAAAAATAACAATCTGGATCTAGGAGTAGGAGGTTGAGGAGGCGGTGGATGGGTGGATGTGGCGGTGTAGGTTGACGTGGCGGTGTAAGGAGAAGCGGCGGTGAAGGAGGAATAGGTAGCCAACACTGATTTGTGTTATTTTTCATTTTTAAAATTTTGGGTCATATTACAAAATAAAACAAAGAATAAGTGCACTTGAGTACAAGAATGGATGGTTGAGGCTAGTATAAATGTCTATTCTGCACAAGGTACGGAGAAATTCCTGTGGGATCCATGCCTGGTTCATTTTAATAAACGTAAGCTTGTCCACATTGACTGCGGTCTGTGATAATGCTCTCTGCTGTGCTAAACACACGTTCACACTATACACTGGCTGCAGGGCAGGTCAGCACCTCCAAGGCTGACAAAGCTTTTCCACATTTTGGCCATGCTAACCCTGACTTCTCAGGTGCTGTCGGTACCCCAGCTACGTTAGCGACCTCTTCCTCCTCCTCTGCCTTCGCCTTGTGCTTCCACTGTGCCCCCACTGTCTGGTGGGAATGCCATTATCAGCGTGCGCTTGTAGTCGCGCATCTTCCGATCAGTAACAGATGTTTTCACTAAATTAAGTTCCCTGTCAGCAATGCAGAGCAGGGGTTCATTCATGGCAAAAGGGGGTTCATGTCACCCAGCAATAGAACAGAGGATTTTGAGAGAGCGAGGCCCATTTCACCCAGGCACAGCAGGGGTTCATTCACGGCAAAAGGGGGTTCATGTCACCCAGCAATAGAACAGAGGATTTTGAGAGATTTAGGCCCATGTCACCCAGGCACAGCAGGGGTTCATTCACGGCAAAAGAGGGTTCATGTCACCCAGCAATAGAACAGACGATTTTGAGAGATTTAGGCCCCTGTCACCCAGGCACAGCAGGGGTTCAATCACGGCAAAAGGGGGATCATGTCACCCAGCAATAGAACAGAGGATTTTGAGAGATTTAGGCCCCTGTCACCCAGGCATAGCAGGGGTTCATTCACGGCAAAAGGGGGTTCTTGTCACCCAGCAATAGAACAGAGGATTTTGAGAGATTTAGGCCCCTGTCACCCAGGCACAGAAGGGGTTCATTCACGTCAAAAGGGCGTTCATGTCACCCAGCAATAGAACAGAGGATTTTGAGAGATTTAGGCACATGTCACCCAGGCACAGCAGGGGTTTGTATACTCCAAAAATGGTAAAATGTCAAATAAGATTTTTTTTCAATTTAGGGCACTAAAATTGGCACTTTTTTGCATTAAAATGGCTTCAAAATAGTCCTTGAAAAGGCTAGAGGGATGTAAAAGGCAGTAAAATGTGCTTAAGAACATGGCAACTGCTCTGCAAACAAATGTGGATAGGGAAATAACTTAAAATAAAATACTAAAAATTACAAATTATTAACCAGCAACTCAGAGAAGGAGGTGGATATGGAGTCGGAGGTTGAGGAGGCGGTGAATGTGGTGTTGTAGGTGGAGGCAGCAATGGAGGAGGAGGAGTTAGCCAACAATTTTTTTTTATTTTTTTTACTGGGGTAGATAACCCCCAAAATATTGGGACAAATAAAAAATAAAGAAAACAAAGAATCATTGCACTTGACTTGAGTACAAGAATGTATGATTGATGGTGGTATAAATGTCTATTCTGCACAAGGTACAGACAAGTCTTGTGGGATCCAAGCCTGGTTCATTTTAATTAACGTGAGCTTGTCCATGTTGGCTGTGGACAGGCGGCTGCGCTTGTCTGTGATGATGCCCCCTGCCGTGCTAAACACACGTTCAGATAATCCAAGGCGTAAAGGGCAAGCTCAGGCCATGTGCCCAATTTGGAGACCCAGAAGTTGAAGGGGGCAGACCCGTCATTCAGTACATGTAGGTGTGTGCACACATACTGCTTCACCATGTTGGTGAAATGCTGCCTCCTGCTAAGACGTTCCATATCAGCTGGTGGTGCTGGTTGTTGTGGCGTGCTGACAAAGCTTTTCCACATTTCGGCCATGCTAACCCTGCCTTCTGAGGTGCTGGCGGTGCCCCAGCTGCGTTGGCGACCTCTTCCTCGTCCTCTGCCTTCGCCTTGTGCTTCCACTGTGCCCCCGCTGTCAGGTGGGAATGCCACCAGCAGCGTGTCTACCAGCGTGCGCTTGTACTCGCGCATCTTACGATCACGCTCCAGTGACGGAATTAAGGACGGTACGTTGTCCTTGTAATGGGGATCCAGCAGCGTAGCCACCCAGTAATCAGCACGAGTTAGAATGTGGGCAATTCGACTGTCGTTGCGGAGACACTGCAGCATGTAATCGCTCATGTGTGCCAGGCTTCCCAGAGGCAACGAAAAGCTGTCCTCTGTGGGAGGTGTATCGTCTGTGTCCTCTGTATCCCCCCACGCACCAGTGATGGCTATGAGCTGGTCTGGGTGCCACCCTGCTGTGAACATGGTTTCTCCTCCTGCATCTCCTCCTCCTCATCCTCCACCTCATCATCCTCCAGAACTGTGCCCTGGCTGGACAATTGTGTACCTTGGGTTTGTGGGTGCAGGAACCCACCCTCGGAGCCACTTGGGAATGACTGGCCGGAAATCCTACGAAATGATCCCTCTTCCTCCTCCTCCTCCTGTGCCACATTCTCTTCCATCATCGCCATGAGCATTTTTTCAAGGAGGCATAAAAGTGGGATAGTAACGCTGAGAACGGCGTTATCGGCACTGGCCATGTTGGTGGAGTATTCGAAACAGCGCAACAAGGAACACAGGTCTCGCATGGAGGCCCAGTCATTGGTGGTGAAGTGGTGCTGTTCAGCCGAGCAACTCAGGCTACTTTCACACTAGCGTTCGGGTGTCCGCTCGTGCGCACCGTTTGACGGGGCTCATGAGCGGCCCCGAACGCATCCGTCTGGCCCCAATGCATTCTCAGTGGAGGCGGATCCACTGAGAATGCATCCGCCTGCCAGCGTTCAGCCTCCGCTCAGTGAGCGGACACCTGAACGCTGCTTGCAGCGTTCGGGTGTCCGCCTGGCCGTGCGGAGGCGAGCGGATCCGTCCAGACTTACAATGTAAGTCAATGGGGACGGATCCGCTTGAAGATGACACTATATGGCTCAATCTTCAAGCGGATCCGTTCCCCATTGACTTTCAATGTAAAGTCTGAACGGATCCGCTCAGACAACTTTCACACTTAGAACATTTTCTAAGTTTTAATGCAGACGCATCCGTTCTGAACGGATGCGAACGTCTGCATTATCGGAGCGGATCCGTCTGATGAAACATCAGACGGATCCGCTCCGAACGCAAGTGCGAAAGTAGCCTCACCCGTGCGTGCTGCAGCTGAAACTCCACTATCGCCTGCTGCTGCTCGCACACTCTAGCCAGCATTTGCAAGGTGGAGTGCCACCTTGTGGGCACGTCGCATGTGAGGCGGTGAGCGGGTAGGCCGAAGTTACGCTGCAGCGCTGACAGGCGAGCAGCAGCAGGGTGAGAACGCAGAAAGCGCGCACAGAGGGCCCGAACATTATGCAGCAGCTCTGACATGTCGGGTAATTTTTAAGGAATCTCTGCACCATCAAATTCAGCACATGCGCCAGGCAAGGGATGTGCGTCAAACCGGCCAGTCCCAGAGCTTCTACGAGAGGAGGAAGCAACAGGAGGCAAACTTAAGCGCCCTGAAATCCTCGGTGGTGGAAGGACATGCGCCAAACTGCTATCCGCCTCAGGCCCAGCTGCCACTGGATTTACCCAGTGTGCTGTTATGGAAATATAACGGCCCAGACCGTGCTTACTGGTCTACGTATCCGTAGTCAGGTGCACCTTGCCACAGATGGCGTTGCGCAGTGCACACCTGATTTTGTCCCCTACTTGGTTGTGAAGGGAAGGGATGGCTCGCCTTGAAAAGTTGTGGCGGCTGGGCGCGACGTACTGTGGGACAGCCACCGCCATAAGGCCTTTAAAACTATCCGTCTCCACCAGACGGAATGACAGCATTTCAAAGGCAAGTAATTTAGAAATGCTGGCATTCAGGGCTAGAGATCGCGGGTGGGTAGGGGGGTACTTCCTCTTCCTCTCCAGCGTTTGGGATTTGGAGAGCTGAACGCTTCCATGGGACATTGGGGAGATGCTTGGTGACCCAGGTGTTGGTGTTGCTGGCAGATCCTCTGTTTGCGAGGTGCCAGGTGGCACTGTCACTCCAGAGGTGGATGAAGAGGCCACGACTGCATCAGAAGAGGAAGCAGGAGGAGCCAGAGACCTTTCTTGGTTTTTAAGGTGTCTACTCCACTGCAGCTCATGCTTTGCACTTAAATGCCTGGCCATGCAGGTTGTGCTCAGGTTGAGAACGTTTATCCCACGCTTCAGGCTTTGATTGCACAGCGTGCAAACCACTCGTGTCTTGTCGTCAGCACATTGTCTGAAGAACTGCCATGCCAGGGAACTCCTTGGAGGTGGCTTTGATGTGCTCGGTCCCTTGCTGCGGTGAGCAGTAGGAGGTGTACTGTCAAGAGGGCGGCCGCTCCGCTTTTGCACCCTGCTCCTTCTTCTGCTGTGCTGGTGGCTCTGTGCGATCACTGCCTCTTCCTCCGAACTACATCGGTCACTCGCATTACCTTGATTCCATGTGGGGTCGAGAACCTCATCATCCTCCACATCATCTTCCACCCAGTCTTCACCCCTGCTTTCCTTGTCGGTCTGCACACTTTCGAAAGCCCCAGCAGTTCGCACCTGTGTTTTGTCATCATCCGAGACATGCTGGGTTGGTCCTCCCATGTACTCAACTTGAAAAATAAGTGGTTGGGCATCGGTGCACTCAATCTCTTCCACTTCTGGGGCAGGGCTAGGTGGATGGCCCTGGGAAACCCTGCTAACAGAGTCATCAAAAAGCAGACGAAACTGCTGCATGACTTGGGGCTCAGACTGCTTTGCTAATTTGCAAGGGGGTGAGGTGAAAGACTGATGGACATCGGCTGCAGGTGCCAACTGTGGTCTTTCAGCAGGAGACTGGGTGGGAGAATATGTGAAGGAACTGGATCCACTGTCAGCAACCCAATCTACTATCGCCTGTAATTGTTTAGGCCTCACCATTCGTAGAGCAGCATTAGGCCCGACCAAATACCGCTGCAGTTTTTGTCGCCTGCTTGCACCTGACGAAGGGGTTTCACTTGTGCGTGTAGCTGGCACAGATCGACCACGTCCTCTCCCTGCAACAGGAGCTACACCAGCAGCACCACGACCTGGGCCACGTCCCTTATTTGACGCTCTCCTCATATTTCTCGAGTTTAGGATCTTACCCTAAATGGGTGTTTAATTAATAGTACAGTGGAATAGAACGACAGTATGTACATTGTGTATCTCACACGCCCTGAACTAGACTAGGCCTCAATTAAATTAGTTTGCCCAAAATGGCTGTATTTCAAATACCTGAATAGAACCCCTGTATTTAAAGGGTGTATCTCACAATGACATCTGTGGCAAAGGCTGCCAAATATTTTTTTTTTGCCCAAACGGCATATCTGCTAAGATTCTATCTCTCAGGGAAGCAAAAAAAACGACCTTGTGCTACATTAGGAGCATAGATATTGTAAATGCTGAGACTTCTGTTTACATCCTTCATTGTCAATACCAGCACCCTGCCCTCGTCATCTGCAGCATGTCCTTGGATCTTATGCACTAAATTCCTATGTACCAGAGTGACCACGCCCGCTTTACCTTGCACTGCCGGAGAACCATAAACCTTCCCCACCCACAGCTTCGACATTCTCCGAAAATCTTCCTCTAAAAGGTGTGTTTCCTGCAGAAACGCAATGTCCGCTCCCAGGCGTTTGAGGTGACGTAGCACCATCATGCGTTTCTGCGGGGAACGTAAGCCCTTGACATTCCAGGTAATTATTTTAACCATTATACAGCATTATTACAGCTTCTTCTACCAATCTGTCACATGGAAATGCATTAAAGGTCAGCAGGAAAATGCTAACAGATCTGTAACTTGCGTAAAGAACTTATAAGAACAGCATTATAGATCCTATAAAGGATATAAGAAATAAAAAGTAAATAAAACATCTATTGTGGACTTCTCTTTTTTCTGGTATCATAGTAAAATCCTCATACTCCCCTTTTTTGGGTTGACATGGGAGAGCGAAAATACTGCAGCAATACAGCACCTCTTTTGGTTTTTGGCTTTCTGAAAGTGTTCTTACGTTGCCTCTGTAAGACTTACTTTCGGTGTCGCCGTTGGTTACTTGCCGATGAGGTGAAGTCCTCAGGTTTTCGCTGCGACTTATCGCGGAAAGTTCCAGGCAATGCGTGCTGTGTGTTTTGTGGCCTCTGGCTTTCTTTCTCCACCAGATCGTCATGATCTGAGATGTACGGGCCTTGAGCAAAAAAAGCTGTAGCATCTGAAGCAGAATTAAAGTTCCTGTAAATGCCGTCCTTGTATTTTCCTCTGGAATAAGGACGTGCAAATTTCACTGAAGCCTCTTCTTTTCTTTGTGACCACCGCAGAGTAGTCATTGAAAAGCATAATCTTTTGACCCCGATAGGTAAGTGGCTCCTTGCGGGCCCTAAAAGCACGCATTATGTCCTCTTTATCAGAGAAATCCAGGTATTTCATAATGACCTGTCTACTCCTTTGAAACCGGGCAGAAGACTCCTTGGATCCCCCTAAAGGGTTCTGTAATGATCCCAATCTATGCGCTCTTTCTACTTTGCGAGGAACAGACAGTCCCAGCGGTCTGGGGAGGTCCGATTCACAAATATGCTTAAGTTCAGAGCCCGATATCTCCTCCGGGAGACCCACTAATCTGAGATTACTGTGGCGGGAGCGGTTTTCGAGGTCATCCACTTTATCCCTCAGCTCACTCACCGTCTGCTGCAGTTTTGACACACACGATTGTGCGCCATTTAAATCTTCTTCCACACAAGACATCCGCTGCTCAAGCTCCTCTATGCGGTACCCTTGTTGATTGTAAGCTTCTTGTAGCTCTGTAAGGGATTCTTGAATCGTTGCCGCAAGTGTGGTCTTGAGGTCAGGTGCCAAATGCGCGGCAACTTCAATCGCCAGACGCTTGAGATCCGAAGCTGAAAGAGGAGTAGGGCTAAACATATCCTCCTGTGAGGAGGTTAGAGGCTTGTTCAAAGCAGCGTTTTGCGGCGCAGCCTCATGTTCAGCCGCCATCTTGATTGCTCGGTTCGCCTGCTCAGGCCGCGGCTCGTCTCCGTCCTCCGACTTCTTCCCTCTACGAAGGCGTTATATTAGTGGTTACCACACTTTGTGTGGATACAGGAGCCCTTGGGCGGTGAACGGAGGGTAATGGTGTCGGGGAGAGTGGCGGAGCTCCGCTAAGCGAGTCTCCTCATACCAGTGCCGGAACCAGAAGTCCGCCATAACCTTTTTATTTTTCCATTCACATAACGGTATGAGGGCTTGTATACAATGTAGTGGGAAGGAGGAAACAATTTCTGATGGGGTTGAGTTATTAAAAATACAAAACAAAAAAACAATTCCGCCACTGTTTTATCGATTTAGTTTTTACAATGTTTCCTATGCGGTAAAACTGACCAGTAACTTTTATTCTCTGGGTCAGTACAAATGTAGCGCTAACCAAAAATTGTAAAAACTTTGAAAAAACTAATTTTTGATCACTTTTTATAAAATTTTTGGCGGGGTCAAGTCACAAAAAAATGTTGAATCTGCGCCTTTGATTTTTTTTCCATTATGCCATTAGCCGCATGGGATAACATACAGCCAGGTCCATACATATTGGAATATCGACACAATTCTAACAATTTTGGCTCTATACACCACAATGGATTTGAAATGAAACAAACAAGATGTGCTTTAACTGCAGACTGTCAGCTTTAATTTGAGGGTATTTACATCCAAATCAGGTGAACGGTGTAGGAATTACAACAGTTTGCATATGTGCCTCCCACTTGTTAAGGGACCAAAAGTAATGGGACAATTGACTTCTCAGCTGTTCCATGGCCAGGTGTGTGTTATTCCCTCATTATCTCAATTACAATGAGCAGATAAAAATGTCCAGAGTTCATTCAAAGTGTGCTATTTGCATTTGGAATCTGTTGCTGTCAACTCTCAAGATGAGATCCAAAATGCTGTCACTATCAGTGAAGCAAGCCATCATTAGGCTGAAAAAACAAAACAAACCCAACAGATAGCAAAAACATTAGGCGTGGCCATACAACTGTTTGGAACATTGTTAAAAAGAAGGAACGCATCGGTGAGCTCAGCAACACCAAAAGACCCGGAAGACCACAGAAAACAACTGTGGTGGATGACCAAAGAATTCTTTCCCTGGTGAAGAAAACACCCTTCACAACAGTTGGCCAGATCAAGAACACTCTCCAGGAGGTAGATGTATGTGTGTCAAAGTCAACAATCAACAATGAACAATCAAGAGAAGACTTCACCAGAGTGAATACAGAGGGTTCACCACAAGATGTAAACCATTGGTGAGCCTCAAAAACAGGAAGGCCAGATTAGAGTTTGTCAAACAACATCTAAAAAAAGCCTTCACAGTTCTGGAAGAACATCCTATGGACAGATGAGACCAAGATCAACTTGTTGCAGAGTGATGGGAAGAGAAGAGTATGGAGAAGGAAAGGAACTGCTCATGATCCTAAGAATGGCACCTCATCAGTGAAGCATGGTGGTGGTAGTGTCATGGCGTGGACATGTATGGTTGCCAATGGAACAGGTTCTCTTGTATTTATTGATTATGTGAGTGCTGACAAAAGCAGCAGGATGAATTCTGAAGTGTTTCTGGCAATATTATCTGCTCATATTCAGCCAAACGCTTCAGAACTCATTGGACGGCGCTTCACAGTGCAGATGGACAATGACCCAAAGGATACTGCAAAAGCAACCAAAGAGGTTTTTTAGGAAAAAGAAGTGGAATGTTATGCATTGGCCAAGTCAATCGCCGGACCTGAATCCGATTGAGCATGCATTTCACTTGCTGAAGACAAAACTGAAGGGAAAATGCCCCAAGAACAAGCAGGAACTGAAGACAGTTGCAGTAGACGTCTGGCAGAGCATCACCAGGGATGAAACCCAGCGTGTGGTGATGTCTATGCGTTCCAGACTTCAGGCTGTAATTGACTGCAAAGGATTTGCAACCAAGTATTAAAAAGTGAAAGTTTGATTTATGATTATTATTCTGTCCCATTACTTTTGGTCCCTTAACAAGGGGAAGCACATATGCAAACTGTTGTAATTCCTGCACCGTTCACCTGATTTGGATGTAAATACCCTCAAATTAAAGCTGACAGTCTGCAGTTAAAGCACATCATGTTTGTTTCGTTTTATATCCATTGTGGTTGTGTACAGAGCCAAAAATTTTAGAATTGTGTCAATGTCCCAATATTTATGGACCTGACTGTATTTTATATTTTAATAGTATGTGCATTTTTGCATGCGGTAATGCCTATGATGGTTATTTATTTTTGAAATGTTTATGTATTTTTATTTTTTGGAAAGTGTGGTGATTACAATTTTGTCAACATTTTTCAAAACTTTTTTTTTTTTTTTACACTTTTTAATAGTTACCCTAGGAAACTTTAACAAGCAATCCTTAGATTGCCTCTCATAGAGAATTTCACTATGTTCCCATGGAGCCTTGTCACAGGCAGGGTCTTCATAGGATGATAGCTACAACAGCTTTGGATCATTCAAGAGGACCGTGGATGCCACACAAACCATCCGGCTCCCCTGATCTCCGCTAGGAGGAGCCGTTGCAGGGCCAGGAGCGTCCGCTCCAGTTTTTGAGCTCCCAGATTCAAGCATCTAAAGGGTTAAATGTTTGCTATCAATGATATTGTCAATTACGTACATTAGCAGCTACGCAACTGTAATGGCTTCCATTGCTTCCACTCACGAGCGGGTGCCATCTTTAAATACCCAACCTCCTATAAATATTTTCACTGGACAGTTGGTAGGGCGTTAAAGGGAATCTGTCAGCTCCGATACAACCTCCAAACTGCAGTGTATAGTATAAGTTACAGTTATGTCATTTTTACTTGTATTCTGATGCTGTGCTCTGAGAAACCAGCAGTAAAATACATTGAGAGGACTCCAATGCTCACACACATACTGGAGAGGACTCAAATAGGAGTCCTCTTAATGCATTTTACTGCTGGTTTGTGGGAGTACAGTGTTGGAATACAAGTTAGTATGAAGATAAAAATTACATAATCACTACTTACTGTAGTTTGAAGATTCCCTTTAAAGGTATGTTCTTACTTTATGTTACAGGTAAATGCAGTTGAGTCTGCTCTTCATATATACCGAGTAAATCACAGGATTGTAAAATGAATAATAGTTTATATTGTGTCTTGCCATTAGTTGGAATTGCTATTGAAAATGTCATTTGGGTTAAAATAACAATCAATCAAACTGATTAGCCTCTAGACTTCTATACAGCATAATTATGTACTAAGTGTCTTAAAGGAAAGTACAAAATCAATTTTGTAGAACACTGTATGCTACATGCATTAGCAGTACAGAAAATAACATTTCATCTAGACGCTCATCAACAAAAAAAGAGCTATTCACCTTATACAAATCCCCAAACTGTTGTTTATTTTACAGTGTAAAAGTAGAATATAATATAAAATGAAAAGCTTGAAAGCAACATGTATACTGTAGGACAAAATGGTTCGTAGAATAACAAATTTATGTGGGAAAACAATGTGAACAGTAGTTTTGCACCAAAACAGACACATAAAATACATGCTTGATTCATCTTTGATTCCTTTTTGGCCTTTCCCCTTGCATGTTGTTTGTTCTCACCAGTTATAATTCCAGACCTGACAGAAATCTAAAGCCTCTGTTTCTCATCTGAAACTTTCCTTTATTGTTGTTGTTGTTGTTTCTCTCATCTCAAAATGTGAGCTCCTATTCCATCCTATTTTTCTCTCCTTTTTCTCTAAACTAAAATCTTGGATCATCACGGGGGTTATTTTCAGTAAATATGTTGTTTCCTTTGGCATATTGCTTGGAAGCTTTGTTGCCCCTTTAGTCTCACTCTCAGTTGGGGATCAAAGTTCATTCCTTTTCTATTGTCTTTTCACCCCTTAAACAGGTTATGCCATGATTAATATAAACTAATGAAGACATCATCTAGTACATGAAAAACTCTTTATAGCCAATCTTGGACTGTCTTTGTACCTCACATGGTTTCAGAGATCTCCCCACTGATTGTTCCAATTGTTCTGCTAGATATATTTTAGGCTGGCAGCTCAGGGGGCATGTCTTTCTGCTGTAGCTCTTTCCCTGTAACTGTAAAAGACTAAATGGTTGGTGACAGGTAAAAATGTAAACTGAGTGTGTGCGGTCATCTCTTAATTATGTGCAATTACAAAAGTATTTAGATCCAGGTGCTAGTTTGGAAAATCTATATTTTTTGTGGCACAACCCATTTAAAGATTGGGCCAATTTTATGTTTTCGTTTATTTTTATTTTTTTTACTTCTCTCTTCCAAGAGCCAAAGCTAATATTTATTAAAAAAAAATTATGCATATTATTCATATAATTTTAAAAGGGCTTATTTTATTGTGGGACAAGTAATCTTTTTAATAGTAACATTAAACTTAACATATTGTAACAAAAAATTTGTAAATCAAATTGTTTATTTATTAATGATCTTGTAGAAGGCTTGCATAGTAAAATATCAATTTTCGCAGATGACACTAAACTGTGTAAAGTAGTTAACACTGAAGAGGACAGTATACTACTACAGATGGATCTGGATAGATTGGAGGCTTGGGCAGATAAGTGGCAGATGAGGTTTAACACTGATAAATGTAAAGTTATGCACATGGGAAGGAAAAATGCAAGTCACCCGTACATACTAAATGGTAAAACACTCGGTAACACTGACATGGAAAAGGATCTAGGAATTTTAATAAACAGCAAACTAAGCAGCAAAAACCAGTGTCAGGCAGCTGCTGCCAAGGCCAACAAGATAATGGGTTGCATCAAAAGGGGCATAGATTCCCGTGATATGAACATAGTCCTACCACTTTACAAATCGCTAGTCAGACCACACATGGAGTACTGTGTACAGTTCTGGGCTCCTGTAAACAAGGCAGACATAGCAGAGCTGGAGAGGGTTCAGAGGAGGGCAACTAAAGTAATAACTGGAATGGGGCAACTACAGTACCCTGAAAGATTATCAAAATTAGGGTTATTCACTTTAGAAAAAAGACGACTGAGGGGAGATCTAATTAATATGTATAAATATATCAGGGGTCAGTACAGAGATCTATCCCATCAGCTATTTATCCCCAAGACTGTGACTGTGACGAGGGGACATCCTCTGCGTTTGGAGAAAAGAAGGTTTGTACACAAACATAGAAAAGGATTCTTTACGGTAAGAGCAGTGAGACTATGGAACTCTCTGCCTGAGGAGGTGGTGATGGTGAGTACAATAAAGGAATTCAAGAGGGGCCTGGACGTATTTCTGGAGCTTAATAATATTACAGGCTATAGCTACTAGAGAGGGGTCGTTGATCCAGGGAGTTATTCTGATTGCATGATTGGAGTCGGGAAGGAATTTTTTATTCCCCTAAAGTGGAGAAAATTGGCTTCTACCTCACAGGGTTTTTTGCCTTCCTCTGGATCAACTTGCAGGATAACAGGCCGAACTGGATGGACAAATGTCTTTTTTCGGCCTTATGTACTATGTTACTATGTTACTATGTTTGTGATTTGAAATAAAAAAAAGTCTGTCATAATTTTTGGAGTTTTGTTTTTATAGTGTTCACTGAAAGCTAGAGATGATATGAGAATATACTGTGTGGGTCAGTACAATTATGACAATACTAAATGTATGTAACTTTTAATTAAACTTTTAGTACTTTAGTAAACCTTTCAAAATAAATATTTGCTTTGTATCATCATATACTGACACAATTTTCATGTTTTTGTCTATTGAGCTGTATGAGGCTTGTTTTTTGTGAGTTGATCTGTGATTTTTATTTGTATAGTTTGTAATAATTTTCTATTCAATTTGTTTGGCAAAAGCAGTGACCGAAAAACAAGGAATTGATTGTTTTATTTTATTTTTTCCGTTACAGCATTCAATGTGCAGGATAAATATTTTGAGCAGTTTGGACATTTTTGTATATGATTATATTATTCTTTTTTTTTTATAATTTATTTTTATAGGTAAATATGGGAAAGAGGAATGATATGTTTATAATAAAAAAAATAATAATAATTTACGGTCATTTTTATCTTGAGCCCATTCCATGCAAATTAAGTATAGGTATGTAATCAATGAGCTTTGACTGGGAAGCTATGGTTTTGAGTAAAATCTCTGTGCTAATGAAATCCAACTGTGCATTGCCTTAGGGCTCATGCACACGACCGTATGGTGTTTTCAGTGTTTTTTTGGGCCATTTTTAACGTTTTTTTTTTTTCCCGTTTTGTTTCAGTAGTGTTTCCGGTTCAGTTCCGTTTTTCCGTTCCGTTTTTCCATATGGCATATACAGTATGCAGTAATTACATAGGAAAATTGGGCTGGGCATAAAATTTTCAATAGCTGGTTCCGCAAAAAAGGAATGGATATGGAAAACATACGGAGTATATTTCGGAACGTAATTTGCGGCCAATAATAGGATATGTTCTATCTTTGAACGGAATGGAAAAACGGAAATATGGAAACGGAATGCACAAGGAGACACTTCAGTTTTTTTTTACTGACCCATTGAAATGAATGGTTCAGTATAAGTTTAGCATACTGAACTCAAAAACGGCCAGTATACTGAACGCAAAAAAACATTTGTGTGCATGAGCCCTAATGTGAAACATCTCTACTTTCACTTTATGAACTACAATATGACTATAAGGGCAAGGTTTCCCTCCCACTAGGTCAACCCTAAGCATAGTGTCATGTGCCTAATGAAATACCTGGCTCTGCTCACATTAAAACTTCAGCAGATCAATAATTATTTTATTTGATATTAGTTATTTCAGATGTACATAATTTTACTAAAATGATTGTTGCAAATCCAGCAAATCCATTACTATTGCAGCGATTACAGCATTATAATAATTAAACCAACTGTTGTATGATTGAGATATACTTAGATGGGGAGAAGTTTCTAATACTTATTACTGCTAGTCTCTTTTTTTGCTAAAATTGGCTTCTCTGAGAGCAAGCAAAAGCAAGCAGCTCAGGAGCGATCAAACCACATTGGTGCCACTAAAGTACATGTCCACCTTGTGAGGTCAAATCTAGTGACTGAACACAGATTTGACCTAACAAGATCTGCACAGATGCTGCAGAAAATCTTGTTGGATCAATTATTCATGCTGAACTCCTATAATGATAGCTCAGTGTGAATTGTTGTTCACCCTGCATGTATACCTGTCTCTTCTACAACCTGAGGAAGGTGCCCTAGAACCTAAAAACTCATTTGTCTTAGAAGGTCTTCTTACTTATTACATTTTTACTCCTTTATAATCCCTTGAGTGTTTCAATGATCATTCTTGCACCTACAAGGTCATGTACTACAGTCTGTGACCCCTTGTCACAAATTTCACCCCACTCTTGATTCCTGTCTGAAGATGGTTGGCACCCATATCCAGGACATCAGCAACAGATATGATAACAATAATAAGCTGTCATTAGTGTTGTGCCTTAATATATTCACCTATGAGCACTTTTACCATTTATGGCACTTATAGTTGCCTGTCTGACCTGTTCCTGAGCTCTGTACTGACCCCTTGCTGCCTGCCCTGACCTATTACTGTATAGCATATATTCTGCCTGTCCTGACCTCAGCTTGTCCCTATGAATCTATCTGACCCCTTGGTGGCCTGCATTGATGTATCTGACCCCTGTGTGTCAGCTATGAATCACACAGAGACTACTCCAGGAGATAACCTTTTGGTGGTTCCCTTTCAGCAAAGTCCAGATCCCTGGACCAGGAGACTACCAGGATAGCACCCTTAGGAATAGCCCAAAGTCAAATCTGTTGGCTAATGTATAAACTGCTAAGGTTATTGGTAGGATAAGCCTTAAAAATGTTTGACTTTAGGTTTAATGATTTTGATATTTACATTATACAAGTACAAAATGAAAATACAAAACTATAGAGTTACAGTTTTATTAATGTAGATTGTAAAGTGATAGTGTTTGAGTCCATTAATCGTGACATATATTAATAACAGGCTGCTTGGTGCAGTGCAGTTTTATATGGTAAGTCATAATGGAAAATTTCTGCTCTCTTAATGAAGACAGGAATATATTAGAAAACCACAAGATATGTGACCATCATTGTTATTCAGGTACGTTGCTTCATGGCAGTAGAATTTATATGGCTAAATGCGATTTTCAATTAATTGAAATAACTCTCCTTTTAATATAAAGTCCAAGATTTATTAATTTTTTTACTCAGTTTAATGATATGCTCCTAGGCTGATGCATTGCATTGCTCCTCAATATACATTGCTATGTACCAGACAAAAAAATATATACACAAATGATGCATAACTTCAAGGGCTGCACTCAATATTCAGGAGTTTTGATCTTGTATACAATAGCAGGCACAGTATGTAAAGGGCATCTATCACAAGGAAATTCACTGCTAAACCAGGCATGGTGCCTTGTAGAGGAAGCTCTGCTTGAATGTAGATACCCCTCTATCCTTCTTGATTGACCTGGGGAGATGACTATGCAGGATTCTGGCTCTGTCTATCAAGAAGGAGAGGGAGTGGCTGGCAGAGCAAGTAGGAGAAGCAAGGGTGCGCAAAGTGCCTTGGACCCACCTTTGGTCAAAATGCTGGGTCCCCCACAATCCTAAAAACTGGGTTCCAGTTCCCATGTTCTAATGGAGCGTTCGGCTATCTCTGGTATTCCCATGGAGAATTAATAGAGCGGTATCATCAGAACAGGCAACAAGACCATTCTCAGGATTGTGGGGGTCCTAGTGGTCGGACCCCCAGCTATCAGTTGTTATCCCCTATCCTGGCAATGGAGTAAGCTTTCTGAATCCTGTCTTATCATTGACATCATTGCATAAAAGCATACAATAAGTTATTGAGTTAGTCAGCATGGTATGCTTGAAATCTTTGTCTCTCCATTGGAGCTCTGACAACTTTAAAAATATTTAAACGGAGAATACAAATGTGATCGCACTCTATATCCAGCATTCTGCCCTGCCTCCATGCTGGATGAGACATTGGTGTACATTTTGGCCAAAGCATAATAAGCCACTCACCACGTCAAGGTTGCCTCCATTTGAGTGGTCCCTAACGCTAGTTCCCACCTGTTCATGGGCCATGACAGCCACACAAAATCCAGAGAATGCAGGTCAGCGTGCACGCCAAGCACACTCTGCTTTTAACCCCGTCTGGTGCCATTACAGCTTTCATCGTATCCAGGGATGCAAGTACCAACATGCACGCTGAGCCCACCATATACTTCTCCTGGAGCCAAATGGCCACTGGTAGGTTCTATATAAGCAGACTCAGTTTTATACTGACTTTAAAACCAGCCTCCAGGACAGATTGACTGGTCAGGTGTGCATGACTCAAAGGAGATCGCCACGCCTCCAATACATACTACAAAGAAAATTTTTGGGGGAATTGAGTCAGCACAACCTGTATATAGGTGCAGACCACTATGGCGAAATACATATACAAACGGAGAATACAAATGTGATCGCACTCTATATCCAGCATTCTGCCCTGCCTCCATGCTGGATGAGACATTGGTGTACATTTTGGCCAAAGCGTAATAAGCCACTCACCACGTCAAGGTTGCCTCCATTTGAGTGGTCCCTAACGCTAGTTCCCACCTGTTCATGGGCCATGACAGCCACACAAAATCCAGGGAATGCAGGTCAGCGTGCACGCCAAGCACACTCTGCTTTTAACCCCGTCCGGTGCCATTACAGCTTTCATCGGATCCAGGAATGCAAGTACCAACATGCACGCTGAGCCCACCATATACTTCTCCTGGAGCCAAATGGCCACTGGTAGGTTCTATATAAGCAGACTCAGTTTTATACTGACTTTAAAACCAGCCTCCAGGACAGATTGACTGGTCAGGTGTGCATGACTCAAAGGAGATCGCCACGCCTCCAATACATACTACAAAGAAAATTTTTTGGGGAATTGAGTCAGCACAACCTGTATATAGGTGCAGACCACTATGGCAAAATACATATACAAACGGAGAATACAAATGTAATCGTACTCTATATCCAGCATTCCGCTCTGCCTCCATGCTGGATGAGACATTGGTGTACATTTTGGCCAAAGCGTAATAAGCCACTCACCACGTCAAGGTTGCCTCCATTTGAGTGGTCCCTAACGCTAGTTTCCACCTGTTCATGGGCCATGACAGCCACACAAAATCCAGGGAATGCAGGTCAGCGTGCACGCCAAGCACACTCTGCTTTTAACCCCGTCCGGTGCCATTACAGCTTTCATCGGATCCAGGGATGCAAGTACCAACATGCACGCTGAGCCCACCATATACTTCTCCTGGAGCCAAATGGCCACTGGTAGGTTCTATATAAGCAGACTCAGTTTTATACTGACTTTAAAACCAGCCTCCAGGACAGATTGACTGGTCAGGTGTGCATGACTCAAAGGAGATCGCCACGCCTCCAATACATACTACAAAGAAAAATTTTGGGGGAATTGAGTCAGCACAACCTGTATATAGGTGCAGACCACTATGGCGAAATACATATACAAACGGAGAATACAAATGTGATCGCACTCTATATCCAGCATTCTGCCCTGCCTCCATGCTGGATGAGACATTGGTGTACATTTTGGCCAAAGCGTAATAAGCCACTCACCACGTCAAGGTCCCACTCACCACGTCCCTGGATCCGATGAAAGCTGTAATGGCACCGGACGGGGTTAAAAGCAGAGTGTGCTTGGCGTGCACGCTGACCTGCATTCCCTGGATTTTGTGTGGCTGTCATGGCCCATGAACAGGTGGGAACTAGCGTTAGGGACCACTCAAATGGAGGCGACCTTGACGTGGTGAGTGGCTTATTACGCTTTGGCCAAAATGTACACCAATGCCTCATCCAGCATGGAGGCAGGGCAGAATGCTGGATATAGAGTGCGATCACATTTGTATTCTCCGTTTGTATATTTATTTCGCCATAGTGGTCTGCACCTATATACAGGTTGTGCTGACTCAATTCCCCAAAAATTTCACTTTAAAAATATATTGAAAAATGATCACAGAATTTGAAGCTTTTTAGATTAACTGCTTCTTTTCAAGAATTATTTGATAATTTTTCAATGTATTTTTAACGTGGTCTTTGCATGTCTAAATGGATGTGACATTTTCCATTCAGACATGAAAAGGCATCCCTTGGCTCTCCTGCTATGGTCATGCTGGCATGGTCATCTCTTACCCTGCTCACTCCCCACCACACGTACTGTATGGACACAATGGTGGAAAGTAAGGAGGGTGGATGTACAGGATTAGATTAGTTTACTTAGATGCTGAAAACAATGGTATCCACAGCATCTAAGAAGTTTCACAGAGAAAACATAGGCACACTCATAGGCACACCACTAACCATTAGCATTTGTATGGCAGCCACTCATAGGCACACCACTAACCGTTAGCATTTGTATGTCAGCCACTCATAGTCACACCACTAACCATTAGCATTTGTATGGTAGCCAGGGTTCTGACTCTAACCCCTCCCTATTTGCCCTACCAGAGGTGTGGCCTAATAGCTTTTTTGCCAGTTATTCACTGACAGACAATAATGCTTTGGAATACTATGTATGTCGTATGCCTAAGCAATAATGGGCTTCTAGTTTTCTAGGCTATCAAAACAAGTTGCATTAAAGGGGTATTTCAGTTATATGAAGTCATTCCCTATCCACAGGATAGGGTATAACTATTAGATTTATGGCTGTCCTAATGCTGGGACCTCCACCAATCACGATAACAGGGAATCTATACCCGTGGGGCCCCCTGAAATGAACTGAATGACTGGTCAGGCATCTGCGCAGCAGCTCCATTAATATCTACAAAATTCAGCTTTCTCCGGCACTCTCATAGAAATGAATGTAAGGGCACACACTGTTCTGTTCATTTCAAGGGGCTCCACGTGATATGGGGTTCCCATTCCCATGATCGATTGAGGTTCCAGCAACAGGACCCAGAGATCTAAAAGGATGGAGATAACTTCATATAACCAGAATACCCCTTTATGTTAACTAATCTTCTTATTCTTTAAACATAGTAAAGAAAAATCAGTAAACTAAATATTTGGTGCCCATGCAACCGTGACGTAGAAACAGTATTTAAGCCGCATAGCGCAACACATAAAAAAAAAATAAGCATGTTGAAAAAACAATACAGAATTGCTATCTTTCTCCATTCCCATAAAAAATTCAACAATAAATTAAATGTATCCACAAAACGGTGTCAAGAAATGTCCAACAAAAGCAAGAGACAATATGCTTGTGTTGGCAAAAAAAAGTTATGGGTGTAGGAAATTGGCAACAGTTAACAAATTGTAAGCACCTTAAAATAGTGGCACTAGAAAGTGCAACTTGTTCTACAAAACAAAAAACTCAAAGCTTTGTTGAAAGAAAAATGAAAACAAAGTCATAGTGTGGATTTAAAAAAAAAACACTGAATGTGTCACACGCCAACTACACATAGATATACAGTGGATATAAAAAGTCTACACACCCCTGTTAAAATGTCAGGTTTCTGTGATGTAAAAAAAATGAGAAAAAGATAAATCATTTAAGAGCTTTTTCCTCCTTTAATGTGACCTATAAACTGTACCACTCAATTGAAAAACAAACTTAAATCTTTTAGGTGGAGGGAAGAAAACAAAAAAAAAAACTAAAATAATGTGGTTGCATAAGGCCTATTGCACACGACCGTATGGCTTTTTCAGTGTTTTGCGGTCCGTTTTTCACGGATCCGTTGTTCCGTTTTTTATTTCCGTTGTGTTTCCGTTTCTATTCCGTTTTTACGTTCCGTTTTTCTGTATGGCATATACAGTATACAGTAATTACATAGATAAAATTGGGCTGGGCATAACATTTTCAATAGATGGTTCAGCAAAAAACCGAACGGAAACGGAAGACATACGGATGCATTTCCGTATGTGTTCCGTTTTTTTTGCAGACCCATTGACTTGAATAGAGCCACGGAACGTGATTTGCTGGCAATAATAGGACATGTTCTATGTTAGAACGGAACGGAAAAACGGAAATACGGAAACGGAATGCATACGGAGTACATTCCGTTTTTTTTGCGGAACCATTGAAATGAATGGTTCCGTATACGGACCATATACGGAACGCAAAAAATGGCCAGTAAACGGGGGAAAAAAACGGTCGTGTGCATGAGACCTAAGTGTGCAAACCCTCTTATAACTGGGGATGTAGCTGTGTTCAGAATTAAGCAATCACATTCAAAATCATGTTAAATAGGAGTCAGCATACACCTGCCATCATTTAAAGTGCCTCTGATTAACCCCTAATAAAGTAATAAAGTTCAGCTGCTCTAGTTAGTCTTTCCAGAAATTTTCTTAGTCGCATCCCACAGCAAAAGCCATGGTCCAGAGAGAGCTTCCAAAGCATCAGAGGGATTTCATTGCTAAAAGGTATCAGTCAGGAGAAGGGTACAAAAGAATTTCCAAGGCATTAGATATACCATGGAACACAGTGAAGACAGTCATCATCAAGTGGAGAAAATATGGCACAACAGTGACATTACCAAGAACTGGACGTCCCTCCAAAATTGATGAAAAGACAAGAAGAAAACTGGTCTGGGAGGCTACCAAGAGGCCTACAGCAGCATTAAAGGAGCTGCTGGAATATCTGGCAAGTACTGGCTGTGTGGTACATGTGACAACAATCTCCCGTATTCTTCATATGTCTGGGCTATGGAGTAGAGTGGCAAGACAAAAGCCTTTTCTTACGAAGAAAATCATCTAAGTCAGGCTACATTTTGCAAAAACACATCGGAAGTCTCCCAAAAGCATGTGGGAAAAGATGTTATGGACTGAAGAAACCAAGGTTGAACTTTTTGGCCATAATTCCAAAAGATATGTTTGGTGCAAAAACAACACTGCACATCACCAAAAGAACACCATACCCACAGGGAAGCATGGTGGTGGCAGCATCATGCTTTGGGGCTGTTTTTCTTCAGCTGGAACTGGGGCTTTAGTTAAGCTAGAGGGAATTATGTACAGTTCCAAATACCAGTCAATATTGGCACAAAACCTTCAGGCTTCTGCTAGAAAGCTGAACATGAACAGGAACTTCATCTTTCAGCATGACAACGACCCAAAGAATACATCCAAATCAACAAAGGAATGGCTTCACCAGAAGAAGATTAAAGTTTTGGAATGGCCCTGCCAGAGCCCAGACCTGAATCTGATTGAAAATCTGTGGGGTGATATGAAAAGGGCTGTGCACAGGAGATGCCCTCGCAATCTGACAGATTTGAAGTGTTTTTGCAAAGAAGAGAGGGCAAATCTTGCCAAGTCAAAATGTGCCATGCTGATAGACTCAAGCCCAAAAAGACTGAGTGCTGTAATAAAATCAAAAGGTGCATCAACAAAGTATTAGATTAAGGGTGTGCGAACCCGAACTGTAAAGGATTTTGGGACCCCGAACCCGAACATTTCAGTGAAAGTTTGGGTTCAGGTTCGGTGTTGGCAGTTATCTTAGCGCTTTTTGAAAGGCTGCACAGCAGCCAATCAACAAGCGTCATACTACTTGCCCCAAGAGGCCATCACAGCCATGCCTACTAATGGCATGGCTATGATTGGCCAGAGCAGCATGTGACCCAGGCTCTATATAAGCTTGAGTCACGTAGCGCTGCACGTCACTTTGCTGTTACAAGTGTAGGGAGAGGATGCTGCTGTATTTGTGATTTCAGGGAGAGCATAGGAGAGAATCTAACTCAGCGATCTACAGACAAATAGTTGTGTGGGTGCAGGGCACTATCGTTTTGCCCTGCCCTGAGCTCATTGACCAAAAAATACAAACTTTTAGAATTCTGTTAGTTAGGTGGGTGGCGGCAGCGGCGGCCATTTTATGCATGCTCAGTGCACCAGCACTGCATCTGAGATTTTGGGATATTGCAAATCACCATTTTTTGGGGGCAAACTACAACATCTGGATTAGTCAGTGTGCAATTTAAGGTAGAAATACACCCATCATTTTCTAGGGTTTGAAAAACACACATTTTTTTTCAAAAAACAGTATTTTCCAGATATGCAAATGTTAAATTCAAGTTTAACCTCCTCAGGACCGCCGTACGCAGGATTGCGTCTTTGCGGCGGCCCTGCTCTTCTGGGTGGACGCGCCGGCGCGTCCTCTCGCGAGACGCGAGATTTCCTGTGAACGCGCGCACACAGGCGCGCGCGCTCACAGGAACGAAAGGTAAGAGAGTTGATCTCCAGCCTGCCAGCGGCGATCGTTCGCTGGCAGGCTGGAGATGTGTTTTTTTTAACCCCTAACAGGTATATTAGACGCTGTTTTGATAACAGCGTCTAATATACCTGCTACCTGGTCCTCTGGTGGTCCCCTTTGTTTGGATCGACCACCAGAGGACACAGGTAGCTCAGTAAAGTAGCACCAAGCACCACTACACTACACTACACCCCCCCCCCGTCACTTTAACCCCTTATTAGCCCCTGATCACCCCTGATCACCCCATATAGACTCCCTGATCACCCCCCTGTCATTGATTACCCCCCTGTCATTGATCAACCCCCTGTAAAGCTCCATTCAGACGTCCGCATGATTCTTACGGATCCACTGATAGATGGATCGAAACCGCAAAACGCATCCGGACGTCTGAATGAAGCCTTACACGGGCGTGATCAATGACTGTGGTGATCACCCCATATAGACTCCCTGATCACCCCCCTGTCATTGATTACCCCCCTGTAAAGCTCCATTCAGACGTCCGCATGATTTTTACGGATCCACTGATAGATGGATCGGATCCGCAAAACGCATCCGGACGTCTGAATGAAGCCTTACAGGGGCATGATCAATGACTGTGGTGATCACCCCATATAGACTCCCTGATCACCCTCCTGTCATTGATTACCCCCCTGTAAAGCTCCATTCAGATGTCCGCATGATTTTTACGGATGCACTGATAGATGGATCGGATCCGCAAAACGCATCCGGACGTCTGAATGAAGCCTTACAGGGGCATGATCAATGATTGTGGTTATCACCCCATATAGACTCCCTGATCACCCCCCTGTCATTGATTACCCCCCTGTAAAGCTCCATTCAGATGTCCGCATGATTTTTACGGATGCACTGATAGATGGATCGGATCCGCAAAACGCATCCGGACTTCTGAATGAAGCCTTACAGGGGCATGATCAATGACTGTGGTTATCACCCCATATAGACTCCCTGATCACCCCCCTGTCATTGATTACCCCCCTGTAAAGCTCCATTCAGATGTCCGCATGATTTTTACGGATGCACTGATAGATGGATCGGATCCGCAAAACGCATCCGGACGTCTGAATGAAGCCTTACAGGGGCATGATCAATGACTGTGGTTATCACCCCATATAGACTCCCTGATCACCCCCCTGTCATTGATCACCCCCCCTGTCATTGATTACCCCCCTGTAAAGCTCCATTTAGACGTCCGCATGATTTTTACGGATCCACTGATAGATGGATCGGATCCGCAAAACGCATCCGGACGTCTGAATGAAACCTTACACGGGCGTGATCAATGACTGTGGTGATCACCCCATATAGACTCCCTGATCACCCCCCTGTCATTGATTACCCCCCTGTAAAGCTCCATTCAGATGTCCGCATGATTTTTACGGATGCACTGATAGATGGATCGGATCCGCAAAACGCATCCGGACGTCTGAATGAAGCCTTACAGGGGCATGATCAATGACTGTGGTTATCACCCCATATAGACTCCCTGATCACCCCCCTGTCATTGATCACCCCCCTGTCATTGATCACCCCCCTGTCATTGATCACTCCCCCTGTCATTGATCACCCCCCCCTGTCATTGATCACCCCTCTGTAAGGCTCCATTCAGACATTTTTTTGGCCCAAGTTAGCAGAATTATTTTTTTTTTTTCTTACAAAGTCTCATATTCCACTAACTTGTGTCAAAAAATGAAATCTCACATGAACTCACCATACCCCTCACGGAATCCAAATGCGTAAAATTTTTTAGACATTTATATTCCAGACTTCTTCTCACGCTTTAGGGCCCCTAGAATGCCAGGGCAGTATAAATACCCCACATGTGACCCCATTTCGGAAAGAAGACACCCCCAGGTATTCCATGAGGGGCATATTGAGTCCATGAAAGATTGAAATTTTTGTCCCAAGTTAGCGGAACGGGAGACTTTGTGAGAAAAAAATTAAAAATATCAATTTCCGCTAACTTGTGCCAAAAAAAAAAAAATTTCTATGAACTCGCCATGCCCCTCATTGAATACCTTGGGGTGTCTTCTTTCAAAAATGGGGTCACATGTGGGGTATTTATACTGCCCTGGCATTCTAGGGGCCCCAAAGCGTGAGAAGAAGTCTGGTATCCAAATGTCTAAAAATGCCCTCCTAAAAGGAATTTGGGCACCTTTGCCCAAATACACCCATCATTTTCTGGGGTTTGAAAAACACACTCTATTGACAAAAAAACACTATTTTCAGGCCTTGCAGCATCAGCACGTGTGAAATTACAGGCTTATATACTGCTGTCAAATTCAGTTTTTAAACAAACACTCATTTGGGCACAAAAAATTTAGTTGGCAGCCTTTGATGCAGATGTCATTGTGAGATACACCCTTAATACATTTGGGTTACATTCAGACATTTTAAATACCGCCATTTGGTGCACCAATATTTAATTCAGGCCTACACTGGTTCAGGCCCTGTGAGATACCCCCTCTACATACAGGGGTTTGAATTAGGCATTTGAAATACAGCCATTTGAAATACAGCCTTTGTTTGAATTAGGCATTTGAAATACAGCCTTTTTGTGCAAAGATATATTTACTTCAGGCCTACACTGGTTCAGGGCGTATGTGATCCCCCTATACATACAGGGGTTTGAATTAGGCATTTGAAATACAGGGTGGACCATTTATATGGATACACCTTAATAAAATGGGAATGGTTGGTGATATTAACTTCCTGTTTGTGGCACATTAGTATATGTGAGGGGGGAAACTTTTCAAGATGGGTGGTGACCATGGCGGCCATTTTGAAGTCTGCCATTTTGAATCCAACTTTTGTTTTTTCAATAGGAAGAGGGTCATGTAACACATCAAACTTATTGGGAATTTCACACGAAAAACAATGGTGTGCTTGGTTTTAACGTAACTTTATTCTTTCATGAGTTATTTACAAGTTTCTGACCACTTATAAAATGTGTACAATGTGCTGCCCATTGTGTTGGATTGTCAATGCAACCCTCTTCTCCCACTCTTCACACACTGATAGCAACACCGCAGGAGAAATGCTAGCAAAGGCTTCCAGTATCCGTAGTTTCAGGTGCTGCACATCTCGTATCTTCAGAGCATAGACAATTGCCTTCAGATGACCCCAAAGATAAAAGCCTTTTTGTACAGCCTTTTTGTGCAAAGATATATTTACTGAAGGCCTACACTGGTTCAGGGCGTGTGTGTGATCCCCCCTATACATACAGGGGTTTGAATTAGGCATTTGAAATACAGCCTTTTTGTGCAAAGATGTATTTACTGCAGGCCTACACTGGTTCAGACCGTGTGTGTTATCCCCCTACATACAGGGGTTTGAATTAGGCATTTGAAATTCTGCCTTTTTGGGCAAAGATATATTTACTGCAGGCCTACACTGGTTAAGGCCTATGAGATACAACCTTTTCATACAGGGGTTTGAATTAGGCATTTGAAATACAGCCATTTGAAATACAGCCTTTTTGTGCAAAGATATATTTACTGAAGGCCTACACTGGTTCAGGGCGTGTGTGATCCCCCCTATACATACAGGGGTTTGAATTAGGCATTTAAAATACAGCCATTTGAAATACAACTTTTTTTGCAAAGAAATCTTTAATTGAGGCCTAGTCTGGTTCAGGCCGTGTGAGATACACCCTTTACATACTGTCGTTCTTTTCTGCTATTAATTAAACACCCATTTAGGGCAAGATCCTAAATTCAAAAAATATGAGGAGAGCGTCAAATAAGGGACGTGGCCCAGGTCGTGGTGCTGCTGGTGGAGCTCCTGTTGCAGGGAGAGGACGTGGTCTATCTGTGCCAGCTACACACACAAGTGAAACCCCTTCGTCAGGTGCGAGCAGGCGACAAAACCTGCAGCGGTATTTGGTCGGGCCTAATGCTGCTCTACGAATGGTGAGGCCTGAACAATTACAGGCGATAGTAGATTGGGTTGCTGACAGTGGATCCAGTTCCTTCACATTTTCTCCCACCCAGTCTCCTGCTGAAAGACCACAGTTGGCACCTGCAGCCGATGTCCATCAGTCTTTCACCTCACCCCCTTGCAAATTAGCAAAGCAGTCTGAGCCCCAAGTCATGCAGCAGTCTCGTCTGCTTTTTGATGACTCTGTTAGCAGGGTTTCCCAGGGCCATCCACCTAGCCCTGCCCCAGAAGTGGAAGAGATTGAGTGCACCGATACCCAACCACTTATTTTTCAAGATTAGTACATGGGAGGACCATCGCAGCATGTCTCGGATGATGACGAAACACAGGTGCCAACTGCTGGGGCTTTCGAAAGTGTGCAGACCGACAAGGAAGTCAGGGGTGAAAACTGGGTGGAAAATGATGTGGAGGATGATGAGGTTCTCGACCTGGAATCAAGGTAATGCAAGTGACCGATGTAATTCGGAGGAAGAGGTGGTGATCGCACAGAGCCACCAGCACAGCAGAAGAGGGAGCAGGGTGCAAAAGCGGAGCGGCCGTCCTCTTGACAGTACACCAAAGTCACCTCCAAGGAGTTCCCTGGCATGGCAGTTCTTCAGACAATGTGCTGACGACAAGACACGAGTGGTTTTCACGCTGTGCAATCAGAGCCTGAAGCGTGGCATAAACGTTCTCAACCTGAGCACAACCTGCATGACCAGGCATTTAAGTGCAAAGCATGAGCTGCAGTGGAGTAGACACCTCAAAAACCAAGAAAGGTCTCTGGCTCCTCCTGCTTCCTCTTCTGATGCAGTCGCGGTCTGTGCCAGCAACACCAACACCTGGGTCACCAAGCATCTCCACAATGTCCCACGGAAGCTTCAGCTCTCCAAATCCTAAACGCTGGAGAGGAAGAGGAAGTACCCCCCTACCCACCCGCGATCTCTAGCCCTGAATGCCAGCATTTCTAAATTACTTGCCTTTGAAATGCTGTCATTCCGTCTGGTGGAGACGGATAGTTTTAAAGGCCTTATGGCGGTGGCTGTCCCACAGTACGTCGCGCCCAGCCGCCACAACTTTTCAAGGCGAGCCATCCCTTCCCTTCACAACCAAGTAGGGGACAAAATCAGGTGTGCACTGCGCAACGCCATCTGTGGCAAGGTGCACCTGACTACGGATACGTAGACCAGTAAGCACGGTCTGGGCTGTTATATCTCCATAACAGCACACTGGGTAAATGCAGTGGCAGCTGGGCCTGAGGCGGATAGCAGTTTGGCGTATGTCCTTCCACCACCGAGGATTTCAGGGCGCTTAAGTTTGCCTCCTGTTGCTTCCTCCTCCTACTCTGCTTCCTCATTCTCTACCAGCAGCTCATCCGGTCAGCGTAACACCTTCACTGCCAACTTCAGCACAGCCAGGGGTAAACGACAGGCAGTTTAAAAACGTATCTGTTTGGCAGACAAAACCCACACCGCGCAGGAGCTGTGGACGGGCCTTGAACAACAGACCAATGAGTGGTTTGTGCCAGTCAACCTCAAGCCCGGCCTGGTGGTGTGCGATAATGGGCAAAATCTTGTAGAAGCTCTGGGACTAGCCGGTTTGACGCACATCCCTTTCCTGGCGCATGTGCTGAATTTGGTGGTGCAGAGATTCCTTAAAAATTACCCGACATGTCAGAGCTGCTGCATAATGTTCGGGCCCTCAGGGCACAGTTCTGGAGGATGATGAGGTGGAGGATGAGGAGGAGGAGATGCAGGAGGAGTAACCATGTTCACAGCAGGGTGGCACCCAGACCAGCTCATGGCCATCACTGGTGCGTGGGGGGATACAGAGGACACAGACGATACACCTCCCACAGAGGACAGCATTTTGTTGCCTCTGGGAAGCCTGGCACACATGAGCGATTACATGCTGCAGTGTGTCCGCAACGACAGTCGAATTGCCCACATTCTAACTCGTGCTGATTACTGGGTGGCTACGCTGCTGGATCCCCGTTACAAGGACAACGTACCGTCCTTAATTCCGTCACTGGAGAGGGATCATAAGATACGCGAGTACAAGTGCACGCTGGTAGACGCGCTGCTGGTGGCATTTCCATCTGACAGCGGGGGCACAGTGGAAGCACAAGACGAAGGCAGAGAAAGAGGTCGCCAACGCAGCTGGGGCACCGCCAGCACCTCAGAAGGCAGGGTTAGCATGGCCAAAATGTGGAAAAGCTTTGTCAGCACGCCACAACAACCAGCACCACCAGCTGATATGGAACGTCTTAGCAGGAGGCAGCATTTCACCAACATGGTGGAGCAGTATGTGTGCACACGCCTACACGTACTGAATGACAGGTCTGCCCCCTTCAACTTCTGGGTCTCCAAATTGGGCACATGGCCTGAGCTTGCCCTTTACGCCTTGGAGCTGCTGGCCTGCCCTGCAGCCAGTGTATTATCTGAACGTGTGTTTAGCACGGCAGGATGCATCATCACAGACAAGCGCAGCCGCCTGTCCACAGCCAAAATGGACAAGCTCACGTTAATTAAAATGAACCAGGCTTGGATCCCACAAGACTTGTCTGTACCTTGTGCAGAATAGACATTTATACCACCATCAAACACACATTCTTGTACTCAAGTAAAGTGCAATGATTCTTTGTTTTCTTTTTTTTTTTATTTGTCCCAATATTTTGGGGGTTACCTACCCCAGTAAAAAAAGAAAAAAAAACTTTGTTGGCTAACTCCTCCTCCATTGCTGCCTCCACCTAAAACACCACATTCACCGCCTCCTCAACCTCCAACTCCATATCCACCTCCTTCTCTGAGTTGCAGGTTAATAATTTGTAATTTTTTGTATTTTATTTTAAGTTATTTCCCTATCCACATTTGTTTGCAGAGCAGTTGCCATGTTCTTAAGCACATTTCACTGCCTTTTACATCCCTCTAGCCTTTTCAAGGACTATTTTAAAGCCATTTTAATGCAAAAAAGTGCCAATTTTAGTGCCCTAAATTGAAAAAATTCTTATTTTCAATTTTCGGGTGACATTTTACAATTTTTGGCGTATACAAACCCCTGCTGTGCCTGGGTGACAGGGGCCTAAATCTCTCAAAATCCTCTGTTAAACTGCTGGGTGACATGAACCCCCTTTTGACGTGAATGAACCCCTTCTGTGCCTGGGCGACAGGGGCCTAAATCTCTCAAAATCCTCTGTTCTATTGCTGGGTGACAAGAACCCCCTTTTGCCGTGAATGAACCCATGTTATGCCTGGGTGACAAGGGCCTAAATCTCTCAAAATCCTCTGTTCTATTGCTGGTTGACATGAACCCTCTTTTGCCGTGAATGAACCCCTGCTGTGCCTGGGTGACATGGGCCTAAATCTCTCAAAATCCTCTGTTCTATTGCTGGGTGACATGAACCACCTTTTGCCATGAATGAACCCCTGCTGTGCCTGGGTGACAGGGGCCTATATCTCTCAAAATCCTCTGCTATATTGCTGGGTGACATGAACCCCCTTTTGCCGTGAATGAACCCCTGCTATGCCTGGATGACAGGGGGCCTAAATCTCTTAAAATCCTCTGTTCTATTGTTGGGTGATATGATCCCCCTTTTTCTATGAATGAACCCCTGCTGTGCCTGGGTGACAGGGGCCTAAATCTTTCAAAATCCTCTGTTCAATTGCTGGGTGACATGAACCTCCTTTTGCCATGAATGAAACCCTGCTGTGCCTAAGTGACAGGGGCATAAATCTCTCAAAATCCTCTATTCTATTGCTGGGTGACATGAACCACCTTTTGCCGTGAATGAAGCCCTGCTGTGCCTGGGTGACAGGGGCCTAAATCTCTCAAAATGCTCTGCTCGATTGCTGGGTGACATGAACCCCCTTTTGCCGTTATTGAACCCCTGCTGTGCCTGGGTGACATGGGCCTAAATCTCTCAAAATCCTCTATTCTATTGCTGGGTGACATGAACCCCCTTTTACCGTGAATGAACCCCTGCTGTGCCTGGGTGACATGTACCTAAATCTCTCAAAATGCTCTGTTCTATTGCTGGGTGACATGAACCCCCTTTTGCCGTGAATGAACCCCTGCTGTGCCTGGGTGACATGGGCCTCGCTCTCTCAAAATCCTCTGTTCTATTGCTGGGTGACATGAACCCCCTTTTGCCGTGAATAAACCCCTGCTCTGCATTACTGACAGGGAACTTAATTTAGTGAAAACATCTGTTACTGATCGGAAGATGCGCGACTACAAGCGCACGCTGATAATGACATTCCCACCTGACAGCGGGGGCACAGTGGAAGCATAAGGTGAAGGCAGAGGAGAAGGAAGAGTTCCTGTTTTGCAAACCAGTAGTCTATGCGGGACCATGAGTTTTGTGCATGGGAGAGATGGGTGAACTCTCGATCATCAGGATGTGAAATCCTCCAGACATCCACCAGTGTGGTGTCATCCGTAAAGTAAGACAAAACCCCTCTCCTCCCCTGCCCTTTTACCCTCAATTTTTCCAGGTGTTTACGGTCCTCTATTTCGACCATTGTGGCATTGAAATCTCCTCCTACAATATACTGCACATCTGGGATTAGAAAAGCATAAGTGACTGTCACATTTAGGCCAGAAATATGGCTTTTTGGTTACTGGGGTGAAAAAACCCTCTGATATATTGCACATCTGGGACTAGACAAGCATAAGTGACTGTCACATTTAGGCCAGAAATACGGCTTTTTGGTTACTGGGGTGAAAAAACCCTCTGATATATTGCACATCTGGGACTAGACAAGCATAATTGACTGTCACATTTAGGCCAGAAATACGGCTTTTTAGTTACTGGGGTGAAAATATCTTCTAATATACTGCACATCTAGGATTAGACAAGCATAAGTGACTGTCACATTTAGGCCAAAAATACGGCTTTTTGGTTACTGGGGTGAAAAAACCCTCTAATATACTGCACATCTGGGATAAAACGTGCATAAGTGACTGTCAAATTTAGGCCAGAAATACATCTTTTTGCTTACTGGGATGAAAAAACCCTCTAATATACTGCACATCTGGGATAAGACGTGATTAAGTGAATGTCATATTTAGGCAAGAAATATGGCTTTTTGGTTACTGTGGTGAAAAAACCCTCTAATATACTGCACATCTAGAATTAGACAAGCATAAGTGAGTGTCACATTTAGGCCAGAAATACAGCTTTTTGGTTACTGGGGTGAAAAAACCCTTTAATATACTGCACATCTGGGATTAGACAAGCATAAGTGACTGTCACATTTAGGCCAGAAATACGGATTTTTGGTTACTGGGGTGAAAAAACCCTCTAATATACTGCACATCTGGGATTACACATGCATAAATGACTGTCACATTTAGGCCAGAAATACAGCTTTTTGGTTACTGGGGTGAAAAAACCTAATATACTGCACATCTGGGATTACACATGCATAAATGACTGTCATATTTAATCCAGAAATACGGCTATTTGGTTACTGAGGTGAAAAAACCCTCTAATATACTGCACATCTAGGATTAGACAAGCATAAGTGACTGTCAAATTTAGGCCAGAAATACGGCTTTGGCATACTGGGGTGAAAAAAGCCTTTGATATACTGCACATTTGGGATTTCACTTGCATAAGTGACTATCACATTTAGGCCAGAAATACGGCTTTTTGGTTACTGGGGTGAAAAAACCCTCTAATATACTCCACATCTGGGATTACACATGCATAAATGACTGTCACATTAAGGCCAGAAATACAGCTTTTTGGTTACTGGGGTGAAAAAACCTAATATACTGCACATCTGGGATTACACATGCATAAGTGAGTGTCACATGTAATTCGGAAATACGGCTATTTGGTTACTGAGGTGAAAAAACCCTCTAATATACTGCACATCTAGGATTAGACAAGCATAAGTGACTGTCAAATTTAGGCCAGAAATACGGCTTTGGCATACTGGGGTGCAAAAAGCCTCTAATATATTGCATATCGGGGATTACACGTGCATAAGTGACTGTCACATTTAGGCCAGAAATACGGCTTTTTGGTTACTGGGGTGAAAAAACCCTCTAATATACTGCACATCTGGGATTACACGTGCAGAAGTGATTGTCACATTTAGGCAAGAAATATGGCTTTTTAGTTACTGGGGTGAAAAAACCCTCTAATATACTGCACATCTAGGATTAGACAAGCATAAGTGACTCTCACATTTAGGCCAGAAATACGGCTTTGGCATACTGTGGTGAAAAAAACATCTAATATACTTCACATCTGGGATAAGACGTGCATAAGTGAGTGTCACATTTAGGCCAGAAATACGGCTTTGGCATACTGGGGTGAAAAAAAGCCTCTGATATATTGCACATCTGGGATTACACATGCATAAGTGACTGTCACATTTAGACCAGAAATACGGCTTTTTGGTTACTGAGGTAAAAAAAAACCTCTAATATACTGCACATCTGGGATTAGACAAGCATAAGTGACTGTCATATTTAGGCCAGAAATACGGCTTTTTGGCTACTGGGGTAAAAAAACCCTCTAATATACTGCACATCTGGGATAAGACATGCATAAGTGACTGTCACATTTCAGCCAGAAATACATCTTTTTGCTTACTGGGGTGAAAAAACCCTCTAATATACTGCACATCTGGGATTAGACAAGCATAAGTGACTCTCACATTTAGGCCAGAAATACTGCTTTGCCATACTGTGGTAAAAAAACCCTCTATCATACTTCATATCTGGGATAAGACGTGCATAAGTGAGTGTCACAATTAGGCCAGAAATACGGCTTTTTGGTTTCTGGGGTGAAAAAGCCCTCTAATATACTGCACATCTAGGATTAGACAAGCATAAGTGAGTGTCACATTTAGGCCAGAAATACGGCTTTTTGGTTACTGGGGTGAAAAAACCCTTAAATGTACTACACATCTGGGATTAGACAAGCATAAGTGACTGTCACATTTAGGCCAGAAATTCGGCTTTTTGTTAATGGGGTGAAAAAACCCTCTAATATACTGCACATCTAGGATTAGACAAGCATAAGTGATTGTCACATTTAGGCCAGAAATATGGCTTTGGCATACTGTGGTAACAAAAACCTCTAATATACTGCAGATCTGGGATAAGACGTGCATAAGTGAGTGTAACATTTAGGTCAGAAATACGGCTTTTTGGTTACTGAGGTAAAAAAAAAACCCTCTAATATACTGCACATCTGGGATTAGACATGCATAAGTGAGTGTCACATTTAGGCCAGAAATACGGCTTTGGCATACTGTGGTGAAAAAAGCCTCTAATATATTGCACATCTGGGATTACACATGCATAAGTGACAGTCACATTTAGGCCAGAAATACGGCTTTTTGGTTACTGGGGTAAAAAAAACCTCTAATATACTGCACATCTGGGATAAGACATGCATAAGTGACTGTCACATTTAGGCCAGAAATACATCTTTTTGATTACTGGGGTGAAAAAACCCTCTAATATACTGCACATCTGGGATTACACGTGCATAATGATTGTTACATTTAGGCCAGAAATACGGCTTTTTCATACTGTGGTGAAAAAAGCCTCTGATATACTGCACATCTGGGATTACACGTGCTTAAGTGATTGTCACATTTAGGCCAGAAATATGGCTTTTTGGTTACTGGGGTGAAAAAACCCTCTAATATACTGCACATCTGGGATAAGACATGCATAAGTGACTGTCACATTTAGGCCAGAAATACATCTTTTTGCTTACTGGGGTGAAAAAACCCTCTAATATACTGCACATCTGGGATTACACGTGCATAATGATTGTTACATTTAGGCAAGAAATACGGCTTTTTCATACTGTGGTGAAAAAAGCCTCTGATATACTGCACATCTGGGATTACACGTGCATAAGTGATTGTCACATTTAGGCCAGAAATACAGCTTTTTGGTTACTGGGGTGAAAAAACTCTCTAATATACTGCACATCTGGGATAAGACATGCATAAGTGACTGTCACATTTAGGCCAGAAATACATCTTTTTGCTTACTGGGGTGAAAAAACCCTCTAATATACTGCACATCTGGGATTACACGTGCATAATGATTGTTACATTTAGGCCAGAAATACGGCTTTTTCATACTGTGGTGAAAAAAGCCTCTGATATACTGCACATCTGGGATTACACGTGCATAAGTGATTGTCACATTTAGGCCAGAAATACGGCTTTTTGGTTACTGGGGTAAAAAAAAAACTGTAATATACTGCACATCTGGGATTAGACAAGCATAAGTGACTGTCATATTTAAGCCAGAAATACGGCTTTTTGGTTACTGGGGTGAAAAAACCCTCTGATATATTGCACATCTGGGATTACACATGCATAAGTGACTGTCACATTTAGACCAGAAATACTGCTTTTTGGTTACTGGGGTGAAAAAACCCTCTAATATACTGCACATCTGGGATAAGACATGCATAAGTGACTGTCACATTTAGGCCAGAAATACATCTTTTTGCTTACTGGGGTGAAAAAACCCTCTAATATACTGCACATCTGGGATTAGACAAGCATAAGTGACTCTCACATTTAGGCCAGAAATACTGCTTTGCCATACTGTGGTAAAAAAACCCTCTATCATACTTCATATCTGGGATAAGACGTGCATAAGTGAGTGTCACATTTAGGCCAGAAATACGGCTTTTTGGTTTCTGGGGTAAAAAAACCCTTTAATATACTGCACATCTAGGATTAGACAAGCATAAGTGAGTGTCACATTTAGGCCAGAAATACGGCTTTTTGGTTACTGGGATGAAAAAACTCTTAAATGTACTACACATCTGGGATTAGACAAGCATAAGTGACTGTCACATTTAGGCCAGAATTTCGGCTTTTTGGTTACTGGGGGGAAAAAACCCTCTAATATACTGCACATCTAGGATTAGACAAGCATAAGTGATTGTCACATTTAGGCCAGAAATACGGCTTTGGCATACTGTGGTAACAAAAACCTCTAATATACTGCAGATCTGGGATAAGACGTGCATAAGTGAGTGTAACATTTAGGCCAGAAATACGGCTTTTTGGTTACTGAGGTAAAAAAAAAAACCTCTAATATACTGCACATCTGGGTTTAGACATGCATAAGTGAGTATCATACTTAGGCCAAAAATACGGCTTTGGCATACTGTGGTGAAAAAAGCCTCTAATATATTGCACATCTGGGATTACACATGCATAAGTGACAGTCACATTTAGGCCAGAAATACGGCTTTTTGGTTACTGGGGTAAAAAAAAACTCTAATATACTGCACATCTGGGATAAGACATGCATAAGTGACTGTCACATTTAGGCCAGAAATACATCTTTTTGCTTACTGGGGTGAAAAAAACCTCTAATATACTGCACATCTGGGATTACACGTGCAGAAGTGATTGTCACATTTAGGCAAGAAATATGGCTAATTAGTTACTGGGGTGAAAAAACCCTCTAATATACTGCACATCTAGGATTAGACAAGCATAAGTGACTGTCACATTTAGGCAAGAAAATACGGCTTTGGCATACTGTGGTGAAAAACCCTCTAATATACTGCACATCTGGGATAAGACGCGCAAAAGTGAGTGTAACATTTAGGCCAGAAATACGGCTTTTTGGTTACTGGGGTGAAAAACCCCTCTAATATACTTGAACATCTAGGATTAGACAAGCATAAGTGACTGTCAAATTTAGTCCAGAAATACGGCTTTGGCATACTGGGGTGAAAAAAGCCTTTGATATACTGCACATTTGGGATTACACTTGCATAAGTGACGGTCACATTTAGGCCAGAAATACGGCTTTTTGGTTACTGGATTGAAATAACCCTCTAAAATACTGCACATCTGGGATTAGACAAGCATAAGTGAGTGTCACATTTAAGCCAGAAATACGGCTTTTTGGTTACTGGGGTGAAAAAACCCTCTAAAATACTGCACATCTGGGATTAGACAAGCATAAGTGACTGTCACATTTAGGCCAGAAATACGGCTTTGGCATACTGGGGTTCAAAAAGCCTCTAATATATTGCACATCGGGGATTACACGTGCATAAGTGACTGTCACATTTAGGCCAGAAATACGGCTTTTTGGTTACTGGGGTGAAAAAACCCTCTAATATACTGCACATCTGGGATTACATGTGCAGAAGTGATTGTCACATTTAGGCAAGAAATATGGCTTTTTAGTTACTGGGGTGAAAAACCCTCTAATATACTTCACATCTGGGATAAGACGTGCATAAGTGAGTGTCACATTTAGGCCAGAAATACGGCTTTGGCATACTGGGGTGAAAAAAGCCTCTGATATATTGCACATCTGGGATTACACATGCATAAGTGACTGTCACATTTAGACCAGAAATACGGCTTTTTGGTTACTGAGGTGAAAAAAACCCTCTAATATACTGCACATCTGGGATTAGACAAGCATAAGTGACTGTCATATTTAGGCCAGAAATACGGCTTTTTGGTTACTGGGGTGAAAAAACCCTCTAATATACTGCACATCTGGGATAAGACATGCATAAGTGACTGTCACATTTAGACCAGAAATACGGCTTTTTGGTTACTGAGGTGAAAAAAACCCTCTAATATACTGCACATCTGGGATTAGACAAGCATAAGTGACTGTCATATTTAGGCCAGAAATACGGCTTTTTGGTTACTGGGGTGAAAAAACCCTCTAATATACTGCACATCTGGGATAAGACATGCATAAGTGACTGTCACATTTAGGCCAGAAATACATCTTTTTGCTTACTGGGGTGAAAAAACCCTCTAATATACTGCACATCTGGGATTAGACAAGCATAAGTGACTCTCACATTTAGGCCAGAAATACTGCTTTGCCATACTGTGGTAAAAAAACCCTCTATCATACTTCATATCTGGGATAAGACGTGCATAAGTGAGTGTCACATTTAGGCCAGAAATACGGCTTTTTGGTTTCTGGGGTGAAAAAGCCCTCTAATATACTGCACATCTAGGATTAGACAAGCATAAGTGAGTGTCACATTTAGGCCAGAAATACGGCTTTTTGGTTACTGGGGTGAAAAAACCCTTAAATGTACTACACATCTGGGATTAGACAAGCATAAGTGACTGTCACATTTAGGCCAGAAATTCGGCTTTTTGGTTACTGGGGTGAAAAAACCCTCTAAAATACTGCACATCTGGGATTAGACAAGCATAAGTGAGTGTCACATTTAAGCCAGAAATACGGCTTTTTGGTTACTGGGGTGAAAAAACCCTCTAAAATACTGCACATCTGGGATTAGACAAGCATAAGTGATTGTCACATTTAGGCCAGAAATACGGCTTTGGCACACTGTGGTAACAAAAACCTCTAATATACTGCAGATCTGGGATAAGACGTGTATAAGTGAGTGTAACATTTAGGCCAGAAATACGGCTTTTTGGTTACTGAGGTAAAAAAAAAAACTCTAATATACTGCACATCTGGGATTAGACATGCATAAGTGAGTGTCACATTTAGGCCAGAAATACATCTTTTTGCTTACTGGGGTGAAAAAAACCTCTAATATACTGCACATCTGGGATTACACGTGCAGAAGTGATTGTCACATTTAGGCAAGAAATATGGCTTTTTACTTACTGGGGTGAAAAAACCCTCTAATATACTGCACATCTAGGATTAGACAAGCATAAGTGACTGTCACATTTAGGCAAGAAAATACGGCTTTGGCATACTGTGGTGAAAAACCCTCTAATATACTGCACATCTGGGATAAGACGTGCATAAGTGAGTGTAACATTTAGGCCAGAAATACGGCTTTTTGGTTACTGGGGTGAAAAAACCCTCTAATATACTTGAACATCTAGGATTAGACAAGCATAAGTGACTGTCAAATTTAGTCCAGAAATACGGCTTTGGCATACTGGGGTGAAAAAAGCCTTTGATATACTGCACATTTGGGATTACACTTGCATAAGTGACTGTCACAATTAGGCCAGAAATACGGCTTTTTGGTTACTATATTGAAAAAACCCTCTAAAATACTGCACATCTGGGATTAGACAAGCATAAGTGAGTGTCACATTTAAGCCAGAAATACGGCTTTTTGGATACTGGGGTGAAAAAACCCTCCAAAATACTGCACATCTGGGATTAGACAAGCATAAGTGACTGTCACATTTAGGCCAGAAATACGGCTTTGGCATACTGGGGTTCAAAAAGCCTCTAATATATTGCACATCGGGGATTACACGTGCATAAGTGACTGTCACATTTAGGCCAGAAATACGGCTTTTGGTTACTGGGGTGAAAAAACCCTCTAATATACTGCACATCTGGGATTACACGTGCAGAAGTGATTGTCACATTTAGGCAAGAAATATGGCTTTTTAGTTACTGGGGTGAAAAAACCCTCTAATATACTGCACATCTAGGATTAGACAAGCCTAAGTGGCTCTCACATTTAGGCCAGAAATACGGCTTTGGCATACTGTGGTGAAAAAACCATCTAATATACTTCACATCTGGGATAAGACGTGCATAAGTGAGTGTCACATTTAGGCCAGAAATACGGCTTTGGCATACTGGGGTGAAAAAAGCCTCTGATATATTGCACATCTGGGATTACACATGCATAAGTGACTGTCACATTTAGACCAGAAATACGGCTTTTTGGATACTGAGGTGAAAAAAACCCTCTAATATACTGCACATCTGGGATTAGACAAGCATAAGTGACTCACATTTAGGCCAGAAATACTGCTTTGCCATACTGTGGTAAAAAAACCCTCTATCATACTTCATATCTGGGATAAGACGTGCATAAGTGAGTGTCACATTTAGGCCAGAAATACGGCTTTTTGGTTTCTGGGGTGAAAAAGCCCTCTAATATACTGCACATCTAGGATTAGACAAGCATAAGTGAGTGTCACATTTAGGCCAGAAATACGGCTTTTTGGTTACTGGGGTGAAAAAACCCTTAAATGTACTACACATCTGGGATTAGACAAACATAAGTGAGTGTCACATTTAGGCCAGAAATACGGCTTTGGCATACTGTGGTGAAAAAAGCCTCAAATATATTGCACATCTGGGATAAGACGTGTATAAGTGAGTGTAACATTTAGGCCAGAAATACGGCTTTTTGGTTACTGATGTAAAAAAAAAAACTCTAATATACTGCACATCTGGGATTAGACATGCATAAGTGAGTGTCACATTTAGGCCAGAAATACGGCTTTGGCATACTGGGGTGAAAAAAGCCTCAAATATATTGCACATCTGGGATTACATTAGCATAAGTGACTGTCACATTTAGGCCAACAATACGGCTTTTTGGTTACTGTGGTGAAAAAACCTTCTAATATACTGCACATCTGGAATTACACATGCATAAGTGACTGTCACATTTAGGACAAAAATACGGCTTTTTGGTTACTGGGGTGAAAAAACCCTCTAATATACTGCACATGCAGGATTAGACAAGCATAAGTGATTGTCACATTTAGGCCAGAAATACGGCTTTGTCATACTTTGGTAAAAAAAAACCTCTAATATACTGCACATCTGGGATAAGACGTGCATAAGTGAGTGTAACATTTAGGCCAGAAATACGGCTTTTTGGTTACTGGGGTGAAAAAACCCTCTGATATACTGCACATCTAGGATTAGACAAGCATAAGTGACTGTCACATTTAGGCCAGAAATACGGCTTTGGCATACTGGGGTGAAAAAACCCTCTAATATACTGCATATCTGGGATAAGATGTGCATAAGTGAGTGTCACATTTAGGCCATAAATGCGGCTTTTTGGTTACTGGGGTGAAAAAGCTTCTAATATACTGCACATCTGAGTATACACGTGCATAAGTGAGTGTCACATTTAGGGCAGAAATACGGCTTTTTGGCTACTGGGGTGAAAAAACCCTCTAATATACTGCACGTCTAGGATTAGACAAGCATAATTGACTGACACATTTAGGCTAGAAATACATCTTTTTTGTTACTGGGGTGAAAAAACCCTGTGATATAATGCACATTTGGGATAAGACGTGAATAAGTGAGTGTCCCATTTAGGCCACAAATACCTCTGTCATATAGTTAAAAAAAAAAAAAATTGTGCAATACCCTACATCAGGGTTTTTATTGGCGTTAAATTATTTTTAAGAGACTAAACCACTTTTTACTTTGCTTTGTAAACGCTAACTATGAGGCAAACATCTAATAAGGGACGCGGTCATGGTCGTGGTGGTGGTGTTGGTGGAGCCTCTGATGCAGGGAGAGGACGTGGCCGTTCTGCCACAGCTACACGTCCTACTGAACCTACTACCTCAGGTCACAGTAGCCGCCAAAATCTACAGCGATTTTTGGTCGGGCCTAATGCCGTTCTAAGGATGGTAAGGCCTGAGCAAGTACAGGCGCTAGTCAATTGGGTGGCCGACAGTGGATCCAGCACGTTCACATTATCTCCCACCCAGTCTTCTGCAGAAAGCGCACAGGTGGCGCCTGAAACCCATGCCCATCAGTCTGGCACATCACCTCCGTGCATATTGGGAAACCTGTCTGAGCCTCAAGTCATGCAGCAGTCTCTTATGCTGTTTGAAGACTCTGCTAGCAGGGTTTCCCAAGGGCATCCACCTAGCCCTTCCCCAGGGGTGGAAGACATAGAATGCACTAATGCACAACCACTTATGTTTCCTGATGAGGACATGGGAATACCACCTCAACACGTCTCTGATGATGACGAAACACAGGTGTCAACTGCTGCGTCTTTCTGCAGTGTGCAGACTGAAAAGGAGGTCAGGGAGGAAGATTGGGTGGAAGACGATGCAGGGGACGATGAGGTCCTAGACCCCACATGGAATGAAGGTCGTGCCACTGACTTTCAGAGTTCGGAGGAAGAGCAGTGGTGAGACCGAGCCAACAGCGCAGCAAAATCGGGAGCAGGGTGCAAAAGCAGAGCAGCCGTCGCCAAAACAGTTTGCCTGCTACTGGCCACCGTCACCAGGGACCGAGCACACCAAAGGCAGCTTCAAGGAGTTCCCTGGCATGGCACTTCTTCACACAATGTGCTGACGACAAGACCCAAGTGGTTTGCACGCTGTGCCATCAGAGCCTGAAGCGAGGCATTAACGTTCTGAATCTTAGCACAACCTGCATGACCAGGCATCTACATGCGAGACATGGGCTGCAGTGGAGTAAGCACCTTTAAAACCAAGAAAGGGCTCAGGCCCCTCCTGCTCCCTCTTCTGCTGCCTCGGCCTCTTCCTCCGCCTCTGGAGGAACGTTGGCACCTGCCGCCCAGCAAACAGAGGATGTGCCACCAACAACACCACCTCCGTCACCAAGCATCTCCACCATGTCACACGGAAGCGTTCAGCTCTCCATCTCACAAACCTTTGAGAAAAAGTGTAAATTCCCACCTAGCCACCCTCGATCCCTGGCCCTGATTGCCAGCATTTCTAAACTGCTGGCCTTTGAAATGCTGTCATTCAGGCTGGTGGAGACGGACAGCTTCAAATAGCTCATGTCGCTTGCTGTCCCACAGTTCCCAGCCGCCACTACTTCTCCAGGAGAGCCGTGTTCTCCCTGCACAACCAAGTATCGGATAAAATCAAGTGTGCACTGCGCAACGCCATCTGTGGCAAGGTCCACCTAACCACAGATCCGTGGACCAGTAAGCACGGCCAGGGATGCTATATCTCCCTAACTGCACACTGAGTAAATGTAGTGGAGGCTGGGCCCCAGGCGGAGAGCTGTTTGGCGCACGTCCTTCCGCTGCCAAGGATCGCAGAGCATCATTCTTTGCCTCCTGTTGCCTCCTCTTCCTACTCGGCTTCCTCCTCCTCTTCTATCACTCCCTCATCCGGCCAGCGACAGACCTTCACCACCAACTTCAGCATAGCCAGGGGTAAACGTCAGCAGGCCGTTCTGAAACTAATGTGTTTGGGGGACAGGCCCCACACCGCGCAGGAGTTGTGGTGGGGTATAGAACAACAGACCGACGAGTGGTTGGTGCCAGTAAGCCTCAAGTCTTGCCTGGTGGTGTGCGATAATGGGCGAAATCTCGTTGCAGCTCTGGGACTAGCCGGTTTGACGCACATCCCTTGCCTGGTGCATGTGCTGAATTTGGTGGTGCAGAAATTCAGTCACAACTACCCCGACATGTCTGAGCTGCTGCATAAAGTGCTGGCCGTCTGTGTCCGCGCTTCCGGCGTTCTCATCCTGCTGCCGCTCAGCTGTCTGCTCTACAGCGTATCTTCGGCCTTCCCGCTCACCACCTCATATGCGACGTGCCCACCAGGTGGAACTCCACCGTGCACATGCTGGAGAGACTGTGCGAGCAGCAGCAGGCCATAGTGGAGTTTCAGCTGCAGCACGCACTGGTGAATCGCACTGCGGAACAGCACCACTTCACCACCAATGACTGGGCCTCCATGCGAGACCTGTGTGCCCTGTTGCGCTGTTTCGAGTACTCCACCAACATGGCCAGTGGCGATGACGACGTTATCAGCGTTACAATACCAACTCTAAGTCTCCTTGAGAAAACACTTAGGGCGATGATGGAAGAGGATGTGGCCCAGGACGAGGAGGAGGAAGAGGGGTCATCTCTAACACTTGCAGGCCAGTCTTTTAGAAGTGGCTCAGAAAGAGGATTTTTGCAACAGCAGAGGCCAGGTACAAATTTGGCCAGCCAGGGCCCACTACTGGAGGATGGAGGAGGAGGATGGGGATGAAGCATGTTCACAGCGTGGTGGCATCCAACGCAGCTCTGGCCCATCACTGGTGCGTGGCTGGGGAGATACGGAGGACGCAGGCGATACGCCTCTCACAGAGGACAGCTTGTCCTTACCTCTGGGCAGCCTGGCACACATGAGCGACTACATGCTGCAGTGCATGCGCAACGACTGCAGAGTTGCCCACATTTTAATGTGTGCTGACTACTGGGTGGCCACCCTGATGGATCCCCGTTACAAAGACAATGTGCCGTCCTTAATTCCCTCACTGGAGCATGATCGGAAGATGCGCGACTACAGGTGCACGCTGGTAGACGCGCTCCTGAGAGCATTCCCGACTGACGCCGGGGGACAAGTGGAAGCACAAGGTGAAGGCAGGGGAGGAGGAAGAGGTCACCAACGCAGCTGTGTCAGCGCCAGCACCTCAGAACGCAGGGTTAGCATGGCCAACATGTGGAAAAGCTTTGTCACCTCGCCGCAACAACCGGCCCCAACTGCTGATATGGAACGTGTTAGCAGGAGGCAGCATTTGAACAACATGGTGGAACAGTACCTGTGCACACGACTACACGTACTGACTGATGGTTCTGCCCCATTCAACTTCTGGGTCTCCAAATTGTCCACATGGTCAGAGCTTGCCCTGTATGCCTTGGAGGTGCTGGCCTGCCCTGCAGCCAGTGTACTCTCTGAACGTGTATTTAGCACGGCAGGAGGCGTCATTACAGACAGACGCAGCCGCCTGTCCACAGGCAACGTGGACAAGCTCACATTTATTAAAATGAACCAGGCTTGGATCCCTCAGGACTTGTCTGTACCTTGTGCAGAATAGCCAGTTCTAACAGCCTCAACCATCCATCCTGGTACTCAAGTGCACTTCTTCCTTTTTTTTTTTTTTTATATGTTCCAATATTTTGGGGGATACCCCTATGTAAAAATGAAAAAAAAAAAATAACACACATCTGTGTTGGCTACCTATTCCTCCTTCGCCGCCGCTTCCACCTAGACCTCCAAGTGAGCCTACACGGCCACATCCACCCATTCACCGCCTCCTCGACCTCTTCCTCCTACATCATTCCTAATTTTTAGTTTTTTAAGGTCTTTTATGTTTTTTTAATTCATTTCCCTATCCACATTTGTTTGCAGAGCATTTGCCATGCTCTTAAGCACATTTTGCTGCCTTTTGCAACCCTCTAGCTCTTTCCATTACATTTTTACAGCCATTTTAGTGCTTAAAAGTTCGGGTCCCCATTGACTTCAATGGGGTTCGGGTTCGGGGTCGAATTTTTTTTTCAAGTTCTGCCGAACCCGAACATCCAGGTGTCCGGTCAACTCTACTCTTTACCTGAAATAATCGGGCAACTTAATAATAATTATTCATATGATAGAATCTTAGCATGTATTAACCATTCTGCCTCTGCGAGGATTTGGGACTCCTGGGCAACATCGAAATATGCATCTCCTCAGGTATAGAGAATATTATAATGACAGCTGTTTGACCAACTACCTGGTAAAATCTTATTTGTGTATTTTATATTTTCATGTTTCTCCTTTTGGTACACTGTTATGTGTTTATTTTGAGGGAAAAAAGCTATAAAAACTTCATGATTTAAAAAAAAATAACAGTGGAAACCCACCGGCTGTGGTGCCCTCTTCTGCGCTTGTGAGTATATTTAAAGTCCCAACTACCACATTACAAGTAAGGTAGCGGTCGGGAAGTAGTAAATTAAATATTTATGCTGATATATTATTGCTCTGTATTTTATACTTGATGATTCTTGTATACTTTTTTATTCTTGAAAAGCACTACTCAAATGTAAAGCCTGTATTAGACCGGTCAATTGTCGGCCAGTTCATTGTTAACAAGCGTTTGCAGGAATGCTTGTTAGCGATGATCTGAAAGTCTAATACTGCCGCTGATTACCTTATGAACGAGCAAACACTTGTTAATCAGGCAATCCAGAATTTTAAGCTTGCTGGATAGCAAGGGGACAAGTGATGGCATAATGATTGCTCCTCCCCATGCTGTGGAGGAGATCGCTGCATGTAAAAGGAAGGAACCCTTCCCTCCTGACAATCGCCGGCCTGATCTGGCTGTCTAATCAGCCTTAACAGTGTGGTATATATATTATGGTCATTTCACATGTGTCACTGCTTGAGAAAGGTCCCGTGATAGGACTGAAACATTGCTGGTAGTGTTAAGCAAAGCGAGCTTCGGATGCTACATCCTAAGTCGCTTCATTAAAAACTTCGGATTAATACTGTATGTAGATCCGTCTCCGTACAGTATTAAAATCTATGGGCTCCAATGAGCTAAATTTGGTTATTCGTGAAGCCGCAAGTGACTTTGTTGAATATCTTTGGTAGTTGATTTTTAAGTGGAAAACCACTTTAAAACTTAAAACCAAACTCGGCTTCAATTCCAAGGTACTAATCGGTTTTAAAGTTATTCAACGAAGTCACGTGCGTCTTTGCGAATAACTAACTTTGGCTCATCGGCACCCATACATTTTAATACTGTACAGATATAGATCTCCATACAGTATTAATCCAAAGTTTTGAGCGAAGCGAGCTTTGGATGCTACATCTCAAGTCGCTTCGTTCAACACTAATCGCTGGTTTTTATACATGGAAGAATAAATCCCCCCTTTTTTGTATTTGTCTGGAGTGCTGAACATTTCTTTATCTATCTATTTATCATCTGTCTATCTGCCTATCTATTTGCTAATATTAAAATTTGTGTTTAATTTTTTATTTTCAAGATTCAGTTAATGAATAAAGCTATTTCTAGATTAAAATGTGTGTGCTTGTATTTGCCTATCAGTCATTTAATTATGAATTAGGATAGTGAAGCAAGCATAAATCTAATCAGACTAAAGGCGATTAACAAAGTAATGTAAGAAATCATTTTGTTAAAATACTCTGCCAAAGTCAGCACTGATCTATTGCAAATTTGGTCAGCTAATGAAGACTTAATTAGCATCTAAGGTCAAAACAATTTATGGCACTAGTTCAGAAGAAAACTGAATTTAAACTTCTGTTCTTTTACATATGCATATGAAGTCACAATTTATTAGGGTATATATTTTTTTCAGTTTCTTTAAGGGTTATTGATTAATCACTAAATGTTATACCATATTTTTCGCCCTATAAGACGCAAATGGGGGAAAAAATGGGGGGGAAATGGGGGGAAAATGCCCCTGCGTCTTATGGGGCGAATGCTGACATTTTTACATCGCAGGCTGCGATGTATGAGCGAGCGGGGAGGGACTGGGAGGAGGAGCTGGGGGCCGGCAATTGCGGCGGGGTGGTGAAGTCACTGTACTCCGGCCCCGCCGCTCCAATGCTGCACTATACAAATATAAAATGTCTCATTCATTTAAAAGTGATTAAACATGCCCCCCCACTTTTAATATTACCGTACACCCTAACCGCCTCTGTGGAATGCAGGGCGGCAGCGTAACTCCCTGATGTCACGTGCCTGCGCCGCCTACTTTATGAATGAAGCAGGCGGCGCAGGAACGTTACGTCAGTGAGTGACGCGCCGGCCGCCCCGGCCTGCCTGCCTTAGTACAGAAGCTGTTAGAATGTACGGTAATATTAGGTGTGAGGGGGCATGTTTAATCACTTTTAATTGAATGAGACATTTTATATTTGTATACTGCAGCACTGGAGGGGGGGGGGATCTGTGGATGACAGTTTTATGGGGAACATCTGTGGAAGGCACTGTTAAGGGGTGGGGGGGGTCTTTGAATGGCACTGTTATGGGCTGGGGGGGTCTGTGGATGGCACTGTTATAGGCTGGGGGGTCTGTGGATGGCACTGTTATGGGTGGGGGGCTCTATGGATGGCACATATATAACAGTGCCACCCACAGATCCCCCATAACAGTGCCATCCACAGATCCCCCCTGTAACAGTGTCAGCCACAGATCCCCCCTGTAACAGTGTCAGCCACAGATCCCCCTGTAACAGTGTCAGCCACAGATCCCCCTGTAACAGTGTCAGCCACAGATCCCCCATAACAGTGCGTCATCCACAGATCCCCCTGTAACAGTGCCATCCCCAGATCCCCCCATAACAGTGTCCTTCAGAGATCCCCCATAATAGTGGCATCCACAGATCCTCAGTAATAGTGCCACCCACAGACCACAATTAGTTCCAAACCCACCAAAAGCACACCATTTGGTTAAAAATATATTTTTTTCTTATTTTCCTCCCCAAAAACCTAGGTGCGTCTTATGGGCCGGTGCGTCTTATAGGGCGAAAAATAAGTTGTTTTTTTTGTCTTATTTTATGTATCAATACATGATTACTTTCCAACAAATATATTAAGTAATATGGGTATATATATATATATATATATATATATATATATATATATACACAGTTGCAAGAAAAAGTATATGAACCCTTTGGAATGATATGGATTTCTGCACAAATTGGTCATAAAATGTGATCTGATCTTCATCTAAGTCACAACAATAGACAATCACAGTCTGCTTAAACTAATAACACAAAAAAGAATTAATTGTTACTATGTTTTTATTGAACACACCATGTAAACATTCACAGTGCAGGTGGAAAAAGTATGTGAACCCTTGGATTTAATAATTGGTTGAACCTCCTTTGGCAGCAATAACTTCAACCAAACGTTTCCTGTAGTTGCAGATCAGACGTGCACAACGGTCAGGAGTAATTCTTGACCATTCCTCTTTACAGAACTGTTTCAGTTCAGCAATATTCTAGGGATGTCTGGTGTGAATCGCATTCTTGAGGTCATGCCACAGCATCTCAATCGGGTTGAGGTCAGGACTCTGACTGGGCCACTCCAGAAGGCGTATTTTCTTCTGTTCAAGCCATTCTGTTGTTTATTTACATCTATGCTTTGGGTCGTTGTCCTGTTGCAACACCCATCTTCTGTTGAGCTTCAGCTGGTGGACAGATGGCCTTAAGTTCTCCTGCAAAATGTCTTGATAAACTTGGGAATTCATTTTTCCTTCGATGATGGCAATACGTCCAGGTCTGACGCAGCAAAGTAGCCCCAAACCATGATGCCCCCACCACCATACTTCACAGTTGGGATGAGATTTTGATGTTGGTGTGCTGTGCCTCTTTTTCTCCACACATAGTGTTGTGTGTTTATTCCAAACAACTCAACTTTAGTTTCATCTGTCCACAGAATATTTTGCCAGTACTGCTGTGGAACACCCAGGTGCTCTTGTGCAAACTGTAAACGTGCAGCAATATTTTTTTGGGACAGCAGTGGCTTCCTCTATGGTATCATCCCATGAAATCAATTCTTGTTTAGTGTTTTACGTATCGTAGATTCGCTAACAGGGATGTTAGCATATTCCAGAGACTTTTTTAAGTCTTTAGCTCACACTCTAGGATTCTTCTTCACCTCATTGAGCAGTCTGTGCTGTGCTCTTGCAGTCATCTTTACAGGACGGCCACTCCTAGGGAGAGTAGCAGCAGTGCTGAACTTTCTCCATTTATAGACAATTTGTCTTACCATGGACTAATGAACAGCAAGGATTTTGGAGATACTTTTATAACCCTTTCCAGCTTTATGCAAGTCAACAATTCTTAATCGTAGGTCTTCTGAGAGCTCTTTTGTGCGAGGCATCATTCACATCAGGCAATGCTTCTTGTGAAAAGCAAACCCATAACTGGTGTGTGTTTTTTATAGGGCAGGGCAGCTTTAACCAACACCTAAAATCTAATCTCATTGATTGGACTCCAGTCGGCTGACACCTAACTCCAATTAGCTCTTGGAGATATCATTAGTCTAGGGGTTCACATACTTTTTCCACCTGCACTGTGAATGTTTCCATGGTGTGTTCAATAAAAACATGGTAACATTTAATTATTTGTGTGTTATTAGTTTAAGCAGACTATGATTGTCTATTGTTGTGACTTAGATGAAGATCACATTTTATGACTAATTTGTGCAGAAATCCATATCATTCCAAAGGGTTCACATACTTTTTCTTGCAACTGTGTGTATATATATATATATATATATATATATATACTATTATTATATATATATTTTTTTTCTGTTAAGATATTATTAGCTAAATCTTTGAACACACAGAAATAATCCTTGGGAACTGGGGTACCTTCAGCATAGTAGACAAAAGGAATGTAAGGGCCCACCCATGTCTATTACATCACAAAGAACATTTATAACTTACAGATTTGGACCGGTACTCAAAACATTCTGAAAGTATGTGGAACCACACAAATTTATTATAAAATTTCAATTTACCTAGGTACTATACATCTATTATATAAAATATATGAAATATTACATATAGGATAAATACAATATATAAAAGTAGAACATCATATCCTATTTATTTAGTATATTTTTTATATATTTTTATATATTTTATTTATCCTATGTGTAATATTTTATATAATAGATGTATAGTACCTAGGTACATTGCGATTTTATAATAAATTTGTGTGGTTCCACATACTTACAGAATGTTTTGAGTGCCGGTCCAAATCTCTAAACTATAATTGAGAATAAGGGATGGTTCTTTTCGACCTGAGCACCAGTCGTGATTGTCCACAGTTAGCCATCTGTTTATTGTATTCAGAACATTTATAACTATATAATTTCTCCAATCCAATTGTGGTAGAGATTAAATTCCCTTGGTGTGATCATCCCTATCACATCTTACAAGTGCTCCTCTCATGGTTGAGTTGCTAGTCACTTGAATCGGAACAGTGCTGTAAACAGTTCCATCCACTACTTAGTTAGTAAATGGAGCTGAATAGTTCCATTGCCAGAGGTACTGCAGAACAACTGATCAATGGGGGTGATAGGACCCCCCCCCCCAACAATTTTATATTAATGATCCTTTCATAACAATTTATGTAGAGCAAATCCCCAAAAAGATAGGCCCAAGACCACCTATTATGTGCAGTATTTTAGCTGTTCAATAACTGAATACAGCCCCACTTATGTATTACGGTTGGTCTGGTAGTATACATTTTTCTCTTATGCATTGGATGCCCAATATGGAAGAGGAGGCTCCTTATATTTCTATATGCAGGGCTATTTTATTTATTTATTTATTTTAAATGGACCAAACTTAAAGTTAATCAGAATATACCATAATTCAGATGTGAACATAGCCTTAAATCGCTACTGCATCTTTTAATAGACGTCAGCAGAGTCTTTCCAATTCAGCAGGATGGCACTGACTGATGATGTCACTCACCAGAAGCTTCCCACAAAATCCTAACTATGGAGATAAACAGGAAGAGGAGCCTGGGTGCAAGGTTTGGGCAAGGGTCATCTTACGTGAACTTTCATCATCGACAAGTGTCTACCAGTTAAATATAGCATGGATCTAACTGATCTAAACATCTATGCATCTACACACCTTTACAGCGATATCCCTACATAATCAAACATCTCTTCATGGTATGTATGCATCTTGAATACTGCTAATAACTCTGCTTGCTCTACACACCTTTCCAGCTTTATCCCTGCATAATGAAATACTTCTCAATTGTATATATGCAGCTTGAATCCCGCTAGTAACTCTGCTTGCTCTACTCACCTTTCCAGCTTTATCCCTGCTTAATCTAATACCTCTACATGGTACATATAACTGTGTTAATCTGAAATAATAATATTCACTTTAGGTATACTGTTTGATCCTTAAGGTCCCTTTAGAAGGGAAAATGTAGCAGGCAATTGTCGGGAAGGAAGCATTTGTCAGTAAAGGTGATTGCAGCATATACATGCAGTGATCTCCTCCACAGAAGGGGGAGGAGTGATCGCTAATGCCATCACTTGTCCCCATACAGAATCATTGTTTGCCAGCAGCAGAGCATGATTAGATGGCACAATCTGCTGCTGGCAGACGACGATTTTTGTGTCTGCACAAAATATCTATTACCTGATGAACAGGCATTTCGCTCATTCATTGGGTAATTGGTGGCACCTTTACACAGCTAGATAATCACTAACGAGTGTTCCTATGAAAGCGATTATCTAGTGTATTCTTGGCCCATGTAAAAAGCCCTAAGGTGTCTTTCCAGAGATAGACGGGCCAATGTGGGCAATTTATTTTCCTTTACATATCACTTCCTACTCAACTTGTTGTCAACTTGTTAATTAGAAGAAAAAAAAAAGCTTGATTACCCATAAATCCCAGCACACATTGCACTATACTGTAAATTTAGATAGAGTATAGGGGTATACAGGTGTAGAATTTGGGCATGAGTCATCTTGCACAAAGTGTCATCGTCGACAAGTGTCTAGCAGTTTATTATGGTAGTTAGATAAGGGCAGGAGACAGGTAAGCTATAACAGATACATATACAGTACAGACCAAAAGTTTGGACACACCTACTCATTCAAAGAGTTTTCTTTATTTTCATGACTATGAAGGCATCAAAACTATGAATTAACACATGTGGAATTATATACATAACAAACAAGTGTGAAACAACTGAAAATATGTCATATTCTAGGTTTTTCAAAGTAGCCACCTTTTGCTTTGATTACTGCTTTGCCCAGAACTGTTTACTCTTTCTCTTTATACTTTTGCTTCTTACACTAGTGGATATTTCACCTAACCCAAGTCCACCCTTTTTTTATTTATTTCAACACCTTCCCCATCTCACATAGAAACCCTGCTAATCTCATAAACATTTGTTGTGTCCTTTCTACCCTCTTATAACAATGCGCTCTGGACCCCCTGATCAGTGTGTTACAAACTCCCTTACATTCATAACTTTTTTTTTTGCCAATTCTCTTAACCTGTAGGCTCTCCCTGAAAAATCACTTCCCCTGCTGCTCTTTCTTCTGGTGGCCTACCCTTTTCTCAAACCCCCATAACTGACAACAGACATGGTGGTGTAGTTGGCATACTTCTTTCACCACAATGCACAATTATTCCAGTACCATGACTCCTATTGCCATCTTTTGAGATGCACAACCTCAGACTATTCCATTCTCTCTTCCTCAGAGTGGTGGTTGTTTATCCTAACCTTGGCTCATGCACCCAGTTCCTGGATCAATTTGCTACATGGCTGCCACACTTCCTGTCCTTAGAATTACCAACTCTCATTTTGGCTGACTTTAACATTCCCATAGACAATCCTATATCCCCATCTGCCTCCCAGCTTCTATATCTAATGTCCTCTCTTGGTCTTTCACAACTTTCTAACTCTTAGACGCATAAAGAGGTAACACACTTGACATGGCCTTTTCTGGCTTTGCTCAATTTCTGGCTTTACTAACTCTCCTCTTCCTCTGAAAAAAAAAAAACATCTCTCATTAACTCTCCTCTGCCTCTGATATAACCTTCTCTCCTTCACTGTCACAATCCCTGATCCATCTCGGCAAACTCCTACTTATCACTAGAGGTGGGACGAATCCAATTTTTTAAAATCTGAATCCGAAAAGGTTCTCGAATATATTGAATCTTTCGAATATCGAATCCTATGAATCCTGTACATAAGAATTGTGTGAATGGTGTAAGAAACAAAGTGATCCAAACTCTAAATTCTTTTAATATGAAAAAATAAAGAGTCCTTACATTTTTAACGTAAAGTATTTATTTAGTCAACACAGAAAGTAAGTAACCTTAAGGACAACTGAAATGAGAGGTATATGGAGGCTGCCATTACTTGAGCAATAATAGTTGCCTGGCTGTCCAGCTGATTCTCTACCTCAAACATTAGCCATAGGCCCTGAAGGAGTAGCAGGCAGTTACTTCCCAAAGTTCCCAATAACTGCCTGTAATGAGGACCACAGGCTTGGTCTATAGGACAGCTTCAGGTGTGTTCAGTCACAGTTAGACTGCACCCTCTGCATGTCTCATAAGAGAGGGACTTCTTGTGTTTACAGAAAAGTGACAAGATCATTGGGAAATGCATTGGTACTATGACCCCCATCATCAGCCTGCCACTCCCATATCAATAGACAGCAGCAGACCAGCGCAACACAACTTACAAGAAGTCACTACTACTACTCCAACGCTCTCTTGACTGCATGCTCGGTGCTGTAGTTTCAAGAGGCTGAACTACGGACTTGCTATGAGACGTAAAGCAGTTCAGTAAGTGCAATAAGAAACATAGGAGAACACAGAGCTGCGCACACAACTAACCCCAGGGCTCACAAACACATCTCTGCAGTGCAGCAGCCAGCAGATAAGGAGCCAGCAGATATGACTACGGAAACCGCCAGAGATCCAACAACCTCAAGGATGGCGGCTGAAGAGGCTCAAACCACGTCAGTTTGTCTGAACCTCCTCCTCCTCCTTCTTTTGTGGGTGGAGAAAAAAAAATTGGCAGGATTGCTGTGCAAACAAGACCAGAGAGTCACCCGCTGCCCGGGCACGGCAGAGGAGGCCGCCCGGGATCCGAGGTGAGTGCGTTCCTCAGGCTGCTGTTATGCGGTGCTTTCTTAGGGTTTTACTAGGGAAAGTTCACGGGTAGGGAAATAGCAGGCGTCTCGGGAGGCGCGGGGACGTGACGTCGCGCTGGGATTCGTCGGATTTGAATTTCGTAAATTACATCAGGATTTGAGTCCACGAATCCCACGAATCCAGCAAAATTTGAAGGATTTGTGGATTCGACTGATTCGTCGTCCCACCTCTACATATTCAGAAATCTACATGCTATTGACACTAAGAAACTTACAGACTCTCCACAGTCTTCATTGACTCCGTTTCCAGTCTTGAACTGGCTGCAAAACACTAGGACACCCTCAGAAGTTCCCTGGATAAATTAGCGCCCCTACACTCACAACCTCCAAACAGAGACAAAAGCAACCCTTCCTTACACTTCAAACTCACTTTCTCCAGCAGTCACAGGAGACACAAATGCCTATAAAGAAAGATTTCCTCCATTACAAATTTATGCTGAGAACTTATAACTCTGCCTTTCACCTCATCAAACCTATTTCATGACTCTGATTTCCTCACTATGCAATAATCCCAAAAAACTATTTTATTCTTTTTACTTTCTATTCAGTCCAAAAGTGCAGACCCCTGTGCTGAACATCTGGGTACTTACTTCAAAAAGAAATTTGAAAATATCTAAGGAAATTTGCTTCTAGCCTCTAAGTGTCATCAATATTCCCCTCCCCCGCATCTCCCATGGTTCTATATCCACATTTAAACAAGTCACAGAAGAAGAATTTTCCAGGTTCCACTCTTCTTCTTGCCATACCACATGCACTGCTGACCCTATTCCCTGACACTTCCTTCAGTGTCTCTCTCCAGCTGTCACGATACACCTAATTAAAATCTTCAATCTGTCTCTCTCTTCTGGTATCTCCCCTTCTTTTATCAAACATTGTGTCATAACCCCATCATAAAAAAAGTATTTTACCCGTCCTGTGAAGCTAATTCCAGACCTGTCTCCAATCTTCCCTTAATTTCTAAATTCTGGAGCGCCTGGACTACTGTCGCCTCATCTGCTATATCTAACTCTCTCCTTGATTCAGTACAATCTGGTTTCTACACTACATTCTATAGAAACTGCCCATACTACATTCTACAGAAACTGCCTTTACCAAAGTGACAAATGACCTACTAAGAGCAAAATGCAATGGTGACTACTCTCTACTAATTCTCCTTGATCTCCCTGCAGCATTTCAATATATTCTTAATGCAGAAGCCAGGCTCATCTATCTATGTAACTTCTACTCTGTTGCCTCTGCTCTATGCTATTCATTGCACTGGGTGCCCATACAGTAGATGATTAAATTTTAACTGCTCATTCCTCCAACAAAGCTCTCCACAGTGTTGCACCCCCCTACAAAATTGTAAGACTTCACCAGTTCTCTGGAATTCTCTACCCCTAGCAATTATGTTAATTCACAATCACAACATCTACAGTTTTAGACTCTCCTAAAAAACATATCTTTTTAGGTTGGCATATTACATCCCTAATTTAAAGGGGTTATCCCATCATAATGATCACTGTTAAATCTGTTAATGATTTGACAGTGATCATTTTTGTAAATATATTTGATTAACCAATTCCCACCGTTTAGGAGAAATTTCATCCCCACTTACCTTATTGTTGTCATTCGGTCTCCCCTGGTTACGGCCACTACTCTTCTCCAGAATCCCAGTGGCCGTGCTTGCGCAGAAGACTCCTTCTTTTTTCCCGGCTGGGCTGCTCGCTGTCCTGAAAGCGCACGCCGCCAAAATAGTACAGAGCCGCGAACTCTTGTGCATTCAGTCCAGCGCGCGGCCCGGCCGGGAGAAGACTTCAATCTAGATGAAGCCCGGCCCCAGCCAGGAAGTGAATGGCGCGCTGGCAGCAGGTAGTATGAAAATGCAAAGTGGGATAACCCCTTTAACTCCTCTGCATTTACCCCTTATCATTCTTCTGCACCTTCACTCAAATACACTACAGATATTGGCTGGTGACTGGCTCATTCAGATTTATGCATTCCTCTTTACTGAGTTAAGATGGCTTGGCCATTGTACAAAATAAGCACTTGTTACTTTTTGTGTCACCTCTATTCACTCATAGATTGTAAGCTTTTGTAAGCATGGCCCTCATTCCCTCTTGTTTTAATTGTTGACTTGTTTGTAGCTGTGTTATTTATGTACATGAATCCTCTGATTGTAAAGTGCTGTGGAATATGTTGGCACTATAGAAATAAAGACTATTATGAAGGTATCAGAATGAATGTCATTTAGAGGGTTAAACAATCACATTAAAGAAAACAAAAAATGAAGATAACCTAAAATGTAAAATTCTATGTATAATGTGATAAGAGCCTTTTTTAACGATCAATAATTGCACTAATTATCAGGAACCAATGCTCCTCAATGAACGCTTAGGAAGTCTTACCGCAGCTGCTTCATGTTCCCATCCCAGGGATCATGTGATCACTTTACAACATTGTTAAGCCTCTGAGGGCTATTCCCCCTTAAACTGAGCTAATATGTCTGCCCCCATCAGCAATAAAAAAAAAAAATATTTAAATGTCCCCCAAAGGTCTTGTATAACCTCATGGGGGGCACAAAGTGTGAAGGATTTTAGTTGCATTTTGTGCTAGCCAAAATAAAATAAAATAAAATGGAAATAAGATATTTGCCGCCATTTTAACATATCCTTGGTATAAACTATAAAAACAAAAAATACTAAAATAAAATGACATTATAATAAAGCCAAATTTATCACTTAAAAAGGCACAACAATTATTTACATAACCAAACGTAAAACAGGAAATGGCCCCTTCTTGAACTGGTTGAACAGATGATGTGCTACAGACAATATGCAAAGTCAATGTTATAATGATCATGCAACCTTTTTTCACATAACACTGAACTGTATGAAAGGTCCTTCAAATCAGTTTATAATGACTTCTACTGTACATTGTGCATCAGAGATCCTTTATTGCCCAGCATTAGCCCTTATAAGAGCACTACACATCTACTAGAATAGGACTCTTGGACAGAAAAAAAAAAAAAAATCGGTGAAAAATGTAAATGTGAATAAAAAAAATTAAAGATGACCTTTATATGTTCCTACTTGACTTTCATAGGGAGGAAATTAGTTGCAGGTCCTCTTACAATGTATCATACTGAACCTGCGGCTTTAGGTCTGACAAATATGCTTATATCCTGTTATTTTCCAAATGAAAACCTTCATATAAGTTTGTATATTTATGACAAAAACAAGTAAACATAAAGGATATTACTGAGAAAAATTTTAAGTAGAAATATTTATAAGATGGAAATATGAAATTAAAATTCTGTTGCTTTAATTTGAATTCTACTGTTTGGGGAATTATGGTGAATATATCCTTCGGAATATAATGTCTTCTTTTGAATTATAGTTCTTTAATACTATCCACATATTTCTAAGATAAATCAGAAGATCGTCTGCTTCTGTTGAGAATACAGACAGTACCAGTGGCACCTAATTCATAAGTATTCCACTTGTACGCTCCCCTGATGTATCAAGCACACACTAAACATCACTAGAAAACCTTCTGAGTCTTGTCAGAATCTTTCTTTGTGCTTGAAATAGTATAATTTGTATTAAATTATTCTGGTTTATAAAACTCAAGCTATGTGAGCAAAGAAATCTATGGCTTTAATGTTTTAAATTACAGCAGTTGCCTGTCAGATGCATTTCTGTGATAAATGAAACAATGAAGGCAATGAACTATAAAAACAGACTCTTTTAGACAGTATATTGTTAATTATTGGTCACTATTACAAAAAAACTTGTTAAATATTGCTTTAAAGATTGCTTTAATGTTGATATTGATTTAAAGAAAATAAGCTAAAGTACAGAGCTATTCTTTAACATATGATAACAAAAGTGTGCATCACGTGTATTAATTAACACATAGCTCACATATTTTTATACCTTATATTTTTATTATACCTTTCTTTGCATTAATTAATGTTACTACATATCAATTCAGTGCAGCTAGTATGATACAAAAAAACTATTGTAGGTTAGTAAAAAAAAGTCTTTATTTGCTTTAACTTCAATGTGTCAGACACATGCAGACAGAACTTTGTTTTCCATCCAGCATAATGGAAACCAGAAGGATCCGTTATGCTTGTCCTTATACTTCTATTATTATGAAGGATCAAAACGGAATGCTTCTGTCACGAGTTGGAGGTCCCAGGAGAGACCACCGCGTCATCAAGCAATAAACGCAAATCAGGTACAGACACATAAGAGTTTATTGCACAAACAAAAACATGAGCTCTATGTACCGTCAGCACAGTGGGAGAAAACCCCCACTGTGCCACTGTCTAGTAATACTCCAGGGGGACGTGACTAAGCAACTCCTGGTATTCACTAGAGCCCTAGATGGTAAGGTTAGACTTTGCCGCAGGAAGTTGCCAGGGTCCACTCTGGAGCGTGAACTAGACAGTGACAGCAAGAACAAATGGACAACAGGTACCAGAAGGTACCGACGGCACATAGGCAAACATAACAGACAGGCAAATACAAAACAGGGCAACTAATAATACAAGCAGGAGTTCACGCAAGGAAGCAGGAGTGGCAATGAGCAGAGAAGGACTTGCTCCACCAGTAGTAAACTGCATGGCCTTGCGCATGCCACTCTGCTGCAAAGGCTTGCTGAACACAGACATAATAATACACACAAAGTAACTAAAACATAACAGGCAGAACAGATAACAGAAAGACGACATTAATGAACAAGTAGGGAAACCCACAGAGCACAGACAGACAGACACGGATCCCATGGGTCAGCAGCATGGGAGAGAGAGTACAAACCAGGACCAGGACAAGACAACACACACCAGGAGAACTGACATAGAACTGAGGAAACCTCAGCCTTATATACAGGTTCCATGGGTGCAGCAGAGAGACCACACCCATGGAGCAGACAGAGGATTAACTCCTAATAGGCACACAGGGGAGTTAACCCATAAAGAACCACAAATGACACACAGGAACAGAACTTCAGCGAGGAGCGCCGAATGAGCAAGAACGGAAGGTCACAGTCAAAGGTAACGACTGTGACAGCTTCTAAAAGTTTCTGTTTTGATTTCCGTCTTATGGATTCCGTTATTTTCCGTAATAACCATGTTCTAACTGAAAGCTATAACGGAATACATAACGGTGATGTGAACAAGCCCTTAGCTAGCTTTGCTGCATAATTATGTATAAAAGACTGGAAGCTACCTCTGCCAATCTGCTATGTGTAAATAATGCAGCACTTATATTGCTAATGTGTTCTCCTTACTGTTTACCTTTGTCCTGAAAGAACTAGCTGCAGATGTGAGACTGGCTTAGCATAGCTTTTTTCTACTTTTTGCAACTTAAGCATGTTTAAGAGGCCAGAAGGCATCTCTGCCAATCTCTGCGTGAAAGTAATGTAGCACTCATATTGATGCTATGTTTGCCTTACTGTGTACTTACTGTCTGTGTAGCAGCCACTAGGTGTAAATATAGCTCCTTCCTGATCACCTCTTTATAGCAAAGACAGACAACACCATCAGCAACTTTATTTTACTATATTGGATCAACTTCAGACAGAGACACCTCCACAGCCACCTTCAACTGAAAGTGAGACAAGAGAATTACATCATCCCACAAAGCTTACACCTCTCAATAAAACATGCAAGCTAGTTCTCTATTTTCTCTCTCTCATTTTTTAAAAATTCGGCAAACTTCAAACAAAATGAATCCTGCCCAGTTTGTTCATCTTTAGCCCATATAATACACATCACTATTTCTTTATTGCAATGCATTATGTCAGTTACAGTAAAACTGATATATTGGCTATTGGGCATTCAGTGCCTAATAGACATCCATCCATGGAAGGCCTATTGCAATTTTCAGGTCTTTGGCTTCCAAGTCAACCCCTCAGCATCCCACAACAGGAGGAGGGCATTGGCATAAACACTCAGATGTCATTGTCAGCATAGACCCCAGCACCTAAGGGGTTAAACTGTAAGGATTCACATAATCTCTGATTCTGGCAGTAAGAGAAGGGTGCCAGCTATATACTATAGCTAAAATGTGCATGAGGTGATGTAGGCACAGTTCTTTAACATCTTCCCACCTTACATTGTCATAGTACTTCTACCTGCTGATTATTTACATTTTCACTGCGCCAAATGATCCTCCACTATACCACCAATGGCAATACTGTTTGATAGAGGTCACTTAGAGCGAATGTCGCATATTTTTGTTGCCTTAAATGCATTTCAATACAGTAATCATATCTTCTATTTTTCCACATGAAGTGCTGAAGCTCATATTCCTAAATTATTTCATGGGTTGGAACTCTAACCAAAGCACCCAATTATTTCTCCTCAGTGCCATGAAACCTATTACATAAATGGGTTAAAAAGGATTAGAGCAAATTTCTTGATATTCATATTAAAGAAGTCAGTCGGCACATTTGTTTTCAGGTCAGAATAAATTTGATCTGAATCGAAGGTTCTCAGATAGCCCTGAAAAGTCAGCCATGACACGCTGAGTTTTATTAGGACTGTATCCAATCATCTCCAGCTTTCCCAGCTTTTTAATGTCAAGACAGCATTAGCAATGTTAAGGTGACAATGACATAGATGGCTATAGATAAACGCATGGCTACTAGTGATAACAAGCTACCTGTTTAGAAGCACACATCACTTTCAGATTTGTCACAATTTTTTTTAAATTAAAAAGCACTCCAAAAAATATCATGAGCCGCTATAAATATGAAAAACATGTTATTATGAGATAGCACTAATTGAATAGCTTGACCCTACCACCAAGAGAAAATATTATGAAAAAGCGCTGATTGAACAGTTTGAATCTACCCCTAGGGAAAAATCTCTCTCATTACAGGGAGCACCTACTATGTGTTATACATGCACAAACTATTTTAGGTCATACAAGATGCCTCAAAATTTATTGGAAAGATATTCAAATGATGTAAGAAGTGCTGATTTTCATATATTTTCCCCAGAAACCCAGAGGAGCGTTGACTGGCTTAATATACTACCCGTGCATATTCAACACCCTGCATTAGGAGGTGTACCTTAACAAAGGCTTCTTAAGCAGCGAATCAACTTTTCTTTACTCAGCTCTATTAAAACGTAGTTACCCAGAAAGAGCTGTGTTTCTGTTATGAGATGCATGGTTTTCCATTTTATTTGTCCCGCAAACAGCGGGTCCGCAATATATAGTCACCAGCAGGGTGTGAAACTTATCACAGATATCCAGAAGATATGGAGCGGAAGACCACAGAAGTGTTAGTGTTACCATTTAGTATGTACTGATCACTTGCATTATTCTTTCCCATGTGTATAACTTTACATTTGTCAGTGTTAAACCTCATCTGCCACCCTTCTACCAAAGCCTCCAATCTAGCCAGATCCATCTGTAGCAGTATACTGTCCTCTTCCGTGTTATATACTTTACACAGTTTAGTGTAATTTTCAAAAATTGATATTTTGCTGTGCAAGCGTTCTACAAGATCATAAATAAATATATTGAAGAGAATAGGGCCCAATACTGACCCCTGTGGAACCCCACTAGTGACAGTGACTTAATCTGAGTGTGTACCATTAACCCCTTAGTGACCACCCATACACCTTTTTACAGCGGTCACTAAGGGGACTTAGGCTGGGGCTACGTGGCCCAGTCTAAGCGCTGCACGGGTCTCCCATGCAGCTGGGAGCGGGGACCCGCCTCTCATATGAGAGCCGAGACGCTGATCTAACAGCCCGGACTGGTAGGAGGGCTTATACAGGTTGTTTAAAACCTTAAATGCTGCAGGCAATGGCGCCCATCGCATGTAAAGTGCTGACAGAGGGAGCGGACTCCCTCTGTCTCCCATCGGCACCCCGCAAATCTGATTGCGTGGTTCTGATTTGTGTGAAGGCTGGCTGGGGTCTGATGTAGGCCCCAGACCAGCCTTGAGTAGCTTCCAGCAGGCTGAGCCTCTCTGGCGCAGCCTGCTGGTCAATGTCAGAATAGCACTGACATTAAAATGCAATGCACTATAGGAATAGTGCTTTGCATTTTAAAATCAATCAAAAAGCTGTCTGTTATATTCCCATTGTGGGACTATTAAGTAGTAAAAAAATAAATAAAATAAAAAACACATTTAAAAAAAAAATCCCATAAAATATTTTCCTTTTTTATTATTGAAAGTATGCTTTGCAATGAAAAAAAAAATGCAAAAAAAAAATCTCCCCCATATGTTTGGTATTGCCGCATCCGTAATGACCCGGACTACATAAATATCATGTAAATTATTCATTACTATGAACGCCATAATTTTTTTTTTTTAAAACACATAATTGCTAATTTATTCTTAGTTGCCATTGAAAAAACATAATAACAAGTGATCAAAAAGTGCAATTTACTCCAAAATGCCAGTTGTCCCGCAAAAATCAAGCCCTCACACAACTCCATAGAAAGAGACATAAAAAAAATATGGGTCTTGGGAAGCGGCAATGCAAAAAAAAAAAAAATCCTTAAAAAAATGGTTATTTATTGCAAAAAAGTTGGAAAACGTAAAAAAAAAAACTATATGTATTTGGTATCACTGTAATCATACTGACCCAGAGAATAAATATATTATGTTATTTATACCGAAAAATTAAAGCCGTAACATTTATAACGTGAAAACGCAGTGGCAGTATTGCTGTTTTTTTCCATCTCCCTCCCAGAAAGAGTTAATACAAGTTATTTAGAAAGTTATGTGTATCCAAAATAGTGCCATTAAAACTACAACTTGTTAAGCAAAAAACAACCCCTAATAAAGCTATATAGAAGGAAAAATAAAAAAGTTATAGCTCTTGGAACACGACGATGAAAAAGGGAAGAAAAACACTTGGTCATTAAGGTCCAAAACAGACTCGCCACTAAGGGGTTAATAACCATCCTCTATCACTGACCCAGGTACTTACCCACATACATACATTCTCATTTTATATACTATACATTGCATCTAAAGCTTTGAAAAAGTAAAGATATATGACATCTGTTAATTTCATAACAAAATCTTTTATCTATTGCTGTTTTTGCGCTCCCACATAATGCTTCTCTGGAAAAGAGAGGCAAACTATTTTTCTTTCCATAAGCACTACAAAACTCCACACACATACTACGCATACTAAGTTTTTTCTGCAATGAGAACGATTACCCCCCCCCAGACAATGCATATGTATTGCCCAAAACCCAGAGTAGCATACTATGCTCTCTGTCTGTCTCTCCCCCTCACTAGAATATATATATATTTTTTTTAAATAAGTCCTAGTTGACTACAGAATGTTATATACAAATTTCAGGGATGTTGGAAGATATTTGATTTGGGGAGAAGTTCATTTAAGAAATTTACCCTTCTCTAGTGTGGTGTTATGTTAAAAAAATGAATAAATATATTCAATTTCTATCAATTCTACCTCCTCAAATACATGTACAGGTGACAGTGTGTCTGAATTTCTGGGAAAGTGAAAAAAACATGCCTCTTGTTTTTATTTTCACAAAAGCTATGAAAAAGTATCCATTTTCTGGGAGCACAAGACAGGAGATGTGTGGCTGTGTAGGGGTAGTAGTAATAGCAGGAGGGTCAGTAGGAGTTGTAGCAGTACAGTATGGAACCTGATGGACAGTAGTGTAGTAGTAGTAGTAGTGCCCACACATTCCATTATAGATGAATGACAATGGAGTGGATGATGAGGAGGATGAGTAGTGTGAGCAGGAGAAGCAGTAGCTGATTATGCTGCTGATGATGATAATTATGACAATAACACTCCTGATTCCCACATCTGAATTTACCCCAAGTGCTACTACCACCATAGCTACCAGTGCCCCTACCAGAACCACTATGGCTGCAAGTGCTACTATTACCACCATCACCACAGCTATGAATTTCTGTCATCAGGTCAAGCCAGTCTAAATCCTGACTGTTCACACACAGCTCATCAACAAAAAGACTATCTTTGGTTTTTCCATAGTACTCATAGTGTTGTCTCTTCCTAGGAAAAAAAGAAGGCAACCACAAGGCGGGGAGAATGAAAACAGAGTTGATGAAAATGAGAAGCTTATCTTGGGCCTCAAGGAGGAGTAGCAGGAGAAATTTTCTGAACCCTGGTGTCAAACTTAGAAGTAGCATCAACATCATATTGTTGTGACTGAGATGAGCGAGATATCCAGTCCTTATTGTCTGCTGTTTCCTCCACAATGATAATCTGTCACCTAACAGGAAAAGAGGGAGAACCATGGTCTTCTACTATTGTCCAGACGTATGGTGGTTACTGTGCTGCTTGCTCTACAGCCACCCATATTCTCCATTGCAGATGACTTGGCGCTAGTCTTTTGTTTTTCAGCACCCCACCCATTGACACTCTGTTGTTACCAGTCATTTTGGGGCACATTTAATAAGACTGACGTTTTATACCTGGTGGTGGATCCGCCAGAGTTATGAATGAGGCTGGCCTACCACTCTCACTGTTTTAAACCTGGCATGAGCGGGGAGAAGTCCCAGATTGCAGCGCAAAGGACCTATGAGCCACAATCTTCACCAGAAATACACTTAATTTAGGCATATTTCTGTTTAATAAATGACTTTATTTTAAGCCTATTTAGACAATAAAAAGTCACACTGTATTGTTGGACAGATTCCACTACAATGTAACAATGAGTGACACAGAACAACATATCAGGTACGCTAGTCTATGATGAATGGAATGTTTTAAATAAAACCGTCAACACTTTTTTAAAATAAAATGCCTGATTGTGAATTACAATATAACAGTGAGTGATACAGAACAACATGTCAGATAATGTAGACTAGTCTATGATTAACTGAGGTTTTTAAGAAACTTTGCAATATATTAAATAATGGTTTTGGACTCTATTCAATTGATGCAGCTCAGCCCGATACCAGTGAATAGGGCAGAGCTGCAATACCAAGCACAGCCATTATATAATGTATCGCACTGTGCTTAGTGAGCACCAGGAGCGCTGGTGCCTTCTCAAACAGCTGATCGACAGGGGTCCCAGGTGTCGGACCCCCACATATCAGATAATGATGACCTATTGTCTTGCAGCTGAGCCTGATTTAAAGGATCCAGTAGTGTGATGCCATTAGTGCAAGCTGAAATGCAGTGGCAACCAAAAAAGCTGGAGAGGGAGCAGGACTGGCTGGAGGAGAAGAGTGATGTTGTCCTCAATGTTGGACTTTGAACAAGTGAGTAACAGTTTACTAATGGAAGGACTACATCAATTGCGACATATAACAAACCTGGAAGTTCCACTAGGTACCTACACCAAGGTTGAATTTACAATCTGTTCAGCATGAAGATTCTACCGGTAATTGGTACAAGAAACAGATCATGTGTGTGCAGGATGCTGGTCTGCAGGGGGGAGGCATGGTGGCTGGATCTGGAGAGGATGCATTCTGAATGAAAAAGGATCCGATCAGTCTCCATTCCACTCTGGAGGCGGACACCAAAACGCTGCCTGCAGCGTTTTGCTGTCCGCTTGACGATACTGAGCCAAACAGATCCGTCCTGACACACAATGTAAGTCAATGGGGACAGATCAGTTTTCTCTGACATAATCTGGCGCAATAGAAAACGGATCCGTCTCCCATTGATCCGTCTTGGCTATGTTACAGATAATACAAACGGATCAGTTCATGACGGATGCATGCAGTTGTATTATTGTAACAGATCAGTTTTTGCAGATCCATGACGGATCCGCACAAAATGCTAGTGTGAAAGTAGTCTAAGCTACAGTGGTTTTAACATTTTTCTACTATGTTCTGAGTCAATAAAGGAATTTGTTTTTATCTGAGTGCCTGATCTGTCCACGTTTTCCTTAATTAGGGTTGCTCCGGTCCTCACAGTGGCTAATCCCTCTCTAGGCTCTGTTTGTACAGTGAGTGGAGGGCACACCATTTCTCTCTTGGGGAACAACTTAGACTTTTGGGTTCTCCCGCCTGGGGGTGGCCTGGATGCTATATGTGTGCGATTATGGGTCGCAAGGCAGGAAGTATGAGCCAGAAAATGGCTATTGGTTGTGATGTGGCTGTCAGTAACCACTAAGAGTCAGTATAGCAGTTGAGATGTTCATTCAGAAAGTTATTGCTCCAAAACACTAAAATAGTGCGACTAGCAAATGAAAACAAGAACTTAATGTGCCACAGTAAAAAAAAATCGTGTATTAAATCTTCATTTGCAAGTAAGTTTGGAGACACTTCATGAGGCCCCACACAATGAAATTAAGAGCAGCACAATTTCTCTTACCCTCTCACTTCAGGAATGCAACAGAATGTCCCACCAATGACTCCACATCCGGAATATCATAAAACTCCTAGAAAATTTCATGATGTCAGTATCTCAATCAGTGATGATTTTATTATATTAATCCCATTTGTTCAAATATGCAATGTTTTTGGCTACATCTTTGCCTTTTCAAGCATCACAGAGGAGCATGTATGTCCTATAAGTCTCCTCACACAGATTAAGGTGCTCTCTCCCTAAGGAGAGTTAGTTCCCCCCTGACCCAGACACAGGCCTCTCACCCAGTTAAGCCAGTATTCTCTGTTCTGCACTGATGAGGGGCAATCACCCCGAAACAGCTGTCTGCTGATGAGGTGTTGGCTTATTTAATATCCAAGTCATGTCTCAAGGCTTATTTTAAGAGCTGAACGTTGACATAGGATAGCTGCCTTACATCTGGTGGCATTAGAGGCAGAGCTTGTTAAGAGCTTTCATAAAAAAAATCACATTCAAAAAAAAAGTGTGGTGCTTACAAACACAATGCACCAATCACAGTTCTATAAATAATTAACAATAAATACTAACTGTGTGAACCACTGATGGAGATGCTGATGCCATTGAATTTTCTTAGAGTTCCACACTGAGGCTCAATCACCATAAAGGAGTTGCCCAACTGCCAGGTGTTTTTTAAACTTGACCCCCCCCCCCCACCCACCCAGTGAAGCCTGTTAAAGGGCTTCTGTCACCCCACTAAACTCATTTTTTTTTTTTTTTGTGTACTTATAATCCCTATCCTGCCATATTGCCATACATTATGTTATTAATAATTTTCGTTCAGTAGATTTAGCAAAAAACATACTTTTATGATATGCTAATTACCTTTCTACCAGCAAGTAGGGCGTCTAATTGCTGGTAGCAGCCTCAGAAAACCGCCCCCTCCTTCTGTTGATTGACAGGGCCAGCCGCAATCTCCTCCTCCGGCCCAAAATCGCACGCCTGTGTTGATTCAGCGCAGGCGCTCTGAGATAAGGAGGCTCGTCTCCTCAGCACCCCCTCAGTGCGCCTGCGCCGATGACGTCACCGAAAGAGAAGGCGTCATCGGCGCAGGCGCACTGAGGAGGCGAGCCTCCTTATCTCAGAGCGCCTGCGCCGAATCAACACAGGAGCGCAATTTTTGAAATGCTGTCAGGGCTGGCCGGAGGAGGAGATCATGGCTGGCCCTGTCAATCAACAGAAGGAGGGGCGGTTTTCTGCGGCTGCTACCAGCAATTAGACGCCCTACTTGCTGGTAGAAAGGTAGTTAGCATATCATAAAAGTAAGTTTTTTGCTAAATCTACTGAACGAAAATTACTAATAACATAATGTATGGCAATATGGCAGGATAGGGATTATAAGTACACAAAAAAAAAAAAGAGTTTAGTGGGGTGACAGAAGCCCTTTAACCACCTCCGGACCGCCGTACGCAGCGACGCGTCCTGGAGGTGGTTGATTCATTCCGAGTGGACGCGGCGCCGGCGCGTCATCTCGCGATGGCCGAGATTTCCTGTGAACACGCGCACACAGGCGCACACGCTCACAGGAACGGAAGGTAAGAGAGTGGATCTCCAGCCTGCCAGCGGCGATCGTTCGCTGGCAGGCTGGAGATGTGATTTTTTTTTAACCCCTAACAGGTATATTAGACGCTGTTTTGATAACAGCGTCTAATATACCTGCTACCTGGTCCTCTGGTGGTCCCCTTTGTTTGGATCGACCACCAGAGGACACAGGTAGCTCAGTAATATGTTGCACCAAGCACCACTACACTACACCCCCCCCCCCGTCACTTATTAACCCCTTATTAACCCTTGATCACCCTTGATCACCCCTGATCACCCCATATAGACTCCCTGATCACCCCCCTGTCATTGATTACCCCCCTGTCATTGATCACCCCCCTGTAAAGCTCCATTTAGACGTCCGCATGATTTTTACGGATCCACTGATAGATGGATCGGATCCGCAAAACGCACACGGACGTCTGAATGGAGCCTTACAGGGGCGTGATCAATGACTGTGGTGATCACCCCATATAGACTCCCTGATCACCCCCCTGTCATTGATTACCCCCCTGTCATTGATCACCCCCCTGTAAAGCTCCATTTAGACGTCCGCATGATTTTTACGGATCCACTGATAGATGGATCGGATCCGCAAAACGCACACGGACGTCTGAATGGAGCCTTACAGGGGCGTGATCAATGACTGTGGTGATCACCCCATATAGACTCCCTGATCACCCCCCTGTCATTGATTACCCCCCTGTCATTGATCACCCCCCTGTAAAGCTCCATTTAGACGTCCACATGATTTTTACGGATCCACTGATAGATGGATCGGATCCGCAAAACGCATACGGACGTCTGAATGGAGTCTTACAGGGGCGTGATCAATGACTGTGGTGATCACCCCATATAGACTCCCTGATCACCCCCCTGTCATTGATTACCCCCCTGTCATTGATCACACCCCTGTAAAGCTCAATTCAGACGTCCACATGATTTTTACGGATCCACTGATAGATGGATCGGATCCGCAAAACGCATACGGACGTCTGAATGGAGCCTTACAGGGGCGTGATCAATGACTGTGGTGATCACCCCATATAGACTCCATGATCACCCCCCTGTCATTGATTACCCCCCTGTCATTGATCACACCCCTGTAAAGCTCCATTCAGACGTCCGCATGATTTTTACGGATCCACTGATAGATGGATCGGATCCGCAAAACGCATACGGACGTCTGAATGGAGTCTTACAGGGGCGTGATCAATGACTGTGGTGATCACCCCATATAGACTCTCTGATCACCCCCTGTCATTGATTACCCCCCTGTCATTGATCACCCTCCTGTAAAGCTCCATTCAGACATTTTTTTGGCCCAAGTTAGCGAAAATTATATATTTTTTTCTTACAAAGTCTCATATTCCACTAACTTGTGTCAAAAAATTAAATCTCACATGAACTCCTCATACCCCTCACGGAATCCAAATGCTTAAAATTTTTTAGACATTTATATTCCAGACTTCTTCTCACGCTTTAGGGCCCCTAGAATGCCAGGGCAGTATAAATACCCCACATGTGACCCCATTTCGGAAAGAAGACACCCCAAGGTATTCCGTGAGGGGCATATTGAGTCAATGAAAGGTGAAAGGGAGACTTTGTGAGAAAAATAAATAAAAAATCAATTTCTGCTAACTTGTGCCAAAAAAAATAAATTTCTATGAACTCGCCATGCCCCTCATTGAATACCTTGGGGTGTCTTCTTTCCAAAATGGGGTCACATGTGGGGTATTTATACTGCCCTGGCATTCTAGGGGCCCCAAAGCGTGAGAAGAAGTCTGGTATCCAAATGTCTAAAAATGCCCTCCTAAAAGGAATTTGGGCCCCTTTGCCCACCTAGACTGCAAAAAAAGTGTCACACATGTGGTATCTCCGTATTCAGGAGAAGTTGGGGAATGTGTTTTGGGGTGTCATTTTACATATACCCATGCTGGGTGAGATAAATATCTTGGTCAAAAGACAACTTTTCCCATTTTTTTATACAAAGTTGGCATTTGACCAAGATATTTATCTCACCCAGCATGGGTATATGTAAAATGACACCCCAAAACACATTCCCCAACTTCTCCTGAATACGGAGCTACCAGATGTGTGACACTTTTTTGCAGCCTAGGTGGGCAAAGGGGCCCACATTCCAAAGAGCACCTTTCGGATTTCACTGGCCATTTTTTACAGAATTTGATTTCAAACTCCTTACCACACATTTGGGCCCCTAGAATGCCAAGGCAGTATAACTACCCCACAAGTGACCCCATTTTGGAAAGAAGACACCCCAAGGTATTCCGTGAGGGGCATGGCGAGTTCCTCGAATTTTTTATTTTTTGTCACAAGTTAGTGGAAAATGAGACTTTGTAAGAAAAAAAAAAAATCATCATTTTCCGTTAACTTGTGACAAAAAATAAAAAGTTCTATGAACTCACTATGCCCATCAGCGAATACCTTAGGGTGTCTACTTTCCGAAATGGGGTCATTTGTGGGGTGTTTGTACTGTCTGGGCATTGTAGAACCTCAGGAAACATGACAGGTGCTCAGAAAGTCAGAGCTGCTTCAAAAAGCGGAAATTCACATTTTTGTACCATAGTTTGTAAATGCTATAACTTTTACCCAAACCATTTTTTTTTTACCCAAACATTTTTTTTTTTTATCAAAGACATGTAGAACAATAAATTTAGAGCAAAATTTATATATGGATGTCGTTTTTTTTGCAAAATTTTACAACTGAAAGTTAAAAAATGTCATTTTTTTGCAAAAAAATCGTTAAATTTCGATTAATAACAAAAAAAGTAAAAATGTCAGCAGCAATGAAATACCACCAAATGAAAGCTCTATTAGTGAGAAGAAAAGGAGGTAAAATTCATTTGGGTGGTAAGTTGCATGACCGAGCAATAAACGGTGAAAGTAGTGTAGGTCAGATGTGTAAAAAGTGGCCTGGTCTTTCAGGGTGTTTAAGCCATAGGGGCTGAGGTGGTTAAGGGAAGCACACTTTCCTGCTCCTGATACTCGGTATGAGCTTTGTGGATCCAATAATGTCTTCACTGCACTTTGATCCCTACATGTAAACTTTTGGCACAGACATGTGTCAAAAGAGGGTCGTCGCAAGACATTCTTCTATCAGGAAAATCCACACTCTACATTGTAGCACTTAATAAAAAGTTGCACAATGCCATAATGTTCTAGCAGTGATTTCCAGGCAGTGATGGTACTTTCTAGCAATATGTCATCATGACATGTGAAAACCTATCTAGGTTGTGTTAGGTCTTTCACTTATCTTTTTAGTATTCTCTCCTGATTTTTAATCAGAGCAAAATAATGTTTTAGGTAAATGGTCTATTTATGCACTTTTCAGCATTTCAATGCTGTGCATGCGTTTAGAGGGCATGCTACTGTTTTGCATTTAGAAACATGTTACTATTTTACATATATAAAGCATGCTACTGTTTTACATATAGGAAACATGCTACTATTTTACATTTAGGAACATGCTACTGTTTTACATATAGAAAGCATGCTACTGTTTTACATATAGGAAGCATGCTACTGCTTTACATTTGGGAACATGCTACTGTTTTACATATAGGAAGCATGCTACTGTTTTACATATAGGAAGCATGCTACTGTTTTACATATAGGAAGCATGCTACTGTTTTACATTTGGGAACATGCTACTGTTTTACATATAGGAAACATGCTACTGTTTTACATATAGGAAGCATGCTACTGCTTTACATATAGGAAGCATGCTACTGTTTTACATATAGGAAGCATGCTACTGTTTTACATTTGGGAACATGCTACTGTTTTACATATAGGAAACATGCTACTGTTTTACATATAGGAAACATGCTACTGTTTTACATATAGGAAGCATGCTACTGTTTTACATATAGGAAGCATGCTACTGTTTTACATATAGGAAGCATGCTACTGTTTTACATATAGGAAGCATGCTACTGTTTTACATATAGGAAGCATGCTACTGTTTTACATATAGGAAGCATGCTACTGTTTAACATATAGGAAACATGCTACTGTTTTACATATAGGAAGCATGCTACTGTTTTACATTTGGGAACATGCTACTGTTTTACATATAGGAAGCATGCTACTGTTTTACATTTGGGAACATGCTACTGTTTTACATATAGGAATCATGCTACTGTTTCACATATAGGAAACATGCTACTGTTTTACATATAGGAAGCATGCTACTGTTTTACATATAGGAAGCATGCTACTGTTTTACATTTAGGAACATGCTACTGTTTTACATATTGGAAGCATGCTACTGTTTTACATATAGGAAACATGCTACTGTTTTACATATAGGAAGCATGCTACTGTTTTACATTTGGGAACATGCTACTGTTTTACATATAGGAAACATGCTACTGTTTTACATATAGGAAGCATGCTACTGTTTTACATTTGGGAACATGCTACTGTTTTACATATAGGAAACATGCTACTGTTTTACATATAGGAAACATGCTACTGTTTTACATTTGGGAACATGCTACTGTTTTACATATAGGAAACATGCTACTGTTTTACATATAGGAAGCATGCTACTGTTTTACATTTGGGAACATGCTACTGTTTTACATATAGGAAACATGCTACTGTTTTACATATAGGAAGCATGCTACTGTTTTACATATAGGAAACATGCTACTGTTTTACATATAGGAAGCATGCTACTGTTTTACATTTGGGAACATGCTACTGTTTTACATATAGGAAACATGCTACTGTTTTACATATAGGAAGCATGCTACTGTTTTACATATAGGAAGCATGCTACTGTTTTACATATAGGAAGCATGCTACTGTTTTACATTTGGGAACATGCTACTGTTTTACATATAGGAAACATGCTACTGTTTTACATTTAGGAAGCATGCTACTGTTTTACATATTGGAAGCATGCTACTGCTTTACATATAGGAAGCATGCTACTGTTTTACATTTGGGAACATGCTACTGTTTTACATATAGGAAACATGCTACTGTTTTACATATAGGAAGCATGCTACTGTTTTACATATTGGAAGCATGCTACTGCTTTACATATAGGAAGCATGCTACTATTTTACATATAGGAAGCATGCTACTGCTTTACATATAGGAAGCATGCTACTGCTTTACATATAGGAAGCATGCTTCTGCTTTACATATTGGAAGCATGCTACTGCTTTACATATAGGAAGCATGCTACTATTTTACATATAGGAAACATGCTACTGCTTTACATATAGGAAGCATGCTACTGCTTTACATATAGGAAGCATGCTACTGCTTTACATATAGGAAGCATGCTACTGCTTTACATATAGGAAGCATGCTACTGCTTTACATATAGGAAGCATGCTACTGTTTTACATTTTGGAACTGGCTACTGTTTTACATTTAGAAAGTGTGCTACTGTTCTGCATTTAGGAACATGCTACTGTTCTGCATTTAGGAACATGCTACTGTTCTGCATTTAGGAACATGCTACTGTTTTACATTTTGGAACTGGCTACTGTTTTACATTTAGAAAGTGTGCTACTGTTCTGCATTTAGGAACATGCTACTGTTCTGCATTTAGGAACATGCTACTGTTCTGCATTTAGGAACATGCTACTGTTTTTCATTTTGGGTACAGCTACACAGCGACATGTGATGTATTTCAATAGTGTCATGCAACAAATGTCGCAGCAGCCATACCCTTGTTTTGCATTTAAGAAGCATGCTACTGTTTTGCATTTCAAAAGTGTCAAATCGATTCATATGTAAAACTTGAATAAAACAAAATATATATTTCTTAGAATAAAAGCAGAAAATCTGAATGAACCATGTGTGTTTTATTCCCCACTGGTCATAAAAACAGACTGATATCATTTTTCCAAAGCACCTAGTCAATCAATACTCAGTTCATATCATACTCAGTTCACCTATAATTCTAGCATGTACTATATCCAATATTTAAGCAAATTACAGGTATAATAAAGGTTTACAGATTTTCAGGGCCAGATCACTCTTTTGGTAGGTTAAAGTATTTTAATGGTTAAAATGTTATTGCTTTTATACTTGTAATAGAGACTAAGTTCATGCACCTTCCCAGAGCATCAATCTGGAGATTTATTAACCAATTTAAAATACTATTGTCTTTCACTTCAATGTGAGATTGAGGTGTGTAGTCAGAGGAATATAAAGCTACAATCAGTGAGCCATACTGCCACTAGACACCAGTATCTGGGACTCAATAGATATTCATGAACATTCTCGTATTTAGTGAAGGAAATAACTTAATACCGACAGTGTCGATGGAATAATAGCCATTTCCTGGCTGACTTGCAGCCCTCAGAAAATGAGATTGTGGCTGCCTTCATTTTTCTTGTCTTCTCAGGGTTTTCTTGCAGTGCTGCACAGTGACTCGGATGCTTTCTGCATTCCAAATGAGCCACAAGACAAGTACTTCATTTTCTAAGGTGCCTTGTTTTCAAAGAGCAGCAGAACTGCCAAACACTTGCCCAGTGAGGACCACCATCATCATTCCATATTTATTTTGTACATGCTTAGCTTATAAATATCCCAATTAATATTCCAAGTGAGTAAAGAGCAAGTAGTAGCTTCATCTACCTTGTTCACATATAAATGTGCATAAAACATTTATTAATGCCTGGAATTTTTCCTCTCTCTACTCTCTCTGACTGGCAATATTAAACCTGCAAATACTGAGAACGTGACACTTAACAAAGACAACAGTATAAGTTCACATTTTTCACAAACTGGTATTGCATTAAATATGACTAAAGAAGCTATCCTTGTATTGATAGATCACAGGAAGGAAGGAAGGAAGGAAGGAAGGAAGAAAAATATTTGAAATAGATGCAAAGGCATCTTACTGTCATGGACGCACCGAGACATATGGATGTCCCGGCAACAGTGAGTGGCAGGAGATCTGTGAGACTGGCAACACGTGGTTTGATCTGATAGGTTTTCCTTGTGGATCAATAGGTTGTTTCTGGTAATGGCCACATCCCATGCCTCCAGGTGTTGCTTATGTGGTCATTTAATCTTCCTTATTTATAGTTATTAGTTGCTTCTCCCACTATGCTGTGCGGTTTATAGCTTCTGTGCCTGTGGATAGTTTGTGGTTGGATCTCGGCTGAGTTCCTGGTGCTTCCATATCCCCTTTGTAGTTAAGTCATTCCTTTCCATTTAGTATTTTGTTTGGGTTATGTGTGTTGCATTTCCCTATTGTTTGTATTAGGCCTGAAGTAAACTCCTGTTTGTCCTTCCTTTTGGAGAAACAGGTAGTCTCGTCCATACCATCATTACCAGGGTCCTATAGGGCTACATAGGACTCTAGATATTCCTGCATATGAACTCACCTACCTTTGGGGTCTGTTCATACTGGTAGTCAGTCAGGATTTTGATTAGGGTTTTCACTAGGAGGTGTCCATCTTCCTTCCCTAGTTCTCAGGCCTGATTCCCTGTTTGCCCCTTTTCTCCTATGCTCGGTGTGGTGTTTCCCTCCACAACCGAAGCGTGACACTTGCTGTATGTGCTGTTGTTGCTAAACTAAGTGCAGCTGTATGTACACGATAAGGCTCTGTTTACACTCTGCTGAAATAATGGGGTCTGTCGACGTTTCCTTTATTTTGATGTCAATAATAGAGATGGCCTTGTGGTTCGCCCGACGGTCGTTTTGCGGCGAACTTTGCTCGTTTGCAATTTGCCGAACATGGAAACATATGGCAATGTCCGCCGACGCCATATTTATTTGCATTGCGCTGAACTTTGACCCATGACACATCCATCAGGTGGGACAGGACAGCCAATTGAGACGTTTCAGCACATGGACACACCCCTAACCCTATAACAGAACCCGATCCGGCGGCAATTTTACATTATGTGTTTTGCCACTGTAGGGAAAAGTTGCATTTTGGAGCAGGGACAGGCTGTTAGGAACTTAGTGACACCAAACGCTAGCTAATAGGGCCACACAAGTCCTTTTAAGGACTGGTAATGTTGTGCTATCGATAGATGTGATACACAGAGGGGTGTGATATACTTATAATATACTTTCTAACATAGAAAGTATATTATAGTGCATTTGTATGCTTCCAGAAAATACTGATTGAGGGCTGTGATCTATTAGCTTCCACAAAATAGTGATTGAGGTTTTCCATATACCTGCGTCCACAAAATTACTGCTTGAGGGTGATATACCAGCTTCAACTAACAACTGATTGAGGCCTGCCATATATCAGCTTCCACAAAATAGTGATTGAGGTTTTCCATATACCTGCGCCCACAAAATTACTGCTTGAGGGTGATATACCGGCTTCAACTAACAACTGATTGAGGCCTGCGATATACCTGCTTCCACAAATTCTGCTCTTATCTAGGGACTTTCGCACAGGGTCATTTTGAAAATGACAGGCAGAGGAAGAGGCAGGCCGTTCCACAGGGGTGGTAGGGGTCAGGCAGGTGCACCAGGCCGGAACTTAAGTGGGAAGTTGGAGTAGGTGCCTGCCATTATGTCAAAGGACGCACCAGAGTTGGTTGAGTGGCTCAATCACTTCTGCACCGTCCTCATATTCTGTATCTGCAACCTCCTCACTCTCTGCTGTGTGAACCCATGAAGACACCACCACCTCCACCACCATAGCCCCTCCACTCGAGTCAGAGGAATTATTTTCCCATCCATTCCCAGACCTTACCGATGTGCAGCCATTCTTGGCATTGGATGAGGAAGAGGGGGTAGCAACGGCCGCCACCCAGCGGTCTGACGACAGTACCCAGATCAGCCCAAGGAGGGTGGTCCCCGCTGTTGCAGACTACTCTGAGATCTCTAATGTCAGTGGTGGTGAAGGTGAAGATGATGTGTCGATGGACGTCACGTGGTTTACCACAAGAGAGGAAGAGGAGGGAAGTTCAGAGGCAGAGACAGAGCAGCAGATAGGGAGGAGAAGGAGGAGAAAAAGGCATAACTCGCAGTGCACAGGAGTCAAAAACTGCAAATGTATCTGGAGCAAGCCATGAACCATGCACGGTCGCATCTGGCGTTCCCAGGACGCCGGCACATGGCTACGCAGTGTGGGCTTTTTTTAACGTGTCAGCTGCTGACAATAGTGTTGCCATCTGCAGCCTGTACTGTCAACGCATAAGTTGCGGTAAGCCCAACACTAAACTAGGGTCGACCGCTTTAGGAAGGCACCTGGCCTCCCATCACCGAGCCCAGTGGGAGCAACACCGCCAGAACCCACAAAGCCACACTCCCGACTCTCCACGTCCTGCCTCTTCTCCTCTCTCCTCCTATTTGTCCTCCACTCCACCTTCCACCGTGCAGTCGTTGCATTCATCTGGCACAAGGCAGGCTTCCGTGGCCCAAATGTTCGAGCGTAAAAAGATGATGACGCCTGATAACCCTCTTGCCCAAAGGCTGACCGCTGGCTTGTCAGAAATGCTAGCCGCAAACTACTGCCATATAAACTGGTGGACTTGGAGCACTTTAGAAAATTTGTGGCCATTGGCACACCGCAATGGAAGGTCCCTGGAAGGAAATATTTCTCCCAGAAGGGCATCCCAGAGCTATATGGCCACGTTCAGCGGCAAGTGAATGTATCTCTGGCAGTGTCGGTGCCAAGATACATCTGACCACAGACACGTGGTCTAGCAAACACGGGAAGGTACATAACTTTTACTGCCCACTGGGTGAACCTTCTGACAGCCGTCAAGCATGCAACTCGTGGCACCCGTGTGGATTTGGTGTTACCACCAAGGATTGCATGCAGGCCTGCCTCTTCTTCTAATTTTCCTACTCCATCCTCTGTCTACTTCTCGGCTGACTCCTTCTTTTCCACTGCTATTGCCTCTTCCGCTGCGCCCCCCAAACTCCCCAGAACCTATGCCAGGTGAGACGTTGCCATGCTGTTCTGCGGCTATTGTGCCTGGAAGCCAAGAGCCACACTGGTCCTGCACTCCTTTCAGCTTTGCGGTCACGGTTTACAGTTGGTAAAGTGTTGTGCAACAATAGTGCCAATCTGCTGAGCGCGCTGAAACAGGGCAAAATTACTCATGTGCCGTGCATGGCAATCGTCCTGAACTTAGTCATGCAGCGATTCGTTGCCAAATACCCCAGGGTCCAGGACGTCTTGAGGCAGGCCAGGAAAATCTCTGGCCATTTAAGAATAATCTTACACGGCCATAGCTCGCCTTGCTGATGTTCAGCGGCGACACCACCTGCCCGTCAGACGTCTAATTTGTGACTTCCCGACGTGCTGGAACTCCACCTTGTATATGCTTTATAGGCTGCTCCAGCAGAAACGTGCAGTTAACGACTACCTATACGAACTCTTTGGCAGGACAGGTTCTGGGGAGCTTGGTTTCTTTTCACCGCTCATGCGCGATGCATGCAGACTTCTGTGGCCATTTGATGAGATCACCAAACTGGTCAGTCGCAGCCAGGGTGCCATCAGTGACATCGTACCTTACACCTTCTTTCTGGAGCTTGCATTGCATCGTGTCATTGATCAAGCTGTCGAGGAGCAGGAGCTGGAAGATAAGGAAGTCGCAATGCTGAATGAATTCCCGGGGGGGCTACTCCATCTAAGACAAGTCTGCAGGAGTCTGAAGAGGAGTAGGAGGAGGATGGTGGCTGGGGGGAGAAGGAGGAGCAAGAAGAGCAGGCTTTAAGCTTTTCGTGGATCCCTGGTGTTGTTCATGGCTGGGTGGAGGAGACCAAGGACGACATTCTCCTGGGTGATAATCAGGAGCCAGGGCGCTCCACCGCTTTCAATTTAGTGCAAATGGGGGCTTTCATACTCCAGTGTTTGAAGAGGGACCCCCGTATAAAAGGCATAAAGGTCATGGACCTGTACTGGGTGGCAACGTACTTAGACCCCCGGTACAAACACAAAATTGCGAACATGTTACCAGAGGGCTGTCAGGATGTAGCATTTCCAGGCTTTGCTGCGAGAGATGCTGCATTCTGCTGTTGAAGGCAATGGCAGAAGAATTTCCATCCACAGCAAAACAGGTGTGGGTACCAATCCTACCACGCCTGCAAAAATAGGGCAGTTTGAAGATGTGTTGGTCACTTTGGATCGGATATGAGATCATTCTTGCAAACACCCCATCGACAGCCGCCCTCCGGATCCAGTCTCAGGGAACACCTAGATCGACAGGTGTCTGACTACATCGGGTTAACGGCCAATGTGGACGCTCTGAGAAGTGAGGAACCTCTTGACTATTGGGTGTGCAGGCTTGACCTATGGCCAGAGCTGCCACAATTTGCCATGGAACTCTTGGCTTGCCCCTCGTCGAGTGTCCTGTCCGAAAGGACGTTCAGCGCACAAGGGGGGATAGTGACCGATAATTGCACTCGCCTAGCTCACGACAGTGTGGACTACCTCACATTTCTAAAAATAAATGAAGCATGGTTTTCGGAGGACTTCAACACCTGTGATGACCACATGTAATTGAATTTCCTCATGCCAGCCCACACATATCCGCCACCACCCAGAACAAACAATGGTCCTTGCCTTATATACAGAATATACAGCGGCATAAAAGGCCTTTTATGTCAGGTGAATGCCTAATTTTTGGTGCCTATAGTGGCCGACAGTTACATTTTTATTGTAACCGCCTAATGTACCTCCATCCAGAGAATCCAAACTTCTTTGCTGTCAGGTGAATGCCTATTGCCTAAATAAATTTTGGGGCCTATACTGGCCAACAGTTAAATTTTTATCCTGTGACCGCCTAATGTACCTCCAGACATAGAATCCAAAGTTCTTTGCTGTCCGGTAAATACCTATTGCCTAATTTTTGGGGTGTGCACTAGCCGACAGTTACATTTTTATCCTGTTAACCCCTAATGTGCCTCTAGCCACAGAATCCAAAGTTCTTTGATGTCAGGTGAATGCCTATTTGTCACGAGTTGGAGGTCCCAGGAGAGACCACCGCGTCGTCAAGCAATAAACAAACGGAAATCAGGTACAGACACATAAGAGTTTATTGCACAAACAAAAACCAGGGAAGGCAGCACAGACAAAACAAGAGCTCTATGTACCGTCAGCACAGTGGGAGAAAAACCCCACTGTGCCACTGTCTAGTAATACTCCAGAGGGGCGTGACTAAGCAACTCCTGGTATTCACTAGAGCCCTAGATGGTAGGGTTAGACTTTGCCGCAGGAAGTTGCCAGGGTCCACTCTGGAGCGTGAACTAGACAGTGACAGCAGGAACGAATGGACAACAGGTACCAGAAGGTGCCGACGGCACATAGGCAAACATAACATAGACAAGCAAATACAAACAGGGCAACTAATAAAACAAGCAGGAATACATAGCAAGGAAACAGGAGTGACAATGAGCAGAGAAGAACTTGCTCCACCAGTGGTATACTGCGTGGCCTTGCGCATAGCACTCTGCAGCTAGGCGCTTGCTGAACCGAGACATATGAATACACACAAAATAACTAAAACATAACTGGCAGAACAGATAACAGAAAAGACAGGAAAGAGGACGTCAAAGAAGATGGGAATGAACAAGTAGGAAACCCACAGAGCACAGACAGACACGGATCCCATGGGTCAGCAGTAGGGACGAGCGAACCCGAACTGTATAGTTCGGGTTCGTACTGAATTTTGGGGTGTCCGTGACACGGACCCGAACCCGAACATTTTAGTAAAAGTCTGGGTTCGGGTTCGGTGTTCGGCGCTTTCTTGGCGCTTTTTGAAAGGCTGCAAAGCAGCCAATCAACAAGCGTCATACTACTTGCCCCAAGAGGCCATCACAGCCATGCCTACTATTGGCATGGCTGTGATTGGCCAGTGCAGCATGTGACCCAGCCTCTATTTAAGCTGGAGTCACGTAGCGCCGCACGTCACTCTGCTATGATCAGTATAGGGAGAGGTTGTAGCTGCGACGTTAGGGCGAGATTAGGCAGATTAACTCCTCCAAAAGACTTCATTCTGTGATCGATCTGCAGCTGTTGGATCATTGAAGTGCTATTATTGACTTGCTCACTTTTTTGAGGCTGCCCAGAGCGTTTTTAGATCACTTTTTTTCTGGGGTGATCGGCGGCCATTTTGTGACTTGTGGTGCGCCAGCACAAGCTATCACCAAGTGTATTTAACCATCGATAGTGTGGTTATTTTGTGCTATATCCTACATCAGCTGCAGGCTGAGCCTGTGTCACCGAAGTGCATTTAACCATCAACAGTCTGGTTATTTTTTGGCCATATACTACATCTGGTGCAGGCTGAGCCTGTGTCACCCAAGTGCATTTAACCATCAACAGTGTGGTTATTTTTTGGTCATATATTACTTCAGGGGCAAGTTGAGCCTGTAACCCAGCGCCTAAAAAATAGACCTGACATTTCTATTCAACCAAATCTGTACTGTTTTAGCTGGTCAAGTTATTTGTAGTGACCGTAAAAGCACACTTTTTTTTCTGGGTTGAAAAACCATTCCCAAATTTGCCATTCTCAAAATAACTAGAGTTGAGCGAACACCTGGATGTTCGGGTTCGAGAAGTTCAGCCGAACTTCCCGTAAATGTTCGGGTTCGGGATCCGAACCCGAACCGAACTTCGTCCCGAACCCGAACCCCATTGAAGTCAATGGGGACCTGAACTTTTGGGCACTAAAAAGGCTGTAAAACAGCCCAGGAAAGAGCTAGAGGGCTGCAAAAGGCAGCAACATGTAGGTAAATCCCCTGCAAACAAATGTGGATAGGGAAATGAATTAAAATTAAAATAAAAAAAATAAAAATAAAAATGAACCAATATCAATTGGACAGAGGTCCCATAGCAGAGAATCTGGCTTCACATCAGCAGAGAATCAGTCTCTTCATGCCATAGCAGAGAATCTGGCTTCATATCAGCGCAGAATCAGTCTTCATGTCATAGCAGAGAATCAGGCTTCACGTCACCCACCACTGGAACAGGCCACTGTCACACATTTAGGCCCAGGCACCCAGGCAGAGGAGAGAGGTCCCGTAACAGAGAATCTGGCATTATGTCAGCGCAGAATCTGTATTCATGTCATAGCAGAGAATCAGGCTTCACGTCACCCACCACTGGAACAGGCCATTGTCATACATTTAGGCCCAGGCACCCAGGCAGTGGAGAGCGGTCCCGTAACAGAGAATCTGGCCTTATGTCAGCGCAGAATCTGTCTTCATGTCATAGCAGAGAATCAGGCTTCACGTCACCCACCACTGGAACAGGCCACTGTCACACATTTAGGCCCAGGCACCCAGGCAGAGGAGAGAGGTCCCGTAACAGAGAATCTGGCCTTATGTCAGCGCAGAATCTGTATTCATGTCATAGCAGAGAATCAGGCTTCACGTCACCCACCACTGGAACAGGCCACTGTCACACATTTAGGCCCAGGCACCCAGGCAGAGGAGAGAGGTCCCGTAACAGAGAATCTGGCCTTATGTCAGCGCAGAATCTGTATTCATGTCATAGCAGAGAATCAGGCTTCACGTCACCCACCACTGGAACAGGCCACTGTCACACATTTAGGCCCAGGCACCCAGGCAGAGGAGAGAGGTCCCGTAACAGAGAATCTGGCCTTATGTCAGCGCAGAATCTGTATTCATGTCATAGCAGAGAATCAGGCTTCACGTCACCCACCACTGGAAAAGGCCACTGTCACACATTTAGGCCCCGGCACCCAGACAGAGGAGAGCGGTCCCGTAACAGAGAATCTGGCCTTATGTCAGCGCAGAATCTGTCTTCATGTCATAGCAAAGAATCAGGCTTCACGTCAGCCACCACTGGAACAGGCCACTGTCTCACATTTAGGCCCAGGCACCCAGGCAGGGGAGAGCGGTCCCGTAACAGAGAATCTGGCCTTATGTCAGCGCAGAATCTGTATTAATGTCATAGCAGAGAATCAGGCTTCACGTCACCCACCACTGGAACAGGCCACTGTCACACATTTAGGCCCCGGCACCCAGACAGAGGAGAGGTTCATTCAACTTTGGGTTGCCCCGCAATATAATGGTAAAATGAAATTAAAAATAGTATTGAATGAGGAAGTGCCCTGGAGTAGAATAATATATTGTTAAGGGGAGGTAGTTAATATCTAATCTGCACAAGGGATGGACAGGTCCTGTGGGATCCATGCCTGGTTCATTTTTATGAACGTCAGCTTGTCCACATTGGCTGTAGACAGGCGGCTGCGTTTGTCTGTAATGACGCCCCCTGCCGTGCTGAATACACGTTCAGACAAAACGCTGGCCGCCGGGCAGACCAGCACCTCCAAGGCATAAAAGGCTAGCTCTGGCCACGTGGACAATTTGGAGACCCAGAAGTTGAATGGGGCCGAACCATCAGTCAGTACATGGAGGGATGTGCACGGGTACTGTTCCACCATGTTAGTGAAATGTTGCCTCCTGCTAACACGTTCCGTATCAGGTGGTGGTGCACTTAGCTGTGGCGTGTTGACAAAACTTTTCCACATCTCTGCCATGCTAACCCTGCCCTCAGAGGAGCTGGGCGTGACACAGCTGCGTTGGCGACCTCTTGCTCCTCCTCTGCCTTCGCCTTGGGCTTCCACTGGTTCCCATGTGACATTTGGGAATGCTCTCAGTAGCACGTCTACCAACGTGCGCTTGTACTCGAGCATCTTCCTATCACTCTCCAGTGTCGGAAGTAAGGTTGGCACATTGTCTTTGTACCGGGGATCCAGCAGGGTGGCAACCCAGTAGTCCGCACACGTTAAAATGTGGGCAACTCTGCTGTCGTTGCGCAGGCACTGCAGCATGTAGTCGCTCATGTGTGCTAGGCTGCCCAGAGGTAAGGACAAGCTGTCCTCTGTGGGAGGCGTATCGTCATCGTCCTGTGTTTCCCCCCAGCCACGCACCAGTGATGGGCCCGAACTGCTTTGGGTTCCACCCTGCTGTGAACATGCTTCATCCTCATCCTCCTCCACCTCCTCCTCATCCTCGTCCTCCTCGTCCTCCAGTAGTGGGCCCTGTCTGGCCACATTTGTACCTGGCCTCTGGTGTTGCAAAAAACCTCCCTCTGAGTCACTTCGAAGAGACTGGCCTGAAAGTGCTAAAAATGACTTCTCTTCCTCCTCTTCCTCCTGGGCCACCTCCTCTTCCATCATCGCCCTAAGTGTTTTCTCAAGGAGACATAGAAGTGGTATTGTAACGCTGATAACGGCATCATCGCCACTGGCCATGTTGATGGAGTACTCGAAACAGCGCAACAGGGCACACAGGTCTCGCATGGAGGCCCAGTCATTGGTGGTGAAGTGGGTCTGATCCGCAGTGCGACTGACCCGTGCGTGCTTCAGCTGAAACTCCACTATGGCCTGCTGCTGCTCGCACAGTCTGTCCAGCATATGCAAGGTGGAGTTCCACCTGGTGGGCACGTCGCATATGAGGCGGTGAGCGGGAAGGCCGAAGTTACGCTGTAGCGCAGACAGGCGAGCAGCGGCAGGGTGTGAACGCCGGAAGCGCGAACAGACGGCCCGCACTTTATGCAGCAGCTCTGACATGTCGGGGTAGTTGCGAATGAACTTCTGCACCACCAAATTCAGCACATGCGCCAGGCAAGGGATGTGCGTCAAACCGGCTAGTCCCAGAGCTGCAACGAGATTTCACCCATTATCGCACACCACCAGGCCGGGCTTGAGGCTCACCGGCAGCAACCACTCGTCGGTCTGTTGTTCGATACCCTGCCACAACTCCTGTGCGGTGTGGGGCCTGTCCCCCAAACATATGAGTTTCAGAATGGTCTGCTGACGTTTACCCCAGGCTGTGCTGAAGTTGGTGGTGAAGGTGTGTGGCTGACTGGATGAGCAGGTGGAAGAAGAGGAGGAGGAAGCTGAGTAGGAGGAGGAGGAGACAGGAGGCAAAGAATGTTGCCCTGCGATCCTTGGCGGCGGAAGGACGTGCGCCAAACAGCTCTCCGCCTGGGGCCCAGCCGCCACTACATTTACCCAGTGTGCAGTTAGGGAGATATAGCGTCCCTGGCCGTGCTTACTGGTCCACGTATCTGTGGTTAGGTGGACCTTGCCACAGATGGCGTTGCGCAGTGCACACTTGATTTTATCGGACACTTGTTTGTGCAGGGAAGGCACGGCTCTCTTGGAGAAGTAGTGGCGGCTGGGAACAACATACTGTGGGACAGCAAGTGACATGAGCTGTTTGAAGCTGTGTGTGTCCAAAAGCCTAAATGACAGCATTTCATAGGCCAGTAGTTTAGAAATGCTGGCATTCAGGGCCAGGGATCGAGGGTGGCTAGGTGGGAATTTACGCTTTCTCTCAAATGTTTGTGAGATGGAGAGCTGAACGCTGCCGTGTGACATGGTTGAGATGCTTGGTGACGCAGGTGGTGGTGTTGGTGGTACATCCCATGTTTGTTTTGGCGGCAGGTGCCAACGTGCCTCCAGAGGCGAAGGAAGAGGCCGAGGCGGCGGCAGCAGCAGCAGAAGAGGCCGAGGCGGCAGCAGCAGAAGCGGTAGCAGGGGGAGCCTGAGTGACTTCCTTGTTTTTAAGGTGTTTACTCCACTGCAGTTCATGCTTTGCATGCAGGTGCCTGGTCATGCAGGTTGTGCTAAGGTTCAGAACGTTAATGCCTCGCTTCAGGCTCTGATGGCACAGCGTGCAAACCACTCGGGTCTTGTCGTCAGCACATTGTTTGAAGAAGTGCCATGCCAGGGAACTCCTTGAAGCTGCCTTTGGGGTGCTCGGTCCCAGATGGCGGCGGTCAGTAGCAGACGGAGTCTCATGGCGGCGGGTGTTCTGATTTTGCCCACTGCTCCCTCTTTTGCTACATTGTTGGCTCGGTCTCACCACTGCCTCTTCCTCCGAACTGTGAAAGTCAGTGGCACGACCTTCATTCCATGTGGGGTCTAGGACCTCATCGTCGCCTGCATCGTCTTCCACCCAGTCTTGATCCCTGACCTCCTGTTCAGTCTGCACACTGTAGAAAGACGCAGCAGTTGGCACCTGTGTTTCGTCATCATCAAAGACGTGCTGAGGTGGTATTCCCATGTCCTCATCATCAGGAAAAATAAGTGGTTGTGCGTTAGTGCATTCTATCTCTTCCACCCCTGGGGAAGGGCTAGGTGAATTTTTCTTGGGAAACCCTGGCAGCAGAGTCTTCAAACAGCATAAGAGACTGCTGCATAACTTGAGGCTCAGACAGTTTCCCTGATATGCATGGGGGTGATGTGACAGACCGATGGGCTTGGTTTTCATGCGCCATCTGTGCGCTTTCTGCAGAAGACTGGGTGGGAGATAATGTGAACGTGCTGGATCCACTGTCGGCCACCCAATTGACTAATGCCTGTACCTGCTCAGGCCTTACCATCCTTAGAACGGCATTGGGCCCCACCAAATATCGCTGTAAATTCTGCTGGCTACTGGGACCTGAGGTAGTTGGTTCACTAGGACGTGTGGCTGTGGCAGAACGGCCACGTCCTCTCCCAGCACCAGAGGGTCCACTAACACCACCACGACCATGTCCACGTCCGCGTCCGCGTCCCTTATTAGATGTTTTCCTCATTGTTCCCGTTCACCACAATTTTGAGAATGGCAAATTTGGGAATGCTTTTTCAACCCAGAACAAAAAGTCTGCTTTTACGGTCACTACAAATAACTTGACCAGCTAAAACTGTGCAGATTTGGTTGAATAGAGATGTGAGACCTGTTTTTTTTTGCGCTGTGTGACAGTTATAGGTTTAATCACAGAATGACACTTCTATCAGCACGCTAGCGTGTGTCTTAGGTTTTTCTGAATGACACTATCAATACCTTCAATGTAAGATTTTCTTTTTGGGATAGATTTCAAGTAGGCCTCAAATACCACAAACTAGTTATTTTGAGAATGGCAAATTTGGGAATGCTTTTTCAACCCAGAACAAAAAGTCTGCTTTTACGGTCACTACAAATAACTTGACCAGCTAAAACTGTGCAGATTTGGTTGAATAGAAATGTCAGGTCTATTTTTTAGGCGCTGGGTGACAGGCTCAACTTGCCCCTGATGTAATATATGGCCAAAAAATAACCACACTGTTGATGGTTATATGCACTTGGGTGACACAGGCTCAGCCTGCAGCTGATGTAGTATATGGCCAAAAAATAATCAGACTGTTGATGGTTAAATGCACTTGGGTGACACAGGCTCAGCCTGCAGCTGATGTAGTATATGGCCAAAAAATAACCAGACTGTTGATGGTTAAATGCACTTCGGTGACACAGGCTCAGCCTGCAGCTGATGTAGGATATAGCACAAAATAACCACACTATCGATGGTTAAATACACTTGGTGATAGCTCGTGCTGGCGCACCACAAGTCACAAAATGGCCGCCGATCACCCCAGAAAAAAAGTGATCTAAAAACGCTCTGGGCAGCCTCAAAAAAGTGAGCAAGTCAATAATAGCACTTCAATGATCCACAGCTGCAGATCGATCACAGAATGAAGTCTTTTGGAGGAGTTAATCTGCCTAATCTCGCCCTAACGTCGCAGCTGCAACCTCTCCCTATACTGATCATAGCAGAGTGACGTGCGGCGCTACGTGACTCCAGCTTAAATAGAGGCTGGGTCACATGGTGCACTGGCCAATCACAGCCATGCCAATAGTAGGCATGGCTGTGATGGCCTCTTGGGCCAAGTAGTATGACGCTTGTTGATTGGCTGCTTTGCAGCCGTTCAAAATGCGCCAAGAAAGCGCTGAACACCGAACCCGAACCCGGACTTTTACGAAAATGTTCGGGTTCGGGACGTGTCACGGACACCCCAAAATTCAGTACGGAACTATACAGTTCGGGTCCGCTCATCCCTAAAAATAACTAGTTTCTGGAATTTGAGGCCTACTTGAAATCTATCCCAAAAAGAATATCTTACATTGAAGGTACTGATAGTGTCATTCAGAAAAACCTAAGACACACGCTAGCGTGCTGATAGAAATCTGATTCTGTGATTAAACCTATACCTGTCACACAGCGCAAAAAAAAACAGGCCTCACATCTCTATTTAACCAAATCTGTACTGTTTTAGCTGGTCAAGTTATTTGTAGTGACCGTAAAAGCACACCTTTTTTTCTGTTTTGAAAAACCATTCCCAAATTTGCCATTCTCAAAATTGTGGTGAACGGGAACAATGAGGAAAACATCTAATAAGGGACGCGGACGTGGACATGGTCGTGGTGGTGTTAGTGGGCCCTCTGGTGCTGGGAGAGGACGTGGCCGTTCTGCCACAGCCACACGTCCTAGTGAACCAACTGACCTCAGGTACCAGTAGCCAGCAGAATTTACAGCGATATTTGGTGGGGCCCAATGCCGTTCTAAGGATGGTAAGGCCTGAGCAGGTACAGGCATTAGTCAATTTGGGTGGCCGACAGTGGATCCAGCACGTTCACATTATCTCCCACCCAGTCTTCTGCAGAAAGCGCACAGATGGCGCATGAAAACCAAGCCCATCGGTCTGTCACATCACCCCCATGCATATCAGGGAAACTGTCTGAGCCTCAAGTTATGCAGCAGTCTCTTATGCTGTTTGAAGACTCTGCTGCCAGGGTTTCCCAAGGGCATCCACCTAGCCCTTCCCCAGGGGTGGAAGAGATAGAATGCACTAACGCACAACCACTTATTTTTCCTGATGATGAGGACATGGGAATACCACCTCAGCACGTCTCTGATGATGACGAAACACAGGTGCCAACTGCTGCGTCTTTCTGCAGTGTGCAGACTGAACAGGAGGTCAGGAATCAAGACTGGGTGGAAGACGATGCAGGGGACGATGAGGTCCTAGACCCCACATGGAATGAAGGTCGTGCCACTGACTTTCACAGTTCGGAGGAAGAGGCAGTGGTGAGACCGAGCCAACAGCGTAGCAAAAGAGGGAGCAGTGGGCAAAATCAGAACACCCGCCGCCAAGAGACTCCGCGTGCTACTGACCGCCGCCATCTGGGACCGAGCACCCCAAAGGCAGCTTCAAGGAGTTCCCTGGCATGGCACTTCTTCAAACAATGTGCTGACGACAAAACCCGAGTGGTTTGCACACTGTGCCATCAGAGCCTGAAGCGAGGCATTAACGTTCTGAACCTTAGCACAACCTGCATGCAAAGCATGAACTGCAGTGGAGTAAACACCATAAAAACAAAGAAGTCACTCAGGCTCCCCCTGCTACCTCTTCTGCTGCTGCTGCCTCGGCCTCTTCTGCTGCTGCCGCCGCCTCGGCCTCTTCCTCCGCCTCTGGAGGAACGTTGGCACCTGCCGCCCAGCAAACATGGGATGTACCACCAACACCACCACCTGCGTCACCAAGCATCTCAACCATGTCACACGGCAGCGTTTAGCTCTCCATCTCACAAACATTTGAGAGAAAGCGTAAATTCCCACCTAGCCACCCTCGATCCCTGGCCCTGAATGCCAGCATTTCTAAACTACTGGCCTATGAAATGCTGTCATTTAGGCTTTTGGACACACACAGCTTCAAACAGCTCATGTCACTTGCTGTCCCACAGTATGTTGTTCCCAGCCGCCACTACTTCTCCAAGAGAGCCGTGCCTTCCCTGCACAAACAAGTGTCCGATAAAATCAAGTGTGCACTGCGCAACGCCATCTGTGGCAAGGTCCACCTAACCACAGATACGTGGACCAGTAAGCACGGCCAGGGACGCTATATCTCCCTAACTGCACACTGGGTAAATGCAGTGGCGGCTGGGCCCCAGGCGGAGAGCTGTTTGGCGCACGTCCTTCCGCCGCCAATGATCGCAGGGCAACATTCTTTGCCTCCTGTCTCCTCCTCCTCCTACTCAGCTTCCTCCTCCTCTTCTTCCACCTGCTCATCCAGTCAGCTACACACCTTCACCACCAACTTCAGCACAGCACGGGGTAAACGTCAGCAGGCCATTCTGAAACTCATATGTTTGGGGGACAGGCCCCACACCGCACAGGAGTTGTGGCGGGGTATAGAACAACAGACCGACGAGTGGTTGCTGCCGGTGAGCCTCAAGCCCGGCCTGGTGGTGTGCGATAATGGGCGAAATCTCGTTGCAGCTCTGGGACTAGCCGGTTTGACGCACATCCCTTGCCTGGCGCATGTGCTGAATTTGGTGGTGCAGAAGTTCATTCACAACTACCCCGACATGTCAGAGCTGCTGCATAAAGTGCGGGCCGTCTGTTCGCGCTTCCGGCGTTCACACCCTGCCGCTGCTCGCCTGTCTGCGCTACAGCGTAACTTCGGCCTTCCCGCTCACCGCCTCATATGCGACGAAACCACCAGGTGGAACTCCACCTTGCATATGCTGGACAGACTGTGCGAGTAGCAGCAGGCCATAGTGGAGTTTCAGCTGCAGCACGCACGGGTCAGTCGCACTGCGGATCAGACACACTTCACCACCAATGACTGGGCCTCCATGCGAGACCTGTGTGCCCTGTTGCGCTGTTTCGAGTACTCCACCAACATGGCCAGTGGCGATGACGCCGTTATCAGCGTTACAATACCACTTCTATGTCTCCTTGAGAAAACACTTAGGGCGATGATGGAAGAGGAGGTGGCCCAGGAGGAAGAGGAGGAAGAGGGGTAATTTTTAGCACTTTCAGGCCAGTCTCTTCAAAGTGACTCAGAGGGAGGTTTTTTGCAACACCAGAGGCAAGGTACAAATGTGGCCAGACAGGGCCCACTACTGGAGGACGAGGATGAGGAGGAGGTGGAGGAGGATGAGGATGAAGCATGTTCACAGCAGGGTGGCACCCAAAGCAGCTCGGGCCCATCACTGGTGCGTGGCTGGGGGGAAACACAGGACGATGACGATACGCCTCCCACAGAGGACAGCTTGTCCTTACCTCTGGGCAGCCTGGCACACATGAGCGACTACATGCTGCAGTGTCTGCGCAACGACAGCAGAGTTGCCCACATTTTAACGTGTGTGGACTACTGGGTTGCCACCCTGCTGGATCCCCGGTACAAAGACAATGTGCCCACCTTACTTCCTACACTGGAGCGTGATAGGAAGATGCGTGAGTACAAGCGCACGTTGGTAGACGCGCTACTGAGAGCATTCCCAAATGTCACAGGGGAACCAGTGGAAGCCCAAGGCGAAGGCAGAGGAGGAGCAAGAGGTCGCCAACGCAGCTGTGTCACGGCCAGCTCCTCTGAGGGCAGGGTTAGCATGGCAGAGATGTGGAAAAGTTTTGTCACCACGCCACAGCTAACTGCACCACCACCTGATACGGAACGTGTTGGCAGGAGGCACATTTCACTAACATGGTGGAACAGTACCTGTGCACACTCCTCCACGTACTGACTGATGGTTCGGCCCCATTCAACTTCTGGGTCTCCAAATTGTCCACGTGGCCAGAGCTAGCCTTTTATGCCTTGGAGGTGCTGGCCTGCCCGGCGGCCAGCGTGTTGTCTGAACGTGTATTCAGCACGGCCGGGGGCGTCATTACAGACAAACGCAGCCGCCTGTCTACAGCCAATGTGGACAAGCTGACGTTCATAAAAATGAACCAGGCATGGATCCCACAGGACCTGTCCATCCCTTGTGCAGATTAGATATTAACTACCTCCCCTTAGCAATATATTATTCTACTCCAGGGCGCTTCCTCATTCAATACTATTTTTAATTTCATTTTACCATTATATTGCGGGGCAACCCAAAGTTGAATGAACCTCTCCTCTGTCTGGGTGCCGGGGCCTAAATATGTGACAGTGGCCTGTTCCAGTGGTGGGTGACGTGAAGCCTGATTCTTTGCTATGACATGAATACAGATTCTGCGCTGACATAAGGCCAGATTCTCTGTTACGGGACCTCTCTCCTCTGCCTGGGTGCCTGGGCCTAAATGTGTGACAGTGGCCTGTTCCAGTGGTGGGTGACGTGAAGCCTGATTCTCTGCTATGACATGAATACAGATTCTGCGCTGACATAAGGCCAGATTCTCTGTTACGGGACCTCTCTCCTCTGCCTGGGTGCCTGGGCCTAAATGTGTGACAGTGGCCTGTTCCAGTGGTGGGTGACGTGAAGCCTGATTCTCTGCTATGACATGAATACAGATTCTGCGCTGACATAAGGCCAGATTCTCTGTTACGGGACCTCTCTCCTCTGCCTGGGTGCCTTGGCCTAAATGTGTGACAGTGGCCTGTTCCAGTGGTGGGTGACGTGAAGCCTGATTCTCTGCTATGACATGAAGACAGATTCTGCGCTGACATAAGGCCAGATTCTCTGTTACGGGACCTCTCTCCTCTGCCTGGGTGCCTGGGCCTAAATGTGTGACAGTGGCCTGTTCCAGTGGTGGGTGACGTGAAGCCTGATTCTCTGCTATGACATGAATACAGATTCTGCGCTGACATAAGGCCAGATTCTCTGTTACGGGACCTCTCTCCTCTGCCTGGGTGCCTGGGCCTAAATGTGTGACAGTGGCCTGTTCCAGTGGTGGGTGACGTGAAGCCTGATTCTATGCTATGACATGAAGACAGATTCTGCGCTGACATAAGGCCAGATTCTCTGTTACGGGACCTCTCTCCTCTGCCTGGGTGCCTGGGCCTAAATGTGTGACAGTGGCCTCTTCCAGTGGTGGGTGACGTGAAGCCTGATTCTCTGCTATGACATGAAGACAGATTCTGCGCTGACATAAGGCCAGATTCTCTGTTACGGGACCGCTCTCCTCTGTCTGGGTGCCGGGGCCTAAATGTGTGACAGTGGCCTGTTCCAGTGGTGGTTGACGTGAAGCCTGATTCTCTGCTATGACATGAAGACTGATTCTGTGCTGACATGAAGCCAGATTCTCTGCTATGGCATGAAGAGACTGATTCTCTGCTGACGTGAAGCCAGATTCTCTGCTATGGGACATCTGTCCAATTGATATTGGTTCATTTTTATTTTTTTTATTTTTATCTTAATTCATTTCCCTATCCACATTTGTTTGCAAGGGATTTACCTACATGTTGCTGCCTTTTGCAGCCCTCTAGCTCTTTCCTGGGCTGTTTTACAGCCTTTTTAGTGCCCAAAAGTTCGGGTCCCCATTGACTTCAATAGGGTTCGGGTTCGGGACGAAGTTCGGATCGGGTTCGGATCCCGAACCCGAACATTTCCGGGAAGTTCGGCCGAACTTCTCGAACCCGAACATCCAGGTGTTCGCTCAACTCTAGTCAGCAGCATGGGAGAGTGAGTACAAACAGGAGCAGGACAAGACACACCAGGAGAGCTGACCAGAACTGAGGAAACCTCAGCCTTATATACAGGTTCCATGGGTGCAGCAGAGAGACCACACCCATGGAGCAGACAGAGGATTACCTCCTAATAGGAACACAGGGGAGTTAACCCATACAGAACCACAAATAACACACAGGAACAAAACTTCAGCGAGGAGCGCCGAGCGAGCAAGGACGGAAGGTCACAGTCAGAGGTAACGACTGTGACACTCCCACCCCTCAAAGCCCCCCCCTCTCCTCCCAAATAGAAAGGGGAAGAAGTGGGGCAACAACCCAAACAGAACCAGGCAAGGGGACAGAAATCAAAGGGGTGACGAGGTACAAGGGCAGGAACACATACGACAACCGCAACCAGCCCAACCCCTGAAAACCAGCCTACATGGAGGGTCCGCAGCCAGTACGCCAGGGGAAGATAGCCAGCCAACACGGCATACACGTCAAGTGAACAGCACCAAGAAGTTACCTCCCCCTCCACTCTCCCTCCGGAGAATGACATGTCTTCCAAGAACTAATTGGCCAGACATGCCGACACCCCCTTCCGGAGAATTGGGACCAGGAACAGGAACCAGACAGGAATACAAAGAAAATTGGAATCAAAGGGGTACAGGCAGCCCCTAGCAAACAGCCTACACGGTAAACGCAGCCAGTACGCCAAGAGGAATGCAGCCAGCCTACACGGCCACAAAAGTCATGGTGAACTGCAGTGTGCTAACACCTCCCCCTCCACTCTCCCTCCGGAGAATGGCATGTCTGCCAAGAACTGATTGGTCAGACATGCTGACACCCCCTTCCGGAGGCATGAGTACAGAAGCAGATACCTGAACCGATAACAGAAAACACGGCCGTAGGCAGAACTGCAAGCTAAAAAGGCTACACCGGACGTCGCCCCTGGCAACCAGCATACACGGAAAACACCACAGCCAGTACACCAAGGCAACCAAATCCGATACCTAAAGGCACCATAAAAAAGGGAAATACAGAATGCACACACACCACAGATAAGCAGAAAACAGAACAAAAAAAACTCTGAAAGTTCACTTGTTCATTCCCGTCTTCTTTGACGTCCTCTTTCCTGTCTTTTCTGTTATCTGTTCTGTTAGTTATGTTTTAGTTATTTTGTGTGTATTCATATGTCTCGGTTCAGCAATCGCCTAGCTGCAGAGTGCTATGCGCAAGGCCACGCAGTATACCACTGGTGGAGCAAGTTCTTCTCTGCTCATTGTCACTCCTCTTTCCTTGCTATGTATTCCTGCTTGTTTTATTAGTTGCCCTGTTTGCATTTGCCTGTCTATGTTATGTTTGCCTATGTGCCGTCGGTACCTTCTGGTACCTGTTGTCCATTCGTTCCTGCTGTCACTGTCTAGTTCACGCTCCAGAGTGGACCCTGGCAACTTCCTGCGGCAAAGTCTAACCCTACCATCTAGGGCTCTAGTGAATACCAGGAGTTGCTTAGTCACGCCCCTCTGGAGTATTACTAGACAGTGGCGCAGTGGGGTTTTTCTCCCACTGTGCTGACGGTACATAGAGCTCTTGTTTTGTCTGTGCTGCCTTCCCTGTTTTTTGTTTGTGCAATAAACTCTTATGTGTCTGTACCTGATTTCCATTTGTTTATTGCTTGACGACGCGGTGGTCTCTCCTGGGACCTCCAACTCGTGACAGAATGAACATGTAGGAAACCCACAGAGCACAGACAGACAGACACGGATCCCATGGGTCAGCAGCATGGGAGAGTGAGTACAAACAGGAGCAGGACAAGACAACACACACCAGGAGAGCTGACCAGAACTGAGGAAACCTTAGCCTTATATACAGGTTCCATGGGTGCAGCAGAGAGACCACACCCATGGAGCAGACAGAGGATTAACTCCTAATAGGAACACAGGGGAGTTAAACCATACAGAACCACAAATAACACACAGGAACAAAACTTCAGCGAGGAGCGCCGAACGAGCAAGGACGGAAGGTCACAGTCAGAGGTAACGACTGTGACACTATTGACTAATTTTTGGGGCCTATACTGGCCGACAGTTACATATTTAACTTTTTGATATAGAAGAAAGACAGCTCACCACCTTGTAAATTCACTTGCACGGGACGGGATCGCTCCCACTATAAAATCTGAATAAATCCCAGCAGGCGTATAGATTTTTTCTTCAATGCTTTATTGATCCATACACAGATTGATCCATACACAGGACGCGTTTCGGCCCGTCCAGCCTTCCTCAACTGCATGTTTAACAAATGAAGATATCACATATTTATAGGCCTAGTCACCTGACCCTGCCAATCAATTTAAACAGGAAATTATATCACATCACAATTAGTATCAACACATTTGTAACACCCTTGCGAATACTACGATGAACAGGTGCCCTTATAAATATTTATAGCAAGAGTCTCCTCCCATCATGATCGTGTCGTAGTAGTCTGCAAGGAAACATATAAAAAATCTAATTAAAAACACATCACTTCATAATCCCTATTCAGACCCTTGGGATGTAAAGTTTTAAGGGTGTGGATCCAGAATGCCTCCCTTTTGAGTAACAACTTTTTAAGATCGCCCCCTCTCCATGGTAAATGTACACGCTCAATGACTTGGTATTTCAATTGTGATATGGAATGATTGTGATTATGGAAATGTAACGGTATAGGGAATAAAAGATTCTTATTCCTTATTGTCGATTTGTGTTTGTTGATCCGGTCTTTTACTTTCTGCATTGTCTCCCCTATATACAACATGCTGCAAGGGCACTTGATTAAATATACCACATTTGTTGTTTCGCATGTATAATAACCCTTGATTTTATAGGATTTTCCTGTCTGTGGATGTTGGAAATACTGACCTTTCTGCACATTGCTGCATTGCATACAGCGGAGACAAGGGAAAGTGCCTCCCTTCTGATTAGTGAGTGTACTCTGTAATGGGGCCTTCTCCATAGTGCCAATATCTGAGCGAACGAGATGATCTCTTAAACTGGGATTGCGTCTATTACATATAAGTGGTGGGTTTTTTATTTCCACTATAGTGGGGTACGCCTTCTCCAAAATATGCCAGTGTTTGTGCACCACATTGTCCAGTTGGTGATTCAGTGCATGATATTTATGTATAAGTGCTATGCGCTTACTGTTATCTCTTGATGGAGCTCGTACCCCACTAGCACTTATTGCTGTGGATAAAATATCACGAGGATAACCTCTCTCCAGAAATCGGGACATCATCTCGTTCACCCTCACATCCTGCATTTTCGAATCTGTCACAATCTTCTTCACTCATATATATTGCGATTTTGGAATCTATTTTTTAAGAGAAGGAGGATGTGCACTGCGATAATGCAGGATACTATTTCTGTCTGTATTTTTTCGATATAAATCAGTGCATAAAATTCCCCCTTCCTGCTTGAGTATTGCGACATCTAGAAAATGCACAGATGTCTGATCATATGTAATGGTGAATTTTAATTCCTCCCAGACCCCATTCAGATATTCAAACAGCTGGAGGAGGGGTGCGAGTGGCCCTGCTCACACGCAAAAAATGTCACCGATAAACCTTTTCCATATTAGTGCGAATTTTTGAAAATATTCATTCAGATATGCAAAGCACTGTTCAAACGAAGACATATAAATATTTGCGTAGGGCGGGGCCACATTCGCACCCATCGCCACCCACGCTGCTGCCCGTAAAAATGATCTCCAAAAAGAAAATAGTTCTCAAAGAACTAAATTCAACAAATCGAGAAAAAAATCGCTGTTGTTCAGCAGAAAAATGACTCTGTTCTAATGCAGATGTAATTGCCACTATACCTTTTTTATGTTCACTTGACGTATATAAGCTCACTACGTCAATGGTTACCAACCAACTATCCTCAGGTATATTTTCCAAATCTCTAATTACATGCAAAAAGTGAGACGTATCCAAAAGAAAAGAGCGGGTATTCTTAACTAATGGAGTGAACGCCTCTTCCAACACTATTGCCAAAGGTGATAGCACTGAATCGATCGAAGCCACAATGGGTCGGCCTGGTGGATTTATCAAGGTTTTATGCACCTTTGGCAATATGTAGAACACAGGTGTCACCGGTGAGTGATTGACCAAAAATTTGCTCAATTTCTCGTTGATGATTCCCTGAACCTTATATTTGGTCACCAACCCCATGATCTTTTGCTTAATTCGAAAAACTGGGTTGTGATCCAATTTCCTATAGGTGTCAGTGTCGGACAGTTGGCGGTAAACTTCTTGTAAATATTGAACCTTATCCATGATGACAATCGATCCGCCTTTATCGGCAGGTTTCACAATAAGGGACTTATCCCCCATCAAATCGCTCACACCTTTCCTTTCTTCTGTGGTAATATTCTGCATAATCGAAAGATCACCGCTCTTTATTACTGTATGTCCAACTTCTGTTGTATTTCTTTAGTGACAAGATGAACAAATGTCTCGATGGGACGATAGCTTTTTGGAGGGGTAAAGCGGCTCTTGACCTGCAAATCCAGGTCAGTCAACCTCAAACAACCACCACCCCCAACGCCATCCAAACTCGTATCCTTCATAATACCGGGGGAATCTTTCTGAGCAAAATGGTTTTTCAATCTGATCTTACGAAAAAACTTTTGTAATTCCACATCTAATTCGAAAGTATCCATGTTATTTGTAGGAGAGAAGGAAAGACCTTTCTCAAGCAGCTCAATCGTTTCACATTAAATAACTTTCGATGACTAATTTATCACTATGGACTGTGTCCTACCTGGGATTGCGTGGTCACCGTCAGCTGTATCGACTGTATCGATGTTTTGGGATCTCCAATGCTTGCGGCCCGCCCAGCGTTTCCTCATGGCGGACGGCGTCCTTGGCCCCGCCTGAAAAAAGGGCGTGTAACTTGGGAATTGTTTGATTCGCTGCCGGAGCTGGAGGTATATTGATTTCCCGGCCTGTATCCTCCCCTGTAACCAGTACGAGACCTGAATGATGTATCCTGCCATCGATAAACTCGATTTAATAAATAATCCTCGCTATCTCTGAGGAATTTTGATCTTTTCTTTTCTTGCGTCTCCCTTCGGTAGGTGTCGATATATTTTTCCACAGTGCCTTTCAGTTTTTCAAACTCATCTGAGTTTAGTGAATCTTGCAGCTGCTGTTCAGTCGTAACAATGCCCTCCTTTAATTCTCCAATCGCTTTCTGAAGTCGATCAACTGTTAGTAAAATAATGTCCAATGAAGATTTATTTATGATCTTCTCAAAGTCCGCACAATACAGTTGATCTTCCGAAAAAAAAGTAGGGCGGAGATGAACTCGCATCCCCCTCGGGATCCAATTTAGTTTAAAATACTCAGCCAGGGTTACAGCATGTAGTTTGTATGATGCTAGTCTCCTGGATTCTCTCTCCCAATGCCTTTTCTTTAATTCACTCGTAGGGATTGTTAAAAAATCAAACAGAAGTTAAAGAAATACTACAGAAGTTGGACATAATAAAGAGGGGTTATCTTTCGATTATGCAGAATATTACCACAGAAAAAAGGAGAGCTGTGCGCGATTTGATGGGGGATAAGTCCCATATTGTGAAACCCGCCGATAAAGGCGGATCGATTGTCATCATGGATAAGGTTCAATATTTACAACTGTCCGACACTGACACCTATAGGAAATTGGATCACAACCCAGTTTTTCGAATTAAGGAAAAGATCATGGATTAGGTGACTGTCATGGTCTTACCTTCTTGCTGTTCTCCTTCGTTTGACATGTGCTGGCGGCCATCTTGGTTTCTGGGTTTCTTGTAGCCTCCCACCCTGCGGCTCCTCCTTCCCACTGGGAGGAGCTGGATGCCTAGCTCATATATATAGGAGGTCTGTGGCTTCAGTTCCTTGCTTGGTCCTCCTGTGTTCACATGCTTCTAGACTGCTGCTGCTTCTGGTTCCTGATCCTGGTTTCGTCCGACTACCCTGCTGGTTCCTGATCCTGGTTTCGTCCGACTACCCTGCTGGTTCCTGATCCTGGCTTCGTCTGACTACCCTGCTGGTTCCTGATCCTGGCTTCGTCTGACTACCCTTCTGGTTCCTGACCTCTGGCTTCGCAAAGACTCTGCTTCGGTTTCGCCATCCGTTTGGACTTTTGCTTTACAGCTTTATTTTCAATAAAGCCTTCTTATTTTCACTTGTCCCTTGTTGTACGTCTGATTCATGGTTCCGTGACATTAGGACCAAGCCATGAATTCTGACGGTACAGGGCCATCCTCGCTACCCACGCTGGTTGCCAGACTTGATCAGCAGGATCACCTGTTGGGTCGGTTCGCTGTGGCGTTGCAAACCCTGCTTGAACGCACGGCTCATTTCGCTCCCGTTGCCGATGGGTCGGTTGTCGCTCCTGGGCCCGCTCCTACTGCCGCTCCGGTTGTTGCGCCAGAGTCTACCCCGCCACCTGTTGTTGCACCTGCGGTGTTTCGGGGTATGACCGGTTCTGCCCCTCTTCCACAGCGCTTTGGGGGAGAGCCAACTCAGTGCCGAGGTTTCCTTAACCAGGTGGGCATTTATTTTGAGTTGCTGCCACATGCCTTTCCCACTGAGAGATCAAAGGTGGGCTTCTTGATCTCGCTGCTCTCGGACAAGGCCTTGGCCTGGGCCAGCCCTTTATGGGAGAACAACAATCCGGTGGTTGCCGAGTTTTCTGGTTTTGTTGCTTCTCTTCGGAAGGTATTCGATGTGCCGGCTCGTGCTGCCTCTGCTGCGAAGCTCCTTATGTCCATCAGACAGGGTTCACGATCCGTAGCTGAATACGCCATTGAGTTTCGTACCCTGGCAGCAGAGGTGGGCTGGAATAATGAGGCTCTGGTCGCTGCTTTCTCTCATGGTCTCTCGGATGCCTTGAAGGATGAGGTTGCAGCTAAGGACCTACCAGTGGAGCTCGAGTCTCTTATTTCTTTCCTCATTTTGATTGACACCAGACTCAGGGAGAGACCTTCCTTTAAGGAGAGCCTGCGGAGGTTTTCTAACAGATTGGCGCCTACGTTTGTTGTCCCACCCGTGCCTCCCTCTCCTCCCACGCCTCCTGGGGATGACTTGTCTGGGGGTGAACCCATGCAGCTGGGGTTTGCTCGCCTGTCCGAGGGGGAGAGGGTACTCCGGAGACGCGAGGGCCGATGCATGTACTGTGGTCTCGGTGGGCATTTTCGGTTGGCATGTCCGAACCGTCCGGGAAACGCTCGCACCTGAGATCCTGTCGGGGGCAGATCTTGGGTGGAGTCTCCTCGTCCCCGGTTTCCCGTGTTGACAAACCACTAATCACTGTTGTCCTCTCCTGGGTCGGGGGCTCGGTGACGACCCAGGCGTTGGTGGACTCTGGTGCCGGTGGTTTGTTCATTGATAATGTGTTCGCTGCCGCCAATTCCATTCCTCTGCAGGCTCGAGGTTCCCCACTGGCTCTTGAGGCGATAGACGGCAGACCCCTTCTGCCGCCACACGTGACTCATGAGACCCTTCCAGTGGGGATAGCCATTGGTGCCGTTCACAGAGAGTCGGTCTGCCTCCAGGTTATTTCGTCTCCAGACTACTCGGTGGTCTTGGGGTACCCCTGGCTCCGGAAGCATAATCCGACTTTCGATTGGAGATCGGCCGAGATCCTCTCGTGGTCACCGCAGTGTGGGGCTAGTTGCATCCATGGGTCTGTCAAGTTGCTGTGTACTTCCTCGGACTCTCTGTTGCCTCCTGAATACGAGGAGTACCGGGATGTATTCGATAATGTGCGCGCGGTTGCCCTGCCTCCGCACCGCCCATACAATTGTGCCATAGAGTTACAATCTGGTGCCGTTCCTCCTCGTGGCAAAGTCTATCCACTGTCGGTAGCGGAGAATGAGGCCATGGAGGAGTACGTGAGGGAGGCGCTTTCACGCGGACACATTCGCAAATCCTCGTCCCCGGCAGGGGCTGGATTTTTCTTTGTGAAAAAGAAGGGCGGTGAGTTGAGGCCTTGCATCGATTACAGGGGTCTCAATCGCATCACGATCAAGAACGCTTACCCGATACCCTTGATTTCCGAGCTGTTCGATTGCCTTAAAGGGGCCACGGTCTTTACCAAACTCGACCTGAGGGCGGCATATAACCTGGTAAGGATCAAGGCGGGCGATGAGTGGAAGACCGCGTTTAACACCAGGACCGGTCATTATGAATCCTTGGTTATGCCCTTTGGGTTGTGCAATGCGCCCGCAGTCTTTCAGGAATTCATCAACGATGTTTTCCGTGACCTGTTGCAGCAGTGTGTGGTGGTCTATTTGGATGACATCTTGGTATATTCTGAATCCATGGAGGCCCACATTCTGGATGTCAGACGAGTGTTGCAACGGTTACGAGAGAACAAGCTGTTCGGTAAGCTTGAGAAATGCGAATTTCACCGATCCCAGGTAACCTTCTTAGGTTACATCATTTCCGCTGAGGGGTTCTCCATGGATCCTGAGAAGGTTTCGGCTGTCTTACAGTGGCCCCAGCCCAGTGGTCTTCGTTCCCTGCAGCGCTTTTTGGGCTTCGCCAATTATTATCGGAAGTTCATCAGGGACTTTTCCATGCTAGCCAAGCCTCTCACGGATCTGACCAGGAAGGGCAGTAATTCCCAGGTCTGGCCGCTCGAGGCCATCCGAGCTTTTGAGGCTCTAAAGTCCGCCTTTGTGTCGGCTCCGATTCTGTCGCATCCCAACCCTGGGTTGCCCTTTGTCCTCGAGGTGGACGCGTCTGAGACGGGAGTAAGCGCCCTTCTGTCTCAGCGTAGAACACCAGAGGGTCCTCTGCTTCCTTGTGGGTTTTACTCCCGGAAACTGTCTTCCGCGGAGTGCAACTATCAGATTGGTGACAGGGAGTTATTGGCCATCGTGCAGGCCCTTAAAGAATGGAGGCACTTGCTTGAGGGTTCGGTGGTTCCGGTCCTCATCCTGACGGACCACAAGAATCTGACCTACCTTTCTGAGGCCAAGAGATTGACACCACGTCAGGCCAGATGGGCTCTGTTCTTGTCACGTTTTAATTACGTGGTCTCCTACCTACCCGGTTCCAAGAACATCAGGGCGGATGCCTTATCACGGCAGTACTCCGAGCTGTCCAGGGAGGAGTCGATTCCGACTTCGGTCATACCTCCGAATCAGATCTTGGCCGCCATTCGCACCAGCCTGACCTCTCCCCTGGGTGAGCAGATTTTGGCGGCTCAATCTGGTGCTCCCTCTGGGATACCCAACGGCAGATGTTTTGTGCCTGAGGAGTTGCGCACTCGGTTGTTGCGAACCTACCATAACTCCAAGACCGCGGGGCATCCTGGAAAGAATCAGCTGTCCTGGGCTGTTTCACGTCTGTTCTGGTGGCCTTCCCTACGTTCCGATATCGCCGCATATGTAGCGGCATGCTCCGTTTGTGCCCAGAGTAAGTCCCCTCGGCACCTTCCGTTGGGCCTTCTGCAACCCATAGCCACCGGGGAGCGCCCATGGTCACACCTGGGGATGGATTTCATTGTGGACCTCCCTGCATCCCGAGGCCATACGGTCATTCTCATGATTGTGGATCGTTTTTCCAAAATGTGCCACTGTGTTCCTCTCAAGAAGTTACCCTCTGCACAAGAGTTGGCCACGATTTTTGCCAGGGAGGTCTTCCGGTTGCACGGTTTGCCCAAGGAGATTGTGTCGGATCGGGGGAGTCAGTTTGTGTCCAGGTTCTGGCGCGCCTTTTGCTCCCAGTTGGGGATTCATCTCTCCTTCTCCTCGGCCTACCACCCTCAGTCCAATGGGGCCGCAGAACGATCCAATCAGGCCTTGGAGCAATTCCTTCGTTGCTATGTTTTCGATCACCAAGACAATTGGGTTGACCTCCTGCCTTGGGCTGAGTTTGCCAGGAACACGGCGGTGAACTCTTCCTCTGGGACGTCTCCCTTCATGGCCAATTATGGGTTCCAACCTGCCGTGTTACCGGAGGTATTCTCTCCCCAGGATATTCCGGCTGTGGAGGATCACCTTTCCGTCCTACGTGCTTCTTGGGTACTGATCCAGAAGTCCCTTGAGGTCTCTGCGCAGCGCCAGAGACTCCAGGCTGATCGCAGACGAGCGCCTGCTCCTTCCTACCAGGTCGGAGACCGTGTATGGTTGTCCACCCGCAACCTCAACCTTCGAGTGCCCACTCCCAAGCTGGCGCCTCGCTTTGTTGGTCCCTTCCGAGTGCTTCGCAGGGTAAACCCGGTAGCCTATGCCCTTGCGCTTCCTCCTGGCATGCGGATCTCCAATGTGTTTCATGTCTCCCTGTTGAAGCCACTGGTGTGTAATCGTTTCACTTCCTCGGTTCCTCGGCCTCGTCCGGTCCAAGTGGGTAATCGTGAGGAGTATGAGGTGAGCAATATCCTGGACTCACGCCTGGTCCGCGGTCGGGTGCAGTTTTTGGTCCATTGGCGTGGTTATGGTCCAGAGGAGCGTTCCTGGGTTCCCTCCGCAGATGTCCATGCTCCTGCCTTGCTCCGAGCCTTCCACGCACGCTTCCCTCAGAAACCGTTCTTTACTCCGCGGAGGAGGGGCCCTTGAGGGGGAGGTACTGTCATGGTCTTACCTTCTTGCTGTTCTCCTTCGTTTGACATGTGCTGGCGGCCATCTTGGTTTCTGGGTTTCTTGTAGCCTCCCACCCTGCGGCTCCTCCTTCCCACTGGGAGGAGCTGGATGCCTAGCTCATATATATAGGAGGTCTGTGGCTTCAGTTCCTTGCTTGGTCCTCCTGTGTTCACATGCTTCTAGACTGCTGCTGCTTCTGGTTCCTGATCCTGGTTTCGTCCGACTACCCTGCTGGTTCCTGATCCTGGTTTCGTCCGACTACCCTGCTGGTTCCTGATCCTGGCTTCGTCTGACTACCCTGCTGGTTCCTGATCCTGGCTTCGTCTGACTACCCTTCTGGTTCCTGACCTCTGGCTTCGCAAAGACTCTGCTTCGGTTTCGCCATCCGTTTGGACTTTTGCTTTACAGCTTTATTTTCAATAAAGCCTTCTTATTTTCACTTGTCCCTTGTTGTACGTCTGGTTCATGGTTCCGTGACAGTGACCAAATATAAGGCTCAGGGAATCATCGACGAGAAATTGAGCAAATTTTTGGTCAATCACTCACCGATGAAACCTGTGTTCTACATATTGCCAAAGGTGCATAAAACCTTGATAAATCCACTAGGCCGACCCATTGTGGCTTCAATAGATTCAGTGCTATCACCTTTGGCATTAGTGTTGGAAAAGGCGTTCACTCCATTAGTTAAGAATACCCGTTCTTTTCTTTTGGATACGTCTCACTTCTCACTTTTTGCAGGTGATTAGAGATTTGGAAAAATATACCTGAGGATAGTTGGTTGGTAACCATTGATGTAGTGAGCTTATATACGTCAATTGAACATAAAAAAGGTATAGTGGCAATTACATCTGCATTAGAACAGAGTCATTTTTCTGCTGAACAACAGCGATTTTTTTCTCGATTTGTTGAATTTAGTTCTCTATGACAACTATTTTATTTTTGGAGATCATTTTTATGGGCAGCAGCGTGGGACAGCGATGGGTGCGAATGTGGCCCCGCCCTACGCAAATATTTATATGTTGTCGTTTGAACAGTGCTTTGTATATCCGAATGAATATTTTCAAAAATTCGCACTAGTATGGAAAAGGTTTATCGACGACATTTTTTGCGTGTGGGCGGGGCCATTCACACCCCTCCTCCAGCTGTTTGAATATCTGAATGGGGTCTGGGAGGAATTAAAATTCACCATTACATATGATCAGACATCCTTGGATGTCGCAATACTCAAGCAGGAAGGGGGAATTTTATGCACTGATTTATATAAAAAAAATACAGACAGGAATAGTATCCTGCATTATCGCAGTGCACATCCTCCTTCTCTTAAAAAATCGATTCCAAAATCGCAATATATGAGAGTGAAGAAGATTGTGACAGATTCGAAAATGCAGGATGTGAGGGTGAACGAGATGACGTCCCAATTTCTGGAGAGAGGTTATCCTCGTGATATTTTATCCACAGCAATAAGTGGTAGTGGGGTACGAACTCCACCAAGAGATAACAGTAAGCGCATAGCACTTATACATAAATATCATGCACTGAATCACCAACTGGACAATGTGGTGCACAAACACTGGCATATTTTGGAGAACGTACCCCACTATAGTGGAATTAAAAAACCCACCACTTATATGTAATAGACGCAATCCCAGTATGAGAGATCATCTCGTTCGCTCAGATATTGGCACTATGGAGAAGGCCCCATTACAGAGTACACTCACTAATCAGAAGGGAGGAACTCTCCCTTGTCTCTACTGTATGCAATGCAGCAATGTGCAGAAAGGTCAGTATTTCCAACATCCACAGACAGGAAAATCCTATAAAATCAAGGGTTATTATACATGCGAAACAACAAATGTGGTATATTTAATCAAGTGCCATTGCGGCATGTTGTATAGGGGGAGACAATGCAGAAAGTAAAAGATCGGATCAACAAACACAAATCGACAATAAGGAATAAGAATCTTTTATTCCCTATACCGTTACATTTCCATAATCACAATCATTCCATATCACAATTGAAATACCAAGTCATTGAGCGTGTACATTTACCATGGAGAGGGGGCGATCTGAAAAAGTTGTTACTCAAAAGGGAGGCATTCTGGATCCACACCCTTAAAACTTTACATCCCAAGGGTCTGAATAGGGATTATGAAGTGATGTGTTTTTAATTAGATTTTTTATATGTTTCCTTGCAGACTACTACGACACGATCATGATGGGAGGAGACTCTTGCTATAAATATTTATAAGGGCACCTGTTCATCGTAGCATTCGCAAGGGTGTTACAAATGTGTTGATACTAATTGTGATGTGATGTGATGTCATTTCCTGTTTAAATTGATTGGCAGGGTCAGGTGACTAGGCCTATAAATATGTGATAAATTCAGTTGTTAAACATGCGTCCTGTGTATGTATCAATCTGTGTATGGATCGATTAAGCATTGAAGAAAAAAAATCGATACGCCTGCTGGGATTTATTCTGACATATTTATCCTGTGACCGCCTAATGTACCTCCAGCCACAGAATCCAAAGTTCTTTGCTGTCAGGTAAATACCAATTGCCTAATTTCTGGGGCGTGCACTAGCCAACAGTTACATTTTTATCCTGTGACCTCCTACTGTACCTCCATCCACAGAATCCAAAAGTTCTTTCCTGTCAGGTGAATGCCTAGTTAGTTACATATTTATCCTGTGACCGCCTAATGTATCTCCAGCCACAGAATCCAAAGTCCTGTGGTTTCAGGTAAATGCCTATTGTGTAATTTTTGGGGCCTGTACTGGCCGACAGTTAAATTTGTTTTCTCTAGCCACATAATCACACCCCTGTCTCACTCCTCTGCCTCTCATCATGGTGGCATATGAATCTCATTCACCATAAGGACCTTCTATTCTAATGTCACAGGGTCCCTGTTCCGTGCCCTCCTATACCCTTTTATCTGGTCATGGTATGGCGGTGTTATCCGGTCACTGTACAGAGGTGTTATCCGGTCAAGGTACTGTATGGCTGTGGTATCCAATAACTGGATGGCCATAACTGTATCCCTTTCCCTGCCCACACCATCCTTTTTTAGACCTGGCATCAGCAGTAAAAATATGCAGATTGCGGTGCTAAGGACCTTTGCGCCACAATCTGATTTAGAAATACGCCTAACATAGACGTATTTCTATATAATAAATGACCACCTAATTGTATTATTATTCGGGGGTAGGGTTAATGTCTTTATATTATATAGATGCAAGTGTATTATACTGTGCCCTGTATTTCCCAGTAGAAAATGATCCTTGGTAAACACAGTCCTTATCCCTGACCACCAGGACCAGGTAGCGCTATGTCAGTACATGGCGGCCTCCCCTATCCGCCACGCTGCTCCGATGTGTACTGGTGCTTATTCTGACACTAGGGCTGAGTTCACATCCTATTTTTGCCATCCATTTAATGCATACCAAAAATGTATGCGTTAACAGATGCCTCAGACTGATGCCGTACAGTGGCGTCCGTTCACCATACAGTTCCATGGTAGAAAAATAATTTACGTTAACGTATGCATTTTTTTAATGGACACTGCAGGATACAAAAATGTGGAGTGCTGCACAATTGTATACATCAAACCATTGCCGGACTGGCCTACCAGGATACCGGGAAAATTCCCGTTAGGCCGGTAGCCCTGACTGCCGCACGGCCGGCCGCAGGTGATAGCGAGAAAACTCCTTGGCCGGTGTAGTATATTACACAGAGGAGCCCATCCCCCATCAACAGCAGGCTCCGACACGGACATTGCCCGGAGCCTGACTCCTCCCACACATGTGACTGATCACATGATCATGACATCACAGAAGGTCCTTTAGCCCAGTATCTGCTGCTTGTGCGGAGCTGTCACCTGACTGTTCAGGGCTGTCAGGTAGGAGGCTGACGAGGTCTTGATGGGCCTAGCTGTGTCAGGGCTGTAGGAACCGGCTGTGCTGTATGTTTGTGTGTTATGTAGCGGAGGCTCGGACGCGCTGCATCATGCTTGCATTAAGCGTTTATAGTGACTTCATGAATCAGGCCTGGTTTACCCAGTGGTGCGATCCCGGCCATAGATGGGTCACAAGAGCAGACTGTCCCCTGGATTTCAATCCTGTCATACGTCACATTTCGCTGCTAAGCAAGGTGGCCCTAAATATATCTGACTGGGGCTTCAATAGCCTGCGCGATTACCCACTGACAACATAAACTCTGTTCACACTAAGGCATCCATTTTACAAGCTCCAAGGAGAAAGCATATCAGATCCTATGGGATGCCATAAACAGCAATGACAGAACAGGGCCAAAGGGATGGATGAGATTTGCCACAGTCACTGGGGATTGTGAAAGGAGTAATTTTAGCATTAGGCCAGTATGTCTTAGACCTCATGCACACGAACGTATTTTCTTTCCTTGTCCCTTCTGTTTTTTTCGTTGTGAATCATATGCGGAACCATTCATTTCTATAGGTCCCCCCCAAAAAAAAACTGAAGTTACTTCCTGTGCATTCCGTTTCTGTATGTCCTTTCCGCAAAAAAATAGACCATTTCCTATTATTGTCCGCATTACGGACAAGGATAGTACTGTTCTATTAGGGGCCAGCTGTTCCGTTCCGCAAAATATGGAATGTGCACGGACGTCATCCTTTTTTTTTGCGGATCCATGTTTTGCGGACCGCAAAATACATACGGTCGTGTTCATGAGCCCTTAGGCGGAGTTCACACTTCAGTTATTTGGTCAGTTATTGTGAGCCAAAACCAGTAGTCAAGCCTACTCAGACATAAGGTATAAGACAGTGATGGTGAACTTTTAGAGACCGAGTGCCAAAACTGCAATCCAAAACCCACTTATTTATCGCAAAGTGCCAACCAGGCAATTAATGGTGGAAAAGTCTAAGGCATGTTGGTACACCTTAGACTTTTTCCAGGGAGAGGGCTCTGAGTGCGGCCTATGGCACCCATGCCATAGGTTCGGTACCACTGGTATAAGGGAAAGATCTGCTCCTGTTCTGGGTTTTTGACCCGCACCTGTTTTTGGCTCACAATAACTGATGGAAATAACTGATCAAATAACTGAGGTGTGAACTCAGCATTACCCTCTGCAGTAAAGTGACCAAGTGCACTGGGACCATCCTGGAGGTGCAACCAGTGAGCCTCAGCTAAGTTCAACCTCTCCATCTGGGGCACTGTGAAGAACAGGGCTTACTGAGTCTCTGCCCTCTGGGTTTGGCCCCAAGTAAAATCGGTGCACTTGGTCCAGTGGTATTTCCTGCCACTGGTCCCTTACCTGATTATCCAGTTTTCTGCCATGTTTTTATCTTGTCATTAAAGTATTCAGTTTTGTTCACGTCTTTGTCTCTTCTTGCTTTGGTGTATTTACCTGAGATGTTCTAGTGGTCTGTAGGATCTACTCTAGAACATGACACCTTCTGGTACTTTTCTTCTAGCGTGATGTAATCCATGACAGGTCAAACCTTTACCATGTCTAATTTTATGAAGTGCAGATCCACTGGTGTGGTATATCTCCTAAGTATTTCTGCCTATGGGATTACGTGGGCAAGACAAAGCGGGAATTCTGAAAGAGGATTCGAGAACCTGTAGGTGACATTCTTAAAAAAAGGACACCCAGTCTCCACCCATGTTAAACAAAAACATGGGCAGGGATGTCAAATATATAACCTTTGTCTGGCACACGGACTGCCGGAGGAGACATTTAATTTTTGACTAAGCCTGACTGAGCCTGCTCTTAAATTAAATGCAAGCTCCATCCACACAGGCCTTATCAAGACCAGAAACTGGCACATGCCAGTCTTGATAAATCAGGACCTATGATATATAAAAAACCTTGATATAGAACTCTGGTTTGTTTCCAAGTGGTACATTGGAACCGAACCCGAGTTTTATATCAAGGGTTTTTACAGTAAAAATTATTTTTCGAAGTTATTACACAAAGTCTCGCTAGACTTTGCGAAGTAATAACTTCAACTCATTGGAGCCAATACATTCTAATACTGTACGGAGCTCCCGCTCCCTACAGTATTAAAACAAAGTTTTATGTGAATTCACTCATCCCTACCTATAATACAGTGTTCATTTTAGTACATGGTCAGATATCATAGTCAAGTATTAGAATAATGCCAGTGTGACACCTGACCCTGACACCTGAATTTCATATTCTCACTAGTCAGCGTCAGCATCGCAATGACTTTTAGGTTCATTGTACTTTTAATATGCTCAATCCCATAGATGAAGAAAATCCTTCAGGTAGCTGTCTGAAGCTATAGTTCAGTGGTTTAGATGCTTGCTTCACATGCAGTGTTCTTAGGTTCAAAACCCCTGATGATTGACCATTCTCTTTTCACTAGTCAGTGTCACAATGACTTTCATCTATGTAATTCAGCATATTAAAAGTACAATGAAACGAAAAGTCATTGCGACGCTGACTAGTGAGAAGAGAAGAGTCAGACATCAGGGTCACACATCACTTGAATTTGTCTCTTTTCTAGGGCTCAATAAAATGTATTTTTTTTTAAAGACGGACAGGGGTTTTAACCACTTACAGACACAGGGCATACAGGTACGCCCTGATGTCCGAGTCCTTAAAGACACAGGGCGTACCTGTACGCCCTGTGTATTTAACAGAGTGCCTGCTAAAATCATTCAGCAAACACCCTGTGACAATGCCGAGGGGGGTCCTGTGACCCCCCCCCCCCCCGTATCGACGATCGCTGCAAACCGCAGGTTAATTCAGACCTGCAGTTTGCAGCTTTTACGGGTCATTCCGGCGGCGATTGTGGAAGCCATTGGGTCCCTGTGCTGCTGTAATGGGGACCCGATGGCATGGAAGGCAGCGCAATGCCTTCCTTAGGCATCGTGGCTGCCTTCTGGTGGAGATCCTGTGAGATCCAGCCCCCTGAATCTCACAGGCAGAAAGCTGTATGAGTAATTCTCACTGTATTACTCATACAGCCAATGCATTCCAATACAGAAGTATTGGAATGCATTGTAAAGGGGATCAGACCCCAAAAGATGAAGTCCCAGAGTGGGACAAAAAAAAAGTGTAAAAAAAGTTAAATAACTAAAGTTTTACCAAAAAAAAATGAAAGTTTCAAGTAAAAGAAAAAAAGTGTCATTTCCCCCCCAAAAAAATAAAAATAAATAAATATTGTAAAAAATAGGGAAAAAAGAAAATTAGACATATTAGGCATCACCACATCCGTATCGACTGGCTCTATAAACATATCACATGACCTAACCCCTCAGACGAACACCGTAAAAAAATAAAAACTGTGCTAAATAATACTTTTTTTTGTCACCTTACATCACTAAAAGTGCAACACCAAGTGATCAACATAGTGCCAATCTAATCATCACCTCATCCCTCAAAAAATGAGCCCCTTCCTAAGACAATCACCCAAAAAATAAAAAAAACTATGGCTCTCAGACTAAAACATGATTGTTTAAGTTGACATATTAGGTATCGCCGCATCCATAAGAACCTGCTCTATAAAAATACCACATGACCTGACTCCTCCGGTGAACACCGTTAAAAGAATAAAATAAAAACATTGTCAAAAAGCAATTTTTTTTCACCTTACATCACAAAAAGTGTAATAGCAAGCGATCAAAAAGGCGTATGCACTGTAGGGATTTGCTCTGGTAGGCAGGGTAAGCGGACGCAATACAGAGCAAAACCACGGTTGATAAATAAAAGTCAGTGTTCATTAACACAAAAAAAGGCAGGAACAAAAAACACAATACTAGGCAAGGCCCTGGTGTTGATTCACACTGCAGGAATCCTCGTGTTAATTCACACAGCAAAAGTCCACAGAAGTCAAAGAAACACGTCACCTGGCAGTCCACAGCAGGCTTTAGGGCACCTGGCTTCCAGCTGGCAGCTCTCATGCAGCTCTCAGCCTTGTAGTATGATAGAATTCCTCAGCTCCCAAAACACAGAGCTCCACTATCACATGGAGGTTCATTACACACACAGCTGAGCTGCTGGCTGGGTTTTTAAACCCCAGCCCAAAACCTGGCCTAGACGTGGGGAGCAGCCACCCACCCTGCTCTTTGGCTGCTCCCAATAAGAACCGGCCCGGATCGGCTTTTCAGCCACACTAAGAAAAAACTGTGTCAGCGAGCACAAGCTGCGGCTGACACACAAAACAACCGGTTCCTATCTCACAGAGGCCAGGAACCTCGGTGACACGTACCTTCCGTCAATGACGGACCCTTGCGCCTTCCTACATACCTCCCTTTTGTTCAACCCTGAGGGGGTGAACACACGCAGACAGTGTACTCGGGACAGGGCATCCGCGTTTCCCTGTAACCGGCCTGCCCTGTGTTCTACTGTGAACTTAAAGTTTTGCAGTGATACAAACCACCTGGTGACCTGAGCATTCCTCTCTTTGGCCTGGCTCATCCACTTGAGAGGGGAGTGATCACCAGACGGAATTCCTCCCCAACAGATAATAGTGGAGAGACTCGAGTGCCTACTTGATGGCCAGGCACTCTCTCCACTATACTGTACTGTCTCCACTGGAGTGAGCTTGCGGCTGAGGAAGACAACTGGATGCTCCTCCCCGTTGACTTCCTGAGACAGCACCGCACCGAGGCCCACTTCGGAGGCATCAGTCTGTACCACAAATTCCCTCTTGAAGTCGGGCGTCACCAAAACCGGGTACCCACACAGGGCCGACTTCAAAGCAGAGAAAGCCTCTTCCGCCTGGTCATTCCAGCGGACTATCATGGACTTCCGTCCCTTTAAGAGCCTTGTCAACGGAGCCGCTAACGTGGCAAAATGGGGGAGAAACCTCATGTAATAGCCCACCATTCCCAGGAACGACTTTACTTGTCTAGAGGTGGCAGGTCGGGGCCAATTCCGTATCGCCTCTATTTTGCTTACTTGGTCTTAATGACTCCGTGCCCAATGACACATCCAAGGTATTTAGTCTCCTCTAACCCTATTGCACATTTCTTTGGGTTAACTGTTAGTCCCGCCTTTCGAAGGGAGTCCACTAGGGCCTGTACTTTGGGCAGGTGACTTTCCCAGTCGGTACTGTGAATGATAATATCGTCCAGGTAAGCCGAGGCATACCGCCGATGTTGACGAAGTACAATATCCATTAGACGTTAGAAAGTGGCGGGGGCACCATGCAGGCCAAAGGGTAACACCTTATACTGGTACAGCCCCTCTGGTGTAATGAAGGCAGTTTTCTCTTTGTCAGCCTCCATCAAGGGTACCTGCCAGTACCCTTTGGTGAGATCCAGAACAGAAAAATACCTGGCTTGACCTAATTTCTCAATTAGTTCATCCACCTGAGGCATTGGATATGCATCAAACTTTGATATTTTGTTTAATTTCCGAAAATCGTTACAAAATCGTAACGTCCCGTCTGGCTTGGGAATTTAGACTATAGGACTGGCCCACTCACTTTTAGACTCCTCAATGACATCCAGCCGCAACATGAGTTGCATTTCCTCCGAGATGGCTTTTCACTGAGCCTCGGGTACTCGGTATGGCTTTAAACAGATTTTTGCCTGAGGCTCAGTGACAATGTCCTGTTGGATTACGGAAGTGCGTCCAGGGAAGTCTGAGAACACATCCGTGTTCCGACTAACAAACTCCCTAGTTTCCTGAGCCTGTTTAGAGGAGAGGCTGTCATCAATTTTTATGGTGGCAACCGCTTCCCTTGCATCAGATATAGGAGCCGGAATCTCTTGTCCAAGAAAGCCCGGCCGCGGAGTGTCTTCCGTACAGGTTTCCCTATCCTTCTAAGGTTTTAGTAAATTAACATGGTAAACCTGCTCTGGCTTTCGCCGCCCTGGCTGATGTACCTTGTATATTACCTCTCCAATTTTTTCATGTACCTCATAGGGCCCCTGCCACCTGGCTAGGAACTTACTGTCCACTGTCGGTACCAGAACCAAAACCCGATCACCCAGGTTAAAGTTCCGGACCCGAGCCTGCCGATTATAGATCCGACTCTGGGCTCGCTGAGCGGCCTCCATACGTTCCCCGACAAGAGGCAACACGGTCTCTATCCGCTGTTGCATGTTGGTAACATATTCTAGGACGCTTTTATGCAGAGTGGGTTGTTGTTCCCATGCCTCTTTGGCTACGTCCGACAAGCCACGAGGATGTCTGCCATATAGCAATTCGAAGGGCGAGAACCCAGTAGAGGCCTGGGGCACCTTTCTCACTGCGAACATGAGATAGGGCAGAAGAAGGTCCCAATCCTTTCCATCTTTGGTCACCACTCTTTTTAACATAGTTTTTAGAGTTTTGTTAAACCTTTCAACCAGTCCGTCTGTTTGTGGATGGTACACGGACGTTCGTAACTGTTTAATGCGCAGCAACTTGCAGAGTTCCCTCATGACATAAAAGGTGTCCCCTGGTCAGTCAGGACCTCTTTAGGTAGCCCCACTTGAGAGAACATCTCCATTAGCTCTTTAGCTATAAGTTTCGCCGATGTATGTCGCAGTGGCACTGCCTCCGGGTACCTAGTAGCGTAATCAAGGACAACCAAAACGTGTTGGTGTCCCCTAGCAGACTTCGGTACAGGACCTACGAGTTTGCGATAAGCCTGGGGCACCACCAACTGTTCAACGGATTCACCTCGCAGCTGATTTACCCGATACAACATATCCTGATGGACCACAAAATGGGGGAAAAACCGACTCTGCCCCTGGTTCTTTTGGTTCACCATCTATTATTAGTACATTTTCCCAGGCTCGGGACAAGGTTGGATCCCGGTGTTGCGCGATACCAAAATTATCCCCAGAGACATTGAGGTCTGCCAGCCCCTCCATGTCTCCCACCATTACACTCAGCGGGGTTGTCTCCTCCTCTTCCACCGAAGTGGCGGTCACCCCTACCGCTGGACCTTCGGACTCAGGTTCCCAAGGTTCTGGTCTCCCCCCTGAGCCGGGCCACTCTGCTAGGGTTACATCTGTCTCATGCGTATCAGTCACTCTTGGAACAGGCCACAGTGCTGTGAAACCCGGGAAGTCTCTCCCTACTATAAGTTCATAGTGGAGGTGGGTTGCAACAGCCACCTCGTGGATCCACCTGCCGTAAACCATAGACAGAGACAACATAGCAGTAGGGTAGTCTTTAAAGTCCCCATGGATACACATGACTCCTACCTGACGGCCGGTGTACTCAGTGGAGTGTACTAGGGAAGCCCTTACCAGGGTTACCAGACTTCTTGAGTCCAATAGAGCCTCCACTGGAATGTCTCCCACTTCAACCTGGCACAGGTGGTTCAGAGACTCCGGAGCACCCACTGCACACAGTTTCCTGGCATATAATGATTGACAGAAGCCATAGTTCGTGTCTATGGGTTCCCCCGGACGTGGACAGTCCGCTCGAACATTGCCTGGCTCCCGACACCGCCATCAGATTATTGGAGCGGGGTCCAGAGGGGTTATATCCCGGGCGGGTTTGGTGGGCACCGGTTGCTGGGTCCGGGTCGGAGAGTTACGGGATATGACTGCCCCCCTCCCAACAGAACCCCCCTGTAAGTTCCGGGTAGCCTCATGACGCTCCACCAGGTCGATCATCTCCAGCGCATTACCTGGGGAGACCTGGTCAATCCATTGCTGGAGAGGGGGTTGCAGAGCCCTCCAGAACCTGTCTGCTAACAACCGTTCCAACATAGCAGTGGGGCTCAACACGTCTGGTTGTAGCCACTTTTGCAACAGGTTAAGCAGGTCATAATACTGGGGTCTCACGGGCTCCGCCGGGTTGATGCACCCGCTGCACATGGACCAGCAAATTCACCCCCAGTCTTGCCAAAATCTCCCCCTTTACCTTTGGGTAGTCGGCCGCTTGATCGTCCGGCAAGTCGAGAAAAAAAACGCTGGGACTCTGACGGAGCGACGACCTCAGCCCACTGGTCTTGGGGCAGCTTTTCCCTGGTGGCCACTTTTTCATACATCGCCAGGTAGGTCTTGACGTCATCTGCGGGGGTCATTTTAGGGATCGCTGCACGTATGCTTTCCGGGTATCGTGTACGCTTGGGGTTGATCCTGCTGTCTGCAAAGCCATTACATGTTGTAGCAGCAACTGGTTCGTCTCCTGCTACTGCTTATTAGCCTCAAGTTGCTGCAGGTTAGCCTCCACGAGGGCCTTCATAACAGCCTCCATTTCGTCACGTGATACCGGTTTGAATCTAGCCGATTTAATAAATGACACACAACCATGTGTAAACCCAAAAATATTTTGGCGTTCACGCCAGCCTCACTGCGCTTGCCCGCTTCAAGCCACCAATTGTAGGGATTTGCTCTGGTAGGCAGGTTAAGCGGACGCAATACAGAGGCAAAACCACGTCTGATAAACAAAAGTCAGTGTTTATTCACACAAAAAAAAGCAGGAACAAAAAACACAATACTAGGCAGGGCCCTGGTGTTGATTCACACTGCAGGAATCCTCGTGTTAATTCACACAGCAAAAGTTTACAGAAGTCAACGAAACACGTCACCTGGCAGTCCACAGCAGGCTTTAGGGCGCCTGGCTTCCAGCTGGCAGCTCTCATGCAGCTCTCAGCCTTGTAGTATGGTAGAACTCCTCAGCTCCCAAAACACAGAGCTCCACTATCACATGGAGGTTCATTACACACACAGCTGAGCTGCTGGCTGGGTTTTTAAACCCCAGCCAAAAACCTGGTTTGGAAGTGGGGAACAGCCACCCACCCTGCTCTTTGGCTGCTCCCAATAAGAACCGGCCCGGATCGGCTTTTCAGCCACACTAAGAAAAAACTGTGTCAGCGAGCACAAGCTGCGGCTGACACACAAAACAACTAGTTCCTATCTCACCGAGGCCAGGAACCTCGGTGACATGTACCTTCCGTCAATGACGGACCCTTGCGCCTTCCTAAAATAGTACTAATTAAACCGGCATCTCATCACACAAAAAATGATACCCTACGTAAGACAATCACCAAAAAACTGAAAAAAACTATGACTCTCAGACTATGGAGACACAAAAAAATTATTTTTTTGGGTTTCTAAAATGATATTATTGTGTAAAACTTAAATAAATAAAAGAAAGTATACATATTAGGTATCGTCACGTCCGTAATGACCGTCCTTATAAAAATATAATTTGACCTAACCCCTCAGGTGAACACTGTAAAAAAAAATAATAAAGCATATGTCCCCCAAAATAGTACCAATCTAACCGTCATCTCATCCCGCAAATAATGAGCACCTACCTAAGGCCTCTTTCACACTTGCGTTGTCCGGATCCGGCGTGTACTCCACTTGCCGGAATTACACGCCGGATCCGGAAAAACGCAAGTGTACTGAAAGCATTTGAAGACGGATCCGTCTTCAAAATGCTTTCAGTGTTACTATGGCAGCCAGGACGCTATTAAAGTCCTGGTTGCCATAGTAGGAGCGGGGAGCGGTATACTTACAGTCCGCGCGGCTCCCGGGGCGCTCCAGAATGACGTCAGAGCGCCCCATGCGCATGGATGACGTGCCATGCGATCACGTGATCCATGCGCTTGGGGTGCCCTGACGTCACTCTGGAGCGCCCCGGGAGCCGCACGGACGGTAAGTATGCTGCTCTTCCGCTCCCCGCTACACTTTACCATGGCTGCCAGGACTTTAGCGTCCCGGCAGCCATGATAACCATTCAGAAAAAGCTAAACGTCGGATCCGGCAATGCGCCGAAACGACGTTTAGCTTAAGGCCGGATCCGGATCAATGCCTTTCAATGGGCATTAATTCCGGATCCAGCCTTGCGGCAAGTCTTCAAGATTTTTGGCCGGAGCAAAAAGCGCAGCATGCTGCAGTATTTTCTCCGGCCAAAAAACGTTCCGTTCCGGAACTGAAGACATCCTGATGCATCCTGAACGGATTTCACTCCATTCAGAATGCATTAGGATAAAACTAATCAGGATTCTTCCGGCATAGAGCCCACGACGACGGAACTCTATGCCGGAAGAAAAGAACGCAGGTGTGAAAGAGCCCTAAGACAATCGCCCAAAAAAAAATAAAAAAATATGGCTCTCAGACTATGGAGACAATAAAATGATTTTTTTTGTTTCAAAAATTAGATTATTGTGTAAAACTTAAATAAATTTAAAAAAGTAAACATATTAGGTATCCCTGCGTCAGTAAGAACCTGCTCTATAAAAATAGCACATGATCTAACCTGTCAGATGAACGTTGTAAATAATAAAAAATAAAAACTTTGCCAGAACAGCTATTTTTTTAGCAGATTTTCCATTTTAATAAATTTTTCCAGTAACAAAGCAAGGGTTAACAGCCAAACATAACTCAATATTTATTGCCCTGTTTCTGTAGTTTACAGAAACGGCCCATATGTGGTTGTAAACTGCTGTATGGCCACACGGCAGGGCGCAGAAGGAAAGGAACGCCAAATGGTTTTTGGAAGGCAGATTTTGATGGACTGTTTTTTTTACACCATGTCCCATTTGAAGTCCCCCATGATGCACCCCTAGAGTAGAAACTCCAAAAAAGTGACCCCATTTAAGAAACTACACCCCTCAAGGTATTCAAAACAGATTTTACAAGCTTTTTTTACCCTTTAGGTGTTCAAGAGTTAATGGCAAATGGAGATGAAATTTCAGAATTTCTATTTTGTGTTACTTTGCCTCACAAAAAGTGTAATATAGAGCAACCAAAAATCATATGTACCCTAAAATAGTTCCAATAAAACTGCCACCTTTCCAAAATGGGGTAGCTATTTTTGGAGGTATTACTATCTATTATAAAAGTAGAGAAATTGACATTTTTTATTTTTCAAAATGCTTGGTAAATTTGGTATTTTTTAATAAATAAAAATGAAAATTTTTGACTTAATTTTACCACTGTCATGAAGTACAATATGTGACGAGAAAACAATCTCATAACGGCATGGATAAGTAAAAGCGTTTAAAAGTTATCTCAACATAAAGTAACACTGGTCAGATTTGCAAAAAATTTGGCCTGGTCCTTAAGGTGAAAATGAGCCCGGTCCTTAAGGGGTTAAACCCAATAAACCTGCATTTGAGGCAAGTATCTAAACCACTGAGCTATAGCTTCAGCAAGCAACCTGAAGGATTTTTTTCATCTATGCGATTGAGCATATTAAAAGTACAATGAACCTAAAAGTCATTGCGACGCTGACGCTGACTAGTGAGAAGAGTCAGACATTAGGATCACACACCATTTGAATTTGTCTCTTTTCTAGGGCTCAATAAAATGTAATAAAAAAAAAAAGAATGATAGGGGTTTTGAACCCAAAAACACTGTATGTGAGGCAAGCGTCTAAACCACTGTGCTATAGCTTCAGACAGCGAGGTGAAGAATTTTCTTTATCTATGTGATTGAGCATAAAAGTACAATGAACCTAAAAAGTCATTGTGATGCTGACTAGTGAGAATATTAACCACCTCAGCTCCCCTAGCTTAAGCCCCCTTAATGACCAGACCACTTTTTACAATTCTGCACTACACTACTTTCACGGTTTATTGCTCGGACATACAACTTACCACCCAAATGAATTGTACCTCTTTTTCTTGTCACTAATAGAGCTTTCATTTGGTGGTATTTCATTGCTGCTTACATTTAAACTTTTTTTTATATTAATCAAAATTAACCGAAATTTTTGCAAACAAATATCATTTTTCACTTTCTGTTGTAAAATTTTTCAAATAAAACTACATTTCTATCTAAATTTTTCCCTAAATTTATTGTTCTACATGTCTTTGATAAAAAAATAAAAAAAAATGCAATAGGTATTATTTATTGGTTTGGGTAAAAGTTATAGCGTTTACAAACTATGGTGCAAAAAAATTATTTTTACGCACTTTGACTTTCTGAGCACCTGTCATGTTTCCTGAGGTTCTACAAGGCCCAGACAGTAGAAACACCCTACAAATCAGCCCATTTCGGAAAGTAGACACCCTAAGGTATTCGCTGATGGGCATATTGAGTTCATGGAAGTTTTTATTTTTTGTCACAAGTTAGCAGAAATTGAATTTATTTTTTATTTTTCTTACAAAGTCTCATATTCCACTAACTTGTGACAAAAAATTAAATTTTACATGAACTCACCATACCCCTCACGGAATACCTTGGGGTGTCTTATTTCTAAAATGGGGTCACTTGTGGGGTATTTATACTGCCCTGGCATTTTAGGGGCCCTAAAGCGTGAGAAGTAGTTTGGAATCCAAATGCGTAAAAATGCCCTGTGAAATCCTAAAAGTACTCATTGGAATTTGGGCCCCTTTGCGCACCTAGGCTGCAAAAAAGTGTCACACATGTGGTATCGCCGTGCTCAGAAGAAGTAGGGCAATGTGTTTTGGGGTGTATTTTTACATATACCCATGCTGGGTGAGATAAATATCTCTGTAAAAGACAACTTTTCCCATTTTTTTTATACAAAGTTGTCATTTTACAGAGATATTTATCACACACAGTATGGGTATATGTAAAAATACACCCCGAAACACATTGCCCTACTTCTCCTGAGTACGACGATACCACATGTGTGACACTTTTTTGCAGCCTAGGTGCACAAAGGGCCCCAAATTCCAATGAGTATCTTTAAGATTTCACAAGGCATTTTTTACCCATTTGGATTCCAAAATACTTCTCACGCTTTAGGGCCCCTAAAATGCCAGGGCAGTATAAATAACCCACAAGTGACCCCATTTTGGAAAGAAGAAGCCCCAAGGTATTCCGTGAGGGGCATGGCGAGTTACTAGAATTTTTTTTTTTTTTGCCACAAGTTAGGGGAAAATGATTTTATTTTAATTTTTTTCTTACAAAGTCTCATATTCCACTAACTTGTGACAAAAAATAAAATTTTACATGAACTCGCCATGCCCCTCACAAAATACCTTGGGGTGTCTTCTTTCCAAAATGGGGTCACTTGTGGGGTATTTATACTGCCCTGGCATTTTAGGAGACCTAAAGCGTGAGAAGTAGTTTGGAATCCAAATGCGTAAAAAATGCCCTGTGAAATCGTAAAGGTACTCATTGGAATTTGGGCCCCTTTGCGCACCTAGGCTGCAAAAAAGTGTCACACATGTGTTATCGCCGTACTCAGGAGAAGTAGGGCAATGTGTTTTGGGGTGCATTTTTACATATACCCATGCTGGGTGAGATAAATATCTCTGTAAAAGACAACTTTTCCCATTTTTTTATACAAAGTTGTCAATTTACAGAGATATTTCTCTCATCCAGCATGGGTATATGTAAAAATACACCCAAAAACACATTGCCCTACTTCTCCTGAGTACAGAGATACCACATGTGTGACACTTTTTTGCAGCCTAGGTGCGCAAAGGGGCCCAAATTCCAATGAGTAGGAGGGGAAAGGCGTCTGCCAGGACATAGGAGCTCCGCCCAACATCCAAACCCACTCAGCTCGTATGCCCTGGCAAACCCGATTTCTCCATTCACATCAATCGATGTGGATGAATAAATCATTGCCAGAATTATTATTTTTTTTATAAAAAATGTTTGCCAAAGCATATGAACATCGCCCCTCAGCTCATAAGCCTCGGCAAGCGTATCTTTTTTACTGCAGAGGAGAAATCTCGTCTTGCAGCGCCGCATACTCCACCTTTGTGTAATCTCACAGCAGCGCAATGCTTCTGTCAGAATGCACATCAGTGCTGCAGCTGGTTGATCGCTTGGTCCACCTAGAAGGTAAAAAAAACAAAAAAAAACAGGCTGCAACACAATAAATTTATTAACCTTAACGTTATATAACATTTGAACAGAACATTAACTTTTAGAAACTTTATTGAACTTTTGGAACTTTTTTGCTTACCTGTGATTTTTTTTGTTTTTGTTTTTTTACATTTAGAGGTCAAACCTCTCCTTCCCCATGGGACAATGTGCAAAGTGCAAATCGCCCAGAGATAAGTACATTATGCACTTTGTCCCAGGTGAAAGGAGAGGTTTGCAGCAGCTCTGTGTGAAAGGGCCCTAAGACCCCTGTGTGCCTGTCCTGTGTCACGCAATCTCTATACTAAGTGTACCTGTGTGTGGTACTTCCGGAAACACTCCCCTAAGCATAGGGCAGGGTGGTCAGGGCAGTCAGGACAGAAATAGCGGGTGTCACGCCTTATTCCACTCCTGCTACAGACACAACATCTTTTTCGGGGTGACGCTTGGTTTGAGGTACCAGCAACGACATTGGGGAAATGTCGCTTGTGTAGACGGCTCACTACACTGGTTGTTGGGGCCACGGAACCTCCTGGATACAGGAGGTTCTCGATGATCTCTTCCTGAAATTTGAGGAAGGATCCTGTTCTCCCAGCCTTACTGTAGAGAACAAAACTATTGTACATAGCCAATTGAATTAGGTATACAGACACCTTCTTATGCCAGCGTCTGGTCCTGCGGGAGCGTAAATAAGGAGCCAACATCTGGTCATTGAAGTCCACCCCTCCCATGAGCAAATTATAGTCGTGGACCGAGAGGGGCTTTTCAATGACACTGGTTGCCCATTCAATTTGGATTGTCGTGTCTGCGTGAATGGAGGAGAGCATGTAAACGTCACACTTGTCTCTCCATTTCACCGCGAGCAGTTCTTCGTTACACAAGGCAGCCCTCTCCCCCCTTGCAAGACGGGTGGTAACAAGCCATTGGGGGAAGCCCCGGTGACTAGGTCGCGCGGTGCCATAGCAGCCAATCTGTTCTAGAAACAAATGCCTGAAGAGGGGCACACTTGTGTAGAAATTGTCCACATAAAGGTGGTACCCCTTGCCAAATAAGGGTGACACCAAGTCCCAGACTGTCTTCCCACTGCTCCCCAGGTAGTCAGGGCAACCGACCGGCTCCAGGGTCTGATCTTTACCCTCATAGACACGAAATTTGTGCATATAGCCTGTGGCCCTTTCACAGAGCTTATACAATTTGACCCCATACCGGGCGCACTTGCTTGGGATGTATTGTTTGAAGCCAAGGTGCCCGGTAAAATGTATCAGGGACTTGTCTATGCAGATGTTTGCTCAGGGGTATACAAATCTTCAAATTTGGTGTTAAAGTGGTCTATGAGGGGGCCGAATTTTGTGGAGCCGGTCAAAAGCTGGGTGGCCTCTGGGACGAGAGGTGCTGTTATCACTAAAGTGCAGGAAATGCAGGATGGTCTCAAATCGTGTCCTGGACATGGCAGCATAGAACATGGGCATGTGATGAATTGGGTTCGTGGACCAATATGACCGCAATTCATGCTTTTTTGTCAGGCCTATGTTGAGGAGAAGGCCCAGAAAAGTCTTAAGTTCGGAAACTAGGACGGGTTTCCACCGGAAAGATTGGGCATAAAAGCTTCCCGTTTGGCGGCTATAAATTGAGTGGCATACCAGTTTGTTTCTGCCACGACTAAGTCAAAGAGCTCCGCAGTGAAGAACAGCTCAAAAAACCCCAGTGCCGATCCGATCTGAGCTGTCTCAACCCGAACTCCAGACTGGGCGGTGAAAGGGGGAACTACTGGTGCGGCTCAAGTTGGGGGCTGCCAATCAGGGTTTGCCAGCACCTCAGGGACTCTAGGGGCTTTACGGGCCTGTCTGTGCGGTGGCTGCGACGGGGGAACTACTGCACGTGCCACCGTACCAGCTTCAACTGCCCTTCTGGTGCTCGCCACTTCACCATGTTCTACGGCAGTGCTGGTACTAGGTCAAGGATGGGCTGCGCTGCTGGTGTATGCCTCACCATGTAATCCGACAGCGTTAGCCCCACTCTGCTGCCCTTGAAGCGGATCCTGCGCAACCTGTGGTCTAGCAACATGGGGCCAAGTACGCCTGGTGGTATCAGAGACCTCAACCTCATCGTCCGAACTTTGGGTCAGACTGCCACTGCTTTCTACAGGTTCATATTCTGACCCACTGGATTCGTCAGATGAGGGTTCCCATTCCTCATCGAACTGGGTCAGAAGCCTGTAGGCCTCTTCAGAAGAATACCCCTTACTTGCCATTTGGTCAACTAAATTTAGGGGGTATTCCCTGAGACTACCCAAGAAAAAAAGCAAGCCTGTCTTACAAATGGGAGGCTAGCGAAGTACAGGAAGCAATTGATAAAAAATATCAAAACTGATTTTTTTTTTATCGCCGCAGCGCTTGTGTAGTGATTGTGCAGTGATAAAAAAAATAAGAATTTTTTTGTCACTGCGGCGGGGCGGGCGTGGGTGAACACACGTGTGGGTGACCGATCAGGCCTGATCGGGCAAACACTGTGTTTTGGGTGGAGGGCGAGCTAAGGTGACACTAATACTATTATAGATCTGACTGTGATCAGTTCTGATCACTTACAGATACTATAAAGTACCAATGCTGATTAGCGATACGCTAATCAGCGAATCAGTGACTGCGGTGCGGTGGGCTGGGCACTAACTGAAGCTACCTACCTACCAAAGGGGCCTAAACTAACCTAAACCTAACAGTCAATACTGGTGGGGAAAAAAAAGGGACAGTTTACACTGATCACTTTTTTTCCCTTTCACTAGTGATTGACAGGGGTAATCAAGGGGTTAATTGGAGTGATGGGGGGGTGATCTGGGGCTAAATATGTAGTGTTTGGTGTACTCACTGTGATCTGTGCTCTCTGCTGGGACCAACCAACGAAAAGGACCCAGCAAAGAGCACAGAAGCCATTTAATACATTATATTTATAAATATAATGTGTTATATGGCTTTTGGTTTGTTTATTTACCACTGAGGAAGGGGCAATACGTTAGACCCCGAAACGCGTCTGGTGCTACACCCCCTGCTTATTTATACTGAAAGATCCAAGCACCTTAAATCGACCACTGGACATCGTTCCCGACGAGAAACCTCTGATCTAACACTGCTGCAAAAACCTCCGGTATAATACCATCGCGGAATCCTTTACTTAGAGGCCGTAAGCCGGAAATCCAGGCAGTGACGTGAAATACAACGACAGAGCCGTCGAGGAAAAGCCTCCTGATACATTGTGCTGCGCACATCAAGGGAGAGGAAGTCTAACAATCTGTGGTCAGAGACAAGGTAACCAGCTTAAAACTTGCAAGTAATTACGTAGCGGGACGCCGCTACTTGCCTCGTATCGGTGGGACGCTGCTGATACTGAGGGTGGACACAGAGACTTGATTTTTATACATTTGCTACTATACATCTGATTTTATACATCGACACTCAGGTGTAACAATTATGTTTTGATCTATTGATTGACCAACCCATTCAAGATATTTTTGGGACTATTGATCCATAGTTGCAAGTCATATTATTATATTTATCATTATTGGTATATTGCACAAATTGATGTATCCATTGTGATAATCGAATTATTTTTATTTTTGCTGCCTAATATCAATCATCTTTATGATAATACCATCCAATACCAGCATTTTGATTATAACTGCAAATAAAGTGTTTAACCATATGAACCACATGGTCACGGTTTCTTGAGTGCCCTGTTATATTACTTATTATATACCTTTTTTTGATTGAGTGAGTGGTCTCAATTATACAGGAGCACCAGTTTGGGGTCTAGTTTTCCTAGTGCGACATCTTACTAGATTATCTATTTATTTAAAAGTCACCAACCTGCCAGCGCTGATCATTGGCTGGCAGGCTGGAGACCAACTCCTTCTGCGCCTTTTGCCGACCCGCACTGCGCATGTGCGGGCCGAATATGCGCGTCATCTCGCGTCTCGCAAGATGACGCGTAGATGCGTCAAGGAGGAATAACCCGTCCGCCTGCAGGACGCATCCCTGCGTTATGCGGTCGGGAGGTGGTTAAAATCAGGGTCAGGTGTCGGGGTCAGTTGTCAGTGTCAGAGTCAGGTGTCAAAGTCGGGTGTCAGGTTTAGGATCAGGTGTCAGGGTCAGGTGTCAGGTATCAGGGTCAGGTGTCACACTGGCATTATTCTAATACTTTACTATGATATCTGACCATGTCCTAAAATGAACACTGTACTATGAGTATGAAATGATTGTTCATTTGCTCAAGTTAATATAACTTTTTACTGCAATATAGTTGCAATGTCCTGTATTATTCAGAAAGGGACCATGCATATGTTACATATAGATATTTTGAAAAAGTATATTCCAATTATATGAAATACTATTGACTAGGTATTCATTGCAATGGTCATATATTTAGTACTGTAACAAGATAATAACAGTAACCCTAGTAAATTGTATATTGAGTTTTAGTATAAAATGTCACGGTTTCACAAGAAGGATGTTAAAAGTAATTTATTTTTGTTGATGTTGAATGAAGGGTCTTATTGACATGAATAAAGTGGAAAATTAGGACTGCTGTGGCTTAGGAAGGTAAATGTAGTTTATTAGTAAGTAAATAGGTTAAGATGCACTTGCAGGGGATAAGGACAGCAATAAGAAAAACTAGATGAGAAAGTGATCGAGAGACACAGAGATTGTGATTATGTGAAATGAAGTGGAAAACCCTTGGTCTAGATGAATTACTATTTTTCATGGCACCAAGGATTTTTTCCCCAGATTGACTGCATACTGCATTGATAGACATTCTAAATAAAATAATGATGCTTCTTGAAAATACCATGGATTTTTGTCATGCTGGGTCTTAATTAAATGTATGGAATACCTCCCCCCATTATAGTTGGTTTATAAATCATTGTTATTTTTTTTCTAACTCAGAAATATACAAATTATTTGGAGTAGGGCTACACAACTAAAAACGGATGTCAGGCCCAGGAGCTGACTGCATCTATAGGCCTGACCTGTCCCCCATAAAACAAAAACACACTCACTTGACCTTGGTTCAGCTGTGCCCATACCACTTTCCTGTTTCTGGCAACTTCTGGTCCCTGGAAGATCAGGAAGTACCTTAGCTCCATGACTGTTGTGGAGAAGCACAAGTTTCATTGGTCACATATGCTTAAATGATGCATCACTGATGGCCATGGGCTGGCTGCAACACCTGTCAGCACCATAAGCATTCAGAGGAATGTACTGTGTGAGCGGCACTTGTCAGTCTTCGTATCCATGCTACTGATGGGTATGTCAATGGATATCTCAAAAAACCTCTGCAAAAATCAACTATGATATGATTATATGAAAAAACTTAGAAGGAGTTGCTGGAATTGAATGAAACTTTTTATGTGTGAATGTAATGATGATATATTGTATGTACAGTAAGTGATTACAATATCAGAGAAAAAGGATAGGTTTATTGGGTAAAACTGGACAAAGGGGGCTCTACTATCCAGTTGGACCTCCTATAGTCTGGATACGGTTGGGTATGGAGGCATTGTAGTTCCATTGATATAAAAACTTCTTCAGGTATATTAAAGGAGATAAAAAACTTCTTCAGGTTTATTAGTGATGGAAAGAAAAAAAAAAACATGGGATTACTAAAATTAGAAATGTAACAAATATTTATGTTTATGAGGATAAGGCTGTAACTGACCATTGGAATAGTTATATTTGTTCAGTATTTTCATTTGGCAGCCCTTAGAATTGTGACTTGTATGGGCATGGCAGTCCCAGTAGTTGTAAGAGAGGAGCTACGATGTTTTTGGAGGCTGATTTTATAGGAAAACTCACATGCTTAAAGTCAAACAAGGTCATTGGTCCAGATTGCATCCACCCCAGAATCCTTAAAGAACTTTAGTCTGTGATTGCTGCTACTCTAAAGGATTTATTTTACCAGTCCCTCTTAACAGGTGATGTTCCTGGTGACTGGAGAATGGCCAGGGTTATACCCATTCACAAGAAGGGTAGCGGAGAGGAAGCTGGAAACAAAAAGCCAGTAAACTGAAAGTCTGTAGTAGTAAAAATAATGGAAACCCCCCCTAAAAAAGATTTACCACCTAAAAACAGCTTATTGGACCCAAAACAGCATGGCTTTACTGAGTACCAATTATGGCAAACTAATCTTATTGAATTCTTTGACTATGTCACAGAAGTGTTGGATGCAGGAGGTAGCATTATTTGGCATAATATTCACATTAATTCGCAAATTCTAGAATTTGTGATTTCCAGTCATTATTTTCGCTATTGCGCAACTTTACATTTTATCAGGTCTGAGTAGATATTACTGATTGGTGCACTAAGTATTGTTGTGACATCACAGCAAAATGTATGTAGCATGTATGTATGGACAGCAGAGAAACAGTAATTTCTATCACACTACCTAACACCCTGCACTGGAACCTATCAGCTACACTATATCAGTATCTAACTTACACTGACTATCTCCCACTAACTATCTGTATTATATATACAGTATATATGAGCTAACTATCTAATGTAATTGGATAAGGAATAGGACCCAGATGAAAACACAGAGCACAGCAATGTCACTGCTCTCTCTCTCTCTCTCTCTCTCAGAACTGCAAAATAACTGCAGAAAATGGCTGCTAGGGAGTTTATTATATAGTAAAGGGGTAGGCAATTTTCCTATTGGTTACTGATGAAAAAAAATCTAGAATATTCGCGATTACAAATACACTCACCGAAAGAATTATTAGGAACACCTGTTCTATTTCTCATTAATGCAATTATCTAGTCAACCAATCACATGGCAGTTGCTTCAATGCATTTAGGGGTATGGTCCTGGTCAAGACAATCTCCTGAACTCCAAACTGAATGTCAGAATGGGAAAGAAAGGTGATTTAAGCAATTTTGAGCGTGGCATGGTTGTTGGTGCCAGACGGGCCGGTCTGAGTATTTCACAATCTGCTCAGTTACTGGGATTTTCTCGCACAACCATTTCTAGGCTTTACAAAGAATGGTGTGAAAAGGGAAAAACATCCAGTATGCGCCAGTCCTGTGGGCAAAAATGCCTTGTGGATGCTAGAGGTCAGAGGAGAATGGGCCGACTGATTCAAGCTGATAGAAGAGCAACGTTGACTGAAATAACCACTCGTTACAACCGAGGTATGCAGCAAAGCATTTGTGAAGCCACAACACGCACAACCTTGAGGCGGATGGGCTACAACAGCAGAAGACCCCACCGGGTACCATTCATCTCCACTACAAATAGGAAAAAGAGGCTACAATTTGCACAAGCTCACCAAAATTTGACTGTTGAAGACTGGAAAAATGTTGCCTGGTCTGATGAGTCTCGATTTCTGTTGAGCAATTCAAATGGTAGAGTCCGAATTTGGCGTAAACAGAATGAGAACATGTATCCATCCTCTGATGGCTACTTCCAGCAGGATGATGCACCATGTCACAAAGCTTGAATAATTTCAAATTGGTTTCTTGAACATGACAATGAGTTCACTGTACTAAAATGGCCCCAACAGTCACCAGATCTCAACCCAATAGAGCATCTTTAGGATGTGGTGGAACGGGAGCTTCGTGCCCTGGATGTGCATCCCTCAAATCTCCATCAACTGCAAGATGCTATCCTATCAATATGGGTCAACATTTCTAAAGAATGCTATCAGCAACTTGTTGAATCAATGCCACGTAGAATTAAGGCAGTTTTGAAGGCAAAAGGGGGTCCAACACCGTATTAGTATGGTGTTCCTAATAATTCTTTAGGTGAGTGTATATAGCACTATGATCTACATCTTCGCAAATTCTCGAAGTTCAGATATTAATGATAAAATATTGCGATTAGAATATTCGGGATCAACACTACTAATGATTCAGAAGTGTGTAATAGGGTTGATATTCCTGGTGGGGTTTGTAACAAAGAAAAGATGTAGCTTCACTAGATAAATTTTCCAAGCAAACATGATTCCTCCCTGCTTCTTGCTTGTGGGCCAATGAGTCATTGGCCCACAAGCAACTTAAGCAGGGAGGAATCATGACTTTAGATGGGAAAAATGACGAATATTCTTAAAAACAAATATATAGCACTATATTGAATATATTTGTTTTTTCGAATATTCGTAATATTCTAAAACAAGAATATATAGCAATATTGTGAATATTCGAAAAAAATAAAATAAACGAATATAGAGCAATTTAGCTAATATAGTGCTATAATCTTCTTTGTCTAGTGATGCCGCTCCTCACTACCAAACAATGGGAACTGCAGTTCAATGTTTCCAAATAAAAAATAATGCACTTGGGGAGAAGCAACCCTCAGTTTGAATGTTGTATTGGCAGCTCTGTATTAGCAAGGATATAGGTGTCCTGATATCAGACAGCTTTTAAATGAGTTCACAGTGTGGATAGGCAGCAGGGAAAGTGTCTCTCATATCACTAATAGGAGTGACCGACTGTCATAAGGGATGGGTCCCCAGATAATCACACCAGAAGTTGGGGCAGTGTGTTGCTCCACATCAAAGGCAGGATTGAATGCCTCACTATGAAACCTCTATACTCGAACCCATCATGAGATCCCACACAGGACCTGGATTTGCCTCTAAAGACAACACAGTTCAAGCCCATAGCAGTCCAGGTTTCACATTCATGGCCCCACTGCAAATGGTGACAATGGCTAGCTGTCAATGGCAGGGCACAATTTTTTTTTCTGATAAGTACCTGGAAATGGTCTTGGCAGACAATTTGGTGTGTAATGAAGGTGCCATCTGTGTCTACATGGTGGACAATAAAACTGTGGGAGCTGCTTATGCTTGTCAGTGAATCAAATGATCTGCTCTACTGGTGGTTTGTATCAGATTTCCAGAGACAGTTTGCCGCCTGTGCATAACCAATGCTCCAAACACCTCCCAACAGCTAGGTCTGAGTGGCCCGCAAGGCAGGAATTTTTTAACATGAACATCCTGAATGTCTCGGTTCAGTTATGCACCCCTTCTCAAAGTCTGTCAATGGAGCAAAATGTCTTTGAGTGCATCGTAGAGGCATGTCTAACAGTCAATGATCTCTCATCAAGAAATACACTACTCAAAAGTAGCGATCTGAGAGCTTTTTTATAGGGTAGCAGGGGAAGCGCCTTTATGCCTTCTTGTGGCAAGAAGAAGTGTCTAATAATTCCACAACTGTAATCATTTAGAAATTGGCCTAAGATATACCTGCATAACGAGTGTTGCAGCAATCCGACCTTTATATCTGGGTGCATTTTTTTATTTTATTTTTTATCATTGAGTTTATATACTGATTATCAGAAATGTCCATTAAAACGATTGTAACTACACCACAAAAAATAAATTATGAAATTATAATAGTAGTACTGATTGTGAGTGAATGTGTTCATATGGAATTCACAAGCAATAGTGAATGTAAGTTGGAAATTATGGATAATGTGCTCACACAGAAATCCAACAGGTTTGGATTTTTGATGACTATTGAGTTGCAGCAACTAATGGGTCACAATGTGACCACGTCCAATATTATTGTGTGATGTAGTGTTGAGACATTGCAGTTTTATGCTGCCTTAGAGTGACACAGTACCCAAAAGACAATTTTTATAATCAGTATATATTAAAGGGGCTGTTCCACTTCAGTAAACGACATTTATCGACAAGGTTAATATAAGGCACTTACTAATGTGATTGTCCATATTGTCTTCTTTGCCATGTAGTAGAATGCAACTATTAAAGGGAGTCAGGAACAATGACATATTGTATAGGCTAAGCTCTCCTAAAGAAAACACTATCTTTTATTTCCAAACTAGTCCCTTCTCTATGCAGAAAACAGTTTCTAACTTTATGCAATTTAATACTTCTGTACACTGAAAGTGTTCCCACAACCCTCAGTACACAGAAGAGCCATTTATTTAGCCCCTCTCACTGAGCATTGATTGACAGAGCCAGGCAATAGATATTGCATCTTAAAATAAGACAGTCAGTTCCGAATGTTCAATCCTACTTTAAACTCTGCAGGTTTCAGGCGTGGTGGGTTCTATTCACACCGAATTCCAAACTTTATAATATTAAAACCTCACTGTTCACCAGAGAATCCACTCAGACCACTTCAGCTTCCTTCGACGTTAATCAATACGCCAATCACTGGTTCCTTGCTACACATCTATTCACCTGTCCTATAACAGCCAAGGCCAGATAGGCAAAGATAGTGAAGCACCGCAATGAGATTTAATCACACACCAGTTTTTATTATACTCACAAACATGCAAGGAATATAGGCATATAAAACCATTCAGACGGCTTCCCGTCTATCACCCAACCTGGGTTTCACCTTTGCTTCGTCAGGGGTGCATATCCCACAAAAGATGGGCGTGTTTTTTATACATAATGTAAGCTCCTCCTCTCACTTAGTTCACATACAGCAATTAAAAGCCGCTACTTATCAAATAAAAACTTCAGTTTAACATATAAAATAACTCATTAACTTTAAAATACATAAAATCATCAGACCTTCTTCTTACATCATCAAATATCCATATACATTTCATTCCAGCATTACATGTCCGTGTAGCCAATCAGAGAATACTATCAAATCCCATTCATGAATATATTAGTCCTCTCCCCTAGGCATCCATTTATAATCAAGTTCCCGTTTCTTATTAGCAGGGAGCCACACATCCCTTTTATATCAAACATGGTTTTAAATCAAACTCCACATTTAGCCCTGCAGGTTGCAGAGCACCCAATTTATGAATCCATTCCACCTCGCGGCGATTAATCTTGGCGCCATTTCTTGGTCACGCGGTCAACTCCAACAGATTTTAGCCCGGATGGATTTTTATTATGTACTCTTTTAAAGTGGGCCGAAGCACTATGTGTTTCCAGCCCTTTCTTTATATTTCTGATATGTTCCTGTATACGAGTTTTTAGTTTTTTCTGAGTTTGTAGCACATATGGAGGTCCACAAAGGCACTCCAGCATGTAGACGACCACCATAGTCTCACAGGACAATTCACCTCTAATTTTACAGGTACCACCATTACTCATAGACACCCTATGAACACATGCTTTTTGACACCCTCATTTTTTAAAGGTAGACAACTATGCAATAAGCGGTCTTTTAAATTAGGTGTATTTCTGAATATAAATTCTGGATTAGCAGGGATTAACTCACCTAATACGGGATCATTTTTAAGAACTGACCAGTTTTTTCTTATGGCGTTTTTAATTAAACCCTCATTGCAGTTATATTGGGTAATGAATAAAAATTTATAATCCTCCTTATCTTGTTTTTCCATTTTTTTGGTATAGTTTTCCAGTTTTTTACTCTCTATTTCTTCCCTACATCTTTCTAGATCTTTCTTTTTATATCCTTTTTCCAGGAACCGCTCCTGTATCATATCGCTCTGTTCTCTATAGGTTTTTTCTCTGTACAATTCCAGAAAATACTTTTAAACTGGCCCTTCGGGATGTTTTCAATCCAGGGACCGTAGTGACAACTGGTAGTATCAATGTATGTGTTTACATCCATAGGTTTAAAATATGTTTTTGTCTTTAGTGCATTATCCTCCACAAAAATAGTGAGATCTAAAAAATTAACACTAACTGAACTTATGATGTTTGTGAATGTTAAATTCCAGTGATTATTATTAATGTGCTGCAAAAATTCCTCCAACCCCAATAGATCACATTCCCAAATTAACACAGTCATCAATGAATCGCTTCAATAGTCACAATTTACTTTTTTCTTGTCACAAATTTAGTATAGAGTCTATAAATTCACTTTCCTGAGCGTCCATAAATACATTTGCGAAAGACAGGGCGAATTTCGCCCCCTTTACCGTACCAATTAGTGATCCAAACTCTTTTATTATTTTCAATACATCACCCGTATCCCGCAAATATGAGGTCATTGCTGTCACATATTTCTGTAGGTAAAAATCTACATATTCCGTCAGTCTACTAATTACTGAATTTATCCCCGAGAGTATGGGTCTTCCCGGTGGATCTACAAGGCTCTTATGTATTTTAGGGAGTTGATATATTACTGGTATGACTAGATGTCTAACCCTCAGGTATTCATGTTCTTTTTCACTCAATATACCCTTTTTATGCCCTTTTTCCAACAGAGCCTCCATTTCTTTTTTAAACTCGATAGTGGGGTCTCCTTTTAACACTTCATACGTAATTTTATCCTCCAATAAGCTCAGCATTTCTGCCTCATATTTCGTCCTATCCATTATTACAACTCCACCCCATTTATCAGCGGGTTTTATCACTATCTCAGTTTTAGATTCCAGGGCTAGCAATGCTTGTCTTTCCTCATATTTTAAATAGTGGTTTACAGGTTTAGTATTGATGGTTTCTAGTTCCTTCAAAATGCCTCTCCTAAAAGCCTCTACACATTCATTTCCTTTAATTACCGGACAAAATTTAGACTTTTCCCGCAACCCCGAGTGAATGACACTATCATCTTTTCCTCCATTCGTTTTTATTCTGGGGTTCAGGATTGCATACTTTGCTAAATTTTATCTTCTGATATATTTGTGCAAATTCCAAAATGTTTCAAATGTATTCATTATTTTAGTTGGTGCAAATTTCAGACCTTTTACTAAGACAGTTTTTTAAATTATCCGTGAGTTGATATGAACTTAAATTATAAATACCTTTTATTTCTCCTTCATTCTTTTGGTTCTGGGGCTGAGGTTTTTTTCTGTTTTCCCTACATACTCTACTAGATTTATTTTTAATGGAGTTCTGCACCTGTTAACCTGTTCTTAATTCCCTGCATTTTCTACCCTCTGTGTTCCCTTTTTCCCCTGATGTGGAAAATTTTGAATCTCTTTCTTAGTGCTATTTGCATAGTTATTGCAGGGTTGAATTGGTCTGTCCTGTCTATCTTCATAATTCATATGGTTCCTTGCATACCCATATTGTCCTCTGCCTGCATTCATATTCCTCCCTTTATTATATTTGGAATAGGGCACATAATTAGATCTCCGTTGGTAATTTGATTGGTTATAATGTTGAAATACCCCCACATCCATTCACCAAGTAAGGAACTATTCATCTCTTCCTCCATCTTACCATCTCATCTGACCACTTGCACAAACCTGTTTGGCAACATAAAACACTTCCTTCCCAAACACACACAGATACCTCCTGCCCTCTCCTATTCACATCTATTAACACTTTCTCTACTTCTCCTTACTGCTGGTGATATCTCTCCAAATCCAGGCCCCCCTCAGCAAATCCCCACTATAACTTCTACGTCCCAATACAAATCTCCTTCTACAAATTTCTGCAACCACTTAAACCTAATAACCATTCCTGTGACCCCTGCTCCTTTGGTTCCTCTTGAGGAAGCATTATGGAACACACGCTCTGTCTGTAACAAACTGTCATACATTCATGAACTTTTCATCTCTCAAAACCTTTCCTTTCTGGGTCTCACAGAAACATGGCTAACACCCTCTGACACCTCCTCCCCTGCTGCACTCTCTTATAGTGGATTTAAATTCACTCACACCCCCGCCCCGGCTGCAAACATGGTGGAGGAGTTGGTCTTCTCCTATCAGACACCTGCTCCTACAGCCCAACTCCACTGCCACCCTCCATTACGCTCACCTCATTTGAAGTACACTCTGTTAGCATCTACTCTCCCTCCAACCTTCAAGTAGCCGTTATTTACCGTTTCCCAGGCCCAGCCACCATCTTTCTTGACCACTTTAACACCTGGCTACTACACTTTTTTTCTGCCGACATCCCCTCTATCATCATGGGTGACTTCAACATCCCTCTTGACATCTGCCACTCGACCACCTCTAAACTCCTATCGCTCTCTTCCTCCTTCGGCCTATCACAGTAGTCTTCAGCTCCCACCCACAGAGATGGTCACACTTTGGATCTTATCTTTACCCGCCTCTGCTCCCTATCTAACCTTTCTAATTCACCTCTCCCCCTATCCGACCACAACCTACTCACCTTCTCTTCATTGGTCTCTTCTGCTGCTCCCCTGGTCCACACACTAGCACACCCCCGCAGGAACCTTAAACATCTCGACTTTCGATTGCTTTCTGACTCTCTTCTCCCACTCTCTACCATCTGTTCCCTCCAAGACCCAGATGCTGCTACCACCCTATATAACATAGTAACATAGTACATAAGGCCGAAAAAAGACATTTGTCCATCCAGTTCGGCCTGTTATCCTGCAAGTTGATCCAGAGGAAGGCAAAAAACCCTGTGAGGTAGAAGCCAATTTTCTCCACTTTAGGGGAATAAAAAATTTCTTCCCGACTCCAATCAGAATAACTCCCTGGATCAACGACCCCTCTCTAGTAGCTATAGCCTGTAATATTATTACGCTCTAGAAACACATCCAGGCCCCTCTTGAATTCCTTTATTGTACTCACCATCACCACCTCCTCAGGCAGAGAGTTCCATAGTCTCACTGCTCTTACCGTAAAGAATCCTCTTCTATGTTTGTGTACAAACCTTCTTTCCTCCAGACGCAGAGGATGTCCCCTCGTCACAGTCCTGGGGATAAATAGCTGATGGGATAGATCTCTGTACTGACCCCTGATATATTTATACATATTAATTAGATCTCCCCTCAGTCGTCTTTTTTCTAAAGTGTATAACCCTAATTTTGATAATCTTTCAGGGTACTGTAGTTGCCCCATTCCAGTTATTACTTTAGTTGCCCTCCTCTGAACCCTCTCTAGCTCTGCTATGTCTGCCTTGTTTACAGGAGCCTAGAACTGTACACAGTACTCCATGTGTGGTCTGACTAGCGATTTGTAAAGTGGTAGGACTATGTTCATATCACGGGAATCTATGCCCCTTTTGATGCAACCCATTATCTTGTTGGCCTTGGCAGCAGCTGCCTGACACTGGTTTTTGCTGTTTAGTTTGCTGTTTATTAAAATTCCTAGATCCTTTACCATGTCAGTGTTACCGAGTGTTTTACCATTTAGTATGTACGGGTGACTTGCATTTTTCCTTCCCATGTGCATAACCTTACATTTATCAGTGTTAAACCTCATCTGCCACTTATCTGCCCAAGCCTCCAATCTATCCAGATCCCTCTGTAGTAGTATACTGTCCTCTTCAGTGTAAATTACTTTACACAGTTAAGTGTCATCTGCGAAAATTGATACTTTACTATGCAAGCCTTCTACAAGATCATTAATAAATATATTGAAGAGAATAGGGCCCAATACTGACCCCTGAGGTACCCCACTAGTGACAGTGACCCAATCTGAATGTGTACCGTTAATAACCACCCTCTGTTTTCTATCACTCAGCCAGTTACTTACCCACATACAGATGTTTTCTCCCAGTCCGAGCATTCTCATTTTATATACTAACCTTTTATGCGGTACAGTGTCAAATGCTTTGGAGAAGTCCAGATATACGACATCCATTGATTCGCCGCTGTCAAGTCTAGAACTTACCTCCTCATAGAAACTGATTAAATTAGTTTGACATGACCGATCCCTCACTAAGCCATGCTGATATGGCGTTATTTGCTTATTTCCGTTGAGATGCTCTAATATAGCATCTCTCAGAAAACCTTCAAACAGTTTACCCACAACAGATGTTAAACTTACCGGCCTATAGTTTCCAGGCTCTGTTTTTGGCCCCTTTTTGAATATTGGCACCACATATGCCACGCGCCAATCCTGTGGGACATTCCCTGTCAGTATAGAGTCTGCAAATATCAGAAATAAGGGTCTGGCTATGACATTACTTAATTCCTTTAGGATACGGGGGTGTATGCCATCCGGTCCTGGCGATTTGTCTATTTTAATCTTTTTAAGCCGCTGATGTACTTCTTCCTGGGTCAGACAGGACACTTTTAATGGGGAATTTATTTTTGCATTCTGCATGTCATCTGACAATTTATTTTCCTCAGTGAATACATTGGAGAAAAAAATATTTAACAGCTTTGCTTTCTCCTCGTCGCTCTCTGCGACTCCCCCCTCATTACTCTTTAAAGGGCCAACACCTTCAGCTTTATACTTTTTAACATTTATATAATTGAAGAACATTTTAGGGTTGGTTTTACTCTCTTTGGCAATTAATCTCTCGGTCTCTAGTTTGGCCGCTTTTATTTGTTTTTTACATGTTCTATTTTTTTCCTTATAGTTTTTCAGTGCTTCCGTGCAACCCTCCTGTTTTAGTGTTTTATATGCTTTCTTTTTGTCATTTATTGCTTTCTTTACAGTTCTATTTATCCACATTGGTTTCTTTTTGTTCCTTAACCTTTTATTACCATACGGTATGTACCTCTGACAATGAGTTTTTAGGATGTTTTTAAAGATATCCCATTTTGTGTCTGTATTTGTGAGGACTTTGTCCCAGTTAGTTTGGCCTATGGCCTCTCTTAGTTGGCTAAATTTAGCTTTTTTGAAGTTTGGTATTTTTGTTCCTCCCTGTAGAAACGCTCTTTTGAATGATAATTGGAAGGTTATTACTTTATGGTCACTATTTCCCAGGTGTCCCCCGACCTGCACGTCTGTTGTTCTGTCAGGTCTATTGGTTAATACTAAGTCCAGTATGGCCGTCCCTCTAGTCGGGTCCTGAACCAGTTGGGAGAGGTAATTGTCTTTGGTTATAGCCACGAACCTGTTTCCCTTATGAGATATACAAGTTTCAGTTTCCCAGTCTATATCTGGGTAGTTGAAGTCCCCCAAAATAACCACCTCATTATGATTTGCCGCCTCGTCTATCTCGTTTAGTAGTAGATTTTCTGTGGACTCTGGTATATTAGGTGGTTTATAGTAAACTCCTATTAGTAATTTATTGTTGTTTTTAGCTCCATGTATCTCTACCCATAGTGACTCCACATGTTCATGTCCCTCACTTATATCTTCTCGGACTGTGGGCTTTAGACAGGACTTTATATAAAGGCAGACACCTCCCCCTCTCCGGTTTTGACGATCCTTTCTAAACAGACTGTAACCTTGTACATTAACTGCCCAGTCATAGCTATCATCCAGCCATGTCTCAGTTATTCACCACAATAAGTACAGTTCTGGACACTGTTGCCCCCCTCACACACAACAAAACCCGAAAAATGAAAAGACAACCCTGGCACACCAACCTGACCAAAAAACTCAAACAAGCTTCCAGGGCTGCTGAGCGGCGATGGAAAAAAATCCCATTCTAAAGATCATTTCACCGCATACAAGCAATCCCTCTTCATATTCAAATCCTCACTCGCTGTGCAAAACAGACCTACTTCTCATCTCTCATATCTTCCCTTGCCCACAGCCCTAAACAACTTTACAGCACTTTTAACTCCCTTCTCCGTTCCCCAGCGCCCCCACCCTCTCCTCTCTTCTCAGCTGAGGACTTTGCCAAATATTTCAAACAAAAGATAGTCAACATCAGATAAAGCTTCAGTACACAGTTCCCACAGACCCTCTACACAACTGCTCGGTCCTCTTCTCCCAAAAACCGCTTCTCCACCATTACAGAAGAAAAACTCTCCACTCTACTCTCCAGATCACATCTCACCACATGTGCACTTGACCCAATCCCATCCCACCTCATGCCTAGACTCACCACAGGCTTCTACCTCACAGGTTTTTATTTTGCCTTCCTCTGTATCAACTTGCAGGATGACAGGCCGAACTGGATGGACAAATGTCTTTTTTCGGCCTTATGTACTATGTTACTATGTTACAGTGTTTATCCCAGCCCTAACTCATCTCTTCAACCTATCACTAACCTCTGGTGTCTTCCCCTCTCCTTTACAAATCCTTCACTTGACCCATCTTCTTTGTCCAGTTATCGCCCCATATCACTTCTTCCGTATGCATCAAAGCTACTTGAACAACATGTCCATTCTGAACTGTCCTCTCACCTCTCCTCCTGCTCCCTCTTTGACCGCCTACAATCTGGCTTCTGACCCCACCACTCGACTTAGACTGCCCTCACCAAAGTCACCAATGACCTACTGACAGCCAAAACCAAGAAACAATACTCTGTCCTCCTTCTCCTTGACCTGTCCACTGCCTTCGACACTGTTGACCACTCCCTTCTGTTGCAAACTCTCTCATCTCTTGGCATCACGGACCTGGCCCTCTCCTGGATCACATCATACCTCACAGACCGGACGTTTAGCGTCTCCCACTCCCGCACCACATCCTCGTCTTATTCCCTCTCTGTTGGTGTCCTGCTCTTCTCTATCTACACTTTTGGCCTGGGACAGCTGATAGAGTCCCATAGCTTTCAGTATCACTCTTATGCTGACGACACACAAATCTACCTCTCTGGTCCAGACATCACCACCTTACTATCAAGAATCCCACAATGTCTATCTTCTATATCATCCTTCTTCGCCTTTCACTTTCTAAAACTTAACATGGATAAAACAGAATTCGTCATCTTTCCCCCATCTTGCTCAACCCCCCAACAGACCTATCTATCACGATCAATGGCTGCACACTCTCTCCGGTCAACCAAGTCCGCTGCCTTGGAGTGACCTTGGATTCTGCCCTCTCCTTCAGACCGCACATCCAAGCCCTTTCCACCACCTGCCTCCTCCAACTCAAAAACATCTCCCGCATCCGTGCTTTCCTTAACTTTAAATCTGCGAAAATGCTTGTACATGCCCTCATCATCTCCCGCCTAGACTACTGCAACACTCTCCTCTGTGGCCTTCCATCTAGCACTCTCGCACCCCTCCAATCTATCCTCAACTCTGCTGCCCGACTAATCCACCGCTAACCCTATTACTCCTCTGCCTTTCCCCTCTGCCAATTCCTTCACTGCCTCCCCATTGCCCACCAAATTCACTTCAAAGTACTAACAAATACATACAAGGCCGACCATAACCTGTCCCCTCTCTACACCTCTGAGCTACTTTCCCGATACACCCCCACACTCACTCTCCGATCCTCACAAGACCTCCTTCTCTCCTCTCCTCTTATAGCCTCTTCCCACAATCGACTCCAAGATTTCTCCCGTGCATCCCCCATACTCTGGAACTCGCTACCCCAACATATCAGACTCTCACCTACAGTGGAATCCTTCAAAAGAAACCTGAAAACCCACCTCTTCAGACAAGCCTACAACCAGTGACCCTGCTGCCTCTATACCACCATGACCAACTTCACCCGCACCTACTGTGTCCTTCTCCCATACCATGCAGATTGTAAGCCCTCACGGGCAGGGCCCTCTCTCCTTCTGTATCAGTTTGTAACTCGTCTTGTTTATGATTAGTGCAATTGTCTGTATTATGTCTGTATACCTCTTCTCATATGTACAGCGCTATGAAATGAATGGCACTTTAATAATAAATAATAATAATAATAATAATAATGTTGGCCATTGTTCCACGGATGCCAAGGACTATAATTCCTATTGTAAGTTCCTGGTCTGTTAAAATATGTCTCACAATTGTATTGTGTGTCACCATAATACCTCCTTTGCTGTGATGTATACAACTACTGGTTATCTGCTGCAGTGTATTTTTCCTTATCAGATAAGGCTGTATTGCTGTCATGGTCATTTGTGCATTCACTCTCCTTAACCCTCCATTTATAAACCCGTTTGGTGTGGTAATCCTCCATAACCTTAACATATTTTTCATGTTTTTTTAGCTTCACCTCTGTTTCAGTTTTTAAAACATTTTTTTGACAAATCTGGGATAATTCTTCGTAATTGTTTAAGTTTTTAAAGGGTTAAAGTTTCCCATGTACAGTCAGGTCCATAAATATTGGGACATTGACACAATTCTAACATTTTTGGCTCTATACACCACCACAATGGATTTGAAATGAAACAAACAAGATGTGCTTTAACTGCAGATTGGCAGCTTTAATTTGAGGGTATTTACATCCAAAACAGGTGAACGGTGTAGGAATTACAGCAGTTTGCATATGTGCCTCCCACTTGTTAAGGGCCAAAAGTAATGGGACAATTGGCTTCTCAACTTTTCCATGGCCAGGTGTGTGTTATTCCCTCATTATCCCAATTACAATGAGCAGATAAAAGGTCCAGAGTTCATTTCAAGTGTGCTATTTGCATTTGGAATCTGTTGCTGTCAACTCTCAAGATGAGATCCAAAGAACTGTCACTATCAGTGAAGCAAGCCATCATTAGGCTGAAAAAAACAAAACAAACCCATCAGAGAGATAGCAAAAACATTAGGCGTGGCCAAAACAACTGTTTGGAACATTCTTAAAAAGAAAGAACGCACCGGTGAGCTCAGCAAGACCAAAAGACGCTGAAGACCACGGAAAACAACTATGGTTTATGACCGAAGAATTATTTCCCTGGTGAAGAAAACACCCTTCACAACAGTTGGCCAGATCAAGAACGCTCTCCAGGAGGTAGGTGAATGTGTGTCAAAGTCAACAATCAAGAGAAGACTTCACCAGAGTGAATACAGAGGGTTCACCACAAGATGTAAACCATTTGTGAGCCTCAAAAACAGGAAGGCCAGATTAGAGTTTGCCAAACAACATCTAAAAAAGCCTTCACAGTTCTGGAACTATATCCTATGGACAGATGAGACCAAGATCAACTTGTACCAGAGTGATGGGAAGGGAAGAGTATGGAGAAGGAAAGAACCTGCTCATGATCCTAAGCATACCACCTCATCAGTGAAGCATGCTGGTGGTAGTGTCATGGCGTGGGCATGTATGGTTGCCAATGGAACTGGTTCTTTTGTATATATTGATGATGTGACTGCTGACAAAAGCAGCAGAATGAATTCTGAAGTGTTTTTCAGACAATATTTGCTCATATTCAGCCAAATGCTTAAGAATTCATTGGACGGCACTTCACAGTGGAGATGGACAATGAACCAAAGCATACTGCAAAAGCAACCAAAGAGTTTTTTAAGGAAATAAAGTGGAATGTTATGCAATGGCCAAGTCAATCACCTGACCTGAATCCGATTGAGCATGCATTTCACTTGCTGAAGACAAAACTGAAGGGAAAATGCCCCAAGAACAAGCAGGAACTGAAGACAGTTGCAGTAGAGGCCAGGCAGAGCATGACCAGGGATGAAACCCAGCATCCGGTGATGTCTATGCGTTCCAGACTTCAGGCTGTAATTGACTGCAAAGGATTTGCAACCAAGTATTAAAAAGTGAAAGTTTGATTTATGATTATTATTATGTCCCATTACTTTTGGTCTCTTAACAAGTGGGAGGCACATATGCAAATTGCTGTAATTCCTGCACCGTTCACCTGATTTGGATGTAAATACCCTCAAATTAAAGCTGACAGTCTGCAGTTAAAGCACATCTTGTTTGTTTCATTTCAAATCCATTGTGGTTGTGTATAGAGCCATAAATGTTAGAATTGTTTCGATGTCCCAATATTTATGGACTTGACTGTATAATCTCTATCTTCTCATTATTCTGGATTAATTTATTTTTCCTATAATGAACCACATGGCATTAAAACCGCACTCATTTACAAATTTTTCCCTGGTACCTGTAAGATTGGAGGTGAATTGTCCTGTGAGACTATGGGGGTCGTCTACATGCTGGAGTGCCCTTGTGGACTCCAGTATGTGGGACGAACCCTGAGAAAACAAAAAACTCGTATACAGGAACATATCAGAAATATAAAGAAAGGGCTGGAAACACATAGTGTTTTAGCCCACTTTAAAAGCGTACATAATAAAAATTCATCCTGGCTAAAATTTAGTTGAACGCATGACCAACAAATGGCGTAGAGAGGATCCTGTCGCCAAGATTAATCGCCACGAGGTGGAATGGATTCATAAACTCCTTCGAAAACTATCATGAAAAAAAGGGAACTTGAGTATGAATGGATGCTTAGGGGAGAGGACTAATATATTCATGAATGGGATTTGATAGTATTCTCTGATTGGCTACACGGACATGTAATGCTGGAATGAAATGTATATGGATATTTGATGGTGTAAGAAGAAGGTCTGATGATTTTATGTATTTTAAAGTTAATGAGTTATTTTTTATGTTAAACTGAAGTTTTTATTTGATAAGTAGCGGCTTTTAATTGCTGTATGTGAACTAAGTGAGAGGAGGAGCTTACATTATGTATCAAAAACACGCCCATCTTTTGTGGGATATGCACCCCTGACGAAGTAAAGGTGAAACCCAGGTTGGGTGATAGACGGGAAGCCGTCTGAATGGTTTTATATGCCTATATTCCTTGCATGTTTGTGAGTATAATAAAAACTGGTGTGTGATTAAATCTCATTGCGGTGCTTCACTATCTTTGCCTATCTGGCCTTGGCTGTTATAGGACAGGTGAATAGATGTGTAGCAAGGAACCAGTGATTAGAGTATTGATTAACGTCGAAGGAAGCTGAAGTGGTCTGAGTGGATTCTCTGGTGAGCAGTGCGGTTTTAATATTATGAAGATACTGCATCTTTCCTGACCCTGTGTTGTGCAATTACACATCAGCGCTTATGCAGTAAAGCTCGGAGACTTTGCTGTAATGAAAGCAAGTCCACTGTGCATGTAGTGACATGTAATCACACTGCACTTGCACAGTAAGATGTACTGTATCCAAGCAAGTTGACGTATCTATGTATTAAGCATGGAGAAGGCAAAGAGAAGTCACAGAAATAAGTGGCGTCAAAAACACAAGAATGCTCTCTGTAAGCGCAGAGATCTCACAAACACACAGAGACCAGATAGTATGTGCAATAACTGACAAAAATCAGTAGGGTTTAAACAGAGCACAAATGTGTCTCTTAAGACAAGCATCCTTCTTCCTCTGTGCTCTTCAGGCTATGACCTTTCCTACCTGTTTTTCTAACTTCTGGAGCAGAGACTGTTACACAAATTCTTATTTTAGAAATAACTAACAGTAATTAATTAAATAGTGTGGTTGACTGATCCGTGAAATATTTTAAAAGTGAAGAATGTTAATAAAGAAAAATATACGATCAGAAAAAGGATTTAAATAACCCAAAAGTCAAATTATTAGATATGGTGGATGTATATGCAGCACTTAACTGGTTAACAGTACATCAAAACATGAATAGATATAAACATTTGTGTCTTTTTTTAGTTTTCCTTATCTTTTATTGTCAGTTACATTCATGCTGTTGCAATGAAAGTGAGGATTTCAAGTGATATTTTTAGAAAGAACAAACTCATTAAATAGGCATCATTATTTTGGGGCAGAATTTGAAAATGCCTAATGTAAATAATTCGATTTTCATTTTTTTGGGAAGATTTTCACACTTGAAATCTTGTAAAATTCACATGTCAGATGTGTCAAGTACTATATGTATCTGTTAATTAAGTGGGCTACAGCAAGCTGTGATGGAGCTGGAATATCTACATTTCAATCTGCTTTAAAATAAATGGTGAGGAGTCTCCAGAATAACATAAGCATTATAAAGAAGCCATGACAAGTTATATCACTGAAGATCAGGCCATTTTAAACATTAGGACTATAATAATTTTTGGGGGTTTTTGTTTTATGGTCTCAGCTAGAGATGAGCAAAGTTCTCAAAATTTAGATTCAGCTGCTACAGCGAATTTCACAAAGAAATTCACTTTGTGATGAATTACTTTATCACAAAGCACATTTCTTTGTGAGAGCCGGGCGCAATGACGAAGGACGGCGATTGCGCCACCCCCGTCAATGAACCACTCTGATGCTGCATTCATCGTTGATCGTTGCATCTAAGATGACCATTGAGGACTGTAAGGGGTTAAAAAAATGTACAATATTCAGCTTATCCATTTGATTGTGAAGAATCTGCAACAGCAATCTTTACTGAAGATCCAACATGGTGCATGATAACTTCATCACGCTGCCCGGCATGTTGATGTCATATGTCAACGTGCACAAGATTTTGGGCAGGATCTTCAATCATGATGACTGTGGCAGACTCTTTTCTTGTAAATGGATATGGTGAGTATTATTTTTTTACTGCCAATTTAGGGGAAGCACATTCGACTTCATGGTAAATAAAAAAATTTCCTAAAATTCGGATCGAAGTCCACTTTGTCAACTTCGATTCGCTCAACACTATTGAGTACATGAATTAATATTTGGATTTTGGGTTACATTACTGATATATTTATTATATAATCATGAGGTTCTTAGAGTACATTTTGAACGAGTGGCAGATCATGGGTCCCAGCAAGACAATCTCAATTTCTTCAATTTTTGTCTAGCAGATGGCTTAGGGGTGGGGTTCAAAGAAATAGCTGGGCATAGTTTTTGTCTTTTACTATAGAAAAAGCATAAGGGAAGGTTCCTCTTGCAGCCAGTTTACTCAGTCAGTCACAGGTTTATGAGGAGCAGAAGAAAAAATAGGTGGTTTTCTGAGAAACATATATTAATTTAAGAAGAAAGATAATAAATCTATATAGTGGCTTTACCCTCGGTATTATCGGAACCGGGTGCACTGTCAAAGGCCTAAACTCTGCCTATAATAAATAGAATATACAGTATATAATAAATTTGGCAGGCACAGTGTCATCTGGAAATCACACCTTCTTTGTATACAATATGCATAAAATTATACAGTATGAAAATTTTACATAAAAATAAAATGTGAACAAAAAGCTAATAAAATCCCCTATTACTCAGGTATTAGTATATCTGTTATCTACAATTGTTCCTGTTGATCTCTATACAGGTATGTCCATATAATGTTTTTTTTTTATCCAAATGGTCTCAGTATAATTGTAGATAATCATGTCCACGTGGCCTCCGTATGTTATCTGCAATATAATATAGATAATATTCAGAAGTCTCTATATTGAGACTTTAGCAGAGTAATGTAAAGTTATTTGTTAATAATCTGTTATGGCACTGCCCAGGATTCAATTCATATATAATTATACTTGTTATTAATTGTTAGATATACCAACTTTATGGTTATAGCTGTTATTGTTACCGCTCCTGGAGAGCATTCCGGCCTCCCACAGATATGTTGAGGCTTGCTTGTTCGCGCTGTATCCGTTCAGCGTCCCACTTGTGCGGTGGTTTCCAGCTACACGTGTTCCTTGTATCCGGCTGTTTCGCCATAATGCAGGGATGCAACCTCCGGTGGGGTGGCTTTCTCTGCTGCTCGGCATCCTATATAACTTGACGTCCCACGTGGTACACGTACTTTCTGCGTACCAGCCTAGGAATGGTAATCAGATTAGATACTGCAAGTTAGCTCCTTTAGTCCAATGTTTGGGAGTACAATGTATTTATAACCTTGCGGGACAATTAAGTGGTTAAAAAAGTAAAAATAAATAAATAAAATGTCAATGACAGAAATGCCAAAAATGAAATCTCCCCCATATGTTTGATATCACCGTGTCTGTAACGACCTGCACTATAACAAATATCATGTAAAATATCCCCTATGGTGAACGCCGTGAAAAAAAACTACAAAAAATGGCAGAATTGCTAATTTATTTTTAGTCCCCAACTTAATAACAATTCACGGACGGTATAAGTAATCAAGGTACTGCGTCTCTAGGATAGGAAAAATCACGGATTGAAAAATGAAGGTGCTAAATTTAAGACATTTTATTGGTATACACTAAAAAAAGTGGAAGGGAATTAATGAACCCTTTAAAAATTCCCATATGTGGTGAACACACAGAGATCGCATTCAGAGGACTTTAATACATAGGTCTTGAGTGTCTCGGGTGAGCTATATGTGCCTATTATGTCACCACCCTCCCCCACAGGGGGATTTATATTTTAGGCTATTAGCATTCCCAAACACTGAGCCTGGAGTGTATCATGTGCGCAAACCACTCCACATAAGGGCTCCAGTGAATGAAAGAATAGACATCCAGATGCCACACCTCACTGCTACCAAAGTCAATTACAACCCCTTATCTTCAGGGGAGAGAAGGAAAAAAGTGTTGTGTCAATGTTAACACATACCTATGGTTACAGTGAAAGGAGACACAAGCCAATTACTATAGATCCAAAAGGGGATCCACTAGGGATTTCGTACAGACCACATATGTGGAAACTACGGAGAAGACCCCAATTCATCTGTATGGTATCTGATTTGAATAGCAGATGAAGGGACTACTCCTCTATACTAGTAAGGCTGAAAACTACTTCATCAGCTCCGCTTCAACTGAATACAGCAGCGCGTCCTAGCTCGACGCGTTTCCTCTGACTAAGATTTATCAGGAGCTACATTAGCTGCTTGTAAGTATGAAGAGCATCAGCTGTCCCACCAGCGTGGTGACAGCATCGGCACCAGCCTGGTGACAGCTTATGGGAATTTTTAAAGGGTTCAAGAATTCCCTTCCCTTTTTTAGTGTATACCAATAAATGTCTTAGTTTTAGCGCCTCTATTTTCCAATCCGTGAATTTCCGCAACTTAATAACAATCAATTAAAAAGTTTTATTTACCCCAAAATGATACCAATGAAAAAAAAGTTATCCCGCAAAAATCAATCCCTCACTCATACGTCGATGTAAAAAGGTTTTCTGCTTTTTCTTTTTAAAAAAGGGTTTTATTGCACAAAAGTAGTAAAACATAAAAAAAACTATATGTATTCGGCATGGTTGTCGTACTGACCCAGAGAATAAAGATAAATATGTTATTTATGCTGTAAAATGAATAAAAGATATAATGTGAAAATGCTCCCTCTCAGAAAAAAGTTAATAAAAAATAATCAAAGTTATGTGTACCCCAAAATGGCACCATTAAAAACCACAACTTGTTTCGCAAAAAACAAGCCCTCATACATCTACATAGATGGAAAAATAGAAAAGTTAGACCCCTTTCACACGGGCGAGTATTCCTCGCGGATGCGATGCGTGAGTTGAACGCATTGCACCCGCACTGAATAGCGACCCATTAATTTCTATGGGGCTGTTCACATGAGCGGTGATTTTCACGCATCACTTGTGCGTTGCGTGAAAATCGCAGCATGCTCTATATTCTCTTTTTTACGCAACGCAGGCCCCATAGAAGTGAATGGGGTTGCGTGAAAATCGCAAGCATCCGCAAGCAAGTGCGGATGCGGTGTGATTTTCACGCACGGTTGCTAGGAGATGATCGGGATCGAGACCCGATCATTATTATTTTCCCTTATAACATGGTTATAAGGGAAAATAATAGCATTCTGAATACAGAATGCATAGTAAAATAGCGCTGGAGGGGTTAAAAAAAAAAAAGGAATTTAACTCACCTTAATCCACTTGCTCGCGCAGCCGGCATCTCCTTCTGTCTTCATCTTAGCTGTGTGGAGGAACAGGACCTGTGGTGACGTCACTCCGGTCATCATATGATCCATCACCATGGTAAAAGATCATGTGATGGATCATGTGATGACCGGATTGACATCACCACAGGTCCTGTTCCTCCACACAGCTAAGATGAAGACAGAAGGAGATGCCGGCTGCGCGAGCAAGTGGATTAAGGTGAGTTAAATTACTTATATATTTTTTTTAACCCCTCCAGCGCTATTTTACTATGCATTCTGTATTCAGAATTGCTATTATTTTCCCTTATAACCATGTTATAAGGGAAAATAATACAATCTACAGAAAACCGATCCCAAGCCCGAACTTCTGTGAAGAAGTTCGGGTTTGGGTACCAAACATGCGCGATTTTTCTCACGCGAGTGCAAAACGCATTACAATGTTTTGCACTCGCGCTGAAAAATCGCGCATGTTCCCGCAACGTACCCGCACCTTTTCCCGCAACGCCCTTCTGAAAGAGGCCTTATAGCTCTTGGAGGGCAGCGATGAAAAAATGAAGAAAAATGCTTGGTCAGTAAGGCCCAAAACAGGCTAGTCACTAAGGGGTTAAAATATCTTAGTATTACATACTAAAATATCTTGTTTTACATACAGCTGGCCAACTATTTGGCTGCCTATACACATTCAGGTTTTGATCAGGTTTTCTAATGCCGCTTATGATGCCAAAACCAGATGTGGATCATAAACGGATCATTAAGGTAGAGAAAGTACTGTATAACAAACAGAATCTACTTCTCCTCTTTTATGAATCCACACCTGGTTTTAACTTGAGAACTGAATCAGAAAGGTGATCAAAACCTGAACACATACTGTATGGGCAGCCTAAAAGTGTCGCTGAGCTTTTAAAAGCTCATATCAAATGTTTTGATCTGTGGGGGTCTGAGTGCTGAGCCTGAGACCCTCACAGTTTGCAAGAACAAGTAGACAGAAGCACTGGCATATAGTACTGTCTTTCCTCACTGTAGAATATGGAATTGAGATGACTTATAGACTTTCTATCAAGCCCATCTCCAGCAGTAAGGAGAGACAACTTTCTATCTGAGCACTTCATGCTCCTCATTCTAGCGATCGGTCAGGTTCTCAACCCTCGGACCCCTACTTATCAAAACCTTTGATATTTCGCTGTGAAATACGGTATCAAAACATAACATTACGGTATCACAACATAACATTATGAAAAATGGAAAGCTTGCGTTATAATACAGCAAAAACTATTTATTAACAAAATTATAAAAGTCCTTTAGGGCAACTTTTTCAGTTGCTAATGTAGCTCCACCATTTCCTTCATTCCTTTAAGGTGCCTCTGATCCATCTGCTGCACCTTCTTAGTAACCCGCCACAGCACCTTCTGGATATCTGTTTTGTGCTCCTGCTGTAACTGGGCCATCATTTTTGGGCATTTATTGATTACTATATGTTTAAAAAAATAATAATTATTGCAATTTAGTTTACAAGACCATTAGTGCATTGTGTGGAGTGTGTGTTTAAACACTGCTGATTTACATCTAAATTCAGGAGTTATACATCTTTATGGTAATTATAGTGTTGTTTGCTTAGTGAGAGTTCGGATAGAGTATAATGTAATTTATTTAGTTAGTTAATAGTTTTTAGCTAGTTTACAGAGTTAGGCCTCTTGCTCACGACCGTATGCCCTCCGAGACATACGGTCCGTGAGCGGGCCATATGTCCCTGAGCGGCATACATCGTGCGCACGGGAGCACACAGCATCATAGTTTACTATGATGCTATGCACATCAGCCGTCTACGGGACTATTTTCCTGCACTCATATGAGTACAGGACTATAGTCCCGCGGGCGGCCGATGCGCAGAGTATCATAGTAACCTATGATGCTGTGCTCTCCCGTGTACACGATGTATGCCGCTCCGGGACATATGGCCTGCTCACGGACCGTATGTCTTGGAGGGCATATGGTCGTGTGCAAGGGGCATTAGGCTACATGCACATGACCATTTTGCGGCATGCAAATTGTGTATCCGCAAGACACGTAAGGCGTCCGTGTGCGTTATGCAATTTGCGTAACGGTACGGACAGCCATTGATATAACTGCCTATTCTTGTCCGCAAAATGGACAAGAATAGGACAGGTTATATTTTTTCGGGGGACCGCGGAACAGAGCAACGGATGCGGATAGCACACGGATTGCTGACCGCATCTTTTGCGGCCCTATCAAATTGAATGGGTCCACATCCAAGCTGTAAAAACTGCGGCTCGGATGTGGGACTAAACAACGGTCAGGCGACTGAGGCCTAAGGGTGCAGTTTTGTTTCTTTCTAGTAATGTAGCTTATGTTGACCCCCTCATTGTTGTCACTTTTAAACAATTACCAACCGGCCCATAATAATTCGCCGCAGCGGGAAGTGAATTGACGCACAGGGACATACTATTATGGACCAACAAACACCCAGCCCCCAGGCATAATCACTTGGTAACCGGGGTGCAAAGGCTGCTCAGCTAAACAGGCAGCCATGTTAACTAAGGTCTGCTATTGTTTGGATTTTTTACACAGGTGCATTGCAGCTCTGAAGCTGCAGGGGGGTGGGGGGATCGTGTGATGTATGAGAACATCTTATGTATACCAAATTATATTGATGTGTGCACCTATTTACCCTCCCTGTGGGGGGGTGTAAACCACATCTTCCTCCTCCTCTTCTGAAGCTGGGGGGGTAGATTCCAGTGGCTGGGAAGGTCCGGCCTCCTCCACATCAACTTCCACCGTATCACACACATCAGGGGTGGGATAGTCCGCAACCTTATCAGAAGGTCTGGCTTTTTCTCCCTCACACTCCCTGCTCCTCACACTCCTCCTCCGTTGAAATATTCATCTCCTCCAAATTTTTTATTTTTTTTGTGTTGGCGGACGGAGGGAACGGTTTAACCTGTAATAAATTATCACACAATGTTAAGAATTTAGATAAACAACTCAGAAAACATAACAAAGGTAAAGATCCAGAAATTCCTATATGGGGGGATCTGCATGGTATTTGCCTCATATTGTGGTTATATAACATGCCAAAACCAGTGTGATAGATGTGTAGAACTAGTCGAAGTTACAAGCTAGGATAAGGTAACAGGGGATTTGTTAGGAGGATTTGCTATAGGGTATTGTGGCTGGGTTATTGACGTTTAGGGAAACCAAGCAACAGTTCGGAAATTAGATAAGGGGTTATTGGATGGTGTTATGTTGGGTATATAATTTTTGTTTGCTGTCAGCGTTATACTGTCTGCCAAGCCGCATTTTGATGATCTGCAGCCAGCCCGCCCTCCCTCCCTGTTGATTTAGTGATCACGGTCACTTTATTAAGAGAAGGAGGGGTAAAGTCGCTTGCCGATGGGTGGCGAGTGGACTCGATTGTTATCTACTATTTAGGCAGAGTTTATCAATGGTCTATTCAGTGGTTAAAGGGAGTCTTTCACGTAAAATCATAATTTTACACCAGTAACAGCATGATCTCCCTTACCTTCCCCCTATTAAAATTTTATCTTTCATATTGCTGCCCATCGCCTGTGTTCTGTGAAAAAAGCTTTTATCTCATATGCTAATTAGCTTCTATAGGTGCCCAGGGGCAGCGTTGATGCGTCCGGTGCACATGCCTCTTGGCGCTTTTCAAAGCAAACCCCTCCCCTTTCATCCCTCTGGACTGCCCTAGCTTCTTCTGTTTCCACCCTCTCTTCACCCAAAAATCCCATGCCTGCACTGTTCAACATAATCCTCGCGCCTGCACACTACATTACCCTAATATGTCAATTTATTTAATTTTTTTCATTTAACACTATAAAAGCATTTTTGAAACCAAAGAATCATGTTTTAGTCTAAGAGCCGTAGTATTTATATTTTTTGAGTGATTGTCTTATGTATGTTCTCCTTTTTGGCGGGATGATGTGACGGTTAAATTGGTAATATTCTGGGGGGCATCTGCCTTTTTGATCGCTTGGTGATGCACTTTTAGTGATACAAGGTGACAATCTTTAATTTTTTTTTAGCATTTTTTTTTTTTTAACAGTGTTTATCTGGGGGGTTAGATAATGTGATATCTTTATAGTGTCGGTTGATATGGACGTGGCGATACCTAATATGTCTACTTTTCTTTTTTTTTCCTTATTTTTAACATTTATTTTTGCTTTATTTTGGAAAAATGACCCTTTTTTCCTTTCTTTATTGAAATTTGTAATTTTTTGGGGGGGATACTTTAAAAAATAATAATAATAATTTGTGTAAAATTTTTGTTTGGTCCCACTCTGGGATTTCAACTTTTGGGGGATTGAAACCCTTTACAATGCATTCCAATACTTCTGTATTGGAAGGCATTGGCTGTAAGTGTATTACACACTGTAATACAGGGGGCTGGATATCACAGGCTCTACCGGAAGGCAGCCCTGATGCCTAAAGAAGGGATCGGCTGCCTTCCATGCCATTAGGTCCACATCACAGCAGCATGGGGACCCGATAGAGACCCCGCAATTGACCGGATCCCGAACGTGCAATGGTCAGCGCTGATCGCGGCCTTGCAGGGGATAATGAGCTTGCATCAGTGATTTCACCAATGTGGGCGCATGCAGCAGGTGTCCGGCCATTACTGACGGACTGATCCCTGCCGCCGATCGGGCGGGCGCAGCTCCTGCACCCGCCTGATCATAGCCCTGTACATATACGATGCTGGGCATTGAGTCACGTCCTGTTGTGCCGTACATGTACAGCACAGGTCGTTAACGGGTCAAAAGGATGAAATACGGATGTAGTAGAGTTAACACACATGATTTGTGAGACGTGTTATGTAAATTAATTGCAACAAAATGCATTAAGCAATTTTTTTTTAATGGCTTTTGTTTCAAGATAACGCGATGAGTTAATAAATTTGAGTTAAGAGGTTGTTTGTTAACCCTGCTACATCTTACCAGCATAAATGAATATATACATTACAGAGTGTTGTAGAGAGAGATACAAACGTCATGTAAGCATTAGAGCAAAGGGGTATCGCTTCAAGTCGCACCATTTTTTGGGATGGCCGTCTTTATGTGCCTCCTTTAATATTTTTGGTACATCTCCTCTTGGAGCTCCTGGATGATGGCATCCTTCTCCGCATGTTTCCTAGTGCGGTGATATCCTTTTTCCAACATTCTCTACAGTATAAAAATGCAAGCATATAATCCCAATTTTTTGTAAATATAAGTTTTCAAATACATTTCCTTTAACAAAACAGCAAAAAGTAATTACGTCTTAGAAGGGGACATATTACATTTAATGTTACCGTTATAAGATCAGATTGTACTGAGATTGTATGTGTGTGGGGTCTGAGCAATCAGATATTGGCCAGCTGAGCAGAGATGTACCTGTCTACTGAAGTGATGTTACGGTATGGGGTGTAAAGCAGGTTTTCCTCCCCGTGGTGCACCATGGGTAATGCTAAATGAACCAGCAACTACTTACGGTCAGACAAAGAAACCTCATGGACATTAAATATAATCTATATATATTGTGTGTGTGTTTCTATGTTATATAGTGTGTGGTATATATTGTATGTCAGGAAAATGGAAGTGCTATGTGCATGTGAGATAAATGTATCTGTTGTCCCTACATACATGCTACAGACATAGTGCTGTGATGTCACAACAATACTTAGTGCACCAATCAGTAATGACTACTCTTACGGGGTAAAAAAAAGAAAAAAAGAAAATTGTATCAATATAGTTTATATTCACATAGACAGATATTTTTCAATACTCGATCTACATATAAATAATTTATCGGTAGATCGAGTGTGGCAAAATATTGTTCTGCCATGCATGCAATATGTAAGAAAATAAAGTGCTGTAATACATTACTTACAGTGACTCATCTTCATTAAAAAGGTTTCGCACCATTTTCGTTTTGCGATTATATTTGTGATAAACTGTAATTTCAAATGCCAGTAGCGATAGCGAAAGCTAAACCAGGGCACAGGACACAATAACTTCATACGATCGCGTACTCTCGCGATCATTCATTCAGTTCTCGATTTTCAGGTAAAAATTGGGAATTCGAAAATAAATATTGATTCCACCCTGCTTCTTGCTTGGGCTGGGACTCGAGGAATCGTTATATTGATATATATATATATATATATATATTGTGAGACAGTGACAGGTCTCACTCAGGTTAGAGGCAAGGAAGGGGTGGATAGTGTGGTCCACACCCCTGTTCCACCACAGGTGAGAGAAGCTGGAGGTAATCAGCCTGGCATAAGGCACCTCCCAGAGTGTCAGAAAGGGGGTAGTGTGTTACCTGTGGACAGAGGCCTGGAGGCTCTGTCTGTGTGGTCTCAGCTGGGCAAGGCTGAGGGACCACAAGGCTGGGAGATAGCCTGGAGTTGGGGGACGCAGCGACGCCTGGGAGGGTCACAGGGCCATAGTCAGGCAGACTACTGAGCCCCAATCCCCCACAAGAAATACTGAACTGGAGACAGTGGGCGTACTGTGCTCTGTACAGCCAGGAGGCTGCGGGACATTGGCTGACAAAGCCGCATGTGTTCACAGGGTGTGAACTGTGACTTTAGGTGAGTCAGGATATTATATGTTTAGTTAGAGCCCAGCCGGGCAGGTGTTTATTTTGTACTATTTATGTTTGGATTGCTGAGGAGCCAAATAAAGTGATGTTTGGACCAGAAACTTGGTGTCTGGCGACGATATTTGTGCGAATCACCCCCCGGAGAAGAGCTAAACCCCTACAATATATATATATATATATATATTTTTAGAGATTGTGTGAATATTGTATTAAACTAATATATAGCAATACAGCGATTATACAAAAAATTGAATATATAGCACTATATTGCTATATATTAGTTTTTTAGAATATTCACAAATATTCTAAAAACAAATATATATAATTTGCTATATATTCCGTTTTATCGAAAGTTCGCGAATATTTGCGAATATTCTACAAAATATTCGCTAAATATTGCAAATTCGAATATGGACCCTGCTGCTCATCACTAGTACTGATCTGTATTGGTTGTGAATTTAGCATTTGTGCTGAGATAAATCTCCTATGGATGTGCTTAAAGGGTTTCTACCACCTCATTTGGACCTAATTAGCTGTCAGACACTAGCGATCTGCTAGTGTCTGCTGTACCTAACCATGCGCAGTCACTGTGCCTGCGCCGAATACAGACGCACACGGCGCAGGCGCGAGAATAAGGCCGATGGATGAGATTGCTGGCAAACTAGAGATGGGCGGGCTTGACGGACGAGTGGGGCGGAATACAGGGTGAGTAGACGGAGCCTCTAGGTGCTGAAAAGACGCGCCCATAGCACCTAGAGGCTCATTTGCATATCAATAAAAGTTGTTTTTTTAGTGTAACGGCTGCACACAAAGGTCTTAGAATAGCATGGTTAGGTACAGCAGACACTAGCAGATCGCTAGTGTCTGACAGCTAATTAAGTCCAAATGAGGTGTTAGAAATCCTTTAAGTCTCTTTAGTCTATCTCTTTGAGACCCATCTCACTTATCCTGCTGCTCACTCCTTCCCCCTTTCCTCTCCATAGACTTGTATTGACATATGTAATATGATCCTCCTATGGAGCTTCTCCAATTTGAGACAGAATTCAAGTATTTTTCAAAGTAAAAAGCAATTAGCAGGGGGTGGGGGACTTGACATTTCTCACTGATAAAACATATTACAATTTTTTTTGTGGTCACCTCTGTACTCTTGATTTATGTAAAGTAGTGTGAAAGCACAGTGACTCTTTAAGGTGTTAATAAGATCAAAATATGAATATTTGGTAAGGTACTTGTGTAGCTACCTGAGTCTTATTTTTACTATAATTGTTTTTTCTAATTCTCCTAAATCTAAAGATATTTGTCAAATTTGTAACAAATTGTCCATTTAGAATATTTTTTATAGGCTTTGGTTAGCTTCATTTTCTTTGACCATTCTAAAATGATCAGAGAGCCTGTTTCTTTCTAGTCTAGCAATTATTATTTTTGCTAGCAGCAGCAAACTACGTGAAGTTAGATCTATAAGAAGTTGTACATCGTCAAGGTTTCATAGAATCAGTTTAGAGGCAAGAGTGATGTTTTCATATGAGAATATATTTTTATGATTGTCTGTGCCAGAATAGTTGACAAATTGAACATGTAAATCATATATGTAGAAGGTTCCTCTAAATTGATCTTCAGCAGGTTGGGAATCATTTAATGTAGGGCTTCTGGTGTTTTCTACCATAAAAACCTTCTTAATAGTTGAGATCCTGAATTATAGCAGAAACAGTCGGCAATTCTTTAAAGGGATTATCCAACTTTCAAGTCTTTTTTAACAACTCTATCACTACCACCACTAACCTCTGCCGGACACTCGGTTGCAGCTCAGTGGGTGCCCTTCAATATGCTTTGCTCCCCACATATAAACTTCTGCCTGGCAGGGTCCTGTGTGCTGCTGAGACCAATGATTGGCTGCAGCAGTGATGTGTCCCCCATTTTGGTGGGTGGATATTTTTAAAATAAGAGTTGAACAACTCCTTTAAGATTAATTTGGCTTGGTCACTTGGGAATTTGTAAATATTGCATTGTTATAAAGTTAATGAGGTAGAAAAAAGATACAGGTCCATCAACCCCAACAACTAATCCGACTCTTGGGGAAGACATAAATCCATTTGAGATGGTTGCCAATTACCCATATTAGGAGAAAAGATCCTTCTCAACTTCAAATATGATAACCAGATTAAATTTATGGACCAACATCCTTTCACCAGAAATCTAGTACCTATAACATATTTTATTATGACTTTCAAGAAAGCATCCATACTCTAAAATATAAGTCATGCATCATAGTTTCTGGCAAAGTTTAATTCCTTTTTTTAAAGATGAATAAAAAGGTTAAAAGCTGGTATAATTTTGATATTAGACATTAGAGTTGAGTTATCCGGGAATACCATACAGAAATCAAATTGCATAATTATGCTTAGAGAATATTTAGGAAGGAAGATTTGACTTATTCAGCAATAACAATGTACTCTTGATCGCAAAATATAGAATTCTCAAAAAAGAGATTACATTTTTTAGGGAGTTTTAATTATTGGACATTAATAGGGTTCGTATGTTTCTTTGCAGGACCACTTTCTATTGAAAAGTACAGTGGAATACTAGTGTTAATAGAGCACCAAAGTGCTTGTGTGCTAGGGTGCTCGAGTAGAACACTTTGCGATGCTAGGGTGCTCTACCGAGCACTCGAGCACAATGGAAGTCAATGGGAGAACCCCATGCATGCCCTGCTCTGAAGAGGGGAGGGTGTTGGGACTCTAGTTCGGCTTAGGAGTCCCTGCTCTGACTCCATATATAGCTATATCCATATATGGAGTTAGTGCTTGGGGACACCCCAGTGTATTTAAATCTAATTTCTGAAAAGTTTCTGCCGGGATTTGAACTCCAAACATTGTACAAGGTTGGGAGTTTGAATCCTGGCAGAAACATTTCAGAAATAGAGTTTACATTTATATATTTTATATTTTTTTTTAGTAATTGTAAAAAATGTATTGCACAAAATAAATGTGTAATAAAAAAAATTATAATATATATATATATATATATTTATAATCATACTTCTGATATATATGAATGCCTAATATGTGGCAAAACTACTACTGATGTTTTTTGCCATAATATATATGCATATATTATAATATATTATATATTCTAAATATTTATTAATATATGTAAATATATTATGGCAAAAAAAAAGTATATATATATATATATATATATATATATGTTTATTTATGAAATGTTTTTACCAGGATTCAAACTCCCAACCTTGGATATTAGGGGCAAGGACGTTAACCACTACACTATACATCTACATGTTAACCTGTACAGAAATATAAAAGTAGAGTTGAGCGGACACCTGGATGTTCGGGTTCGACGGGTTCAGCCGAACTTCACAAAAATGTTCGAGTTCGGGACCCGAACTTGACCCCGAACCCGAACCCCATTGAAGTCAATGGGGATACGAACTTTTGAGCACTAAAATGGCTGTAAAAATGGCATTGAAAGGGCTAGAGGGATGCAAATGCCAGCAAAATGTGGTTAAGATCATGGCAAGTGCTCTGCAAACAAATGTGGATAGGGAAATGACTTTAAATAACATAAAATACATTAAAAAAATAGTAATAATCTTGATTTGGAGGACGAGGTCCATATGGAGTAGGAGGTTGAGGAGGCGGGGGATGTGGCGGTGTAGCTGAAAGCGGCGGTGGAAGAGGTAGCCTACACTGATTTTAGGTTTTAAATTTATTTAAATTTTTTAAAATTAGGGTACACCCCAAAACATTGGGAAATATAACCTGTGATAACCCCCTCCAGTCGTGCTAAGCACACGTTCAGACAATACTCTGGCTGCAGGGCAGGCCAGCACCTCCAAGGCGTAAAGGGCAAGCTCAGGCCATGTGCCCAATTTGGAGACCCAGAAGTTGAAGGGGGCAGACCCATCATTCAGTCCGTGTAGGCGTGTGCACACACATACTGCTCCACCATGTCGCACATCCACGTGATGTCTACGATCCAATTGGATATCTTCTCTATCAACTTTCGATGTTCTTTTATGCGCCTACCATGGTGATCACGGGTGGCGGGGAATCAGGGTTCCAGGCCGGAGAGGGAGCGTGAGAAAGGGATATCACATCCAAGGGAGGTCAATGGATGAAATTAAATGTAATCGAGCGAAAATGTGGGACAAAGTATTGAAGCATAAGCTTCTAAGTTAAGGAGGGGGACCGCGGCAATTACCCACTTCCAACTCTGGAAGGTAGTGACGATAAATAACAATATAGGACTCTTAAGATGCCCTGTTTTTGGAATGATTAATAAAAAAATTATAGGGAATGTCACTGGGGTATTTAGGATTTGGAAACGTTAGCCAAAAGAGGCCCTGCTGCTGCTTTGTTGACTCTAGATAACTTCTGCCTGATCACACGTCCCTGTGACGTCCACGATCCATTTTGATATCTTGTCTATCAACTTTCGATGTTCTTTTCTGAGCCTACCATGTTGATCACGGTTATCGGCGAATCAGGGTTCCACGCCAGAGCTGGAGCGTGAGAAAGGGAGAACTCATCCAAGGGAGGTCAATGGCTGCAATGGGATGGAGTGGAAATGTGGGACAAGTTATTAAAGCAGAAGGATCAAATGAAAGGGCCAATTAAAGATGCATTTTAGAAATTTAAGTCTCTGTCACCTATGCAGAGCAGGGGTTTTTCATCGCCAGAAATGGGTTATTGTCACCCACCAATGGAACAGATTATTAAAAAAAAATTGGTCCCTGTCACCTATGCAGAGCAGGGGTTTATTCACGGCAAAAATTGTAAAATGTCACCCAAGAATGTAACTGAAAAATTAGTGAAATTTTTTAACCTGTCTACTAGGTAGAGCAGGGGTCTATCATAGCCGGAAATTGTTGAATGTCACCTGAAAATTAACAAATTAGTGATTTTTTTTTTACCTAGGTATAGCAGTCGTATATCACACCAAAAAATTTGTGAATTTCACCCAAAAATGTAACAGACAAATTTGTGAATTTTATTTACCTGTCTACTAGGTATAGAAGTGGTATATCACACCAAAAAATTGGTGAATTTCACCCGAAAATGTAACAGACAAATTAGAGAAACTGTTTTACCTGTCTACTAGGTATAGCATGGGTATATCACACCCAAAAATTGGTGAATTTCACCCGAAAATATAACAGACAAATTAGTGAAATTACATAAAATAAAATACGTAAAAAAAATAAAAATTGATTTATGATGTAAAGGTCCATAAGTAGTAGGAGTTTGAGGAAGTGGTGGACGTAGCGGTGTAGGTGGAAGCGGCGGTGGAGGAGGACGAGGTAGCCAACACTGGTTTTTGGTTTTAATTAATTAATTTATTTATTTTATTAGGGTACACTCCAAAAGAGTGTGAAATATCCAAAATACAAGAAAGAACAATTGCGCTGTAGTATAACAATGGCTAGTTAAGGTCGGTATACATGTCTATTCTGCAAAAGATACGGACAAGTCTTGTGGGATCCATGCCTGGTTCATTTTAATGAACGTGAGCTTGTCCACATTGGTTGTGGACAGGCGGCTGCGCTTGTCTGTGATAACGCCCCCTGCCGTGCTAAACACACGTTCAGATAATACACTGGCTGCAGGGCAGGCCAGCACCTCCAAGGCGTAAAGGGCACCCAGAAGTTGGAGACCCAGAAGTTGAAGGGGGCAAACCCATCGTTCAGTACGTGTAGGCGTGTGCACACATACTGCGCCACCATGTTGCTGAAATGCTGCCTCCTGCTAAGACGTTCCATATCAGCTGGTGGTGCTGATTGTTGTGGCGTGCTGACAAAGCTTTTCCACATTTCGGCGATGCTAACCCTGCCTTCTGAGGGGCTGGCGGTGCCCCAGCTGGGTTGGCAACTTCTTCCTCCTCCACTGCCTTCACCTTGTGCTTCCACTGTGCCCCCGCTGTCACATGGGAATGCCACCAGCAGCGTGTCTACCAGAGTGCGCTTGTACTCGCACATCTTACGATTACACTCCAGGACGGTACGTTGTGCTTGTAACGGGGATCCAGCAGCGTGACCACCCAGTAATCAGCACAAGTTAGAATGTGGGCAACTCGCCGGTTGTTTGCGGAGACACTGCAGCATGTAATCGCTCATGTGTGCCAGGCTGCCCAGAGGCAACGAAAAACTGTCCTCTGTGGGTGGTGTATCGTCTGTGTCCTCTGGATCTCCCCAGCCACGCACCAATGATGGCCATGAGCTGGTCTGGGTGCCACCCTGCTGTGAACATGGTTACTTCTCCTCCATCTCCTCTTCCTCCTCATCCTCCACCTCATCATCCTCCAGAACTGTGCCCTGGCTGGACAATTGTGTACCTGGCGTTTTTGGGTGCAGGAATGTACCCTCTGAGCCACTTGTGAATGACTGGCCGGAAACCCTATGAAATGATCCCTCTTTCTCCTCCTCTTCCTGTGCCCCATCCTCTTCCATCATCGCCAGCAGCGTTTTTTCAAGGAGACATAGAAGTGGGATAGTAACGCTGAGAACGGCGTTATCGGCATTGGCCATGTTGGTGGAATACTCAAAACACTGCAACAAGGAACACAGGTCTCGCATGGAGGCCCAGTCATTGGTGGTGAAGTGGTGCTGTTCCGCAGAGCGACTCACCCGTGCGTGCTGCAGCTGAAACTCCACTATCTAGCCAGCATGTGCAAGGTGGAGTTCCACCTTGTGGGCACGTTGCATATGAGGCGGTGAGCGGGAAGGCCGAAGTTACGCTGCAGCGCTGACAGGCTAACACCAGCAGGGTGAGAACGCTGAAAGCGCACACAGACGGCCCGCACTTTATACAGCAGCTCTGACATATCAGGATAATTTTTAAGGAATCTCTGCACCACTAAATTCAGCACATGCGCCAGGCAAGGGATGTGCATCAAACCGGCTAGTCCCAGAGCTGCTACGAGATTTTGCCAATTATCGCACACCACCAGGCCGGGCTTGAGGCTCACTGGCACCAAACACTCATCGGTCTGTTGTTTAAGGCCCGTCCACAGCTCCTGCATGGTGTGGGGTTTGTCCCCCAAACAGATAAGTCTTAAAACTGCCTGCTGTCGTTTACCCCTGGCTGTGCTGAAGTTGGTGGTGAAGGTGTTACGCTGACTGGATAAGGAGCCGGTGGAGGATGAGGAAGCAGAGTAGGAGGTGTGGCACAGTGCACATCTGATTTTGTCCCCCACTTGGTTGTCGGTCTGCACACTTTTGAAAGCCACAACAGTTGGCACCTGTGTTTCGTCATCACATGAGACGTGCTGCAATGGTTCTTCCATGTACTCATCTTGAAAAATAAGTGGTTGGGCATCGGTGCACTCAATCTCTTCAACTTCTGGGGCAGGGATAGGTGGATGGCCCTGGGAAACCCTGCAAACAGAGTCATCAAAAAGCAGAAGAGACTGCTGCATGACTTGGGGCTCAGACTGCTTGGCTGATTTGCAAGGGGATGAGGTAAAAGACTCATGGACATCTGCTGCAGGTTCCAACTCTGATCTTTCAGCATGAGACTGGGTGGGAGACAGTGTGAAGGAACTGGAGGCACTGTCAGCAACCTAATCTACTATCGCCAGTACTTGTTCAGGCCTCACCATTCGTAGAGCCGCATTAAGCCCGACCAAATACCGCTGAAGGTTCTGTCGCCTACTCGCACCTGAGGAAGGTGTTTCACTTGTGCGTGTAGCTGGTACAGATCGACCACGTCCTCTCCCTGCAACAGGAGCTCCATCAGCAGCACCACGACCAGGGCCACATCCCTTATTTGACGCTCTCCTCATTTTTCTCAAATTTAGGATCTTGTCCAAAATGGGTGTTTTTTTAATAACAGAATATACATGCGTTAGATACTGTTGTTCTCTCACAATGACAGACGCAGCAAAGGCTGCAAAATATTATTTTTTGCCCTAAATGGGTGTTTTTTTTAAATACCAGAATAGCACAGCAGTATCTAAAGGGTGTATCTCACACATACAGATGCAGACAAGGCCGCAAATTAAGATTTTTGCCCAAAATGGGTGTTTATTTAATACCAGAATAGCACAGCAGTATGTAAAGGTGTATCTCACAATGACATATGCAGCAAAGGCTGCAAAATTAAGTTTTTTGCCCAAAATGTGTGTTTTTTTAATACTAGAATATGAAAGCCGTATAAAACGCTTGAATTTTACACGTACAGATGCAGACAAGGCCGCAAATTAAGTACTTTGCCCTAAATGGGTGTTTTTTAAAACCCAGAAAATTAAAGCTGTATTTCTAGCTTAAATTGCACACTGACTAATGCGGCAGATGCCCCAGATGTATTTCAAGCTTGTTTTAACAATAACAGATGCAACAAAGGCTGCAATATTAAGTACTTTGCCCAAAAAGGGAGTTTTTTTAATAACAGAATATGACAGCAGTATATAAAGCTTATATTTCACATGTACAGATGCAGAAAGGGCTGTAAAATTTAGTATTTTGCCCAAAAAGGGTGTTTATTAAATCCCAGAAAATCATAGCTGTTTTTCTAGCTTAACTTTCACACTGACTAATGCGGCAGAGGCCCCAGATGGAGGGTATTGCCAAAAATGGGTGTTTTTTTAAACCCAGAAAATTATTTAAGTATTTCTAGCTTAAACTGCACACTGACTAATGTGGCAGAGGCCCCAGATGGAGAGTATTGCAAAAAATGGGTGTTTTTTCAAAGCCAGAATATTTTTCAAGTATTTCAAGCTTGTTTTTAACAATCACAGATGCAGCAAAGGCTGCAATTAGGGTTCAGCGACCCCGAACTGTAAAGTTCGGGTTCGTACCGAACTTTAGGATTTTTGGACCCCGGACCCGAACCCGGGTTCGGTGTTCGCAGCTTTCTTGACACTTTTTGAAAGGCTGCACAGCAGCCAATCAACAAGTGTCATACTACTTGCCCCAAGAGGCCATCACAGCCATGCCTACTAATGGCATGGCTGTGATTGGCCAGAGCAAAATGTGACCTAGGCTCTATATAAGCTTGAGTCACGTAGCGCTGCACGTCACTCTGCTGTTACAAGTGTAGGGAGAGGATGCTGCTGAACTTGTGATTTCAGGGAGAGCATAGGAGAAAATCTAACTCAGCGATCTACAGACAAATAGTTGTGTGGGGGCAGGGCACTATCATTTTACCCTGCCCTGAGCTCATTGACCAAAAAATACTAACTTTTAGAATTCTGTTAGTTAGGTGGGTGGCGGCGGCGGCCATTTTATGCATGCTCAGTGCACCAGCACTGTATCTGAGCTTTTGGGACATTGCAAATCACAATTTTTCTGGGGAAAACTACAACATCTGGATTAGTCAGTGTGTAATTTAAGGTAGAAATACACCCATCATTTTCTGGGGTTTTAAAAACACACTTTTTTTCAAAAAACAGTATTTTCCAGATCTGAAAGTGTTAAATGCAAGTTTAATATCTACAGCTTTCATATTCTGTTAGCAAAAAAATACTTTTTGGGCAATCTACAACATCTGTATTAGTCAGTGTGCAATTTAAGGTAGAAATACACCCATCATTTTCTGGGGTTTGAAAAACACACTCTTTTGACAAAAAAACTTATTTTCAGGCCTTGCAGCATCAGCACGTGTGAAATTACAGGCTTATATACTGCTGTCAAATTCAGTTTTTAAACAAACACTCATTTGGGCACAAAAAATTTAGTTGGCAGCCTTTGATGCAGATGTCATTGTGAGATACACCCTAAACACATTTGGGTTACATTCAGAGATTTAAATACCGCCATTTGGTGCACCAATATTGAATTCAGGCCTACACTGGTTCAACCCCTTTGAGATACCCCCTCTACATACAGGGGTTTGAATTAGGCATTTGAAATACAGCCATTTGAAATACAGCCATTTTGTGCAAAGATATATTTACTTCAGGCCTACACTGGTTCAGGGCGTGTGTAATTCCCCCTATACATACAGGGGTTTGAATTAGGCATTTGAAATACAGCCATTTGAAATACAGCCATTTTGTGCAAAGATATATTAACTTCAGGCCTACACTGGTTCAGGGCGTGTGTAATTCCCCCTATACATACAGGGGTTTGAATTAGGCATTTGAAATACAGCCATTTGAAATACAGCCATTTTGTGCAAAGATATATTTACTGCAGGCCTACACTGGTTCAGGACGTGTGTGATCCCCCCTATACATACAGGGGTTTGAATTAGGCATTTGAAATACAGCCATTTTGTGCAAAGATATTTACTGCAGGCCTACACTGATTCAGACCGTGTGAGATACCCCCCTACATACAGGGGTTTGAATCAGGCATTTGAAATACAGCCATTTCAAATACAGCCATTTTGTGCAAAGATATATTTACTTCAGGCCTACACTGATTCAGACCGTGTGTGATTCACCCTATACATACAGGGGTTTGAATTAGGCATTTTAACCCCTAAGGGACGCATGACCTACCGGTACGGCATGTTTCCCGAGTCCTTAAGGACCCATGACATACCGGTACGTCATGGGTTTAAACCGCGATTCCGGAGCGGCGGGGGTTAATCGGAACAGGATGCCCGCTGAAATCATTCAGCGGGCATCCTGTCACAATGCCAGGGGGGTCATGTGACCCCCCTGTATCGGCAATCGCCGCAAACCGCAGATCAATTCAGACCTGCGGTTTGCGACTTTACCTGCGGTTGCGGCGGCTGTGCCATCGGGTCCCCATGCGGCTGTAGGGGGGACCCGATGGCATGGAAGGCAGTGCGATGTCTAAGGAAGGCATCACGCTGCCTTCCGGTGAAGAGCCTGTGAGATCCAGCCCCCTGGATCTCACAGGCCCCGGAAGCTGTATGAATAATACACACAGTATTACTCATACAGCCAATGCATTCAAATACAGAAGTATTGGAATGCATTGTAAAGGAATATACCCCCCAAAGTTCAAGTCCCAAAGTGGGACAAAGAATAAAGTGAAAAAAAATTTGAAAAAATAAAGTTCTCCCCCCAAAAAATTAAAGTTTCAAGTAAAAATAAACAAAAACGTCATTTTCCCCAAATAAAGATAAAAAAATTGGTAAAAAATAGGGGGGGGGGGAAGTATACATATTAGGTATTGCCGCGTCCGTATCGACTGGCTCTATAAACATATCACATGACCTAACCCCTCAGATTAACACCGTAAAAAAAAAAAAAAACTGTGCTAAATAAACCATTTTTTTGTCACCTTACATCACAAAAAGTACAACAGCAAGCGATCAAAAAGGTGTTTGCCCACCAAAATAGTACCAATCTAACCATCACCTCATCCCGCAAAAAATGAGCCCCTACCTGAGACAATCGCCCAAAAAAAAAAAAACTATGGCTCTATGGAGACAGTAAACCATGATTTTTTTTTGTTTCAAAATTTATATTATTGTGTAAAACTTACATAAATAATAAAAAAGTATACATATTAGGTATAGCCGCATCCGTATCGACCGGCTCTATAAATATATCACATGACCTAACCCCTCAGATGAACACCGTAAATAATTTAAAATAAAAACTGTGCTAAATAAACCATTTTTTGTCACCTTACATCACAAAAAGTGTAATAGCAAGTGATCAAAAAGTCACACACACCCCAAAATAGTGCCAATAAAACCGTCATCTCATCCCGCAAAAATCATACCCTACCCAAGGTAATCGCCCAAAAACAGAAAAAAATTATGGCTCTCAGACTATAGAAACACTAAAACATGATTTTTTTGCTTCAAAAAAGAAATCATTGTGTAAAACAAACATAAATAAAAAAAAGTATACATATTAGGTATCGCCGCATCCTTGACAACCAGGTCTATAAAAATATCACATGATCTAACCTGTCAGATGAATGTTGTAAATAACAAAAAATAAAAACGGTGCCAAAACAGCTATTTCTTGTTATCTTGCCTCACAAAAAGTGTAATATAGAGCAACCAAAAATCATATGTACCCTAAACTAGTACCAACAATACTGCCACCCTATCCCGTAGTTTCTAAAATGGGGCCACTTTTTTGGAGTTTCTACTCTAGGGGTGCATCAGGGGGGCTTCAAATGGGAAATGGTGCCAAAAAAAACAGTCCAGCAAAACCTGCCATCCAAAAATCGCATGGCATTCCTTTCCTTCTGCGCCCTGCCGTGTGGCCATACAGCGGTTTACGACCACATATTGGGTGTTTCTGCAAACTACAGAATCAGGGCCATAAATATTGAGTTTTGTTTGGCTGTTAACCCTTGCTTTGTTACTGGGAAAAATTGATTAAAATGGAAAATTTGTCCAAAAATTTTAATTCTGAAATTTCATCTCCATTTGCCAAGAACTCTTGTGGAACACCTAAAGGGTTAACAACGTTTTTAAAATCAGTTTTGAATACCTTGAGGGGTGTAGTTTCTTAGATGGGGTCACTTTTATGGAGTTTCTACTCTAGGGGTGCATCAAGGGGCTTCAAATGGGACATGGTGTAAAAAAAAACAGTCCAGCAAAACCTGCCTTCCAAAAACCATATGGCATTCCTTTCCTTCTGCGCCCTGCCGTGTGCCCGTACAGCAGTTTACGACCACATATGGGGTGTTTCTGTAAATGACAGAATCAGGGCCATAAATATTGAGTTTGGTTTGGCTGTTAACCCTTGCTTTGTAACTAGAAAAAAAATATTAAAATGGAAAATCTGCCAAAAAGTGAAATTTTGAAATTGTATCTCTATTTTCCATTAATTCTTGTGGAACACCTAAAGGGTTAACAAAGTTTGTAAAATCAGTTTTGAATACCTTGAGGGGTGTAGTTTATAGAATGGGGTCATTTTTGGGTGGTTTCTATTATGTAAGCCTCGCAAAGTGACTTCAGACCTGAACTGATCCCTAAAGATTGGGTTTTTGAAAATTTCTGAAAAATTTCAAGATTTGCTTCTAAACTTTTAAGCCTTGTAACATCCCCAAAAAATAAAATATCATTCCCAAAATGATCCAAACATGAAGTAGACATATGGGGAATATAAAGTAATAACTATTTTTGGAGGTATTACTATGTATTATAGAAGTAGAGAAATTGAAACTTGGAAATTTGCAATTTTTTACAAATTTTTTGTAAATTTGGTATTTTTTTTAATAAATAAAAATGAATTTTTTTGACTTAATTTTACCATAATTTTACCATCATGAAGTACAATATGTGACGAAAAAACAATCTCAGAATGGCCTGGATAAGTCAAAGCGTTTTAAAGTTATCAGCACTTAAAGTGACACTGGTCAGATTTGCAAAAAATGGCCAAGTTCTTAAAGAGGACCTTTCACTGATCCTGACATTGTGAACTAAGTATACAGATATACAGTATACATGGAGAGCGGCGCCAGGGATCTCACTGCACTTACTATTATCCCTGGGCGCTGCTCCATTCTCTCGCTATTCCCTCCGGTATCTTCGGTCACTAAGTTATGGTAGGCGGAGATTTCGGTCACTAAGTTATGGTAGGCGGAGTCTGCCCTTGTTCTGCTGTAGCGCTGGCCAATCGCAGCGCAGAGCTCACAGCCTGGGAGGTTCTTTTCTCCCAGGCTGTGAGCTTTGCGCTGCGATTGGCCAGCGCTACAGAAGAACAAGGGCAGACTCCACCTACCATAACTTAGTGACCGAAATCTCCGCCTACCATAACTTAGTGACCGAATATACCGGAGGGCATAGCGGGAGAACGGAGCGGCGCCCAGGGATAATAGTAAGTGCAGTGAGATCCCCGGGTGCCACTCTTCATGTCTGTATACTTAGTTCACAATGTCAGGATCGGTGAAAGGTCCTCTTTAAGGTGAAATAGGGCTGAGTCCTTAACCCCTTAAGAACCCAGGACGTACCGGTACGCCCTATTTCCCGAGTCCTTAAGGACCCAGGACGTACCGGTACGTCCTGACTTAAAATCTGTATTTCGGCGCCCCAGGGGTTAATCGGAACGGGATTTCGGCTGAAATCATTCAGCCGGCATCCCGTAACAATGCAGGGGGGGTCATTTGACCCCCCCGTATCGGCGATCGCAGCAAACCGCAGGTCAATTCAGACCTGCGGTTTGCTGCACTTTTTGCAGTTTCTTTAGAGTGGCTAAAATCAATATTTACGACCACATATGGGGTGTTTCTGTAAACTACAGAATAAGGGCCATAAATAATGAGTTTTGTTTGGCTGTTAACCCTTGCTTTTGTAACTGGAAAAAAAAATATTAAAATGGAAAATCTGCCAAAAATGTGAAATTTTGAAACTGTGTCTCTATTTTCCATTAAATCTTATGCAATACCTAAAGGGTTAACAAAGTTTGTAAAATCAGTTTTGAATAGCTTGAGGGGTGTAGTTTCTTAGATGGGGTCACTTTTATGGAATTTCTACTCTAGGGGTGCATCAGGGGGACTTCAAATGGGACATGGTGTCAAAAAACCAGTCCAGCAAAACCTGCCTTCCAAAAACCAAACCGCGCACCTTTTACTCTACGCCCTACTGTGTGGCCGTACAGTAGTTTACGGCCACATATTGGGTGTTTCTGTAAACAGCAGAGTCAGGGAAATAAAGATACAGTCTTGTTTGGCTGTTAACCCTTGCTTTGTTAGTGGAAAAAATGGGTTAAAATTGAAATTTAGGCAAAAAAATGAAATTCTCAAATTTCATCCCCATTTGCCAATAACTCTTGTGCAACACCTAAGGGGTTAACGACGTATGTAAAATCAGTTTTGAATACCTTGAGGGGTGTAGTTTCTTAGATGGGGTCACTTTTAGGGAGTTTCTTCTCTAGGGGTGCATCAGGGGGCTTCAAATGGGACATGGTGTCAAAAAACCAGTCCATAAAAATCAGCCTTCCAAAAACCATACGGCGCACCTTTCACTCTACGCCCCGCTGTGTGGCCGTACAGTAGTTTACGGCCACATATTGGGTGTTTCTGTAAACGGCAGACTCAGGGCAATAAAGATACAATCTTGTTAGGCTGTTAACCCTTGCTTTGTTCTCAAATTTCCTCCCCATTTGCCAATAACTCTTGTGCAACACCTAAAGGGTTAACAATGTATGCAAAATCAGTTTTGAATACCTTGAGGGGTGTAGTTTCTTAGATGGGGTCATTTTTGGGTGGTTATTATGTAAGCCTCGCAAAGTGACTTCAGACCTGAACTGGTCCCTAAAAATTTAGTTTTTGTAAATTTCTGAAAAATTTCAAGATTTGCTTCTAAACTTCTAAGCCTTGTAACATCCCCAAAAAATAAAATATCATTCCCAAAACAATTCAAACATGAAGTAGACATATGGGGAATGTAAAGTCATCACAATTATTTGGGGTATTACTATGTATTACAGAAGTAGAGAAACTGAAACTTTGAAATTTGCTAATTTTTCAAAATTTTTGGTAAATTAGGTATTTTTTTGTGCAAAAAAAATAATTTTTTGGACTTCATTTTACCAGTGTCATGAAGTACAATATGTGACGAAAAAACAATCTCAGAACGGCCTGGATAAGTCAAAGCGTTTTAAAGTTATGAGCACTTAAAGTGACACTGGTCAGATTTGCAAAAAATGGCCTGGTCCTTAAGGTGAAAATGAGCCCGGTCCTTAAGGGGTTAAGTGGTTGAATACAGCCATTTGAAATACAGCCATTTTGTGCAAAGATACTGTATATTTACTGCAGGCCTACACTGGTTCAGGGCGTGTGTGATCCCCCCTATGCATACAGGGGTTTGAATTAGGCATTTGGAATACAGCCATTTGAAATACAGCCAGTTTGTGAAGAGATATATTTACTGCAGGCCTACACTGATTCAGACCGTGTGAGATACCCCCCTACATACAGGGGCTTGAATCAGGCATTTGAAATACAGCCATTTGAAATACAGCCATTTTGTGCAAAGATATATTTACTTCAGACCTACACTGGTTCAGGGCGTGTGTGATCTCCCCTATACATACAGGGGTTTGAATTAGGCATTTGAAATACAGCCATTTGAAATGCAGCCATTTTGTGCTAATAAATCTTTAATTGAGGTCTAGTCTGGTTCAGGCAGTGTGAGATGCACCCTTTACATACTGTTGTTCTATTCTATTATTAAACACCCATTTAGGGCAAGATCCTAAATTCAAAAAATATGAGGAGAGCATCAATTAAGGGACGTGACCTAGGTCGTGGTGCTGCTGGTGGAGCTCCTGTTGCAGGGAGAGGATGTGGTCGATCTGTGCCAGCTACACGCACAATTGAAACCCCTTCGTCAGGTGCGAGTAGGCGACAAAACCTGCAGCGGTATTTGGTCGGGCCTAATGCTGCTCCACGAATGGTGAGGCCTGAACAAGTACAGGCGATAGTAGATGTGAAGGAACTGGAGGCACTGTCAGCAACCCAGTCTCCTGCTGAAAGACCACAGTTGGCACCTGCAGCCGATGTCCATCAGTCTTTCACCTTACCCCCTTGCAAATCAGCCAAGCAGTCTGAGCCCCAAGTCATGCAGCAGTCTCTTCTGCTTTTTGATGACTCTGTTAGCAGGGTTTCCCAGGGCCATCCACCTAGCCCTGCCCCAGAAGTGGAAGAGATTGAGTGCACCGATGCCCAACCACTTATTTTTTAAAATGAGTACATGGGAGGACCATCGCAGCACGTCTCGGATGATGATGAAACACAGGTGTCAACTGCTGGGGCTTTCAAAAGTGTGCAGACCGACAAGGAAGTCAGGGGTGAAGACTGGGTGGAAGATGATGTGGAGGACGATGAGGTCCTCGACCCCACATGGAATCAAGGTCATGTGAGTGACCGATGTAGTTCGGAGGAAGAGGCTGTGGTCGCACAGAGCCACCAGCACAGCAGAAGAGGGAGCAGGGTGCAAAAGCGGAGCGGCCGTGCCCTAGACAATATGCCTGCTACTGCTCAGTGCCCACCGCAGCAAGGGACCGAGCACACCAAAGCCAGCTCCAAGGAGTTCCCTAGCGTGGCAGTTCTTCAGACAATGTGCTGACGACAAGACACGAGTGGTTTGCACGCTGTGCAATCAGAACCTGAAGCGAGGCATAAACGTTCTCAACCTGAGCACAACCTGCATGACCAGGCATTTAAGTGCAAAGCACGAGCTGCAGTGGAGTAGACACCTCAAAAACCAAGAAAGATCTCTGGCTCCTCCTGCTTCCTCTTCTGCTGCAGTCACAGCCTCTTCATCCACCTCTGGAGTGACAGTGGCACCTGGCACCCCACAAACAGAGAATCTGCCAACAACATCAACACCTGGGTCACCAAGCATCTCCACAATGTCCCACACAAGCATTCAGCTCTCCATCTCCCAAACGCTGGAGAGGAAGAGGAAGTACCCCCCTACCAACCCGCGATCCCTAGCCCTGAATGCCAGCATTTCTAAATTACTGGCATTTGAAATGCTGTCCTTCCGTCTGGTGGAGAGGGAAAGTTTTAAAGACCTTATGGCGGTGGCTGTCCCACAGTAAGTCGTGCCCAGCCACTACTACTTTTCAAGGCGAGCCACCCCTTCCCTGCACAACCAAGTAGGGGACAAAATCAGGTGTGCACTGCGCAACGCCATCTGTGGTAAGGTGCACCTGACTACGGATACGTAGACCAGTAAGCACGGTCAGGGCCGTTATATATCTCCATAACAGCACACTGGGTAAATGCAGTGGCGGCTGGGCCTGAGGCGGATAGCAGTTTGGCGCATGTCCTTCCACCACCGAGGATTGCAGGGCGTTCCATTTGCCTCCTGTTGCTTCCTCCTCTTACTCAGCTTCCTCATCCTCTACCAGCTCCTCATCCGGTCAGCGTAACACTTTTATCACCAACTTCAGCACAGCCAGGGGTAAACGACAGCAGGCAGTTTTAAAACTTATCTGTTTGGGGGACAAACCCCACACCGGGTAGGAGCTGTGGACGGGCCTTGAACGACAGACTGATGAGTGGTTTGTGCCAGTCAGCCTCAAGCCCGGCCTGGTGGTGTGCGATAATGGTCGAAATCTCGTAGCAGCTCTGAGACTAGCCGGTTTGACGCACATCCCTTGCCTGGCGCATGTGCTGAATTTGGTGGTGCAGAGATTCCTTAAAAATTACCCCGACATGTCAGAGCTTCTGCATAAAGTGCGGGTCGTCTGTGCACGATTTAGGCGTTCTCACCCTGCTGCTGCTCGCCTGTCAGCGCTGCAGCGTAACTTTGGCCTTCCCGCTCACCACCTCATATGCGACTTGCCCACAAGGTGGAACTCCACCTTGCACATGCTGGCCACACTGTGCGAGCAGCAGCAGGCGATAGTGGAGTTTCAGCTGCAGCACGCACGGGTGAGTCGCTCGGTGGAACAGCACCACTTCACCACCAATGACTGGGCCTCCATGCGAGACCTGTGTTCCTTGTTGCGCTGTTTCAAGAACTCCACCAACATGGCCAGTGCCGATAACGCCGTTCTCATCGTTACTATCCCACTTCTATGCCTCCTTGAAAAAACGCTCATGGCGATGATGGAAAAGGCACAGGAGGAGGAGGAGGAAGAGGGATCGTTTCGTAGGGTTTCCGGCCAGTCATTCCCAAGTGGCTCTGAGGGTGGGTTCCTGCACCCACAAACCCAAGGTACACAATTGTCCAGCCAGGGTACAGTTCAGGAGGATGAGGAGGTGGAGGATGAAGAACCATGTTCACAGCAGGGTGTCACCCAGACCAGCTCATGGCCATCACTGGAGCGTGGATGGGGGGATACAGAGGACACAGACGATACACCTCCCACAGAGGACAGCTTTTCGTTGCCTCTGGGCAGCCTGGCACACATGAGCGATTAAATGCTGCAGTGTCTTTGCAACGACCGCCGAGTTGCCCACATTCTAACTTGTGCTGATTACTGGGTGGCCACGCTGCTGGGTCCCCGTTACAAGGACAACGTACCATCCTTAATTCCGTCACTGGAGCGTGATCGTAAGATGCGCGATTACAAGCGCACGCTGGTAGACACGCTGCTGGTGGCATTTCCACCTGACAGCGGGGGCACAGTGGAAGCACAAGGCAAAGGCAGAGGACGAGGAAGAGGTCGCCAATGCAGCTAGGGCACCGCCAGCACCTCAGAAGGCAGGGTTAGTATGGCTGAAATGTGTAAAAGCTTTGTCAGCAAGCCACAACAACCAGCACCACCAGCTGATATGGAATGTCTTAGCAGGAAGCAGCATTTCACCAACATGGTGGAGCAGTATATGTGCACACGCCTACACGTACTAAATGACGGGTCTGCCCCCTTCAACTTCTGGGTTTCCAAATTGGGCACATGGCCTGAGCTTTCCCTTTACACCATTTTATGTTATTTTAAGTCATTTCCCTATCCACATTTGTTTGCAGAGCACTTGCCATGCTCTTAACCACATTTTGACACCATTTGCAGCCCTCTTGCCCTTTCCATGACATTTTTACAGCCATTTTAGTGTTCAAAAAATCGGGTCCCCATTGACTTCAATGGGGTTCGCGTTCGGGGTCAAGTTTGATTCAGGTCCCAAACTTGAACTTTTTTTCAAAGTTCGGCCGAACCCGAACATCCAGGTGTCTGCTCAACTCTAGCTGCAATATTAAGTATTTTGCCCAAAATGGGTGTTTTCTTACTAACAGAATATGACAGCAGTATATAACGCTTGAATTTCACACGTACAGATGCAGCAAGGGCTGTAAAATTGAATATTTTGCCCAAAAAGGGTGTTTTTTAAAACCCAGAAAATTATAGCTGTATTTCTAGCTTAAATTGCACACTGACTAATGCTGCAAAGGCATCAGATGTAGGCTATTGCCAAAAATTTGTGTTTTTTAAAACCCAGAAAATTAAAGCTGTATTTCTAGCTTAAATTGCACACTGACTAATGCGGCAGAGGCCCCAGATGGAGGAGGCAATAACTTCCATCTTGGGCCTCTGCCGCATTAGTCAGTGTGAAATTTAAGCTAGAAAAACAGCTTTGATTTTCCGGGATTTAAAAAAGACCCTTTTTGGGCAAAATACTAAATTTTACAGCCCTTGCTGCATCTGTATGTGTGAAATACAAGCGTTATATACTGCTGTCATATTCGGTTATTAAAAAATCTCCCTTTTTGGGCAAAGTACTTAATATTGCAGCCTTTGTTGCATCTGTTATTGTTAAAACAAGCTTGAAATACTTCAAACATATTCTGGCTTTGAAAAAACACCAATTTTTTTGCAATACCCTCAATCTGGGGCCTCTGCTGCATTAGTCAGTGTGCAATTTAAGCTAGAAATACAGCTTTAATTTTCTGGGTTTTAAAAAACACCCATTTAGGGCAAAATACTTAATTGCAGTTCTGATTAAAGTTTCTTTCCTATTGTCTCCCTCACAGCAGCTGCATCCTATCCCTACACTAAGCACAGCAGAGTGATGTGCAGCGATACATGACTCCAGCTTATATAGAGGCTGGGTCACATGCTTCACTGGCCAATCACAGCCATGCCATTAGTAGGCATGGCTGTGATGACTTCTAAGTGCACAGAGTTAAACGCTTATGCTCTGCAGCCTTTCAAAAAGCGCCAATAAACACCGAACCCGAACCCAAACTTTTACTGAAACGTTCGGGTTCGGGTCCGGGGTCCAAAAATCCTAAAGTTTGGTACGAACCCAAACTTTACAGTTCGGGTTCGTTCAAACCTATGAATAAGTATTCTGCTGTATAGGAATACTCACTGCATCAGAAACTTCTATGAGGTTTTTCTGACACAGTTTAGCATTCAGCTTTATAGCTGAGTGAATAAGGTCCTTGCCTCTAATGAACAAGGGGTTGGGAGTTCAAATCCCAGCAGAAACTTCGCAGAAATATATGCTAAATTACATTTAAATACTGAATACTGAAATGCACGTGCACATGCTCGATCAACACTATGGAATACCCTTCTTAATGCTGTGCAAAAAAGTTATCCTGATGCATAAGTTGCATTAATTAAAGCCTTCTACTGGTGAAGGCTTACCAACAAAGAGTTTTGAACATGGCCTAAAATTGAACTTTCAAAGACATTCTATGATCCTGGGGCACAATTATGAATGAGTTGGAGAAGCTTACAAAGCAGCTTCTCATCTACTTTCTGTGTGTAGTGGACCCACCCAACATGTTTGAGAGATCTGCAAACTAGATGTTCAGCATGTACAGAAGAAAACTACTATAAAATGTCAGATTCAAGGATATTATTGCCAAAAATAGTGTTAATCCTTATGTACACACACTGTGCTATTGATTCATAAAGTGATTGTTAAAAGGTTAGGTGTGCTTTAAAATGCATTGACACTCTACCAATTTTTTCTTTAGTTGAGAATGAACTTCAAGAAACTATCCACAAATAGGTCTATCTAGGCAGCAGAACTCCTTCCTGATGCCAGTATGTTTACTCTCTTATGACCTTTATTTAACCCGTTCACAACACAGCCAGTTTTCACCTTAAGGACCAGGCCAATTTTTGCAAATCTGAAGTGTCACTTTATGTGATAATAACTTTGGAGAGCTTTTACTCATCCAAGCTATTCTGAGACTATTTTCTCGTGGCACATTATTAGTGGTAAATCCGAATCAATATGTTTAACTTTCTTATTTAAAAAAATAAATAAAATGTATAAAAAATGTAAAAAATGTGCAATTGTCGTTTGAATTTTTCTGCTTTTAAGACAAGTAGTCATACCTCATAAAATCATTACTTAAGATTCCCCACATGAAATTTACTGAATACTGAAATGTATTTCCTATATAATCATGGTTATCAATTAAGTGAAATGGAATTATGAAATACAGACTTTTCTGTGTGGTATCTGCAGTTATTGAACTTTGATTTTTTTTTACAAAAAAATACACTTATACGTTATATTTGTGGAAGATAAGAATATGTATCAAAAGGGGATCTTCTGTGTGCATTTCATTGCAATACACACAATTGATAATGTGTATCCCTGTCTGTCTCAGGATATACACCTATACATTTACACATCTACAGTCCTCCACTGTTTCTACTAGGCCAGACAGATCGACGCATTATCACTAGAGATAAGTGATGACAGACAGTCTGGAGTTGGCAGCAGTATGAGGAGGCCACCGAGTGGCACAATGACAGAGTCTGGAAGTGGCTGATACAGCAGCAGCATCATGAGGAGGCCACCGAGTGGCACAATGACAGTCTGTAGATGGCAGCAGTATGATGAGGCCAGCGAGTGGCAAGGTGACATAGTGTGGATATGGCAGCAGCAGGAGGAGACCACAGAGTGGCAAGGTGACAGTGTACAGATGGCAGCAGCAGCAGCAGTATCCCACATAATAGCAAGGTGACATAGTGTGGTGATGGCGGCAGCAGCAGCAGGATCCCACAGAGTGGGAAGGTGACATAGTGTGGAGATGGCAGCAGCAGCAGGATCCCACAGAGTGACATGGTGACATAGTGTGGAGATGGTGGCAGCAGCATGAGGAGACTACATAGTGGCAAAGCGACATAGTGTGGAGATGGCAGCAGCAGGAGGAGAACACAGAGTGGCAAGTTGACATAGTGTGGAGATGGCAGCAGCATCAGTAGGATACCATAGAGTAGCAAGATGACATAGTGTGGAGATGTCAGCAGCAGGAGGTGACCACAGAGTGGCAAGTTGACATAGTGTGGAGATGGCAGCAGCATCAGTAGGATACCATAGAGTAGCAAGATGACATAGTTTGAAGATGGCAGCAGCAGCTGCATCAGGAGACCTGAAAGTGACCCGTTAACAGAGTGGGGCGGTGGGTGGCAATACCAGTACCCGCTGACGAAGGTGGATGAAATAAGGAGCTCTTGGCATCAGATGTGTGGCATCAGGCGGGATGCAGCATCAAATTAGTAGCTGAGGCAGATAGAAAAAAACGGTCTCTTGTATCAAAGTGTTGGTGTGGCACCATGGATGATCTAGTCTGGTGCATCAGAAATTAGTGGTTGGAAATCCTGGCCAATCCACGTCTGATTCATCTTGACAAAGGTCAATCTCTCCACATTTTGGATGGACAGGCAAGTTCTCCTTGGGGTAACTATGGCCTCGCCGCACTAAACACCCTCTCTGATGCCACACTACTGGCCGGCCAGGACAGCTTTTCCAGGTACAAACTCTGCTAGTTGCGCCACAAATCCAGTTTCGCTGCCCAGTAGTCCAGCGGATCTTCAATGTGCGGTAGCAGGGTGCTGTCCAAGTATGCCACCACCTGCTGGTTCAGGTCGTGCTCCAGGTCTAGCTGATGCTGCTGCTGGTGAGTAGTTTCTTTACTATGCGGGTGAATAAAGCTACTCATCAGCGCCTGTAGACTCAGGCTGCTGCTGATGGAGCTGGTACTGCTCCTGCCACCCCACCCCTCCCCAGCAGCCATGGCATGGAAATGTGAGTGCAGAGGTACCGATAGGCAGCAATCAACTGACTACATAGGATGTGTCTGTAGTAGTTTAGTTTGTCCTCCCTCTCGGTGGGTGTAAAAAAGGCCCCCATTCTGGACCGGTAGCAAGGGTCCAACAAGGTGGAGAGCCAGAAGTCATCCCTCTGCCGAATGGTGACAATTCGGCTGTCACTACGCAAGCAAGTGAGCATTCAGTGAGCCATTTGTGCAAAAGTAACTCAGAGGTACTCCCTGTCTCCATCTCCACTGCGTACTGCCACGGTGTGTCTGGGTCATCTGTCTTCCTCAACGTCTTGTAGCTACTCTGGCTGCTCCTGCTCCTCCTATCCTGTCAGCTAAATAGAAAAACCACCCATTTGGCTACACATTGCCTGTGCTCCAATATCCTCCTCACACTCCTCTTCCAGTTCAGCCCCCACCGGGCTCATGTGGCCGTGAGATTGAGGCGCCACTTCTCCTATCCCCTGACCAGCCATTGCTACCACCATCTGTTCCAGGACATGAAGCAGTGGAATGACAACTTTCATCCCGTAGTCCTGACGACTAGAGTTGAGCGGACCAAAACTGTAAATTTCGGGTTCGTATCGAACTTTAGGGTTTTCTGCACCCGGACATTTACGTAAAAGTTCGGGTTCGGTGTTCGGCGATTTTTATGGCGCTTTTTGAAAGGCTGCAAAGCAGCCAATCAACAAGCGTCATACTACTTGCCCCAAAAGGCCATCACAGCCATGCCTACTATTGGCATGGTTGTGATTGGCCAACTGCAGCATGTGACCCAGCCGCTATTTAAGCTGGAGTCACGTAGCGCCACCCGTCACTCTGCTCGGATTAGTGTAGGGAGAGGCTGCAGCTGCTGTGAGGGAGAGATCAGGGAGAAATATTATCAAGAACTGTTTTTTGTACTCAGCGATCTACAGCAAAAGTGTTATGTGGGTGCAGAGCACAATTTTTTTAAGCCTGCCCTGAGCCAATTACTGCTGAAAACAAACTTTTTTTTCTTCAGTTAGTTAATATCAATACATGATTGGCAGCCATTTTATGTAACGATAGTGCACCAGCACAGGCTATCTGCATGTCTGCAAGTCCAGAAATACAGCTTTGGCATACTGGGGTGAAAAAAGCCTCTGATATACTGCACATCTGGTATTAGACAAGCATAAGTGACTGTCACATTTAGGACAGAAATACAGCTTTTTGGTTAGGGTGAAAAAACCCTCTAATATATTGCACTTCTGGGATTAGACAAGCATAAGTGACTGTCACATTTAGGACAGAAATACAGCTTTTTGGTTAGGGTGAAAAAACCCTCTAATATACTGCAAATCTGGGATTAGACAAGCATAAGTGACTGTCACATTTAGGACAGAAATACAGCTTTTTGGTTAGGGTGAAAAAACCCTCTAATATACTGCACATCTGGGATTACACATGCATAAGTGACTGTCACATTTAGGCCTTAAATACAGCTTTGGCATACTGGGGTGGAAAAAGCCTCTGATATACTGCACATCTGGGATTAGACAAGCATAAGTGACTGTCACATTTATGCCAGAAATACGGCTTTTTGGTTACTGGGGTGAAAAAAGCCTCTAATATATTGCACATCTGGGATTACACGCGCATAAGTGACTGTCACATTTCGGCCATAAATACGGCTTTGGCATACTGGGGTGAAAAAAGCCTCTGATATACTGCACATCTGGAATAATACGTGCATAAGTGAGTGTCACATTTAGGACACAAATACCGCTGTCATATAGAGTTTAAAAAAAAAGATATGACCACTTTTTACTTTGCTTTGTAAACGCTAACTATGAGGAAAACATCTAATAAGGGACGCAGTCATGGTCGTGGTGGTGGTGTTGGTGGAGCCTCTGTTGCAGAGAGAGGACGTGGCAGTTCTGCCACAGCTACACGTCCTACTGAACCTACTACCTCATGTCCCAGTAGCCGCCAGAATCTACAGCGATATTTGGTCGGTCCTAATGCTGTTCTAAGGATGGTAAGGCCTGAGCAAGTACAGGCGCTAGTCAATTGGGTGGCCGACAGTGGATCCAGAATGTTTACAATATCTCCCACCCAGTCTTCTGCTAAAAGCGCACAGGTGGCGCCTGAAACCCATGCCCATCAGTCTGTCACATCATCCCCGTGCATATCGGGGAACCTGTCTGAGCCTTAAGTCATGCAGCAGTCTCTTATGCTGTTTGAAGACTCTGCTGGCAGGGTTTTCCAAAGGCATCCACCTAGCCCTTCCCCAGGGGTGGAAGACATAGAATGCACTGACGCACAACCACTTATGTTTCCTGATGAGAACATGGGAATGCCACCTCAGCACGTCTCTGATGATGACGAAACACAGGTGCCAACTGCTGTGTCTTTCTGCAGTGTGCAGACCGAAAAGGAGGTCAGGGAGGAAGACTGGGTAGAAGACGATGCAGGGGACGATGAGGTCCTAGACCCCACATGGAATGAAGGTCGTGCCACTGACTTTCAGAGTTCGGAGGAAAAGGCAGTGGTGAGACCGAGACAACAGCGTAGCAAAATCGGGAGCAGGGTGCAAAAGCAGAGCAGCCCTTTCCAAAACAGTTCGCCTGCTACTGGCCACCGTCACCAGGGACCAAGCACACCAAAGGAAGCTTCAAGGAGTTCCCTGGCATGGCACTTCTTCACACAATGCGCTGACGACAAGACCCAAATGGTTTGCACGCTGTGCCATCAGAGCCTGAAGCGAGGCATTAACGTTCTGAACCTTAGCACAACCTGCATGACCAGGCATCTACATCCGAGACACGGGCTGCAGTGGAGTAAGCACCTTCAAAACCAAAAAAGGGCTCAGGCCCCTCCTGCTCCCTCTTCTGCTGCTGCCTCGGCCTCTTCCTCCGCCTCTGGAGGAACGTTGGCACCTGCCACTAAGCAAACAGAGAATGTGCCACCAACAACACCATCTCCGTCACCAAGCATCTCCACGATGTCACACGGAAGCGTTCAGCTCTCCATCTCACAAACCTTTGAGAGAAAGCGTAAATTCCCACCTAGCCACCCTCGATCCCTGGCCCTGAATGGCAGCATTTCTAAACTTCTGGCCTTTTAAATGCTGTCATTCAAGCTGGTGGAGACGGACAGCTTCAAACAGCTCATGTCGCTTGCTGTCCCACAGTATGTCGTTCTCAGCCGCCACTACTTCTCCAGGAGAGCCGTGCCCTCCCTGCACAACCAAGTATCGGATAAAATCAATAGTGATGTCGCGAACATAAAATTTTCCGTTCGCGAACGCCGAACGCGAACTTCTGCAAATGTTCGCGAACGGGCGAACCGGCGAGCCGCCATAGACTTCAATAGGCAGGCAAATTTTAAAACCCACAGGGACTCTTTCTAGCCACAGTAGTGAAGGAAAAGTTGTTTCAAGGGGACTAACACCTGGACTGTGGCATGCCGGAGGGGGATCCATGGCAAAACTTCCATGGAAAATTATGTAGTTGACGCAGAGTTGGATTTTAATCCATAAAGGGCATAAATCACCTAACAATTCAAAATTTTTTTGAACAACGTGGTTTAAAACATCCAGTGTGTGTATACGATAAGGTATGATGTTGTATCGATCAGGTAGTGTAAGGGTTACGCCCGCTTCACAGACATTGACAGACCAAACTCCCCTTTTAATGCACCGCAAACAACCGCAAACAGTCCATTTGCCCAACCGCAAACTCCCCATTTGTACAAGGTTGGATACCAAGCTAGCCATGTCCTGTTGATGTCATTGAAGGAGTGAGTGACACCCTGTAACTGTATAAGTGGAGGTCTAGCCACTAGCCAGTGGCCACAATACAGTCTGTGTGGGCCTGACACACACGGGCTTGCAAATGGGATTAGATCACAGATAAATATAAAATAGATTATTTTTTTATCTGCAAGGTATTTGTGAGTGAGTGACACCCTGTAACAGTATAAGTGGACGTCTAGCCAGTGGACACAATACAGTCTATGTGGGCCTGACACACACGGGCTTGCAACTGTGATTAGATCACAGAAAAATATTAAATATAATTTTTTTTATCTGTGGGGGATTGGGTCAGCACAACCTGTATGTAGGTGCACATCACTATGGAAAAATACATATACAAACGGAAAATACAAATGTGATCGCACTCTGCATCCAGCATTCTGCCCTGCCTCCATGCTGGATGAGGCATTGGTGTACATTTTGGCCAAAGCGCAATAAGCCACTCACCACGTCAAGGTCGCCTCTATTGAGTGGTCCCTAACACTAGTTCCTACCTGTTTATGGGCCAAAATGTACACCAATGCCTCATCCAGCATGGAGGCAGGGCAGAATGCTGGATGCAGAGTGCGATCACATTTGTATTTTCCGTTTGTATATATTTTTTTTATCTGCAAGGTATTTGTGAGTGAGTGACACACTGTAACAGTATAAGTGGAGGCCTAGCCACTAGCCAGTGGCCACAATACAGTCTGTGTGGGGCTGACACACACGGGCTTGCAACTGTGATTAGATCACAGAAAAATATTAAATATAATTTTTTTTATCTGCGAGGTATTTGTGAGTGAATGACACCCTGTAACAGTATAAGTGGAAGTCTAGCCACTAGCCAGTGGACACAATACAGTGGCCTGACACACGGGCTTGCAAATGGGATTAGATCACAGAAAAATATTAAATATAATTTTTTTTTATCTGCGAGGTATTTGTGAGTGAGTGACACCCTGTAACGGTATAAGTGGAGGTCTAGCCACTAGCCAGTGGACACAAAAATATTAAATATAATTTTTTTATCTGCGAGGTATTTTCTGTCACACCCTGTATGAATGGTGTGCACACAGTACTGTCTGTGACTGAGCCTGCAGCCTCTCACACACGGGCAGGCAACTGCAATATATGTATATATAAAAAAAAAAGCAGACTGATGTACCAGCCCTGAAAAGGGCTTTTTGGGGTGCTGTCAGGACGCTGTCCTTACAGCAGATGAGTCTGTGGACACAGAACACTGCCCTAGCTAACGCTTTCCCTATTAAATCAGCAGCAGCAGCACTGTCCCTCCTCTCACACACGGGTAGGCAACTGCAATATATATATATATATATATATATATATATATATAAAATTAAAAAAAAGCTGACTGATGTACCAGCCCTGAAATGGGCTTTTTGGGGTGCTGTCAGGACGCTGTCCTTACAGCAGATGAGTCTGTGGACACAGAACAATGCCCTAGCTAACGCTTTCCCTATTGAATCAGCAGCAGCAGCAGCACTGTCCCTCCTCTCACTGAGAATGCAGATTCCAAATGAATCTAAAATGGATGCTGTCCAGGAGGTGGGAGGGTCTGGGAGGGAGGGTTTGCTGCTGATTGGCTGGAATGTGTCTGCTGACTGTGAGGTACAGGGTCAAAGTTTACTCAATAATGATGTATAGGGGGCGGACCGAACATCGCATATGTTCGCCCGCCGCGGCGAACGCGAACAAGCTATGTTCGCCGGGAACTATTCGCCGGCGAACTATTCGGGCCATCTCTAAAAATCAAGCTTGTCCAACTAACCACAGATACGTGGACCAGTAAGCACGGCCATGGACGCTATATCTCCCTAACTGCACACTGGGTAAATGTAGTGGTGGCTGGGCCCCAGGCGGAGAGCTGTTTGGCGCACGTCCTTCCGCCGCCAAGGATCGCAGGGCAGCATTCTTTGCCTCCTGTTGCCTCCTCGGCTTCCTCCTCCTCTTTTACCACCTCCTCATCCGGTCAGCGACAGACCTTCACCACCAACTTCAGCACAGCCAGGGTTAAACTTCAGCAGGCCGTTCTGAAACGAATGTGTTTGGGAGACAGGCCCCACACCGCGCAGGAGTTGTGGCGGGGTATAGAACAACAGACCGACGAGTGGTTGCTGCCAGTGAGCCTCAAGCCCGGCTTGGTGGTGTGCGATAATGGGCGAAATCTCGTTGTAGCTCTGGGACTAGCCGGTTTGACGCACATCCCTTGCCTGGCGCATGTGCTGAATTTGGTGGTGCAGAAATTCATTCACAACTACCCCGACATGTCTGAGCTGCTGCATAAAGTGCGGGCCGTCTGTGCACGCTTCCGGCGTTCTCATCCTGCCGCCGCTCAGCTGTCTGCTCTACAGCGTAACTTCGGCCTTCCCGCTCACCGCCTCATAAAAGACGTGCCCACCAGGTGGAACTCCAACTTGCACATGCTGGAGAGACTGTGCAAGCAGCAGCAGGCCATAGTGGAGTTTCAGCTGCAGCATGCCCCGGTAAGTCGTACTGCAGAACAGCACCACTTCACCACCAATGACTGGGCATCCATGCGAGACCTGTGTGCCCTGTTGCGCTGTTTCGAATACTACACCAACATGGCGAGTGGCGATGACGCCGTTATCAGCGTTACAATACCACTACTATGTCTCCTTGAGAAAACACTTAGAGCGATGATGGAAGAGGATTTGGCCCAGGACGAGGTGGAGGAAGAAAGGTCACCTCTAACACTTTCAGGCCAGTCTTTTAGAAGTGGCTCAGAAAGAGTATTTTTGCAACAGCAGAGGCCAGGTGCAAATTTTGCCAGCCAGGGTTCACTACTGGAGGACGAGAAGGAGGAGGATGGGGATGAAGCATGTTTACAGCGGGGTGGCATCCAACGCAGCTCAGGCCCATCACTGGTGCGTGGCTGGGGGGATACGGAGGATGCAGACGATACGCCTCCCACAGAGGACAGCTTGTCCTTAACTCTGGGCAGCCTGGCACACATGAGCGACTACATGCTGCAGTGCCTTCGCAACGACTGCACAGTTGCCCACATTTTAATGTGTGCTGACTACTGGGTGGCCACCCTGCTGGATCCCCGTTACAAAGACAATGTGCCGTCCTTAATTCCCTGACTGGTGCGTGATCAGAAGATGCGCGACTACAGGCGCACGCTGGTAGACGTGCTCCTGAAAGCATTCCCGACTGACGCCGGGGGACAAGTGGAAGCACAAGGCGAAGGCAGGGGAGGAGGAAGAGTTCGCCAACACAGCTGTGTCAGCGCAAGCACCTCAGAAGGCAGGGTTAGCATGGCCGACATGTGGAAAAGCTTTGTCACCTCGCCGCAACAACCGGCCCCAACTGCTGATATGGAGCGTGTTAGCAGGAGGCAGCATTTGAACAACATGGTGGAACACTACCTGTGCACACGACTACACGTACTGACTGTTGGTTCTGCCCCATTCAACTTCTGGGTCTCCAAATTGTCCACATGTCCAAAGCTTGCCCTGTATGCCTTGGAGGAGCTGGCCTGCCCTGCAGCCAGTGTACTCTCTGAACGTGTATTTAGCACGGCAGGAGGCGTCATTACAGACAGGCGCAGCTGCCTGTCCACAGCCAACGTGTACAAGCTCACGTTCATTTAAATGAACCAGGCTTGGATCCCACAAGACTTGTCTGTACCTTGTGCAGAATAGACATTTATACCACCATCAAACATACATTCTTGTACTCAAGTAAAGCGCAATGATTCTTTGTTTTCTTTTTTTTTTATTTGTCCCAATATTTTAGGGGCTACCTACCCCAATAAAAAAAAAAAAAAAAAACATTGTTGGCTACCTCCTCCTCCTCCATTGCTGCCTCCAACTACAACACCACATTAACCGCCTCCTCAACCTCCGACTCCATATCCGCCTCCTTCTCTGAGTTGCAGGTTAAAAAATTTTCATTTTTTGTTATTTTATTTTAAGTTATTTCCCTATCCACATTTGTTTGCAGAGCAGTTGCCATGCTCTTAAGCATATTTTACTGCCTTTTACATCCCTCTAGCCTTTTCAAGGACTATTTTAGAGCCATTTTAATAAAAAAAAAAAAGTGCCAAGTTTAGTGCCCTAAATTGAAAAAAAAATCTTATTTTCAATTGTCGGGTGACATTTTACAATTTTTGGCGTATACAAACCCCTGGGTGACAGGGGCCTAAATGTCAAAATCCTCTGTTGTATTGCTGGGTGACATGAACCCCCTTTTGCCGTGAATGAACTCCTGCTGTGCCTGGGTGACAGGGGCCTAAATCTCTCAAAATCCTCTGTTGTATTGCTGGGTGACATGAACCCCCTTTTGCCGTGAATGAACCCCTGCTGTGCCTGGGTGACAGGGGGCTAAATCTCTCAAAATCCTCTGTTGTATTGCTGGGTGACATGAACCCCCTTTTGCCGTGAATGAACCCCTGCTGTGCCTCGGTGACAGGCTCAGGAGGTTGGGAATCAGGGTAAAAGGCTCAAGAGGTTGGGAATCAGGGTAAAATATCTCAGTTCCCTCTTCAAGCATGCTGGGCGCAAGGGCAAAATGTAATAGTGGTGCTGGAAAGAGCTCCTCGGAATATCCGAGTGTGGGATCACTCATTTGGCAAGCTCTCCATGGTGGGAGGAAGGATGATCAGAGAGAGGATTCGTTTGACCAGACTTTTGGCTACAGAGACGACTTGGTGGAAGAGAGGGTGGTGCTTAACCGACTGGAAGCATTATCTTCAGCAATCCAACCGACCAACTGTTCGCACTGGTCCAACTTGGACAGTGTTGTCTTGCGCCGCCCCGCTAAGTTATACATGAAGCTGGGTACGGTGGATTTTTTTTTTCTGGTGCACTGGCAGCAGGCACAGTTTCATTGCGCTCATGACCACGGCCTCTGCGTGCACCATCAGCATCACGCCCACTTTCCCATCCATTAGTGATGGCCTTCTTCATATTAATGGTTTTGTCACTAGATGTGGTGCAAATTTATTTTACAGTCCGCTAAAGACACAGTTTTCTGATGCAGGACAGTATATGTCACAGAAACACACAGATTATGGACACTATATTAGGCCCATATTCTTGGAATTTGCAATACAGACACAGTTTTCGCATGCAGGACAGTATATGTCACAGAAACACACAGAATATGGACGCTAGATTGGGCCCTGATTATTGGAATTTGCCCTAAAGAAACAGTTTTCGGATGCAAGACAGTATATGTCGCAGAAACACACAGAATATGGACACTATATTAGGCCCTGATTATTGGAATTTGCCCTAAAGAAACAGTTTTCGGATGCAGGACTGCATATATCACAGAAACACACAGAATATGGACACTATATTAGGCCCAGATTTTTTAAATCTGCCCTAAAGAAACAGTTTTCGGATGCAGGACAGTATATGTCACAGAAACACACAGAATATGGACACTATATTAGGCTCTGATTATTGGAATTTGCCCTAAAGAAACAGTTTTCGGATGCAGGACAGTATATGTCACAGAAACACACAGAATATGGACACTAGATCAGGCCCTGATTATTGGAATTTGCCCTAAAGAAACAGTTTTCGGATGCAGGACAGTATATGTCACAGAAACACACAGAAAATGGAGACTAGATTAGGCCCAGAGTTTTGGAATTTGACCTAAAGAAAGAGTTTTTAGATGATGTACAGTATATGTCACAGAAACACACAGAATATGGACATTATATTAGGCCCAGATTTTTGGAATTTGCCCTAAAGAAACTGTTTTCGGATGCAGGACAGTATATGTCACAGAAACACACAGAATATGGACACTAGATTAGGCCCTGATTATTGGAATTTGACCTAAAGAAAGAGTTTTTAGATGATGTACAGTATATGTCACAGAAACACACAGAATATGGACACTATATTAGGCCCTGATTATTGGAATTTGCCCTAAAGAAACAGTTTTCGGATGCAGGGCAGTATATATCACAGAAACACACAGAATATGGACACTATATTAGGCCCTGATTATTGAAATTTGCCCTAAAGAAAGAGTTTTCGGATGCAGGACAGTATATATCACAGAAACACACACAATATGGACACTATATTAGGCCAAGATTTTTGGAATCTGCCCTAAAGAAAGAGTTTTCAGATGCAGGACAGTATATGTCACAGAAACACACAGAATATGGACACTAGATCAGGCCCTGATTATTGGAATTTGCCCTAAAGAAACAGTTTTCGGATGCAGGACAGTATATGTCACAGAAACACACAGAAAATGGAGACTAGATTAGGCCCAGAGTTTTGGAATTTGACCTAAAGAAAAAGTTTTTAGATGATGTACAGTATATGTCACAGAAACACACAGAATATGGACATTATATTAGGCCCAGATTTTTGGAATTTGCCCTAAAGAAACTGTTTTCGGATGCAGGACAGTATATGTCACAGAAACACACAGAATATGGACACTAGATTAGGCCCTGATTATTGGAATTTGACCTAAAGAAAGAGTTTTTAGATGATGTACAGTATATGTCACAGAAACACACAGAATATGGACACTATATTAGGCCCTGATTATTGGAATTTGCCCTAAAGAAACAGTTTTCGGATGCAGGGCAGTATATATCACAGAAACACACAGAATATGGACACTATATTAGGCCCTGATTATTGAAATTTGCCCTAAAGAAAGAGTTTTCGGATGCAGGACAGTATATGTCACAGAAACACACAGAATATGGACACTAGATTAGGCCCTGATTATTGGAATTTGCCCTAAAGAAACAGTTTTCGGATGCAGAACAGTATATATCACAGAAACACACACAATATGGACACTATATTAGGCCAAGATTTTTGGAATCTGCCCTAAAGAAAGAGTTTTCAGATGCAGGACAGTATATGTCACAGAAACACACAGAATATGGACACTAGATTAGGCCCTGATTATTGGAATTTGCCCTAAAGAAACAGTTTTCGGATGCAGAACAGTATATGTCACAGAAACATACAGAATATGGACACTATATTAGGCCTAAATTTTTGGAATCTGCCCTAAAGAAACAGTTTTCGGATGCAGGACAGTATGTGTCACAGAAACACACAGAATATGGTCACTATATTAGGCCCAGATTTTTGGAATTTGCCCTAAAGAAACTGTTTTCGGATGCAGGACAGTATATGTCACAGAAACACACAGAATATGGTCACTATATTAGGCCCAGATTTTTGGAATTTGCCCTAAAGAAACAGTTTTCGGATGCAGGGCAGTATATGTCACAGAAACACACAGAATATGGACACTAGATTAGGCCCTAATTATTGGAATTTGCTCTAAAGAAAGAGTTTTTAGATGATGTACAGTATATGTCACAGAAACACACAGAATATGGACACTAGATTAGGCCCAGATTATTGGAATTTGCCCTAAAGAAACAGTTTTCGGATGCAGGACAGTATATGTCACAGAAACACACAGAATATGGACATTATATTAGGCCCAGATTTTTGGAATTTGCCCTAAAGAAACTGTTTTCGGATGCAGGACAGTATATGTCACAGAAACACACAGAATATGGACACTAGATTAGGCCCTGATTATTGGAATTTGCCCTAAAGAAAGAGTTTTCGGATGCAGGACAGTATATATCACAGAAACACACACAATATGGACACTATATTAGGCCCAGATTTTTGGAATCTGCCCTAAAGAAAGAGTTTTCAGATGCAGGACAGTATATGTCACAGAAACACACAGAATATGGACACTAGATCAGGCCCTGATTATTGGAATTTGCCCTAAAGAAACAGTTTTCGGATGCAGAACAGTATATGTCACAGAAACATACAGAATATGGACACTATATTAGGCCAAAATTTTTGGAATCTGCCCTAAAGAAACAGTTTTTGGATGCAGGACAGTATGTGTCACAGAAACACACAGAATATGGTCACTATATTGGGCCCAGATTTTTGGAATTTGCCCTAAAGAAACTGTTTTCGGATGCAGGACAGTATATGTCACAGAAACAAACAGAATATGGACACTAGATTAGGCCCTGATTATTGGAATTTGCCCTAAAGAAACAGTTTTCGGATGCAGAACAGTATATGTCACAGAAACACACAGAATATGGACACTATATTAGGCCTAAATTTTTGGAATCTGCCCTAAAGAAACAGTTTTCGGATGCAGGACAGTATGTGTCACAGAAACACACAGAATATGGTCACTATATTAGGCCCAGATTTTTGGAATTTGCCCTAAAGAAACTGTTTTCGGATGCAGGACAGTATATGTCACAGAAACACACAGAATATGGTCACTATATTAGGCCCAGATTTTTGGAATTTGCCCTAAAGAAACAGTTTTCGGATGCAGGGCAGTATATGTCACAGAAACACACAGAATATGGACACTAGATTAGGCCCTAATTATTGGAATTTGCTCTAAAGAAAGAGTTTTTAGATGATGTACAGTATATGTCACAGAAACACACAGAATATGGACACTAGATTAGGCCCAGATTATTGGAATTTGACCTAAAGAAAGAGTTTTTAGATGATGTACAGTATATGTCACAGAAACACACAGAATATGGACACTATATTAGGCCCTGATTATTGGAATTTGCCCTAAAGAAACAGTTTTCGGATGCAGGGCAGTATATATCACAGAAACACACAGAATATGGACACTATATTAGGCCCTGATTATTGAAATTTGCCCTAAAGAAAGAGTTTTCGGATGCAGGACAGTATATGTCACAGAAACACACAGAATATGGACACTAGATTAGGCCCTGATTATTGGAATTTGCCCTAAAGAAACAGTTTTCGGATGCAGAACAGTATATATCACAGAAACACACACAATATGGACACTATATTAGGCCAAGATTTTTGGAATCTGCCCTAAAGAAAGAGTTTTCAGATGCAGGACAGTATATGTCACAGAAACACACAGAATATGGACACTAGATCAGGCCCTGATTATTGGAATTTGCCCTAAAGAAACAGTTTTCGGATGCAGAACAGTATATGTCACAGAAACAAACAGAATATGGACACTATATTAGGCCTAAATTTTTGGAATCTGCCCTAAAGAAACAGTTTTCGGATGCAGGACAGTATGTGTCACAGAAACACACAGAATATGGTCACTATATTAGGCCCAGATTTTTGGAATTTGCCCTAAAGAAACTGTTTTCGGATGCAGGACAGTATATGTCACAGAAACACACAGAATATGGTCACTATATTAGGCCCAGATTTTTGGAATTTGCCCTAAAGAAACAGTTTTCGGATGCAGGGCAGTATATGTCACAGAAACACACAGAATATGGACACTAGATTAGGCCCTAATTATTGGAATTTGCTCTAAAGAAAGAGTTTTTAGATGATGTACAGTATATGTCACAGAAACACACAGAATATGGACACTAGATTAGGCCCAGATTATTGGAATTTGCCCTAAAGAAACAGTTTTCGGATGCAGGACAGTATATGTCACAGAAACACACAGAATATGGACATTATATTAGGCCCAGATTTTTGGAATTTGCCCTAAAGAAACAGTTTTCAGATGCAGGACAGTATATGTCACAGAAACACACAGAATATGGACACTAGATCAGGCCCTGATTATTGGAATTTGCCCTAAAGAAACAGTTTTCGGATGCAGAACAGTATATGTCACAGAAACATACAGAATATGGACACTATATTAGGCCAAAATTTTTGGAATCTGCCCTAAAGAAACAGTTTTTGGATGCAGGACAGTATGTGTCACAGAAACACACAGAATATGGTCACTATATTGGGCCCAGATTTTTGGAATTTGCCCTAAAGAAACTGTTTTCGGATGCAGGACAGTATATGTCACAGAAACAAACAGAATATGGACACTAGATTAGGCCCTGATTATTGGAATTTGCCCTAAAGAAACAGTTTTCGGATGCAGAACAGTATATGTCACAGAAACACACAGAATATGGACACTATATTAGGCCTAAATTTTTGGAATCTGCCCTAAAGAAACAGTTTTCGGATGCAGGACAGTATGTGTCACAGAAACACACAGAATATGGTCACTATATTAGGCCCAGATTTTTGGAATTTGCCCTAAAGAAACTGTTTTCGGATGCAGGACAGTATATGTCACAGAAACACACAGAATATGGTCACTATATTAGGCCCAGATTTTTGGAATTTGCCCTAAAGAAACAGTTTTCGGATGCAGGGCAGTATATGTCACAGAAACACACAGAATATGGACACTAGATTAGGCCCTAATTATTGGAATTTGCTCTAAAGAAAGAGTTTTTAGATGATGTACAGTATATGTCACAGAAACACACAGAATATGGACACTAGATTAGGCCCAGATTATTGGAATTTGACCTAAAGAAAGAGTTTTTAGATGATGTACAGTATATGTCACAGAAACACACAGAATATGGACACTATATTAGGCCCTGATTATTGGAATTTGCCCTAAAGAAACAGTTTTCGGATGCAGGGCAGTATATATCACAGAAACACACAGAATATGGACACTATATTAGGCCCTGATTATTGAAATTTGCCCTAAAGAAAGAGTTTTCGGATGCAGGACAGTATATGTCACAGAAACACACAGAATATGGACACTAGATTAGGCCCTGATTATTGGAATTTGCCCTAAAGAAACAGTTTTCGGATGCAGAACAGTATATATCACAGAAACACACACAATATGGACACTATATTAGGCCAAGATTTTTGGAATCTGCCCTAAAGAAAGAGTTTTCAGATGCAGGACAGTATATGTCACAGAAACACACAGAATATGGACACTAGATCAGGCCCTGATTATTGGAATTTGCCCTAAAGAAACAGTTTTCGGATGCAGAACAGTATATGTCACAGAAACATACAGAATATGGACACTATATTAGGCCTAAATTTTTGGAATCTGCCCTAAAGAAACAGTTTTCGGATGCAGGACAGAATGTGTCACAGAAACACACAGAATATGGTCACTATATTAGGCCCAGATTTTTGGAATTTGCCCTAAAGAAACTGTTTTCGGATGCAGGACAGTATATGTCACAGAAACACACAGAATATGGTCACTATATTAGGCCCAGATTTTTGGAATTTGCCCTAAAGAAACAGTTTTCGGATGCAGGGCAGTATATGTCACAGAAACACACAGAATATGGACACTAGATTAGGCCCTAATTATTGGAATTTGCTCTAAAGAAAGAGTTTTTAGATGATGTACAGTATATGTCACAGAAACACACAGAATATGGACACTAGATTAGGCCCAGATTATTGGAATTTGCCCTAAAGAAACAGTTTTCGGATGCAGGACAGTATATGTCACAGAAACACACAGAATATGGACATTATATTAGGCCCAGATTTTTGGAATTTGCCCTAAAGAAACTGTTTTCGGATGCAGGACAGTATATGTCACAGAAACACACAGAATATGGACACTAGATTAGGCCCTGATTATTGGAATTTGACCTAAAGAAAGAGTTTTTAGATGATGTACAGTATATGTCACAGAAACACACAGAATATGGACACTATATTAGGCCCTGATTATTGGAATTTGCCCTAAAGAAACAGTTTTCGGATGCAGGGCAGTATATATCACAGAAACACACAGAATATGGACACTATATTAGGCCCTGATTATTGAAATTTGCCCTAAAGAAAGAGTTTTCGGATGCAGGACAGTATATGTCACAGAAACACACAGAATATGGACACTAGATTAGGCCCTGATTATTGGAATTTGCCCTAAAGAAACAGTTTTCGGATGCAGAACAGTATATATCACAGAAACACACACAATATGGACACTATATTAGGCCAAGATTTTTGGAATCTGCCCTAAAGAAAGAGTTTTCAGATGCAGGACAGTATATGTCACAGAAACACACAGAATATGGACACTAGATCAGGCCCTGATTATTGGAATTTGCCCTAAAGAAACAGTTTTCGGATGCAGAACAGTATATGTCACAGAAACATACAGAATATGGACACTATATTAGGCCTAAATTTTTGGAATCTGCCCTAAAGAAACAGTTTTCGGATGCAGGACAGTATGTGTCACAGAAACACACAGAATATGGTCACTATATTAGGCCCAGATTTTTGGAATTTGCCCTAAAGAAACTGTTTTCGGATGCAGGACAGTATATGTCACAGAAACACACAGAATATGGTCACTATATTAGGCCCAGATTTTTGGAATTTGCCCTAAAGAAACAGTTTTCGGATGCAGGGCAGTATATGTCACAGAAACACACAGAATATGGACACTAGATTAGGCCCTAATTATTGGAATTTGCTCTAAAGAAAGAGTTTTTAGATGATGTACAGTATATGTCACAGAAACACACAGAATATGGACACTAGATTAGGCCCAGATTATTGGAATTTGCCCTAAAGAAACAGTTTTCGGATGCAGGACAGTATATGTCACAGAAACACACAGAATATGGACATTATATTAGGCCCAGATTTTTGGAATTTGCCCTAAAGAAACTGTTTTCGGATGCAGGACAGTATATGTCACAGAAACACACAGAATATGGACACTAGATTAGGCCCTGATTATTGGAATTTGCCCTAAAGAAAGAGTTTTCGGATGCAGGACAGTATATATCACAGAAACACACACAATATGGACACTATATTAGGCCCAGATTTTTGGAATCTGCCCTAAAGAAAGAGTTTTCAGATGCAGGACAGTATATGTCACAGAAACACACAGAATATGGACACTAGATCAGGCCCTGATTATTGGAATTTGCCCTAAAGAAACAGTTTTCGGATGCAGGACAGTATATGTCACAGAAACACACAGAATATGGACACTAGATTAGGCCCTGATTATTGGAATTTGACCTAAAGAAAGAGTTTTTAGATGATGTACAGTATATGTCACATAACACACAGAATATGGACACTATATTAGGCCCTGATTATTGGAATTTGCCCTAAAGAAACAGTTTTCGGATGCAGGGCAGTATATATCACAGAAACACACAGAATATGGACACTATATTAGGCCCAAATTTTTGGAATCTGCCCTAAAGAAACAGTTTTCGGATGCAGGACAGTATATGTCACAGAAACACACAGAATATCTACACTATATTAGGCCCAAATTTTTGGAATCTGCCCTAAAGAAAGAGTTTTCGGATGCAGGACAGTATATATCAAAGAAACACACAGAATATGGTCACTATATTAGGCCCAGATTTTTGGAATTTGCCCTAAAGAAAGAGTTTTCGGATACAGGACAGTATATGTCACAGAAACACACAGAATATGGACACTATATTAGGCCCAGATTTTTGGAATCTGCCCTAAAGAAACAGTTTTCGGATGCAGGACTGTATATATCACAGAAACACACAGAATATGGACACTATATTAGGCCCAGATTTTTGGAATTTGCCCTAAAGAAACAGTTTTCGGATGCAGGACAGTATATGTCATAGAAACACACAGAATATGGACACTAGATTAGGCACTGATTATTGGCATTTGCCCTGCTCTTTGTCTGGTCGGGCGATGTGGTGGCCGTCCGGCTTTTAAGGGACTTCCTCAATAATTATAAATGACATCTTAATTTTTCATTTTGTTGGAAATGTTTCCACCATTGCATTTTTGGATTTAATCCTCACTGGTAATATGGATAATACTGTGTCCACTTCCACTTTTCGCAAGGATACGGCTGCTAACACAACCCTCCTAGCTACTTCTTTACATCCTTCTCACGTCATTCATAATGTTCCAAAAGGTGAACTCATTAGAGCAAGACGTAACTGCTCTAGTGATCAAGCTTTCAACAAAGAGGTGGGGTTGTTGCTGCCAGGGTATCGTTGCGAAAATATCCACCTTGGACTTTAGATCGGGCCAAAAAGTTTGTGTCATCTAGGTCCAGAACCGATTTGTTCCTCTGTGATACCTTGCAATTTAAAAAAGGAAAGAAAAGATATGGTGACAGGAAAATAGAGTCTTCTCTGGCTTTTGTCACCAGTTACAGTCCAGAATATCCCCAAATATGTAAGATCATAAAGATGTATCTTGTGGTTCTGAATCTTGACGAACAGTGGACAAATATAGCCCAAGTTGGTATTAAATGCATTGCACGACGAGCACCAACTTTGGCACAGAGGGCCAGCCCAAGTTTATATACGGAAAATAAACAGAGCTTTTCCACATATAAATGTAATGTGGACATCGTATCTGCACATGTTGCAATTACATACTGACTGGTTCTTCGATTTTTTCTTTTGCCAAGCAAAGATCATGTGAGCTAAAACAATATGTCAATTGTAATACCAGTTATATTGTTTATTGCATCACGTGCTCGATTTGTCATCTCCAATATGTGGGCTGTACTACCAAGAGCTTGAAAATCAGAATTCGTAGACACCTGTCAGACATACCTTTCACTAAAACTAGGAATGTATCAGCAGTCAGTCTTCACTAAGCTGTTGTTCATCAGGGCAACGTAACAGGCTTTCAAGTTCAAGGTCTGGAAAGAGTTAACCACCCTAGTAGGGGTGGCGACTATAAACGTAAGTTACTGAATAGGGAATCTTATTGGATTTTTTGTATGGGCTCCTGTATCCCACAAGGGTTAAATCGTAAGCAAAATTTTATTTTGCATGACTGATTTTCTTTTTTCTCATGTAGATCATTATGTCCATAATATATAGAATTTTTATTGGTTTTGAGTCCTTTTTGCACAACTAATTGTATTATTGAATGAATGTGTGGGCGTACTTTGTGCCAATTATGTTCCCCTGGTAATTAGTAGCTATGTCTACTTAAACCAGAGTATGAGTATTCACTTTTGTCATGATGAAGGATCGGTATTAGTATATCCGAAACGTGTAGATGTGATTGTACTGTTGGTTTTTACTGCACAAGAAGAATAAAGGCTGTCACTATTTAGAAGCTGGACGTCTGCACCCTTTCTTTGTTATTTATGGACTCCTGCATATGGTTCCCGGTGCAGTCTGTGCTTCCCATGTGTATTTAAGCCTGTTAAGCGACACTACTTATTTTTCTTGTTACTGTTCAGGGTGTGTGACATCAAGCGCGTTCACCTAGCCTAGCTAGTTCACCTAAGCTAGAGAAGATTGGGGAAAATAAAAAGTTTTTTGTATGTAAGACCTCTTCTAAACTGCTTATGACAGCAGTTTTAGAAGCATCTTATAGACATAGATAGCTGTGTGTGCATTATGGATTACATGCCTTTGTGTTCTTTATGTTTTTACAGGGTTCAGTTCCCCTTTAATCATGTAGAGTGCATCAGGAAGTGAGTTCCGGACACGAGCGGACAAAAGAGCTGTGCTTGCCAGATCATTGGCAGGCATCTGGCTGTTACTGACAGCCAAGCCCCTGCTGTAACTGCTAGCACTGGGGATAAAATTATGCCAGCGGATTAACCCCTTAATTTCTGTGGTCAATACTGATACCTAAGGGTTTTACAGAGGGAGGGGGCTCCCTCTCTCAACCCTTCAGTTTCCCACGATGCAATCGTAGGGTTCTAATGGCTGCTAAAATAGCCAGATGCCTTACAAAGGCCTTAAGGTGTGCCATCTATGAAGGCCTATGAGGCCAAGCTCTCAGACTGGGTTCCATAGGCAACTATCAGTGTAATACTGAAAGTCACTATGCATTACACTTTTATTGGAAAAAAATAAAATTTTTCATTTTCACTGCCCAGTGCTTCTACATTTTATGAAACACCTGTGGGACAGCCCTCAATAAATTCTTTAAGGAGTATAGTTCCCAAAATGGGGTTTATTTTTGGAGGTTTCCACTGTATGGGTAAGGCTACTTTCACACTCGTGTTTGGTGCGGATCCGTCATGGATTTGCACAAACACATCTGTTCAGATAATACAACCGCATGCATCCATTCAGAACGGATCCGTTTGTATCTTTAACATAGCCAAAACGGATCCGTCTTTAGCAGCATTGAAAGTCAATGGGGTACGGATCCGTTTTCTATTGTGCCAGATTGTGTCAGTGAAAACGGATCCGTCCCTAATGACTTACATTGTGTGTCAGGATCTGTTTGGCTCAGTTTCGTCAGACGGACACAAAAACGCTGCAAGCGGTATGGAGGCAGAACAGAGCCAAACTGATGTATTCTGAGCGGATCCTTATCCATTCAGAATGCATTAAGGGCAAAAACCAATCCGTTTTGGACTGCTTTTGAGATCCCTGAACGGATCTCACAAACGGAAACCAAAGCGCCAGTGTTAAAGTAGCCTAACTCAGGGTCTTGTTAAATGCGACATGTGTCCAAAGACCATTCCCGCAAAATCTGCTCTTCAAAATCAGTATGGCTGGCCTTCTCTTCTGAGCCCTGTGATATGCCCATACAGCAGTTAATAACCACATATGGGGAGTTTCTGTAAACTGCTGAATTAGGGTAATAAATAGTGAGGTTTGTTTTGCTGTTAACCCTTACTGCTTTACAGGGTAAAAAAGTGGATTAAAATGGCAAATCTGCAAAAAAATAAAAAAATTTAATTTCACCAACATTTTCCTTTAATTCTTGTGGAACACCTAAAGGGTTAACAAAGTTTGTAAATCAGTTTTGAATAATCTGAATGCTGTTGTTTTTAAAATTGAATCATTTTCTTTGTTTCTATTATGCAGGCCCTCAAATTGACTTCTTAACTGAATTGGTCCTTAAAAAAGTCGATTTTTGAAATTTTCTTTAAAATTTCAAAAATTGCTTCTAAACTTCTAAGCCTTCTAACATCCTAAAAAATAAAAAAATAAAAATGACATTTACAAAAGGATGCCAACATAAAGTAGACATATAATGAATGTTATTTTATAAATATTTTATGAGGTATCATTATTTGCCTTAAAATCAAGGAAATTCCAATTTAGTAAATTTTTTTATTTTTATAAATAATGGTAAAATATGACAACCCAAATTTATTACTTACATGAAGTACAATGTGCCACAAGAAAACATTCACAGAATCAGTTGAATAAGGCCTCATGCACACGACCGTTGTGTGTTTGGCGGTCTGCAAATTGCGGATCCGCAAAACACGGATGGCGTCCGTGTGCATTCCGCAGTTTGCGGAATGGCACGGACAGCCATTAATATAACTCCCTAGGACAGGTTATATTTTTTTTGGCAGACCACGGAACGGTGTGTCACTCATGAGCTAATAGTAAGTTGTTGCCAAGAACCAGCTTTATAATCATTACAGCCCAGGCCTTGAAAATAGTCAAATCTACCTGAGAAGAGTCATGGTTATTCATAATCTCCTGCTCTCCCCGCCCATCTGCTGATGATTGGCAGTTCTCTCCTAGACACAAAGGGAGAAAACTAGGTAGAAAACTGTCAATCATCAGCAGGTGGGCAGGGAGAGCAGGAATTCATTAATAACCATGACTCTTCTCAGGTGGCCGGACTCTTTTCCAGGCCCAGTCTGCAATGATTGTGATGTTGGTTCTCGACAATCACTTACTTTTAACTTTCAAATAAAAGACTCCTGAAATCAACTCACCTGTCTCTACAGTCGTGGCCAAAAGTTTTGAGAATGACACAAATATTAGTTTTCACAAAGTTTGCTGCTAAACTGCTTTTAGATCTTTGTTTCAGTTGTTTCTGTGATGTAGTGAAATATAATTACACGCACTTCATACGTTTCAAAGGCTTTTATCGACAATTACATGACATTTATGCAAAGAGTCAGTATTTGCAGTGTTGGCCCTTCTTTTTCAGGACCTCTGCAATTCGACTGGGCATGCTCTCAATCAACTTCTGGGCCAATTCCTGACTGATAGCAACCCATTCTTTCATAATCACTTCTTGGAGTTTGTCAGAATTAGTGGGTTTTTGTTTGTCCACCCGCCTCTTAAGGATTGACCACAAGTTCTCAATGGGATTAAGATCTGGGGAGTTTCCAGGCCATGGACCCAAAATGTCAACGTTTTGGTCCCCCAGCCACTTAGTTATCACTTTTGCCTTATGGCACGGTACTCCATCGTGCTGGAAAATGCATTGTTCTTCACCAAACTGTTGTTGGATTGTTGGAAGAAGTTGCTGTTGGAGGATGTTTTGGTACCATTCTTTATTCATGGCTGTGTTTTTGGGCAAAATTGTGAGTAAGCCCACTCCCTTGGATGAGAAGCAACCCCACACATGAATGGTCTCAGGATGCTTTACTTTTGGCATGACACAGGACTGATGGTAGCGCTCACCTTTACTTCTCCGGACAAGCCTTTTTCCAGATGCCCCAAACAATCGGAAAGAGGTTTCATCGGAGAATATGACTTTGCCCCAGTCCTCAGCAGTCCATTCACCAAACTTTCTGCAGAAGATCAATCTGTCCCTGATATTTTTTTTGGAGAGAAGTGGCTTCTTTGCTGCCCTTCTTGACACCAGGCCATCTTCCAAAAGTCTTTGCCTCACTGTGCGTGCAGATGCGCTCACACCTGCCTGCTGCCATTCCTGAGCAAGCTCTGCACTGGTGGCACTCCGATCCCGCAGCTGAATCCTCTTTAGGAGACGATCCTGGCGCTTGCTGGACTTTCTTGGACGCCCTGAAGCCTTCTTAACAAGAATTGAACCTCTTTCCTTGAAGTTCTTGATGATCCTATAAATTGTTGATTGATGTGCAATCTTAGTAGCCATAATATCTTTGCCTGTGAAGCCATTTTTATGCAACGCAATGATGGCTGCACGTGTTTCTTTGCAGCTCACCATGGTTAACAATGGAAGAACAATGATTTCAAGCATCACCCTCCTTTTAACATGTCAAGTCTGCCATTTTAACCCAATCAGCCTGACATAATGATCTCCAGCCTTGTGCTCATCAACATTCTCACCTGAGTTAACAAGACGATTACTGAAATGATCTCAGCAGGTCCTTTAATGACAGCAATGAAATGCAGTGGAAAGTTTTTTTTGGGATTAAGTTAATTTTCATGGCAAAGAAGGACTATGCAATTCATCTGATCACTCTTCATAACATTCTGGAGTATATGCAAATTGCTATTATAAAAACTTAAGCAGCAACTTTTCCAATTTCCAATATTTATGTAATTCTCAAAACTTTTGGCCACGACTGTACTTTATGATTCCATTAGTATGGGCAGCATAAAGTTGATAACAGGTTCCCCTTAAGATTGTATTTTATTACCCTAATTCCACTCCTTTCCATTCTGTGTGTCCTACTCTTATCCAGTTCATTTGAATCAAAATTCTTAAATAAAGATGGTACAAAAATAATTAAGCAGGAAAAGTGCATTATATGCATAGTATGTAACCATATAAGCAGTAAAGTGGGCTAATTTCTAAAATATACACTATACTATACACTACACATTAGCTATTGTTGTGGAAATTTTATTAGGATGTGTTTTTAATATATTGTGTATTGTCATCATGTCTCTCAGTGTCAGGGTAAACCATTGGAGTGGATATCTTCCAGTGTATGTCCTGTCACAGCTGCCGGGCGCAGAGGTCTCCGTCGGCGAATGGTCCATGTGCTATGCACTGAGCTGTGGGCCGGGGGAGACTGATGTGTTCAGCGGAGCAGTGTTTTCTTGGCGAATGTATGGACGCCGGCTAGGGCCCCCGCGCAAAACGTGGATTTATTGGCTTGGTGTGGATGCATTTGTTAAGAGAACAATATATGAAAGGAACGTGCGTTTGTTGTCTCTAGTGCGCCTGATCAGCCGCTGGAGATAATGACGTTGTCCTGTAAATAAACATACATGAGGATCATAGTAACTTTATTGGGCATTGATCACTGAGCAAGGCTGGATAAAGTTCACTTCAGTGGTAATGGGAGATTATTGTATACAAGTGTTTGTTAGCTGGCTAGGTTATTCTAAATGATGGTTGTTTCTCATCTTCCTGTGTCATCACTTCCTGTATCCTTGTTACATGAAGTAAGTGGTCGGGTGACGGACCGACCCCTTTTCTATTGTTACAGTAAGAAATATAAGTGAACAGACTGGGCGGGGGGGGGGGGGGGGGCCCAGCCGAACTGAACATGATAACACCTTTGTCTGACTCTGAGTCTTGAGGAAGAGATTTACCTTTCCTTACACAAAGTTGGATGCAAGCAAATTTCTACTACAAATATTTCTATTAAACTATCCTGACATGTTTGTTTTGCGTTAGCCTAAAATAATAATTCTGGAGCATCTTTTCTTAGAGGTTAGCAATTTGCCATTTTTTTTTACCCTTGGACATTTATTAAAAAATTGACAACTTTGAATTATCATTCCCTTTGCTAATAGGGTTGTGTTTCAAACAGTCTACTGCTACCCCTAAAAAAAATGCTCATTTGGATATCCCTTCTTTTTAGAGGCAGCACAGTGTGATAACAACAGTGCGTCCAATTCATTTTATGAATGGTCATCGTTATTAAGCCACTGCAACATTTTATATTATGAAATTTGGTGACAGATCCTTTAAGGCTACTTACCTAATAAAAATCAAATCCATTTGATAACACATTTTGTGATCATATGAGACATGCTTCACTGAGGCTAGGGCTACACGGCGACACTGGTCGCACGACAGTTGTCGTGGCCATGATTCGCAGAGTAGAGGTGATCCCATAAAAATTAATGGGATCGCAGCGAAAGTTGCAAAAAATCGGACACCGTTGTATTTTTTGTGACTCCTACTGAGATCCCGTTCATTTCCATGGGATCAACCATATACTCTGCGATCCTGGCCGTGACATTTGTCACGCGACCAGCTCGTCGCGGAGTCCTAGCCTAATACCCTTAACATTTCCAAAAAAAGAAAAAGTGCTTGATCATTGCCTCCAAAAGCAACATGATGTATGTGTTTGTAAATCATAATGGAATTGTTCTATACTGAACTTAATTTGTCCTTGTCTTTATTACAAATATCACATTCAGGTGTATTACAGTAAAGTAGCTTTGCACTAAACCTTATTATTCACACCAGTTGCTCTGCATTTATAGCAGTTTTCAGATGCCTGCCATACTGAGGACTAATTTGGGAAATGCTGTAAATTTTTTCTGACCTTTACCAAAGCTGTCACACTTGGATGCACAGCTATATGGTCATCCTGCCATAGATCATTTTAAAAGCTTTATTTTCCATTATGACATAAAAGGTATTAAGACCTGAGCCATATTATAAGCTCACAAAGAAGAGGAGCACAAAAAATGCATTAGCGGCCAGGTTTAGCCTAGGTGTGGATAACATTCTCTCAGAGTAGGGATAAGAAAGGTCTATATATAAATCTTTACAGTATGATATTACATTTACATATTGTTTTCGAACCTGTATTCCTCAATTACCATTTTGACTCAAATACCGTACCTCTGTCCTGTATTTCCGTAATAGCCGCACCAGTTTCTCCACTACTGATAACACAATTCTTTCTATTGCTTCATTATGTTCCTTTGTGTTCTTGTGGCAACTCAAATAAAATTTTATTTTCTTAAAGGACTAGAAGCTCTGTTGTTTGTTTTTTATTTTATGCACTTCCGCTATATTCCGCAGTGCTTTACAGACATTAGCATCATTAGAATTTTCCAGATTTGCCACCTAATCACTAACTGCTTTGTGCTCACTAAGTCCGCTTTCACACAGTCAGTGTTTGATCAGTGATTTTCTTCAGTCATTACAAGCTAAAACCAAGAGGGGTTCGAAAACACAGAACAGGTGGAAATATACAATTATACCTTTCCTCTGTGTAGGCGTCACTCCTTGTTTTGGTCCAAGATCCCTGATAGAAATCACAGATCAAACACTGTGTGAAAATGGAGTATCTCAGTACTGAATAGTCAGCAAAGTTGATGATCAGTTCCTCCCTGACACTGGACAACAGGTGTACATTTTATCATAGATATACAGGGAAAAGGGCATAGTTCTATGACCTAGAGCAGAATAGTAGTGAGGATCAAGAGCAAAATGTTCTGCTTTTTCTTAATGTGTGTATTTTCATGTAATGAGTCATTTTGCACATGGTGAATGTATGTATGTACAGTATTTGTGTAAGTGTGCACATATGTAGTGAGTTTACTATTAAACTGATATGTGTATGTATTAAGTATGTATTAGTGTTCATATAGTTAGTGTGCTTTTATGTGTTAGACTCTGTTCACATGTTTTTCTATCCATAGAGGCAATTATCTGGATTATTAAACCACTTAATCTAAAAATGGAAGGCTGATGCATAGGCCACTGTAATACATTTACCTTCAAATATGTATATATATATATATATATATATATACACACATATATAGTATCCAAAGAATGAGGCAGCACTCCAGGTAAATTGAAAAAAAGTGGATCCTTTATTCCCCTCTGTGCAACGTTTCAACCGTAGACAGATGACGTCCTTGGCTTGCGTCTTTAGCGTTCTCTGCTGCAAGAAGAACATCACAAAATCTTGAACCATAGAAGTTGGGAATCCCAGTAGACTCACCAGGTGCATGCTGTCACTAAATCCGTGGTTGAGCCCTGTTTAACAGCGTGTGAGCGCGCATCTTCCCCGCGGAGAACCAACCAGCTTACAGAGGATATCTGCGATACGCTTGATATTGGTGGAGTTCCGTGTAAGTACAATCTGTGCACCACAGGGCATTTTAAACCTACAGATCTACCCTATTGTTTTTCTTTGTAAGTTGCAGGATAGCCATCAGTAGTAGATCTGCAGACCTTGGTTACTTTTTGAAGGGAGGAAGAAAAAAGAATCTGTTTTATACCGAATATTTATGATACGCGCGGTCCGAACCTTTATGTACATTCCTTAACAGGCCATAGCAACCAGTTGCTAGGTGGGGCTGTGCACCTCTCCCCATAATGAGGAGTAGTTAAGTCAGAACAGTTAGTGTAGAGACAGTGGATGTCTAGACAGTGAAGTGTTCTGCGACTGCAGAACACAGCCCTGAAGAAAGCTAGCCAGCACAATATATTTGAAAAGCATACCAGTGTTAAGAGGAGATAAATATAGAAGCTCTGTGGAGATAAACTGAAGTGTATAGATTATGCAGCAAACCTGTTTGACTGCACAAACTTAACAAGAGCAGAACCTGTGCTAAAGGTGAAGAACTTAGTCTGACGTTGGAGGCCACTAACCTGTGGTTTCATTGAGAAAGAGAGGTGTTGCATCCCTATTGCTTATGACAGAGCTATAGAAAAAAGTGCAGTGTGCGAAAAATTTCTTTAAAGAGAAATCTTGGCCTATTAACTGTTATTGCAACCATGTAACCTCTACAAACGGTGGAAATTGTACATTGGATAAAAACTGCCACTCCATGACTGCTGAGAACTGTGATTGCTGCATTCAAACTTTACTGCAAGTAAAGAATTGTTCTACTGTTGAAATTGCCTCATCATTGTCTTCTCCAACTGTACAATGGATCCTTCCTTGCCCCATCAGTTCATCACCATCAAGGCCACACAAACCACTATCAGGCAGATGAAGGTTCAGAACCAAGATGTGTCCAACGGAAATAAAGGTGTGCCCTTCCTATCACTGCATAGCCCAGTGGAATGTTAGAGTGAGTAACCATTACAACCACCATTCTCACTACCATAATTTCTATCCTATCCTCTCTCCTTCTCTTGGGCTTGCTGCACCATGGCTAGTTTTGCATATAATGTTTAGATATGAGTGAATTTCTCAAAATTCTACTGTGATTTCATTCATCCAAATTGGCCATGCAATTTGATTTGGGTCTGAATAAAATCTACTCAAATTGAAAGTGCTCTGATTGCCTACAAAAGTCTCTCTCTCACACTCTCTCTCTCTCCATGATTCTCCAGAATCGAATCACACAAAATTCGAATTCTGCAGAATTAGAATTTTTGGAAACATTTGGGTCAAATTTACAAATTTTAGAGTAAAATCATTCATCTCCAATAGCATCCATATTTTATTGTCAATTATTTTCATCTGCAAATTATGAATTATGAGTTTAATATTTATAAAATCCCAAAATTGTGTCTTTGTCTTTTTGTTCCAACTAAAATAATTTGAATTCTTCTCATCTTTATGAAAATATTTAATGTATGTACATGAAATTAGCAAAGTTGGATCCATAAGAAATATAACCCATGGCTACAAGGTTCAGTGCAGACCTCAGTGATATTATGTAAAGCTATACATGAGTGGTCTAATATCAAAGGTTCACTTTAGAGTATGTATGTTATAATTAAGTTTGGTATATTCAATCACTGTTAATACCTGCAAGGTTGTAAAATGACCTTAGGGATTTTGGTAGACAATAATTTCTTAAATTTAACAATAGACAGAAAAAATGAAAAGAGAAGACATAATTAGCAAAGCCATATATTACGGTTCACTGCTAACTTTTGTCCGACTTGTTCTTCTTGTGCTTTGATGATTTCACAAGAACATGAAACATCCAATTATCCAATCATTTTTACACTGCCTTGGAAACAGCAAGAATAGGCTAAAGGTGAACAGATTTGAGATAGCAGAACTAAAATGCCGTCATTCTCTCTACTATCTTACTGCTTAATTACTGGAACAATTGTTTGAACATTTCAATATATTCATTTAGCATGGGAATATTTGCGGAACAGGAAATTTAATTTAGCACTGTTAAAGAAAAAGCTGCATTTCTGATGTCAAAAAAGGAAACTCTGTATGTGAATAGCATGCAAAGATTTTTTTTTTATATTATACATGTTGGGTTCTGTACAGTACGCAAGGTATGAGCCAGGGGAAATAAATCAATACATTATGCAGTTAATTTGCAAATCACATATTTTTTTTTTTTGTAATTGTCTTTTTATTAAAGTATTGTATATAATACAAGTAATACACCAATGGAAGCAATCATTCATCCATTAAATGCATGGATAATCAAAGAGGCAAAAATAAATCCAATATCAATAGAGATAACAAAAGGATATCCGCAAGATACATATACTAATATCAGTTTAGCAAGAAACAGTAAAGTATACAATAAACTGTGATGTCTGGTTAACCAGTATGGCCGCTAAATGTTCCATTCTTCTAACTTCAGCATCACTAGTAAAAAGATCAAGCTACGATGGCGGGACAGATCTCTTCCAAAAACTCGCAATCAGGCGTCTGGCTGCCATCAAAATGTGCAAAGTTAGTCTTAGGAAGTGTCGTTTCAATGAAATCTAGTATTGAGAAGTTGGAAGAGAATGTCCTGCACTATAGACCAAAAGGACTTATCAAGGAGCACTGACAAAAAATGTGGATATGAGATCCAATTCCTGATCCACAGCGCCAGCATCTATCAGAAATAGCGGGATTGAGATGTCTCAGTAACTGTGGAATGTAGTACCAGAACATTAACACCTTGTATGAGTTCTCCCTGTGGGTAGTACAGGAGGAAGTCATTGCCATTCTATTCCAAATCATTCCCCATTCACCAGCCAAAATAGTGTGATCTAGAATCTTTTCCCATTTAGTCATATATGCATGCCTAACAAGTGCGGGAGAAGGGGGGGGGGGGAGATAAGATAACATAGATGTCTGATATCAGTCCTTTTGTAGTGTCCGAGAGCTTACACAATTTTTCAAATGCAGTTTGTTTAGACACCTGGGAAGAATTGTATAAGCTATGGAGAAAAAGTTGCAATTGAGTATGATGGAAATTGGTGGAATCTGGCAACTTAAATGAGGTTTTAAAACTTTCCAACGGTAATATTTGTAAGGTTTTATAGTCTACAATATCTGGAAATCGGAATAGTTTATTTGTAAACCAAGGTTTTAGAAAATATGGCTCCATACTCATTGGGAACAGTGGATTAAATAGGAAAGAGGTCATGGATGATTTTTCAGAGGCCAGGGAAAAGCGTTGTTTTCAGTTTCACCATACATTATTTGTGAGGGCCATAGGACCTAGTAGTTTCGGGATGAGTGTTGTTGGTAGGGACGACCATAAAAGAGAGTTGGGATGTATATGTGCTATCCATAGCTTTTCTATATATACCCATCTAGAGTACGTCAGAAGTGCGGACCAAGCTGGAAGTCTCCTGAGGTGTGTGGCCCAATAGTACCTGGCAATATCGGGTACTGCTAAACTGCCTTGAGACTTAACTGCAGTAAGGGTGGAGCACGCTATGCGGTGTTCTTCCCGTTCCAAATATATCTGAGTATTAGGGATTGAAAACCAATCAGTTCTTTACTGGGTACAGCAACCGGCAGGGTTTCAAAGAGATATAGTAACTTAGGTAAAATAGACATTTTAACAGCAGCAATGCGGCCAAAAAGGGATATCGGTAGTGACATCCATTTATTCATAAGGACTTTAAAGGTCCTTGAAGACAAATAACGTATGGAGTCCTCACTCCATTTAAAGTGAAAGTTAGCTTTTAAGGTCGTTAGTCTATCAAGGGTGAGGTTGAGCGGTAAAGTCTCAGTCTTAGTCGTATTCACCTTATAACCTGAGAGTTAGCCCTAGGTCTCCAGTAATTTAAAAAGATTTAGGAGTGTGACATGAGGGTCTGTTAAAGTAAGTAGGATATCATCCGCAAACAAAGATAGCTTGTATTCAATTTTATTATCCGTAACCCCATGTATATCTGGATGGGACCTAATAGCTGCTGCAAGAGGTTCGATACAAAGGACAAATAAGAGAGGGGACAATGGGCACCCCTGACATGTGCCGTTGTGTATGGAAAACGCCTCCGATGCATAGGTTGGGCATAGAGTGTATGCAAGGCATCCAGAAATGCTCCTTTAAAGCCAAAGGCCCACAGGGTGGAGAACATAAACGACCAGTTCAAGCGGTCAAATGCTTTTTCCGCATCGAGGCCCAATATCAGCGCAGGGGAATTATATTTGTGGATAATTTTAATTAAATCAAGGGACCTCCTCGTGTTGTCTCCACCCTGCTGGCCCCTAACAAAGCCCACCTGATCCTTATGAATTAATTAGGGGAGCCAAAATGCAAGTCTATTGGCAATGGTTTTAGAAAATATTTTTAGATCAGAATTTAAAAGAGCTATGGGTCTGTAGTTTGTGCAATCCATTAAATGTTTTCCCGGTTTGATTTGTTGCCCCAGGTGTAAAACTTTTGCTGTGAAAACAGCAGCAGTTTTTCAGTTTTTTGGTATGCCAATTCACACAACCTAGCTCATAGTAAGACTATGCGACGCAACAAATGGCGCAAGGCTTTAGATTGTAATTGGGTTTCTAAATCTTTTAACTGTGTTGTGAGAGTGCATTGTTGAAGGTTACGGTCTCTTTTCAGTTTAGATCCTACAGCAATGCAGTGCCCTCTAAAAACCGGCTTATGTGCCTCCCATAGCGTAGACGCGGAAGACACAGAAGATTGGTTCAGAGCAAAGTACTCTGTAAGAGAATCATGAAGTTCTTGTCTAGGAATTTGGTTGGCAAGGAGGGTTTTATTTAACTGCCAATGACAGATTTTCATGTGATATCCAGATGTTTTGATATTGATAAAAATAGGCGCATGATCAGACCAGGAGATGTTGCCCTAAAAATAATTTATGCGGGTGTGCTTGCGGTGCGGATGGGAATAAAAGGTGTAACTCTTAGGCCCCTTTCACACGAGCGAGTATTCCGCGCGGATGCGATGCGGGAGGTGAACGCATTGCACCCGCACTGAATACCGACCCATTCATTTCTATGGGGCTGTTCACATGAGCGGTGATTTTCACGCATCACTTATGCGTTGCGTGAAAATCGCAGCATGTTCTATATTCTGCGTTTTTCACACAACGCAGGCCCCATAGAAGTGAATGGGGTTGCGTGAAAATCGCAAGCATCCGCAAGCAAGTGCGGATGCGGTGCGATTTTCACTCACGGTTGCTAGGAGACGATCGGGATGGAGACCCGATCATTATTATTTTCGCTTATAACATGGTTATAAGGGAAAATAATAGCATTCTGAATACAGAATGCAAAGTAAAATAGCACTGGAGGGGTGATTCACCATGGTAAAAGATCATGTGACGTACCATGTGATGACCGGAGTGACGTCACCACAGGTCCTTCAACAAAGGAGACACAAGGAGATGCAGGGCTACGCGAGCAAGTGGATTAAGGTGAGTTAAATTATTATTATTTTTTTTAACCCCTCCAGTGCTATTTTACTTTGCATTCTGTATTCAGAATGCTATTATTTTCCCTTATAACCATGTTATAAGGGAAAATAATACAATCCACAGAACACCGATCCCAAGCCCGAACTTCTGTGAAGAAGTTCGGGTTTGGGTACCAAACACGCACGATTTTTCTCAAACGAGTGCAAAACGCATTACAATGTTTTGCACTCGTGCGGAAAAATCGCGGGTGTTCCCGCAACGCACCCGCACATTTTTCCGCAACGCCCGTGTGAAAGAGGCCTTAGAGGTAGGGTACTTTATTCTCCAGAAATCATAAAGTGCATACTTTCTGATCAGGCGCCTAAACAGATGTAAAAGCCTGCATTGTGCGGGTGGGGTTGGTGCTTCATGTGGAGATAGCCTGTCCCAATGGTCAGAGAATGAGATATTAAAATCTCCACCAATGATCATTGTCGCTGGCAAATAAGTAGAGAGTTTCCTGAATACCTTGATAAGGAATAAGATTTGAGCGGAATTAGGGGCATAAAGATTACACAACACCAGGGGGACACCATTAAGTAGTGCTTTGAGAATGACATATCTACCATCAGTATGAGATATATGGGAGTCTACTTGGATAGGGCAGTTTGCAGACAAAAGAATAGCATCTCCCGCGGTTTTCCTGCCTGCAGTGTCAGCGTAAACTCGTGGGAACAATTTAGATGCAAATTTTAAGGAACCCTCTTTGTCAAAATGTGTCTCCTGGAGGAACACCACATGCGCCCTCTGGGAGCGGCATTCATTAGGAGCCAATCTTTGTTTCACATTAGAGTTTAGGCCCTTCACATTCACCGACATGCACTTAATCATTATGACAATAGGTTAAGAGCACCAAGCTTGCTAATAAACGTATACCACATATTCTTCTGGTGGACCATCTGGCGAAAAGCAGTCTCTGATATTTGTGATAGGCGTAAAGTGGAACCGTGGTACCTAAAACAGAAGAGGGGGAGGGAGGATACAAAAGGGAGTGGGAGGCCCTTTTTTGGGGGAGAGTGGTTGAACGCTCCCAGGGATCGGGTGTTCAGAGAGAAAGAGCAACAAATAAGCGAAAAGAGGCAGAAAAAAGTAAAACAAAACTGTAACATTTTCTCTTCCAATGGAGTCGCCACATAATAAAGTAGCGGAAACAAGAGATGGGCAGTGGGGATTATCCCACACTAGACAGTTCATGGGGGAGCAGCACGGGAGCTAGAGGCAAGTAGCTCATCTTATAGAGGAGAGCGGTGTCTCTTCTTCCGGACTTCCCTCCATACCAGAGCTGGAACAGGCGGCGGGTGGGGTACCTCCCAGTCGTCTATTGATGTGGTAGAAATGTCCAGATCAGAGCAGAACATTGGAAGATCTGCGTAGGCCCTTAGGACAGACGATTTGCCATTCTATCAGGGCTAAAGGGAAACCCCACCTATAGGGTATTTTCTTTTCTCTCAATAGCATGAGCATGGGTTGCAAAACGTTCCGCTTATGTAATGTCAACCAGGAAAGGTCCTGATATATTTGGACCTTGGCACAATGGAAATCTATGGCTTTTAATAAACTGCTTGAGCCATGATGCTTTCTTTCAGCCGAAAGTCGTACACGCAAAAGATCACGTCACGTGGTTGTGTGGAAGATGATTTGGGGCGAAGTGCCCTATGTGCCCGGTCTAGCTTAATAGCCTGCGGTTGTGGAGTTCCCAGTATCATATTGAAAAGTTCCGACAATATATCTTGCAAATTCTCATCTGCTGGAGGTTCAGGTAGTCCCCTGATTCGAATATTATTTTGACACCCTCTGTTGTCTAAATCTTCCAAGTGGCGGGTATTTTGCCAGATAGTTTGAGAGTGGGCTGAGATCACAGATTGTAAATGAACGACGTATCTACGAGTGTCATCATGTTCAGATTCCACTGATTCAATGCGGGCAGACAGTTGTTTAAAGTCTTGTCGCAATGAGGAGATTTCAGATTTACATGCACTTCTCACTTCAGATATCAAGGTCTTGAAGTCATCTTTAGTATGCAGGTGCTGCAGGGTCTGATGTAGCAGAGTGGAAGTCTGTGAGGGCTGCAGTAACTCTTCGTCTCCCTCCCCTATTCCATCAGACAGTTGGTCCCATACTGTGTGGTCCCCCTCAGTGGTCATCTGTGAATGCGCCGGTCTTTGGCCTCAGTAGAGGAGTCAGACCAGTCGCGGTGCCGCTGTGATGGTGTAGCGGCCTGCTTTGGTTGTTTAGCCGCTAGTTTCGGCGGCATGGCGGCGGCCTGACTAGGCCGGTCGCGGAGGCCCAGGAGTGCCGCTATCGGGTCCCCTCTACGGCTATCTGGAGGTCTGGGGACGAATTCCTCCACTAGTGGGGACAAAGTGGAGGAGCGCGTCTCGTTATGCGCAGCGTCTGGTGGCAAAGAGACGCGCGCACTTTACTGCCGCTTCGCAGCTCTCAGAGGTCCGGACCGGAAGTAGGCCGCAGGCAGAAAACGGAGGAACTGAACTCCGAGTAAAGTAAGAGTCCTGTGTCAGGGACCTCGGATGGGTGACCAGAGCGATACTAGGGGCTCCTGGGTATGTTTTCTTCCCCATAGGGTGTGCGGATGAAGCAGGAGATCTCCTTGCTGAAGATAGGCGGCGGAGCTCAGCAGTTAGGCGGCCATCCCTGAAGACGTCCGGGCCACGTCCCCCGCAAATCACATTTAACATCTTGCACAACCATGAAAACATTCTTGCATTCAAGGTCCATCTGTAAGTGAGCATTTAAAAAATATCTAAACACTCCTGAATAAACATACTATAATGACAATAAAAGAAAAAAAAAAAAACACTATAGCCTCCACTCTGACAACTGCTTGAAATACAGGGTCAGTATGCAAGAAACTGCTATGTGGTAGGTTAGGGTACATTTAGCTGTTCTTTTAGTTTACTATAAATTGAACTGTGTTAAAACATTGACTATCAGTTTGATTTTAACCAATTCATGGGGCAAGGAACTCTGGGAAGGCGGGCTGACCCATAATGCCATGCATGTAGCCATTTAGCAGCCAGCCAGCCCTGTGATATCACAGCCCTATAAATAGGGTGCCCATCTTAGAGTCAGACATTGTCCAGCCCTCTGAGTGCAGGGACAGATGTGAGAAGGTGCTAGGGACAGCAATAGGAAAAACCTCATTGTGAAAACAAAACCTGAAAAAAACTATTTATTAGTGCAGGGAAAGGATAGGGAGGAATCATACCACAGCATCTTAGTGCTGTCATGCCCCGCTCTGACGATGTGCGGAGGTCGGCCAGGATAGCAGCACGAGTTGTTTGTTTTGGAGCCGTGCTGGATCCGCCTCTCATCAGGTGCACTGGGTGGGGTCATTAGTTTCAATAGCACACCATCCCAGTGCTCTTAGCGGATTATAGGAATCATTGTGGTCTATAGCTGATTGGCAGGGTGCCTGCAGTTGGGCCCCTGCCAATCTAAAAATGATGCTTAGGGTCCATTCACACGTCCGTGGTGTGTTGCGGACCCGCAAATTGTGGATCCGCAACACACCCGGCCGGCACCCGCTATAGAAATGGCTATTCTTGTCCGCAGCTGTGGACAAGAATAGGACATGTTCTATGTTTTGCGTCGCTGCGGACCGGAAGTTCGGGGCCGAAACCCGGAAGTTCAGGGCCGCGCTCTGCAAATGCGGAAGCGGAGAGCACATAGTGTGCTCTCTGCTTCACGTCCGGGCCCATAGAGAATGAATGGGTCGGCACCCGTTCCGCAAAATTGCGGAACGGGTGCGAACCCTTTTGCGGACGTGTGAATGGACCCTTATCCTAAATATAGGTCATCAATATAGGATAAGTTAAGAATCACTTTAAGGCCTCATGCACACGACCGTTGTTTTATTCCGTGTCCGTTGCGCCGTTTTTTGTGATTTTCTGCGGACCCATTGATTTTCAATGGGTCCGTTGAAAACTCGGCTAATGCACCGTTGGCAATCCGCATCCGTGGTTCCAGTCCATCAAAAAAATATAACCTGTCCTATTATTTTCTCGGAAAACGGTATGCGGCCCAATTCAAGTCAATGGGACCGCTAAAAAACGCGGAGGCACACAAGATTGTCATCCGCGTCCGTGTCCGTTTTTTTCCTATCATTTGCATGGCAAACCTGTTTTAGATTTTTTTTACATTCCTTTATGTCTGGTGGTCCTCCAAAAATAAAGGAAGACACACGGAAACAAAAACGGAAAACGGATCATGTAACAACAGAACCCCGTCGTGTGCATGAGGCCTTAGTCAAAAAAATTTATTTGTTCTGTTGATCTATGCATATGAGGGCTTATTTTTTATAGGACAAATTGTGAATAAATTACATCATTTTGGGTTACAGATAATATTTTCATAACTTTTGAAAAAATAAATGGGGTGATGGCGTGAAAAATACAGCGATTTGGTCATGTTTTTGGGTTGTTTTTATGGCATTCACAGTGTTGTACAAGTAACATAGTAACTTTATTCAGTGAATAAGTATGAATATGTCAATAACAAATTTATTCTACTTTCGCATAATCAAAACTAATTTTTCTTCACTTTTTTTATGTTGTTGCATTAAAAAAACCATACCATTTTTAGTTTCCATAAGTGATTTTCTGCTCACTGAGCAGGCACTCTATGAGGTAGATATGGAGCACTGTGGTAGCGAGGAGGCTGAAAAAAGTGAGGTAGGTTGCTGGATAACAGAAAGCATGGTAGAGGTGCCAGGGAGGTTATCCCGGTTCTGACACACCCCAACAAGTTTGTAAGGTTGGCAGATGAGGAGGATGTCCTTTCAGGGAGAGCACTGCTGCAGCCAGACATTTCCTCTGACAGTCAAGGGAATGTCAGATCCAGTAAGCAGGTGACCAGGAGAGCAGGGAAAACCAGACAGGTGCTGGTAGTGGGAGACTCAATTATTAGGAGTACATATAGGACGATCTGACACAAAGACCGGGATTGTCGAACGGTGTGTTGTCTTCCTGGCGATTCAGTTTGACATATCGCAGATTGAGTTGACAGATTACTCGGAGGAGCTAGCAAAGATCCAGCGCTCATGGTCCACATTGGAAACAACAACAAATTTAGAGGTAGGTGGAGCGTCCTTGAAAAGGATTTTAGGGATTTAGGTCACAAGCTCTGGGCAAGGACCTCAAAGGTAGTGTTTTCCGAAATACCACCTATACCACAAACCACACCAAAATGGCAGTGGGAGATTAGGGAGGTTAACAAGTGGCTCAAGAACTGGTGTAGGAAGGAGATGTTTGGGTTCTTGGAGAACTGAGCTGACTACTCTGTTGGCTACAGGATCTATAATAAGGATGGGCTGTACCTCAATGGAGAAGGTGAAGCTGTTTTGGGGGAGAAGATGGCTAGAAGATTGGAGGAGTGTTTAAACTAGGGACTGAGGGAGGGTAATTACATTATAGGAGGGGAAGATAGTGCAGATAGAGACCTGGGGCAAGGTAATGGAACTTGGGGAAGAATGGACGGAGGGACTAGAACAGTTCATAAGGAAATGTGTAGGGTAAAAAAATATACCTAAATCTCTCAATTAAATATATATTGTGGCAATGTGAACATTGAGGTGGTGTTTCCCCAGGTTCCAGTCCGGGACTTAGGGCATGCTCATGTCCAGGGATCCTATTTAATCCTGCTAATGGATCCTGGGTGTGGCTCACTCGGGAGAGTGTGCAGACAGAGGCCTGGTGAGGCTCTGTCAGTGTGGTCTCAGCTAGGCAAGGCTGAGGGGCCACGAGGCTATGCAATAGCCTGGACTTTGGGGGACTCAGTGACAGCCAGGAACAAGCATTGAAAGGTCAGAGTCGGGAGGACTGCTAGACCACAACCCCCTCCAAAGGTACTACATTTGTTACAGCCTGAGGGCTGGTGTACTGTATGTCTGGGGTAAGCCGCACCTGGTTCCATGTGGGAATGCTATCGTATAGCCGAGTTAGGGATACGATGTTTATTATGTTTAGGTAGAGCCCAGACGGGCAGGCTTTTGTTTTATGCCATGTGTGTATGAAGAGTGTAAAATAAATTGCACTGTTTGGACCTTAAACCCAGTGGTTATGAAGATCCTTGTGAGAATGACCCCCGAATAAGAGGCGATCCCTTACAATATACTAATGCAAGAAGCCTGAATAATAAAACTGGGAAACTGGAATTAGTGATTTGTGAGGAGAACTATGACATAGTGGGAATAACTGAGAGATAGCTGGATAATAGCTATGACTGGGCGGATAAAGTACAGAGTTACAGTCTGTTTTCAAAGGATTGTCCAAATAGGGGAATGGGAGGGGTTTGCCTTTATGTAAAGTCCTGTCTAAAGCCCACACTCCGGGAAGATATAAGTGAGGGACATAAATATGTGGAGTCTCTGTGGGTAGAAACACATGGAGCCAAAAACAAGAAAAAAATATTAATAGGAGTTTATTCTAAGCCACCGAATATACCAGAGTCCACAGAAAATCTATAGGGAGCAAATTTTTCAAAAATTCGATTCGGCTGGCTCGCAGAATTTTTAGAAAAAATTAGGTTTGATCCGAATTTATTTGCAACAAATTATGTTAAAATGGCTATTTTGTGGCTGCAGAGAGTTTTTATAGTGGTGTAGAACACTGTGCCTTGCAGTAACACACATAGGGAGTCTGCTATGGTTGTGAAATAATACTGTGAATAAGTATGACATGCAGATGACAGGTGTGGCTCATAGAAGCACTGCACACTTCACTTATTTGGGCAGTCATGGGACCAAAACTGACCAAATAACTCAAGTATGAACTCGTGAATATTCGGGCGAATTTCATCATATATTTGCGTATTCGAGAATTTGTGATCTCCAGGTCATTATTTTATTGATTACGAAAATCGCCAATCGGAAAATTTCCGATAAAAAAAATCTTGATTTTAAAAATTGCGATCAACACTACTCCTAAAGTCAAAGATATTGCAGCCTTCTCATTGGCCCACAAGCAAGAAGCAGTGAGGGATCATGGGTACTGATGAAAAAAAATCTAGAATATTTGCGATTACGAAGTTATAGCACTATATTCTAGATATTCGCTAATTCTCGAAGTGCCAATATTCATGATAAAAAATCGTGATTAGAATATTCCCGATCAACACTACCTTACAGGTCGATGTTAGTGCCAAGAAGAAGTGTACTCCTTTTACACTGTCATCGGCTGATTCCACATAGATGTCTACAGAACCTGTTCTATTAAACGCTTATATAAGTAGTATCCCCTGACAGAGTGGAGAGGGTGTCAGCAGTAAGTTTGTTTTGATGTCACTGATTATTTTCCCCTTCCTCTGATTCATCAGAACAATAACCCCCAAAAAACAGATCTTGGCTATTGAGCATCCGCCTTCACTCGATCAGCATTTGGTCAGTAATCCATCAGTATTGCTAATGCCCAAAAAAAACAGGAGTGGATCCAAAACAGATGACACGTGAATGGAATATTTGCATGTCTTCTGTGTTTTGTACCCTTTCCTGCTTTTGGCTGCCAAATCACAAGCCAATTCTGATGGGACCATACAGGCCTTACAGCTGCTACACAGACAGGATCCGTTGTGCGTCTCATTTTTCCTTCCTTCTGACAGATCAGAAGAAGGGTCAAGTACATGATGATGTCAGCCAGGCCAAAAGGCAAAATAGTGACCCAGTCATGAAGTAGGGGGGTGGGAGGGGTGGGAACAGCATGAGAAGTCCAGAGTAGCTCTATGACATAGTGGTGAGGTGGAAGCAGCATGAGGAGGCCACAGAGTAGCACAATGACAGAGTGTGGAGGTGGCGGCAGCAGCAGCATCAGGAGGAGGCCACAGAGCGGTACAATGACAGTATGGAGGTGGCAGCAGCATCAGGAGGCCACAGAGTGGCAAGGTGACATAGTGTGGAGGTGGCAGCAGCATGAGGACACCCAGGGGCGTAGCTAAAGGCTCATGGGCCCTGGTGCAAGAATTCAACTTGGGCCCCCCTTTCCTTTATTACTTTGTGGCCAGGTGCAGGGAAGCAGATAGCCTTCCTGCTCCCTGAGGCAAAGGTTGAAACAACGCCCTCCCCATGCTAAATTCTTGACCTAACCCCTTTCCTCCAGCCATAGGTGTAACTTGACCAGCATTCACTTTCTATAATACTGGTGTCTTTTTATGCGGCACAGGGGTCTTTGGGCCCCCTCAGGCTCCTGGGCCCGGTAGCGACTGCTACCTCTGCACCCCCTATAGCTACGCCCCTGAGGACACCACAGAGTGGCAAGGTGACATAGTGTGGAGGTGAAAGCAGCATAAGGAGACCACAGAGTGACCCGGTGACAGAGTGGGGAGGTGGGTGGCAATACCATTACACGCTGAAGATGGCCGGTGAAAGAAGGAGCACTTAGCATCAGATGTGTGGCATCAGGTGGGTGGCAGCATCAGAGTAGTAGCTGAGGCAGGTAGCCAGAAGAAACCGGTCTCTTTTGTCAAAGTGTTGATGTGGTACCATGGATCATCTAGTCTGATGCATAAGGAATTGGTGTGTGGAAATCCTGGCTGATCCACGCCTGAATCATCTTGACAAAGGTCAGTCTCTCCACATTTAAACACCCTCTCTGATGCCACACTACTGGCTGGGCAGGACAGATTTTCCAGGGAAAACTCGGGCCAGTTACGGCCACAAATCTAGTTTGGCTGCCCATTAGTCCAGCGGATCTTCAATGACGCCTGGCGGGTGCACTCCAAGTATGCCACCACCACATGCTGGTTCAGGTTCTGCTCTATGTCTCGCTGCTGGTGAGTAGTTTCTTCACTAGGTGGGTGAATAAAGCTGATCATCAGTGACTCTAGCCTCAGGCTGCTGCTGATTGAGCTGGTACTGCTACTGCCACCCCACCCCTTCCCAGCAGCAATACTAGTGGAACGTGAGTGCAGAGGGCCCCCCGGTCAGACCTGCAAGAGGATGGGCAATGGCGCAGATAGGCAGCGGCAAACTGACTATATAGGATTTCTTTATAGTAGTTCAGTTTGTACTCCCTCTCAGCGGGTGTGAAAAAGGCCCCCATTTTGAACCAGTAGCGAGGGTCCAACAAGGTGGAGAGACAGAAGTCATCCCTTTGCCTAATGGTAACAATTCAGCTGTCACTACGCAAGCAAGTGAGCATACATAGGGCCATTTGTGCAAGTGACTCAGAAGGACTCCCTGCCTCCATCTCCACTGCATACTGCCACGGTGTGTCTGGGTCCTCTGCCTTGTCTTCCTCATCGCCCTGTAGTTCCTCTGGCTGCTCCTCCTCTCCTTTCACCTGTGTGTAAAAACCACCTATTTCGCTACACATTGCTTGCCAATGTCCTCCTCGTCCAGTTAAGCCTCCCAGGATTCAATTTCTTGATGAAGGACACGGAGCTGTTTCTCCCCTGTGTGACTCCGTTCACCCAGGCAAACGAGGTGTAGAACAGCGTTACACTACCGTGCCCTACACATATGGTATACTGGATGAGCACTGTGAATTGTCCCTGCAGTGGAGGCTGAGGACACGGTGGAGAATGAGGAGGTAGAGGCGGACATTGTCGCAGGACCAACGGCGTGAGAATGTGGAGGTGGAAGCGGCGTCACCCGGCCAAGTTGCTGGTGTGGCTGAGCAGGAACCACATTTACCGAGTGGGCCATAAAGGACATATAATGTCCTTGACCATACTTACAGCTATCGACCACATTTCCCCATAAAGGCTGTTTCACAAAAAAAATTCAACCAATGATAGTGTTGAGCGCGAATATTCGCATTACGAATTTTATCACGAAATATCGGCGCTTCAAGAATTTGCGAATATTTAGAATATAGTGCTATATATTCGTAATTACGAATATTCTTTTTTTTTTTTTAACAGAGTACACATCTTCTAGCTTGTGGGCCAATGAGAAGGCTTTGTCACAGCTTAGCAACATCCCTAGCAACCAATAGAAAAGTTACCTACCCCTTCAATATATAAATTAAGTTTCATGTGAGAGAGAGAGGAGCTTGAATTCTGTGCTGTGCTTTTTTAAATTACATTCCAAATTGCATATACAGTCAGGTCCATAAATATTGGGACATCAACACAATTCTAACATTTTGGCTCTATACACCACCACAATGGATTTGAAAAGAAAACAAACAAGATGTGCTTTAACTGCAGACTGTCAGCTGTAATTTGAGGCTATTTACATCCAAATCAGGTGAACGGTGCAGGAATTACAACAGTTTGCATATGTGCCTCTCACTTGTTAAGGAACCAAAAGTAATGGGACAGAATAATAATCATAACTCAAACTTTCACTTTTTAATACTTGGTTGCAAATCCTTTGCAGTCAATTTCAGCCTGAAGTCTGGAACGCATAGACATCAACAGACGCTGGGTTTCATCCCAGGTGATGCTCTGCCAGGCCTCTACTGCAACTGTCTTCAGTTCCTGCTTGTTCTTGGGGCATTTTCCCTTTAGTTTTGTCTTCAGCAAGTGAAATGCATGCTCAATCGGATTCAGGTCAGGTGATTGACTTGGCCATTGCATAACATTCCACTTCTTTCCCTTAAAAAACTCTTTGGTTGCTTTTGCAGTATGCTTTGGATCATTGTCCATCTGCACTGTGAAGCGCCGTCCAATGAGTTCTGAAGCATTTGGCTGAATATGAGCAGATAATATTGCCCGAAACACTTCAGAATTCATCCTGCTGCTTTTGTCAGCAGTCACATCATCAATAAATACAAGAGAGACAGTTCCATTGGCAGCCATACATGCCCACGCCATGACACTACCACCACCATGCTTCACTGATGAGGTGGTATGCTTAGGATCATGAGCAGTTCCTTTCTTCTCCACACTCTTCTCTTCCCATCACTCTGGTACAAGTGGATCTTGGTCTCATTTGTCCATAGGATGTTGTTCCGGAACTGTGAAGGCTTTTTTAGATGTCGTTTGGCAAACTCTAATTTGGCCTTCCTGTTTTTGAGGCTCACCAATGGTTTACATCTTGTGGTGAACCCTCTGTATTTACTCTGGTGAAGTCTTCTCTTGATTGTTGACTTTGACACACATACACCTTCCTCCTGTAGAGTGTTCTTGTTCTGGCCAACTGTTGTGAAGGGTGTTTTCTTCACCAGGGAAAAAATTCTTCGGTCATCCACCACAGTTGTTTTTTGTGGTCTTCCAGGTCTTTTGGTGTTGCTGAGCTCACCGGTGCGTTCCTTCTTTTTAAGAATGTTCCAAACAGTTGTTTTGGCCACGCCTAATGTTTTTTCTATCTCTCTGATGGTTTTTTTTTTTTTTTTCAGCTGGCTGATGGCTTGCTTCACTGATAGTGACAGCTCTTTGGATCTCATCTTGAGAGTTGACAGCAACAGATTCCAAATGCAAATAGCAGACTTGAAATGAACTCTGGACCTTTTATCTGCTCATTGTAATTGGGATAATGCAGGAATAACACACACCTGGCCATGGAACAGCTGAGAAGCCATTTGTTCCATTACTTTTGGTCCATTAACAAGTGGGAGGCACATACGCAAACTGTTGTAATTCCTACACTGTTCACCTGATTTGGGTGTAAATACCTTCAAATTAAAGCTGACAGTCTGCAGTTAAAGCACATCTTGTTCGTTTCATTTCAAATCCATTGTGGTGGTGTATAGAGCCAAAAATGTTAGAATTGTGTCGATGTCCCAATATTTATGGACCTGACTGTAAATATTCCAGATAGTTAGTGTTAGATAGTAATAGGGAATTGTGTAGCTGAATAGCTGATAGGGTCCAGTGCAGGGTGTAGTGTAGGTTATAGACATAGCAGAAATCTATAATCCATATAGTTAGTGTTAGATAGTACAGGTTATAGTGTGTGGCAGGAAAATAAATGTGCAATGTGCATGTGAGAGATTTCTCTGCTGTCCATACATACATGCTACAGAAATAGTGCTGTGATGTCACAACAATACTAAGTTCAACAATCAGTACTATGTTGTCAGACCTGATTTAAGGTGAAGTTGTATGTATTGCGCTAAAATATTCGAATCAATAGTGGCGATTTGCGCGATCTCGAATACTTTGAAAAACTCTATCTGCATATAAAGCTATTGTTATGACATGCATGGAATTTTAATCTAAAACAGTGCTTACCATGATCAGGAGTTCTTCCTCACTATCTCGAAAGTTGCTGCCAACCATTTTCATCACTTGAGAAACAGTTAAGCGGCTCACCCCAGAACCCCCTATGGATAAGGTGCACTCCTCTGGATATACCCACCTCCAAACTGTAATGAAATCGTAAAAAGGAGGGGCACTCAATTATTTGAGAACTCTGGGCAGCAGATTCAGTGACACAATTTAATCATCAAAAGATTCCTCATATACATAAAATCACATCAAATAAGTCAGATATATGAAATCTAAATAAGCGAATCACACAGGATAAAAACACTCCAAATAAAATTGCATTAAAATCGCATTGAATTCACTGCAAATAAAATATGCAGCTGAATGTATGGCTCTGGAATGAGCACACAATTAGACTCACAGCAAAATGAATGAGGTGAGTAACTCTAATAAGTGTCCCAATAAACTGTAACAGTATTCAGTTATAACCGAAAATAGTCCCATCTGTAAGCGGTTATTTTATGTAGAAATGTGTCCTAATGCGGTTGGATGGATTCCCAGATAAACAATGGACTGACAATATGATAATATGAATCTGTGTAGTACGTTACCACCACGCTGGAACAGTCAGCTTCTTGCTTCTCCTGCCGCCTGGACCTACTACGGCGTCCCGTGTGGTCTCGCGGTCGTAGCGCGGCGTCCCACGTTACCTGCCACTGAGGAAGGGGAGGTACCCTGAAACGCGTCTGGCCCTGGAGTCTCAGCAAGCACCCATATTATAAGCGGTGTTATTGGATTCTAAAGACGTCTACAAAAGATCCGGACTAAAAGTTTTCTGGTGGAACGCATCGCGCGCATTTGGAACGCACAGCTGATCATCCCGATGTAGGTTACGTCGGTCATATGGAGACTATTTAGTCACGTGAAGAATTATTGCTGGAATTACAGAGCTGTATAATGGCAATTAGATCCCCAGTCAGTGCAGCAAGGCGTAATAGGATTGTTCCTATTACCCAGGCTGTAACCTCCCCTATTGAACCCTGTTCTACATAAATGCTGTGAAATGATTCCTCCATATGCTTTCCCTACACTTTGAATAATCTTTCCCTGAAACTTGTAAATGGCTTTTTTAACACATTAAGTTTTTTCTAGTACTGTCCCAAGCGCCTGCTAATGTCTCTCCCTGCACTAAGTACACTGGAAATGGTAGAATCCAAGATGGCTGAGGCTATTTTATAGGGCTGTGCATGCATGGCATTATCGGTGATCCCTCCTTCCCAGAGTTCTTGCTCCATGTCCTCACACATGGCAGCAGCCATTTTAGAAATAAATTTGATTCGTTATCACAAAGCGTGAGGAAATTCGGATTCAGTGCGAATCAAATTTTTCCTTAAATTCGGATCGAATTCCACTTTGTCAACTTCGATTAGCTCATCTCTAAAAAATCTACTACTAAATGAGATAGATGAGACAACAAATCCAGAGGTCATTATTATGGGGGAATTCAACTACCCAGATATAGACTGGGAAACTGAAACATGTACATCTCATAAATAAAACAGGTTTTTGGCAATAACCAAAGAGAATTACCTTTCCCAACTGGTTTAGGACCCGACTATAGGGATGGCCATACTGGACTTAGTACTAACCCATAGACGTGACAGAACAACAGATGTGCAGGTTGGGGCACACCTGGGAAATAGTGACCATAAAATAATAACCTTTAAATTGTCATTTAAAAGAATGTTTCTTTTAGGAAGGAACAAAAATATCAAACTTAAAGAATTTTTTGCCAACTAAGAGAGGTAATTGGCCTAACTAACTGGAACAAAGTCCTCAAAAATAAAAATACAGCCATAAAATGGGATATTTTTTAAACTTTAATTGTGAGAGCTGCATACCTTATGGGAATAAAAGGGTAAATTTCCCAATTAAAAGTGCCTCTCTGACCCAGGAAGAAGTGGAGCTGCATACACCCCTGTATCCTAAGAGAATTAAGTAATGCCATATCCAGACCCTTATTCTGATATTTAAGAACTCTATATTGGACAGGGAATGTTCCACAGGATTGGCGCATAGCAAATGTGGTGCCAATATTTAAAAAAGGTCCAAAACAGAGTCCGGAAACAGTAGGCCGGTAAGTTTAACATGTGTCGTGGGTAAACTGTTTGAAGGTTTTCTAAGAGACGCTATCTTGGAGTACCTCAATGAAAATAAGCGAATAACTCCATATCAGCATGGCTTCATGAGGGATCACTCATGTCAAACTAATTTAATCTGTTTCTTTAAGGTTCTAGTAGTTCTAGTCTTGACCACAGTGAATCAATGGGATGTGGTATATCTTGACTTCTCCAAAGCATTTAATACTGTACCACATAAAAAGGTTAGTAATAAAATGAGAATGCTTGGACTGGGGGAGAATGTCTGTATGTGTGTAAGTATGCTCAGTGATAGAAAACAGAGGGTGGTTATTAATGGTACACACTCAGATTGGGTCACTGTCTCTAGTGGGGTACCTCAGGGATCAGAATTTGGCCCTATTCTCTACAATATATTTATTAATGATCTTGTAGAAGGCTTGCACAGTAAAATATCAATTTTTGCAAATGTCACTAAACTGTGTAAAATAGTTAAAAAAGAAGTGGACAGTATACTGCTACAGATGGATCTGGCTAGATTGGAGGCTTGGGCAGAAAAGTGGCAGATGACGTTTAACACTGACAAATTTAAGGTTATGCACATGGGAAGGAAAAATACATAGACTTAAACACTTCTTGATCCCTACACGGTTGGGACCCCACAACAAGCGCACCCAAACAACAGGACACAAGTGCCACATTCTTCTGAGAAGGAAAAATACATGTCACCACACCAGCACATACTAAATGGTAAAACAGACATAGCATAGCTGGAGAGGGTTCAGAGAAGGGCAACAAAATATCATGGGTCAGTACAGAGATCTCTCCCATCATGTATTTATCCCCAGGACTGCGACTGTGATGAGAGGACATCCTCTGCGTCTGAAGGAAAGAAGGTTTGTACACAAACATAGAAGAGGATTCTTTACGGTAAGAGCAGTGAGACTATGGCACTCTCTGCCTGAGTAGGTGGTGAATTCACTTGAAGAGTTCAAGAAAGGCCTGGATGTATTTCTGGAGTGTAATAATATTACATGTTATACTTACTAGAGATGGGTTGTTTATCCAGGGAGTTATTCTGATTGCCTGATTGGAGTCGGGAAGGAATTGTTTCCCACTAAAGTGAGGAAATCTTTCCCACGATCGTAAGGGCTCCGTGCCCATGGTGAAGACTGCAAATTGCGGTCCTTAATGCACGGGCACCGACCGCGGGGCAGCCGCATGAGTATCGCAGACCAATTCACTTGAATGGGGTCCGTAATCCGTCCGTTCCGCAATTATATTTGTGGAACATAATCACAAAACTGAACACCACAGAAGCACTCTGTAGTGCTTACATTCCGTTCCGCACCACATCTCTGGATTTGCGGACCCATTCAAGTGAATGGGTCCGCATCAGTGATGCGAAATGCACACGACTGGTGATCTGTGTATTAAAAAAAATCACAGAATTAAAATATATACCCTATTAAAACATAACATTTATTGGTATCCCTTAAAATGTATAATATATATATATATATATATATATATATATATATATATATATATATATTATATATATATCCCCACAAAAAGAACATTTTAAATATAGAGAGATTGTGATAAATGCATTGGACATAAACAGAATATTCAGAAATAGTTTAATACGGCAACCAATATGGTCACAAATGGTGTTGAGCGAACTTCTGTTTTAAGTTCGGCGTCTAAAGTTTGGCTTCCGGTTAGCGGAGAATTCTGATATGGATTCCGAATTCCGTTGTGGTCCGTGGTAGCGGAATCGATAATCGGCCATTATTGATTCCACTACCACGGACCACAACAGAATTCGGAATCCATATCGGGATTCTTTGCTAACCGGAAGCCGAACTTTAGACGCCGAACTTAAAACAGAAGTTTGCTCAACACTAGTCACAAACATTATGAATATTACCAACAATTGTGGTTACTCACGGCCTGAATATTTTTATAGTAGATTAATTCTAAATCATCAGATCTGTGACTTCAGATTGCTCAGATCTTTGTTGTCTTAGACCGTATCAGTTGTGGGGATTCCGGATAGGTTGCAGAAATGTGAGGCAGATAACAGAGTCCACTTTTAGACATCTGGGAGGAAACTGTCCCTCGATCTCTATTTTTGTCTCTGCTTAAAAGCAGAGTATTCGCCCCGAAAGGGGCGGGCCCTACTTCTTGGTGCTGTACCCTGTAACAGAATCCCTACCTATTCCAATGTTCACAATTGTATATGATACCAATCAAAAAAAGTAAATGTCCCATGCAGAATAGGATCTCTGAAAACAAGAAGGTCCTGACGCGTTAACCTAATTATATGTCGGTTCATCAGGGGACCAGTCTGGAACAGTGCAATGGCATAGATGATATTTGTCCAATGGATAGTATGGAACCTACGGCAAGAAAACTTATCCGCCAAAGTTTAAATACCTGCCTAATTGGTTGGCGTCTCTGATGTCCATGTTCGCAGGTGCCCATTATTGACGTAAACAGAACAGACACACCTCCATAACAAGTCCAAAGGATTAAAGAGGGAGGCGTGGTTGTTCAGCAAAGATGCACTCATTGCGCATGCGCCTGTTACATACTAAGGGTGTTGCTGGCAAGATGCTTTCAGCTGCAATAGCGCATGAGTTGAGTAGGATGACACTTCTCAACACTAGAGTGATTAGCGCGCCTGCGCCCATTCCGTATTGCCATAAATATTAAGCGATGTGGACACCAATATATATGAATAAGGCCCTTCATTATACAGTCCTGATCAAAAGTTTAAGACCACTTAAAAAATGGCAAAAAATCATATTTAGCATGGGTGGATCTTAACAAGGTTCCAAGTAGAGCTTCAACATGCAACAAGAAGAAATGGGAGTGAGACAAAACATTTTTTGAGCATTCAATTGAATGAAAACTTTTTTTACTTTTTTGTTCCATAACCCTCAGGATCATTTAAGAAATTCCAAATTACTGTCTTACTGCTTATGCAGTTCAACAACACTAGCACGTTCAAAAATGGAGAGTTTTTTTGCCTTTGCCATCAACAACGTAGTGACTACCTGACAGAAAATGACAATGAATCCACATCTTTGCACAGATTTGGGCTTTTAAAGGCATGTGGTCCTAAACTTTAATCAGCTGAAAAACAGCCTGTTTCAGCTTTATTCGTTGTTTTCATTAAATTGAATGCTCATAAAAAATGTTTTGCTCACTCCTATTTCTACTTTCTCTGTTGCATGTTGAAGCTCTACTTGGAACCTTGTTAAGATCCAGTAATGCTAAATATGATTTTTTACCATTTCTCAAGTGGTCTTAAACTTTTGATCAGGACTGTAATATCTATGACATATATATCAATATTCCCATCAATCAATATATCGCAGTTATTATTAAAGGTAAGGAGCAGGGTCTTATATAATATATATCAATTCTAGACAGATAAATGAATGGGGGGAAAAAGACCCCATATAGACATTGGCTGTGGGTTTGCAAAAAGAGAATGGGTTAGGATTAGGAACTACTCAAATTTGAAAAGGAAGATATAATTGAGAGGTTCCTCAAAGATGTAACCCCATTAAATGATAATAGTTTATGATGTTAGACAATCCCTGGTCAGATACATTCTTTCTGGCTGTATGTGGCGAAAGTAACCTCACCACTGGGTTTTGGAGGGGCCTGTTTGCCAACCTCTTGCCTCAGGATTATGGCCCATGTACATTCTGGAAGGAGAAGATAGACCAGCCGACACAGCTAAATCTGTGAACTGTTTCGGGCAGGGAAAGCCATGCTTGCAGTCAGTCAAATGTGACTTTTGTGGAATTCAGGAACCCCTGCTCAGATCTGGGTGATTTTTGGATATGTTGTTCACCCAGATCAGAGCATACCCAAGATGTATAATTTAGGGGGATATGTGGGGTTTTGAGCGTGTTTTTCTGTGTTTTGGGAAAATGTGTGTTTTGTGCCTGTGAGTGATTAAGTTAATTGTGTTTGGTAATTGTATCACAGGCAGAGCCCATTGTATTTTGTTAATTGTGTAACAGGCAATGCCCATTGTATTTGTTGATTACGTCAGACAATGCCCATTGTATTTTGTTAATTGTATCACAGGCAGGGGGGGGTTGTGTACAATTGCTGGAGTGTTTCAATACTGTAAATGCAAGTGATTGGCTAATGTAAAAAACTACTATCACTGTAGTAATTATAAGGTTTGAAAAGTAACAATCAGAATATCACAGAGAAAAAAGACCTTTTCATATAAATGCAGCTTTTACTATCAATTGTTAAAATAATACCCCATATAAATGTAAATAATAAAAAAACAATGTCAGATATTTCACAAAGCCTTACTTAGGACGTATCCAGGATAGTACAATCCGATAAATAAAATGATGGCAACTTACAGTTTGAAGACTGTGGACCTGTCCAGAGGATACTTTTACGTATTTTTCCTATAGAAGGGTGTCTGTAGTGACTTCTGACATCTGTGCAATACCTTGTGTGTGTCAGGGCCCAGAAATAGAAAAAATCTAAGTGAAAATCTAGTATATTTTTTTTCCATACTTTCTCCTATAGAAGGGTGTCTGCAGTGACTTCGTAGACCTCTGTGCAATACATCTGTGTGTCAGGGCCAGAGATAGAAAAAAAAATAAGTGAATCTATTTTCCTTTTTCCATATACTGTGCTAGCTGTGAACTGTGACATCTGTGTCACATCTTGTGTGGTCAAGTGTGCATATAACAATTTAATATGAAGAAGGCGCGCATTAAGGGACGGGGAAGTGTCCGACTGATGGCTGATGGTTCATGCAGAATTCGTAGGCCCTGGGCGCGTTTGAAACTGTGCCTGCTGGCCAGAGCACAAGAAAAACAATCATCCATGATACCACGCTTCATGTCCCAGTTTGCATTGCGTCGCAGGACAAAACTCTTAAGTCAGACAGTGCGACCAGGTGGTCGGTTGGATTGCAGCAGATAGTGCTTTCAGTCAGTAAAGCACCACCCTGTCTACCACCAAGTCCAGTCTCAGTATCCAGGAATCTGGTCCACACAATCCTCACCCTGATCCTTCTTCCTCCCACCATTTACAGTCTGGCCAAACAAGTGATCCCACACTCGGCTATTCCGAGGACCTCTTTGCATCGCCATTAATTTAATTAGCCCTCTCACAAGCACACTTGAAGAGGGACCTGAGATCTTGTGCCCCGATTCCCAACTTATTTAGCATCCAGAGTCACAAAAACATGACACTGGGGAATGGCAATTAGTGTTTAATGAGGTGGATAATGATGAGACACAGTTGCCAATGAGTCAACCGCAGTTACTGTATCAAGAGGTTGAGAAAGAGGATGACACACAGTTGTCAATCACTGAGGTTGTGATTAGGTCAATAAATCAGGAGGATGATCAGAGTGAGGAAGTGGAAGAGGAGGTGCTGGACGATGAGGTCACTGACCCAACCTAGGAAGGTGGCAACAAGCCAAGCCAGGAGAGCACTACAGAGGGGGAGGGATCTCCAGCACTGCAACAGGCTGGAAGAGGCAGTGGGGTGGCAAAAGGTAGAAGGCGGGCACCACCGAACAGCCCCACAACTGTTCCACAGAGCACCCCCTTGCGTAAATCTCCCTTGCCAAGGGGTAGGTGTTCGGCAGTATGGTGCTTTTTTGAGAAAGTGCAGACGACAAAAGAATAGTAGTTTGCAACCTGTGCCACACCAAAATGAGCCGGGGCGTGAACACTAGCAACCTCACCACCACCAGCATGATCCACCAATGTCATCAAAGCACCCTAATAGGTGGGCCGAACGCCTGGGTCCACAATCTGTGTCTGCAGGTCACACCACTGCCTCCTCTTCCCCTGTGTTACGTGCTAGCCAATCCTCTGTCCAAGATGCAGGCCTGGATGCCTCCTACCCTGCACCTGGACCTTTGCAAGCACCATGAGCGACCGCATTCACTTCCCTGTCCCAGCGCAGTGTCCAAATGTCATTACCCCAGACATTTGAATGTGAGCGCAAATACCTAGCCACCCACCCACAGGTCATAGCACTAAATGCGCAACTTGAAATGTTGCCATTTAGGCTTGTGGACACTGAGGCCTTCCTCAGTCTGATGTCGGCGGCCGTCCCGCGGTACTTTGTCCCCAGCTGTACCAAACTTTTGGATTTTTGGACCCCGGACCTGAACCCGAACTTTTCAGTAAAAGTTCGGGTTCGGGTTCAGTGTTCGGCAAGTTAATAGCACTTTTTATAAGACTGTAGAGCAGCCAATCAACAAGTGTTTAACTCGTATGCCCTTAGAAGCCATCACAGCCATGCCTACTAATGGCATGGCTGTGATTGGCCAGTGCAGCATGGGACCCAGCCTCTATATAAGCTGAAGTCACATAGCGCTGCATGACACTCTGCTCTTATGCTGCTACTGTGAGGGAGAGAATAGGAAAGAATCTTTTATCAGAAGTGCTTGTTAACTCAGCGATCTACAGCGATTTTGTTTTGTGGGTGCAGTGCACAATTTTTTTACCCTGCCCTGAGCCCAGTGACACAGAAAAATAACTTTTATCCATCTGTTAGTTAGGTGGGCGTTGGCGGCCATTTTATGCAAATTCAGTGCACCACCACAGCATATGTGCATTTTTGACAGTCAAGTACAAGCTTGAAATACTGCAATTATATCCTGGGTTTTAAAAAACACCCATTTTTGGCAATACCCTACATCTGGGTCCTTTGCTGCATTTGTCACTGTGAAATACAATCTTGAAATACTGCAATAATATTCTGGATTTAAAAAAAAACACCCATTTTTGGGTCTTTTCTGCATTTCTCACAGTGAAATACAAGCTTGAAATACTGCAATACTATTCTGGGTTTAAAAAAACACCAATTTTTGGCAATACCCTACATCTGGGGCCTTTGCTGCATTTGTCACTGTGAAATACACTGTGAAATACAAGTGTTAGATAGTGCTGTTATATTCTGTTATAAAAGAAAACACCCATTTTGGGCAAGATAATACACTTGCGGCCTTTGCTGCATTTGTCACATTCCAATACAAGTATTATATACTGCTGTTATATTCTTGTTTAAAAAAAAAACACCCATTTTGGGCATGATAATAAATTTGCGACCTTTGCTGCATTTCTGACAGTCCATTACAAGTGTTAGATACTGCTGTTACATTCTCTGTTTTTAAAAAAAAACATTTTGGGCAAGATAATACATTTGCGGCCCTTTGTTGCATTTGTTACAGTCAAAATACAAACTTTAAAATACTGCTGTTATATTCTGGGTTTAAAAAACACAAATTATTTGCAAGACCCTACATCTGGGGCCTTTGCTGCATTGTCACAGTCATGATACAACCAGTCAATATCTGCAGTTTACGTTGTTGGTTGGACAAATTAACATTTTTGTGACCGTGAAGTACATTGTATAAAATTTGCCTGGTCACACTGTTGTGTGACCTCAAGAATAGTGATGAGCGGCAGGGGTCATATTCGAATTTGCGATATTTCGCGAATATTTTGTAGAATATTTATTGAAAATTCGCAAATTCGAAAATTCACGATTTTTTTTTACTCAAAAAATCAGAAAGGTAATGATTGTGTAATATGCGAATTTTCGGAATTCGAATTTTTTATTGCGAATTTTTCAATTACAACTATTAGACAAAGAAGATTATATCACTATATTAGCTAAATTGCTCTATTCGATTTTTTTAGAATATTCTCTATATTGCTATAACTTAGTTTTTTCGAATATTCGGAATATTCTAAAACAAGAATATATAGCAATATAGCGAATATTCCAAAACGAATATAGAGCAAAATTCGCAAACACTACTACTCCTAAAGTCAAGTATATTGCAGCCTTCTTATTGGCCCACAAGCTAGAAGCAGTGAGGGATCATGTGTACTGATAAAAAAAAAAAAAAAAATATTGAAAAAAATTTGAATATTCAAAATTTCGAATATATATAACTATATTCGAAATTTTCGCGAATTTTCGATGTACCTATACTCGCGATAAAAATTTGAAATTCGAATATTCGTGATCAACACTACTCAAGAAATGTTTCCTCTTTATGACACCGGCATTGCCTTACTCTCAGTTAACTTAATTGTTGACTATTGATGGTTATATTGTCGCCTGACAAAAAACATCTGTTAGTTTGGTGGGTGAACGCAAAGAATAAGGAGAGCGTCAAATAAGGGACGTGGCCCTGGTTGTGGTGCTGCTGGTGGAGCTCCTTTTTCAGGAAAAGGACGTGGTCGATCTGTGCCAGCTACCCGCACAAGTGAAACACCTTCCTCAGGTGCGAGTAGGAGACAGAACCTTCAGTGTTATTTGGTACGGCCGAATGCGGCTCTACGAATGGTGAGGCCAGAACAAGTACAGGCGATAGTAGATTGGGTGGCTGACAGTGCCTCCAGTTTCTTCACATTGTCTCCCACCCAGTCTCCTGCTGAAAGATCAGAGTTGGCACCTGCAGCCCATGTCCATCAGTCCTTCACCTCAACCCTTTTTAAATCAGCCAAGCAGTCTCAGCCCTCACATAAAATTTTTGATAGGGTCTGCTCACCAACAGGCCCTCACATATAATTATTTACATGGTCCGCTCACCAGCAGGCCCTCACATATAATTTTTTAGAGGGTCTTCTCCCCAGAAGGCCCTCACATCAAATTATTTACAGGGTCCGCTCACCAGTAGGCCCTCGCATATAATTTTTTACAGGGTCGGCTCACCTGCAGGCCCGCAAATCAAATCTTTTACAGGGTCAGCTCACCTGCAGGCTCGCAACTCAAATCTTTTAGAGGGTCAACTCACCTGCAGGCCTGGTGCAGACATATTCACGAGTGTCACCAAGGCAACCCAAGATGTATCAAAGCTAAGGGTATAGAAAAAGTTGGACCCCCCCATTCGCAGTGGAGACTAGGATCGAATTTTGTTACAACGTGAAGCCCACTGGACTTTCACGCTACGTACAGTCTCACCCATGGGCCTGGGTAAGCAGCTTCATTTTAGCAGTTTCATTTAGACCCATTAATTAGGCCTACATGTGAAATGCTGTCTGGTTCATATGGGGGGTCCTTTAATTCCCCCGTAGCTCCTCTCCCCCCTCTATCCTCTGCTAATAGATTTTCATATACACTTTTTATTTAACAAATTATTTATACATTGTCCCTTATATTGTCCATCATCATATTTAGGCAACTATATCCAGGTCACTTTTTAAAATGCAAATGCCGTAAATGCGCATCTGACAGGAGTCGGGGACATGTCACGGTTGCCCGGCAACCATGTCAGTAGGATCTTGCATGCTTTTGCGAGACCTGACGCAGTGACGTCATCTCATCTGTGTCCCTCTGATGACTCCGTTTTCTAGTCACTGTGGTGCGCTCTGTCACACATGCGCAGACGCGGCATGCAGCACACCACACAGGAAGTGTGCCATCAGCCAAGCCTCACTTTGGGGCTACATCCCATTTAAATATCGGTGGGTTTCACAGCCGCCTTAAGGAGAAAGAGGGCATTCATTTATTGTCCGCTCCTCCCCCTCCTCTTAGACTTGCCAACCCGAGCCATATCAGGACTCTGGGCTCATCATTTTGATTTCCAAGGTGCACAGTTAGTATCTTATTGTTTGCACCTCGGCTAACCAACTTTCTTTTTGGTGATTTGCCTAGCTCCCCTATGTTTCCCCTAATGAGCTTTGTACTCATCTCAAAGCGAAACATGCATAAAGGGATTTAGTAGTAGAGGGCTAACCATGGTCAATCAATTCTAGGGTTAGGTTCCAGATGGGGTCGCTCTTGTCAGGGCGGGTGTTCCGTGGTTAGGCTATCAGGGCCAGTATAGCACTCCCCTGTAGGGCCTTATTCAGAAGATCTAGTCCGGACCCTATCCTTTTGCAGCAATTCCACTTTCCAGAGGATTATTTACATCAAGCCTCCGAGAAGAACCTGCTGCACACAGGAACCAATCTACGGAGCGGTAGGACACATGGTTTTCCATCCAAAGTGCCGCCGTGCACTTATATTCCTACTTCACAAAGTGATTTTATCTTCCAGGATTTAATTATATAGCGGGGACTTCCTTTGACAGTAGCTCAATATATTGTACTTTGAGTATATGTATTATCAGTAACTATTTTAGGGCCTATTATTTTATTAGAAGGCAACTATTAGAAGCTAAGTTTTATTATTAAGTAACTACAGATCACTTTTTTCAGTATATTTTGAGTAAGACTGGTGGTCTATTGAAAATATTTGTATCCTGACTTCCAGTCACCCACACATTTAACAGACTGATTAACTATTCTTCTACAGTGTGACGGATGCAAAGAAGGTTTTTTTTGCCCCAAAAGTTGGGTTAGTGTCACCGACAAAATTAACAGAGACTACCCCATACGACAGAAATATGGCCAGGTATACATATCATTGAATAACTTCATAAAGTTAGAGGGAAAGAACCAATTAAAAACCTTGCTTCACAGTCTGTAGATAGATAGATACCTGAGAAGTTTAATACTAAAAAATGAATACCTATCTTACATAGCTGTGACATTGATTTAAAGATAATATTAAAATAATTTCCCTACAGTAAGAAAGCTATGCCAAAAAGATTGAAAGCAATTTCTCCAAATAATTACATGGCAGCAGATAGTGGACTATGAAGGCACCAATTAAAAAAAAGATTTATTTTTTATTCTAGATCCTAATGTTAAAATGTAGCTCACCAACCAACCACAATGTCACAAGTAATATAATCATCTGTTCCCAGTGCAATACCAAAAAAATGACATTCTCCAAAGTAATAATAATTTCAGTGCAGATATATATTTTATCAAATCTCTATTATGCTGGTCATGATAAAAACTTTTTTAAATCAAAGCTGGGGAGGAGATATTTATCCTGAGCTACATTTAAGCAATATTAATGCATATAAAATTATGGTAAAAAGAGCACAAAATATAAATATAAAACGATGGTAATAGTAACTGAAAACAAGAACAAAGTTTTGGAAATGCTTGGAGCAAATTTGCCTCATGTGAACAAAACACATACTACTTGCTTTAACACCAGAAAGGTGTTAAAAATAAAAAATTAAGAATTTCCAATGAAATATTATTTTTCCATTATCCAGCCCTTATTAATTGGAAACATAAAATAAACTACATATAATAGGTATTGTCCTTAATAACTTAATCTGTAAAAAGATTTTTGGCACACTACAAATAGTGATGGCCTTGCGGTTCGCCCGGCGGTCGGTTCGCGGCGAACTTTGTGCGTTCGCGATCCGCCGAACATATGGCGATGCCATATTCTTTTGCATTGCGCTGAACTGTGACCCATGACACAAAAATCAGGTGGGACAGGACAGCCAATTAAGACGTTTCAGCACATGGACACACCCCCAACCCTATAACAGAACCCGGTCTGGCAGCCATTTTACATTATGTGTTTTGCCAGTGTAGGTAGAGGTTTCATTTTGAAGCAGGGACAGGTTGTTAGGAACTTAGGGACATCAAACGCTAGTTTCTAGGGCCACAAAAGTCATTTTAAGGAATGGTAACCTTGTGCAATCGATAGGTGTGATACACAGAGGGGTGTGATATACTTATAATATACTTTCTAACATAGAAAGTATATTATAGTGCATTTGTATGCTTCCAGAAAATACTGACTGAGTGCTGCGATCTATCAGCTTTCACAAAATAGTGAATGAGGTTTTCCATATACCTGCATCCACAAAATGACTGCTTGAAGGTTATATACCAGCTTCAACTAACAACTGATTGAGACCTTCCATATATCAGCTTCCACAAAATAGTGATAGAAGTTTTCCATATACCTCCGTCCCAAAATTACTGCTTGAGGGTGATATACCAGCTTCAACTAACAACTGATTGAGGCCTTCCATATATCAGTGTCCACAAAATAGTGATAGAGGTTTTCCGTATACCTGCATCCACAAAATACGGATTGCGAGTTTTGATATACCTCCTTCAACTAACAACTGATTGAGTCCTGCCATAAATCAGCTTCCACAAAGTAGTGATAGAGGTTTTCCACATACCTGCGTCCACAAAATTACTGCTTGAGGGTGATATACCAGCTTCAACTAACAACTGATTGAGGCCTTCCATATATCAGCTTCCACAAAATAGTGATAGAGGTTTTCCATATACCTGGGTCCACAAAATTACTGCTTGAGGGTGATATACCAGCTTCAACTAACAACTGATTGAGGCCTGCCATATATCAGCTTTCATAAAATAGTGATAGAGGTTTTCCATATACAGTACCTGCGTCCACAAAATACAGATTGTGAGTTTTGATATACCTGCTTCATCTAACAACTGATTGAGGCCTGCCATTGATCAGCTTCCACAAAATAGTAATAGAGGTTTACCATATAACTGCATCCACAAAATACAGATTGCGGGTTTTGATATACCTGCTTCAAATAACAAATGATTGAGGGCTGCTATATATCAGCTTCCACAATAAACTGATTGAGGGGTTTGATATACTTGCTTCCACAAAATACTGATTGAGGGGTGCGATATACCAACTTCTACCAAATACTGATTGAGGCCTGTGATATACCTGCTTCCACAAATACTGCTATTCTCTAGGGACTTTGGCACAGGGTCATTTTGAAAATGACAGGCAGAGGAAGAGGCAGGCCGTTCCGCTGGGGTGGTATGGATCGGGCAGGTGCACCAGGCCGGAGCCTAAGTGGGAAGTTGGAGAAGGCTCATGTGATTATGTCAAAGTACGCATCAGAGTTGGTTGAGTGGCTCACTCAGCCTTCCGCTTCTGCACCCTCCTCATCCTCTGTATCTGCAAGATCCTCACTCTGCTGTGTGCACCCCCAAAGACTCCACCACCACCATGACCCCTCCACTCGAGTCAGAGGTATCATTTTCCCATCCATTCCCAGACTTTACCGATGCACAGCCATTCTTGGTATTGGATGAGGAAGAGGAGGTAGCTACAGCCGCCACCCAGCGGTCTGACAACAGTACCCAGATAAGCCCAAGGAGGGTGGTCCCCGCTCTTGCTGCCTACTCCGAGATCTCTAATGTCAGTGGTGGTGAAGGTGACGATGATGACTTGTCAAAGGACGTCACATGGGTGCCCACAAGAGAGGAAGAGGAGGGGAGTTCAGAGGAAGAGACGGAGCAGAAGATAGGGTAAGAAGAAGGAGAAGCAGGCACAACTCGCAGTGCACAGGAGGCAAAAAGCAGATTGCAAATGTACCTGGAGCGAGCCATCCACCATGCATGATCACATCTTGCACTCCCAGGACGCTGGCACATGGCTACGCAGTGTAGGCTTTTTTTTTAACATGTCAGCTGCTCACAAAATTGTTGCCATCTGCAGCCTGTGCTGTCAACGCAAAAGTTGCGGTAAGCCCAACACTCACCTAGGGACTACCGCCTTAAGAAGGCACCTGGCCTCCATTCCCTCAGTGGGAGCAACGCCGTCAGAACCCACAAAGCTACACTCCTGGCGTTCCACGTCCTGCCTTTTCTCGTTCTCCTCTCTCCTTCAATTTGTCCTCCACTCCACCTTCCACCGTGCCATCGTCGCGTTCATCTGGCACAAGGCAGACTTCCGTGGCCCAAATGTTCGAGCATAAAAAATGATGACGCCAGATAATCCTCTTGCCCAATGGCTGACCGCTGCCAACTACTGTCATATAAATTGCTGGACTCTGAGGCCTTTTGAAAATTTGTGGCCATTGGCACACTGCAATGTAAGGTCCCCGGAAGGAAATATTTCTCCCAGAAGGGCTTCCCTGAACTATATGGCCACGTTTAGCGTCAAGTTAATATATCTCTGGCACACAGTGTCAGTGTCAAGTTACACCTGACCACAGACATGTGGTCTAGCAAACAAGGGCAAGAAAGGTACGTAACTTTTACTGCCCACTGGGTGAACCTTCTGACGGCCGTCAAGCATGTAACCCGTGGCACCCGTGTGGATTTGGTGTTACCGCCACAGATTGCAAGCAGGCCTGCCTATTCTTCTCCTCCTCCTACTCCATCCTCCGTCTCCTCCTCGGCTGACTCCTCCTTTTTCACTGCTACCGCCTCTTCCGCTGCACCCCCCAAGCTCCCCAGAACCTATTCGACATGCCAGGTGAGACGTTGGCATGCTGTGCTGCGGATGATGTGCCTGGAAGCCAAAGGTAACACTGGTCCTACACTGCTTTCAGTTTTGCTGTCACCGGCAGATCAGTGGCTCATTCCGCTCAATTTGACAGCTGGTAAAGTGGTGTGCGACAACGGTGCTAATCTGCTAAATGCGCTGAAATAGGGCAAAATGAATTTTGTTGTGCAGTGATTCCTTGCTAAATACCGTGGGGCCCAGGACGCCTTCCGGCAGGCCAGGAAAATCTCTGGCTGGCCATGGCTCGCCTTGCTGATGTTCAGCGGCGACACCACTTGCCCATTAGACGTCTGATTTGTGACTGCCCGAAGCACTGGAACTCCACCTTGTATATGCTTGATAGGCTGCTCCAGCAGAAACGTGCCGTTAATGACTACCTGTACGAATTCTGCGGAAGAACAGGTTCCTGGGAGCTTGGTTTCTTTTCACTGCGCCAGTGGCTGCTCATGCACAACACATGCAGACTTCTGAAGCCATTTGATGAGATCACCAAACTGGTCAGTCGCAGCCAGGGCACCATCAGCGACATCGTACCTTATACCTTATTTTTGGAGCGTGCATTGCGTCATGTCATTGATGAGGCCATCGAGGAGCAGGAGCTGGAAGATGAAGAAGTTCCAATGCTGAATGAATTCCCAGTGGGGGCTACTCCATCTGAGACAAGTCAGGAGGTGTCTGAAGAGGAGGCAGAGGAGGATGGTGGCTGGGGGGAGGAGGAGGAGCAAGAAGAGCAGGCATTAAACTTTTCGGGGATCCCTGGTGTTGTCCGTGGCTGGGTGGAGGAGAACAAGAACGACATTCTCCTGGGCGATGAGCAGGAGCCAGGGCACCCCACCACTTCCAAATTAGTGCAAATAGGGGCCTTCATGCTCCAGTGCTTGAAGAGGGACCCCCGTATAAAAAGCAAAAAGGTCAAGGACCTGTACTGGGTGGCAACGTACTTAGACCCCCGCTACAAACACAAAATGGCAGACATGTTACCAGCATCACAGAGGGTTGTCAGAATGCAGCATTTCCAGGCCTTGCTGTGAGAGATGCTGCATTCTACTGTTGTTGACACTGGCAGAGGAATTTCCACCCACAGCAAAACAGGTGCCAATCCTACCGCGCCTGCAAAAAGAGGGTGGTTTGAAGATGTGTTGGTCACTTCGGATATGAGATCATTCTTGCAGTCAACCCATCGACAGAAGCCCTGCGGATCCAGCCTCAGGCAACACCTAGACCGACAGGTGTCCGACTACATCGGGTTAACGGCCGATTTGGACGCTCTGAGAAGCGAGGAACCCCTTGACTACTGGGTGTGCAGGCTTGACCTCTGGCCAGAGCTGGCACAATTTGCTATGTAACTCTTGACTTGCCCCTCGTCGAGTGTCCTGTCCAAAAGGACGTTCAGAGCAGCAGGGATGATCGTGACCGATAAGCGCACTCGCCTAGCTCACAACAGTTTGGATTACCTCACATTTTTTTAAATGAATGAGGCATTGATCTTGGAGGAATTCAACACCTGTGATGACCATGTGCAATTGAATTTCCTCATGCCAGCCCACACATATCCGCCATCACCCAGAACAAAGAATGGTCCTTGCCTTATGTATAAACAGCGGCACAAAAGGCCTTTTATGTCAGATGAATGCATAATTTTTGGGGCCTGTACTGGCTGACAGTTACATATTCATCCTGTGACGCCCTACTGCACCTCCAGCCACAGAATCCAAAGTTCTGTGCTGTCAGGGGAATGTCTATTGGCTAAATTTTTGGGGCCTGTACTGGCCGACAGTTACATATTTATCCTGTGATCGCCTACTGCACCTCCAGCCACAGAATCCAAAGTTCTTTGCTGTCAGATGAATGCCTATTGCCTAATTTTTGGGGCCCGTGCTGGCCGACAGTTATATATTTATCCTGTGATCGCCTAATGTACCTCCAGCCATCATGTCACACCCACTGTCTGCCTGCCTTCCAATATGTTCCATACTATATGGCTGCTGCTTCTGCCACCCTCACGGCTGCTATTTATCGCTGCTATTTCCTCTACTGCCACCACTATTAACTCTACAAAGCCATCAGTACTTCTACTACTACCCCTAAAAGGCCAATCTAAATCCTTGTCTCTTCTATACTATGCAGCTACTGCTGATGCTACTGTTCTGGCCACATGCCACGATTTTCCTACCTTTTCCACATCTACACTGTATTCCTGCTGCTCCCAATTATTAATTATTATAAGCTACTATTTCTTTTGTCAATTAACACTTGTGCACTTGTGCATATATATGTATAAATACGGGCAAGCATTCTTCCCCGATTTACATATAATTTTCAGATGGAAAAAAATGACAAATATTCTAAAAAAAGAATATATAGCACTATATTGGATATAGTGCTATATATTTGTTTTTTAAATATATTCATAATTTTTTTCCATCTGAAGTCATGATTCCTCCCTGCTTAAGTTGCTTGTGGACCTTAATGACTCATTGACCTACAAGCAAGAAGCAGGAGGAATCATGTGTTCAGATGAAAAACGGACGAATATTCTAAAAATGAATATATAGCAATATATTTTATAGTGCTATATATTGTTTTTTGACCCACTCCTGTATTGAGCATGCAATATTCGCATATTACGCGATCATTACCTTGCCAATTTTCTCGTAAAAAAAAGTTATATATAACGAATATACGAATTTGCAAATATATGACAAATATTCTACAAAATATTCGCTAAATATCACGTACTTGAATATGACCCCTGCCGCTCATCACTGATAGTCATAAATAAAATGATTACTTCAATGTTATTGCTGCTAAAGGTGGCTCTACAAGCTATTTATTCATATGGTTTACTTAGTTTTTCACACATGACTTTTCCATTTTGGCTTAATTTTTGTTGAATAAATAATTTAACTATGGAATGTGTTGTTGTTCAATTGTATTTACTCATTTTAGACCTTCTATGGAATACATCATCTTTTTTATCATGTCCTGATAAGTAATACCATATAATTTCAAAGATGGTGTAATGTATTTATTTGTTTTTCTCATGAATGTGTATATTATATATATATATATATATATATATATATATATATATATCATGTAGATCTACTTGGACTTGAATTTAACAGTACATACATAAAAAATGCATTGCAGTTGAAGGATCGTGTAATTAAATTCAGGTCATTTTATTTGTGCTGGACTTTAAAAGTTGATCCAAAGGTCATGGATTGAAATTGATTAAAGATAAGTTTAAATATAAATCAAGAGAATTGTTTTCACTATGAGTTGCTGAAATTGTCTGCCAGTGAGGCTTTATCAATACTCGGGCTTATAAATAGGTTGAAATGCTCTTGAGCTGGTAGGACATCAATAGTTATAGCTATCGGAACATAGAAGTGTAATTAGAATATTCAAGAGCTACGAGTACACTCAACATGATTGAACACTTTAATGTGTTTCTAGTGGTCATTGCAGGATACATAAAATATTATTTTTTCCCCATTACTGTAAGAAAGCTACAGAAAGCAGCCACAAGAATCAGAGCTTCCTAACCAGAATTCAGGAAGTAAACATCTAATCACCAAACAGATAGTATATTTATTACATTACTGCGTTTAAAATACATTTTTTACTCTTATTTTTTTTACTGTTTTCACTTTTTTAGATTTTTCGTTTATTTTCTCTGTACAATATATGAAAATAAATATTGGTTGCTCCCTTGAAATCAATGTACTGTATATTATTACTAGTGTTGAGTGAATCGAAGTCCACAAATTTCAGGAAAAATTTGATTGGCCACGAAGCCGAATTTCCTTGTGCTTCATGATTTAATCGATTTAACCTGAAATAGTGCAAAAAAAATAAAAATCATACTAACCTGCTCCATTTGCTAGCGGCGGGCTAGACGCTGCCATCTTGCTTGAAGATCTCAGCCAAAATCCCATGCGCAGATCTCTATCCATAGTTTTTGCTGTAATTTTCTAAGTAATAGGCCGAATGCACACGGCCGTGGAACACGGACGTGAGTGGTCCGTGGTATCCTGGCCTGGCATCCTGATAACAGCAGGAGCGCACGGCGTCATTGGTTGCTATGACGGCGTGCGCTTCAGACCGCCGCTGCACTACAGTAATACACTCGTATAGATCATACGAGTGTATTACTGTAGTGCAGAGGCAGCATGAAGCGCACGGTGTCATAGCAACCAATGACGCCGTGTGCTCCTGCTGTCAGCAGGATGCCAGGCCGGGATACCACGGACCGCACACATCTGTGTTCCACGGCCGTGTGCATTCGGCCTTAAAGGGATTTTCGAAGAGTAAAATGCTTATGACATATCACCAGGATAGAACATTAATATCTGATCGATGGGCGTGCTCCTCCTGGCACCCCCGCTGATCTGCTGCTTGAAGATGCAAGTGGTGCGGCCTTCTAGCCTACCAAGCACAGTGACATATGTAATATGGCTTTGTGTAGCTTGGTATAATATGTCCAGAGTTGCCATACAGACATGTTCATGAGCCTTAAGGCGAAGCTCAAACAAGCGTGCTCTATGTGGGAACTCTGCTCTTGTCATAGGACCGCACAGCATTATAATGATTTATAGTGCTGTGTGTCTCTGCCTAACTTCTTCTGTAATGATTTGTACCTATGGCATTATGTGAGTACAAATCATTGCAGAAAACAAGTACATTCTCTCTTTCTTAATAGACAGGGCCAAGTGAGTTGACTACGCAAGAACCTGGCTATGTCAAGCAAAGAGTAGAGAGATGGGCTGGCAGAGGAAGCAAGAGGAATAAAGGCCCACCATCATTTTTTAAATGAAGAAACAGAATGAAGCAACAGATTGGTATAATTAAAGTTTTTTTTTACATTAAAGGGCTTCTGTCACCCCACTAAAGTGATTTTTTTTTTTTTGGGGCTAGTTAAATTAGTTATATTGCGATATATGACAATATAATTGTGTTACTTACTTTGATCCAGCACTTTATTCAAAAAACGAAGTTTTATAATATGCAAATTCGGTCTCTAACAGCAAGTAGGGCGTCTACTTGCTGGTAGCTGCTGCAGAAATCCGCCCCCTCGTCGTGTTGATTGACAGGGCCAGCCGGGATCTCCTCCTCCGGCCAGCCCTGTCGGCATTTCAAAAATCGCGCGCCTGTGTTGATTCGGCGCAGGCGTTCTGAGATGAGGAGGCTCATCTCCTCAGAACTCCCTCAGTGCGCCTGCGCCCATGACGTCTTCTATTTCGGTGATGTCATCGGCGCAGGCGCACTGAGGGAGTTCTGAGGAGACGAGCCTCCTCATCTCAGAGCGCCTGCGCCAAATCAACACAGGCGCGCGATTTTTGAAATGCCGACAGGGCTGGCCGGAGGAGGAGATCCCGGCTGGCCCTGTCAATCAACAAGAGGAGGGGGCGGATTTCTGCAGCAGCTACCAGCAAGTAGCCGCCCTACTTGCTGGTAGAGACCGAATTTGCATATGATAAAACTTCGTTTTTTGAATAAACTGCTGGATCAAAGTAAGTAACACAATTATATTGTCATATATCGCAATATAACTAATTTAACTAGCCCCAAAAAAAATAATCACTTTAGTGGGGTGACAGAAGCCCTTTAAGCTTTGCTAAAAGCATTGTGTTTGGCTTAACAGTGAATTTCATGCTGACTGACTCCCTCTAAGGGTACATCCACAAAACTGTAGCGGAAAAATCCACTGCATTTCCATCGCAATAAACATGACAAAAACTAACACAAAGGTACAGTATACTATGGAAAAGGCTGTGGACCTCCCCTTCTCGATTGCGAAGGGTGGGATCCATAGGAGAAATGCCCAACATAAATTGGCATTCTACAGACTTTCAATTTACACCGAAGGTTAATTTATGCTGCAGTTTTTGTATACAGTGTTTTGATGAGATTTCTTCATATCTCATCCACTTTGCTAGCATTGTACAATGCTACGGATTTGTAAATCCACAGCTATTCAGTCACATGTGAACCCAGCCTAAGGGTACCTTCAAACAAAGCAGGTTGTTCCAGACATTTTTATGACTGAAAATCAGTTCCATTTATCTGCATGGGATTGTTTTGGCAGCAAGCACATAGATCCCTGAAAGATGGATTCAGATGAATGGAACTGATTCAGCAATTTCTCCAACAAAATCTGTTGGCTGTGAAGGCACCCTAATGAGACTAAGGAAGTCAGAGTTTAACCTAGTATTGACCTGATGCCATTAGGAAAGCAATTTGTACACAGCTTTCTGATAATGAGAGTATTGTGAATTTTTTGATTTCCTTACTTCATAGTAATAGAAATATTTAGTGATCTTACCAAGGTAAGTTTTGAAAAGTGTAAATACGAATTGGATAAGTCACAAGTATAGAATAAGTCATTAAAATGGGAGTGGATCAATCCATGTTAAATACTAGTGTAACATGATAATGATCTAAGACGAGTTATCACGTCAAAGTATTAAGTGGCCAAGCATGCTTGTTTTCTCAATAGGAAGAGGGATAAGCTTCTGCAGGAAAGCTTTGGCTTTCTTCCTGTGGATATCTGTCTTCAGGGAATACTCAGGACACCCACATACACATTAAATGTCTGGCCAGTCTCACCGAAATCGGTGGGTTCAGCTCACATTCATGTCAGCTTTATTCTTCTAATACCATGCCCTACTATTTTATCTTCTGTTATCAGTATTTTATATTTTGCAGTGACAAACAAAGCAAACCTTATTAAGATTATTTGAAAGTCCCCAGGTAATAGAGTACACGCATGTTAATGTTAGTCAGGAGTGATAGCTGTCTGGAGTGGCATTAGTTCTGCTACAATCCATCATGAATACAACACCAAGGTTGATCTTTGCATCTAATAGTTATACTGTACAACAACTTTGCTCTATGTCAATCATTTTATTGGTTACTGTTTTTTTTTTTTTTTTTAATACAATCCTATCCTTGCTCTTCTATCAGATAATAATACTGTACTTCGAAAAGGTTTGAAATGATTGCACGCCCTCTTACAAAAAAAGTGCATCCTTTCAGTGTTTTAGCTCTAAGATGGTCTGTTGTCATGAGTTACTGCTGACTTGGTTAATTTTTATATACTTTTAAGCTGCAGTGAGATCAGGGCCGTCTTTAACAAGGGGCAGCTGCCCCGGGCCCAGTTGCTCCTGGGGGGCTCAAGGCTGCTGCCTCTTAAGCCCTGCTAGCCACTGCTCCGGGTGTCAGGCTGTCAGCTACACAGGGAGTGCTGCCATGCCATGCCTGCCGGCACTCCAGGCAGCGTACTGTGAGAGCTGTGATTCTCTAGGACCTTAGATGACATCATCACCATGTGACCAGTAACCTAGCAATATTACTGGTCACATGGCTATGAGGTCATCAAGGTCCTACCAGGAGTGTTGCAGGAGAAGTTTGCCTTAACTGTGGAGCTTTTTTTGTGAAGATTACATCAGAAAAAGGTGACAGGGGCTGTTATGCTAATATACTGTAAACTACTGTATAGTGGGGTGCTGTATAGTGTGGGGGGCTGTATACTGTGGGGGCCTGTATACTGTGGGGGCCTGTATACTGTGGGGGCCTGTATACTGTAGGTGCTGTATATTGTGGAGTGCTATACTGCTGTACTGTATAGTGTGGGGGCTGTATACTCTAGGTGCTGTATATTGTGGAGTGCTATACTGCTGTACTGTATAGTGTGGGGGGCTGTATACTGTGGGTGCTGTATATTGTGGAGTGCTTTACTGCTGTACTGTATACTGTGGGGGGCTGTATACTGTATACTGTGGGTTCTGTATATTGTGGAGTGCTATACTGCTGTACTGTATAGTGTGGGGGCTGTATACTGTGGGTGCTGTATATTGTGGAGTGCTATACTGCTGTACTGTATACTGTGGGGGGCTGTATACTGTGGGTGCTGTATATTGTGGAGTGCTATACTGCTGTACTGTATAGTGTGGGGGGCTGTATAGTGTGGGGTGCTGTATCGTGTATAGTTTGGGGTGCTGTATACGGTGAGGTGCTATACTGCTCTACTGTATACTGTGAGGTGTTGTATACTGTGGGGTGCTGTATACTGTGGGCTGCTATACTGCGGGGTACTGTATAGTGTGGGGTGCTATACAGCATACTGTGTGGTGCTGTATACTATAGGGTGCTATACTGCATACTGTGGGTTGCTGTATACTATAGGGTGCTATACTGCATACTGTTGGGTGCTGGGGTGCACTGTAACGCTAGGGTGAGCCGAGCCCCGGTCTCCTTCCTGCAGAGCGGTGCCCACTTCCAGCCTGAGCCCAGCTGCCCAGAGCACTGATCCTGAGCCGCTGGAGTCTTCAGAACTGGAAGTATTTACAGTCATTCACTGTACTCTACCAGATGTGTGGATTTTTTGTGTGTGTATTGTGGTGGAGGGCGTGATTGCCTGCTAAGGTGTGGGAAGGCGGGATCCAGGGGGTCCAAGTAAATTTTTGCCCAGGATCCAATCAATATTAAAGACGGCCCTGAGTGAGATGACCAGCAAGGTATTTAAGTAGTGCATGCATGTCTGTAGGTTAAATTCTCTGAGTATTACTGCCATATGTAAGATGTGTATTGTGAGTGGTGCCATTACAGGCAGCTGATGTCATGGAGATAATGCCCATGTGAGTCGTATACCCTTAGACAGGATGTCAACGGACACCAAATGGAACTGCACTGTGAGAGATTAAATACACATTGTATTTGCTGACATACCACACAGAAACCAGTGTTGGCATGGATATATACATAAGGGGTTAATTGCCTTTCTTCCTGCCTGTCTTCTTTCCTTCCTCCATAGCCAACTGGATGCAAGTCTCTTTTGCATCTTCCCTATGTATTAAACAACTGCTTTAAAATTGTTTGTGTGATACCATGCTTTTTATTTGTGTTTTCACAGATCCTGGAACACAGTATTCATTCACTAGGAATAGACTAGTGTTTTGAGCCATCTCATAACCATTATATGATGTATTAGGTCTGGGTAAAGTTCACCTATAATACTGCAGGAAAGTATACTATAGTATCAATGAGGAAGAGTATCCTTATCGCTCATATCAATCAGAGCAAGCCCATATTTCTATGTATTAGTGTGCTTTATTATTCATTTTTAACCCTTGATTGGCAACATCAGTTCTTTATCTGTAAATACCCATTTAAAACATTTTATTTTATGGGCATTATAAAATGTTGTTTATACCATGCAGAAATAGATGCTGAAGTGAAATTGTCTTATTGTAATATATGCACGGTAAATCTCTTCTGTTTCTATCATCCTTCCTGAGACAGCTCAATAGAATTGGTTTCATTAATATTGACAATAGCTGATTATAATTTTATCTGAAGGCCTGAAAACCCCCAAATCTCATTTATATGTGACCTTGACAGTTATGTTTGCTGAACGAATTACTCCCAGATCATTGCATGAGGACTCATTATATGAAAGGTATACCTTATCAATATCATTGTACCACAATACCAAAAATAAAGTGACAGAATCTAACAATAAGAATATTACTGACCACAAAAATGTATATCATAAATATGTTGCAGTTATTTCTACAATAGTACATTTTACTCGGTGTTGATTTTTTTTCCATTATGAACTTGCAGATTTACAACGATATTATTTAAAGGTTTAACACAAAAAGCTCAATCAAACAGCACCGATAAGGAGCACCATTTTTGCTATCTATTGGTAGACCATGTTAGGGTACTTTCACACTTGTGTTTTTCTTTTCCGGCATAGAGTTCCGTCCTAGGGGCTCTATACCGGAAAAGAACTGATCAGTTTTATCCCTATGCATTCTGAATGGAGAGCAATCCTTTCAGGATGCATCAGGATGTCTTCAGTTCAGACCTTTTGATTGATCAGGACAGAGATAAAACTGCAGCTACGGTTTTATCTCCGGCCAAAAAAACTGAACACTTGCCTGAATGCTTGATCCAGCATTTTTTTTCCATAGGAATGTCTTAGTGCCGGATTCGTCCTACCGGCACTAATGCGCAGACTGGAAAAAATGTGAAAAATTATTTTGCCGGATCCGTTTTTCCGGATGACACCGAAAAGACGGATCCAGCATTTCAATGCATTTGTAAGACGGATCAGGATCTTGATCAGTCTTACAAGTGCCATCAGTTGGCATACGTTTTGACGTTTTGACAGATCCGTCAAGCAGTTACGGCGATGGAACTGCTTGCCGGATCACTCTGCCGCAAGTGTGAAAGTAGCTTTAGTAATAGCAGCCTGTAGAACTTTGTCATGCCAGATTCTACAACTCTTCTCCTTGTATATGTGGTTATGTTCCACCCCATTGTTTCTCAAGCACTGTACTAGAGATGAACACATTTCTTGAAATTCTTTTCATGTCCAATTCAGTGATTCAATTTGATTCGGATCCAAATTATTTCTACCAGAATCAAATATGCTGGTATATAACAGTCTCTGGTTTCCTAGAACTTTTTTATGAAGAGATTTAGAGTCCTAGACATAGATATACAGATAGCACAAGTGCAAGACAGAACCTATCTCTCTAACATGCTACTCTTGGTTTTTGGGAAAATACAAGCATTGTCTGGTGGGTCCTTATGGAAGGAAAGCTAATTAGAATTTCTTTCCTAGACACCCAAATGGTATGCAAATTAGCTTTCCTTCCAAAAAGACAAGAACACTAAGCTTCTGTGATGCCAACAGAAAAAATGCTAATTTGCATATATATATATTTTCCCAGAAATCCAGAGCAGTGTTGCCCAGCCTACAATACTCCTTACACATCCTATGTTCTCTCCATAACAAGAAAGAGTACCCACAGACCCTAAAAAAGGCTAGTTAAGACAATTTTCTCTGATAAAGGATAATTACATGGAAAGAGCTGTTTGCAAGTGAGATGTTGACTTAACTATTAACCAAGTTATGCTTTATAACCTTTTTAAAGGGCTGAGCATTAATTTTGTATAGCATCATTACAGCTGGTTGTGTGAGATGGCTTGTTTTCTTTTCCTTTTGGAAGGAAAACTAGAGATGAGCAAATCAACTCTACACATTTAAAACTTAGCCTACATTTCTTATGATTCATTTCAGGTGAATCAAAAAGCCCCACACATAATACTTGAATGGAAATTAGATGTTCAAGTCAGTTTTTCTAGAAGGACATTAGTGCTGATTGTCCAAGTTTTAAAATGAGACATGAAAGACAGATATCTTTCTAAAGGAATAAGAAGAGAACATTTTCCTGGTTAGCTTTTATGTGGTCTTGGGGGTGCTCTTTCTTATCATGGTGACCACTTAGAATGGCTAGTATGCATGATAACTATTGTAATTCAGCCAACAATGCCCTTTCCTTTTTGAGAAATGTATTCAAATTAGCATATGTTAGTTCTGCTGGCATCAGATAAGCTTAATGTTGAAATGTAGTTTGAATATCTTTCCCAGAAACTCAAAGGTATAGCTTTCTTTTATAAAAAAAAAATGAAAAGCACCTAATTGATGGAACCATTTCAGGCCACCCCAGGGGAGCATCTTATTATGAACAAGTTTGAGGCTTCCACCAGAACTATGAGTATATATGAATCCTAGGACACCAGACATTGTTATATAATGAATCACAATAAAGTTGGGTGAGTTAGAGTCTGAGGTTTTTTTGTTTTTGTTTTTTTGAGGGGTAAATTCAGGACACATTCTGAAATGAGAAAGTCAATTTGCTCATTGCTACACTGTACAAAACATTATTTGCTTCATCCTTATCTAAAAGACCTTCTCCTGCACTACTTGCATGCATATTATTTAGCCAAACAATTTAGCATGGGTAAAATTTATGCTAAATGACCTATAAAACTTCCAATAAGGTGCATGTGTGTTTTTCCTCCCGGCATATGATTCTTCACCCATTTATTAGCACTGTTACTGACATGTTCATTTTTATCATACAATATTTACAGCTCTATGGTTAGAAACAAGAAGATAAGTAAGCTGACTCCTACAAAGGTTAGGAAGAGCTGCACTTCATAGCATTAACAATACTCAAAAAAAAAAAAAAAACTCACAATGACATGCTTAACTTGACATATTTCAGTGTGCCTCAAATTTGTCTTAAATGAGTCTCTCAGCAGTTTTGACCATATAAAACTGCTGAAAGTTCTAGGCAGGGTCTGGGAGGTCAAGACAAACATACTTTTCGCAGAGCTCTGTGTGAATATTTATCACTACCGGTCGACCAAATAATCAAGATACCCTTTGTTAAGTTTTTATTATCAGGAGTAGTGTGAATATGATGTTTTATTCCGCTGGGAACAGCTCCTGAAAGTATCCAGGAGGCAGTACTTCAAGATTAGCAACTCCTCTACTCTACTCTGAGTGAGAGCTGTATTTGTATCCTGGATAGATATTACAGCTGTCACTAAAAGCAGAGGGGGGGCATGTGAAGTGAAGTTTAGCACCATCTCCAGGACTCTTGCAGAAGCAGTGCAGTGTATGTTTTATCTTGGACTTGACTACAGGGGCAATCATTTTGACTAAACTGCTGCAAACATCAGTTTCAGAAATTTACCTTGCAGCAGGCATGAGAAGCTTCAGTCAGGAAACAACCTATTGAGGGTTATTTAATAACACAGTACTCCAATTTTCTGTCATACAAAATTCACAAATTGTTGTATAAATTGCATTTTGCACAAAAATGTATGACTTTGAGGTTTTTTTTGCTACTTTTAAGACGTTCTTAAAAAGTGGGCACAGGTTAGTGTGTGTGTGTGTCTGTGGTGGGAAAGGGTGTTTATAGCCAAACCGTTACTAAAATGTTCACCAGAAAATTACCAGTAGTATACATTTTTAACTAAAGCGTACTTCAGCTACTAGTTGGCTTCAGTTTCTGGCGCATGGACATCACACATATGACAAAGCTATTAAGAGGCCTGTGACTATTAATAAATTGTTCACATCTTACACCAGAGGAGTTTGTACTCCCTTTGTGTTCATTGGGAGAGTTTTTTTTAGGTGTGTTCTGTGATCTGTGTAGCATTCACTTTGCAGGAAAGGACAATTGCAAGTTTTCTGAATTTATTTTAATAAACTCTAGGAATTCATGAACCATCCCTCTCAGCATGGCCTCATATGTTATCCCCAGGATTTGCTTGCTGTGAATAATTTGTGATGAGTGGCAGGGGCTATATTCGAATTTGCGATATTTCACAAATATTTTGTAGAATAGTTGTCAAATATTTGCGAATTCGCAAATTCGAGATTATTTTATTGAATGCGAAAAATTGGCAATGTAAAAATCGCATAATGCAAATTCGAGACTGGAGAAAATGGTTGGCACGGCAGAACATTACAGTAGCATTATATGCAGATAGAGTCAAGTGCTCCAATATATTTGCGATTGCAGTGATTAGATTATTTTTTCGCACTACGTGCAACTTCATATTTTAGCAGGTCTGACTACAGATTACTGATTGGTGCACTAAGTATTGTTGTAAACTTGACATTGCTTCCTTCTCATTGGCCCACAAGCAAAAAGCAGAGAGGATTCTTGTGTTCAGATGGAAAAAAAAAAGCTGAATATTCGCTAAATCAAATATATAGCACTATATTCTAAATATTCGCTGTAGGGGTTTAGCTCTTCTCCGGGGGTGATTCACACAAATATCGTCGCCAGACACCAAGTTTCTGGTCCAAACATCACTTTATTTGGCTCCTCAGCAATCCAAACATAAATGGTACAAAATAAACACCTGCCCGGCTGGGCTCTAACTAAACATATAATTTCCTGACTCACCTAAAGTCACAGTTCACACCCTGTGAACACATGCGGCTTTCTCAGCCAATGTCCCACTGTCTCCAGTTCAGTATTTCTTGTGGGGGATTGGGGCTCAGTAGTCTGCCTGACTATGGCCCGGGACCCTCCCAGGCGTCGCTGCGTCACCCAACTCCAGGCTATCTCCCAGCCTTGTGGTCCCTCAGCCTTGCCCAGCTGAGACCACACAGACAGAGCCTCCAGGCCTCTGTCCACAGGTAACACTAACCCTTTCTGACACTCTGGGAGGTGCCTTATGCCAGGCTGATTACCTCCAGCTTCTCTCACCTGTGGTGGAACAGGGGTGTGGACCACACTATCCACCTCTTCCTTGCCTCTAACCTGAGTGAGACCTGTCACTGTCTCACATATCCCCCCCCTTTGTTCAAGCCCTTGAGGGTGAACACCTGCATAACCACGGGAGGCTGGTGAGAGGGTATCGACCTGGCCTGGACGTGGGGAACAGCCACCCACCCATGCTCTTTGGCTGCTCCCAATAAGAACCCGGCCCAGATTTGGCTTTACAGGCCACACTAAGTACCGAGTGTCAGCGAGCACTAGCATGCGCTGACACAGAAAATTACCGGTTCTTATTTCACGAGGCCAGGAACCTCGGTGACACGTACCTTCCCTTTGTTCTGCCATACCCACGCCAGCAGAGCTTGGTTCATCACCAAAACCAACATCTTGCCTAACAGAAACTGCCTAAAGGCCTCATGTGCCCATCCCATGGCCAGATACTCTTTTCTTACTCTTTCCCGAGAGATGATGATGCGCTGTCGTATATTTTGATCTCTCTCCTCTTTTTAGATCCTCTGCTCCTGTACATGCGCCTCAAACGTCCTTTCTTGGACTGCTGCCGCTCTTGCCTGAACTGTTCCCAGTCATAGTCACATCCCGACAACTCTGCTCCTTTGCTTTGCAGGGCTCCTTCAGCAGACATGCTCGCCCCTACTCGCTTCTTTTACGTGCATCTGGGTCACTTCTTCCTTCTTTCCAACAGTAGTTACTCCAGCTATTATGGCAGTTTTAGAGACTTCTGCTTCTTTAGGCGCTTTTTCCCACTTCGGCCGCGGCTCCCTTTGGCTTAACTTTGGTCTCTGTAGAACCTGGGGGACTTCATGCCAACCAGCAATCGGCCTTAACTTTTTCAGTCTTTGTCTTCTTGAAGTCTCCAGTCTCTTGACCGCCTTCTCATCCTCTCGGACATGGGCACCTAGAAACTTGCCCTGTTAACCCTCCCCCTCTTTCTCATCGAGGCAGGAGGCACCAGGGTCTTCAGCAGACTCCTCGTCTTCTGTCATTTTCCTCCAGAGGCTCACCCAGGACCCTGTTCTCATTTTGTGGAGGAGTCAGGAGATACAGCCCATCGTAATAGCCCAGATCCGAAAACTGATCGTTTACCTCCTCGTACCTTCTTCCCCAGCAGGCTGCTGGCTATTTGGAATGGCCTTGTATGCAGAGGGGAAGTCTTCCAGGCATAGGCTACACGCTACCTACGGGTCTGAGGCCTTCGGTCATCCACAAAAGCCCCATCATTCTGGTTTAGCAGAAGCATTCTTCCATCTTCTCTGCCACAGCCAGCACCACAGTGCCACCCTCTCCAGTCCCATTTTTAACAGGCTCTGGCTTCTTGACATCTTCCAGAGAACTCTCCTCTTCAGGTTTCTCACCTTCCACCTGCTGTTTGAGAAGCACACTTAGATTCTCCAACTCATCTTTTAAGCTCATGAGATTTTCATTCTCTGCTCTGAGTTGCTTGTTCAGCCTCTCCAATTCAGCATGCTCCTCAAGCGCTTTTTCCAGGGCTTTAGCCAAGGAGAGGGCCTTGGTCTCCTTTTCCCCAAGCATCAGTCTCTGTTTGGGTCACGCTTTTCCACCATATCGAGCCGAGATGTATTTGCCTCTCTCAGCTAGGAGCCAGTCACATTTCTCCCGGTTTTCTTCGCAGAAGAAAAAAAAAGGGTCCAGTTTAACACTAGCAGTCTCTGCTCTGCAAACTAGCAGGGCTTCCAGCATTTTTACTTATCAGCAGGGACTCCTGCCCGCATCCGACACCAATTGGTGGGGGGGTTAGCTCTTCTCCGGGGGTGATTCACACAAATATCGTCGCCAGACACCAAGTTTTCTGGTCCAAACATACTTTTATTTGGCTCCTCAGCAATCCAAACATAAATGGTACAAAATATACACCTGCCCGGCTGGGCTCTAACTAAAACATATAATTTCCTGACTCACCTAAAAGTCACAGTTCACACCCTGTGAACACATGCAGCTTTGTCAGCCAAGGTCCCACAGCCTCCTGGCTGTACAGAGCACAGTACGCCCACTGACTCCAGTTCTGTATTTCTTGTGGGGGATTGGGGCTCAGTAGTCTGCCTGACTATGGCCCGGGACCCTCCCAGGCGTCGCTGCGTCACCCAACTCCAGGCTATCTTCCCAGCCTTGTGGTCCCTCAGCCTTGACCAGCTGAGACCACACAGACAGAGCCTCCAGGCCTCTGTCCACAGGTAACACTAACCCTTTCTGACACTCTGGGAGGTGCCTTATGCCAGGCTGATTACCTCCAGCTTCTCTCACCTGTGGTGGAACAGGGGTGTGGACCACACTATCCACCCCTTCCTTGCCTCTAACCTGAGTGAGACCTGTCACTGTCTCACATCGCGAATTATCGAAGTGACAATATTCACAATAAAAATTCGCTATTCGAATATTCACGCTCAACACTAATAATAATAAAGTTTACACATATGGCTATTTAAAGGTAATCTACGTGGAATAAAGAACTGAGCCTTAGTTAAATGACAGATCCCATGTCACCACTCCAGTTCTACTGATGGTGTTAAGACTGTAGGTATGGACAAACAAGGACATTAAGCCCTAAGGCTAGTAGCCTGCTTTCCCTACCTACTTGCAGTACAAGCCCTAGATAGCTAGACTGCAACTATTCGATGGTATCTATTCTATTTTAGTGCAGAGACGGACAAACAACAAAGACAGACAAACACAATACAAGAATTGTACGTAAATAGGATCAGAACCACAGAGCTATGCAGTACCAAACGAGAGACAGAGAGTGGTCAAAAGACAAACCGGGGCAGAGGAATGAGCAATCCAATAAGCACAGTGACAAAGAACCAGGAATACCTGGTGTATGGCCAGGAAGGGGTTTTAAATAGAGCGCTGAGGTCCCTGGATCAGAACCTGATAGATCCATGACTCAGCGCTCCATTAGTCACAAACACTAGAACACAGTAATAGAGCAGCTGAGCAATCAGCCCACTGCTAATCTCCCCACCACACTCATGTTGCAGGGAGATACAGAGCATTGCATCCCGTTGCTAAGGATGCTATTGCACCACCAAGGGGTGTGGCTCAGCAGAGGCCACGCCAAGGCTGAGGAGCACACTGCTGGAGTCCCGACAAGTACATTTCTTATAGGCAAGTTCTATTTACCTGGCTGCAGCAGTGAAAGACATGACCACTGCAGCCAATCACTGGCCTCCGATGAGCACCAAACAAGGCCAGTGATTGACTGTAGTGGTCACATCATCTATTGTCAATGTGATGTTGCCTGTGGCGTATTAAACCACAGTCACCATGTGATAATGTTTACAGTAAAACCAAGAAGTCAGCAAAACTGAATTTTATTCTAGGCACATAGAAATAACTATAAAATGTAAATATTTTTCATATAATGCACTACACACCATAGGTAAAATCACTAGCTTATGTGTGCACCCACTGTCCTGGACACCAGAGAGGCCGGCACTTTTTCCCTATAGTGTGCAAGCATGGCCACCACTGATACATTGCAGGATGGTCATAGCTATGGAAACGAGCAGTGTATAATGTGATGGAGTGGCCAACCAATCATCGGATATTAATCCAATAGAAAACTTGTGGGGTGACATCAAAAATGCAGTTTCTGAAGCAAAACCAAGAAATAGAGAAGAACTGTGGAATGTAGTCCAATCATCATGGCCTAGAATACCTGTTCACAGGTGCCAGAAGTTGGTTGACTCAATGCAACACAGATGTACAGCAGTTCTCAGAAACAGTGGCTATACAACTAAATATTAGTTAAGTGATTCAAAGGAAAGCAAAATCTTCAAACATTTTTCAGTTTATATAGTGAATGTTTGAGTAAAGAAGAATACAAACATTGCTATTTTTTTTGAACAGTCTAATATTCACTTTTCTCCATTTTTTTAGAGGAACAATACAAATTTGATATATTTTTCTTCATGTTTGGATTTGGAATAGAATGTGTAATGTTCCAATGCATTTGTTTGTATAGAAATAAAAGCTATTAGGAGGATTTTGAGCTTTATTCACTTTTTTAAACACGCTGCTATTATTTTAAACACGACTGTATGTGGTCATGTAGCAACATTGGGGAAATTAGAAGTGGCATAGTTGGCCATAATCTGATTACACTTGTAATGTTGTTCACCTACTTTTGCAAAGGAAGGAATCAGCTTGGTTGCTATCGACAAAACAGTAATGGCCAGTTCGCATTGTTTGCCCGCGAACATATGCGGGCTGCCATCGTTTTTCACAAGTCCGGCGAGGCTCAGGTAAGCCCTTACCTGTGCCAAGAGCCGGTCTGAAGACAAGTGCGGTCGAGCGGGAGCAGGCAGTTACGTGAACAGCCACCGGGGCCTTCATTGGGCTGTTCTCGGAACTGCCTGCTTTTGGTGGCCGCATTAGTTTTCAGACCGGCTCTCGGCACAGGTAAGGGCTTACCTGTGCCTCGCCGGATTTGTGAAAAAAGATGGCAGCATGGCATATGTTCGCGGGCCGAACAATGCGAACTGGCCATCACTGTCGGCAAATATGACATTCTAATTTACAAAATGTTACAAATCACACAATCAACGTAGTCAACATACAGTGTGTATTGATAAACATGTAGTGGTCAGTGTTTATAATATAACTTACAGATGCAGTTCCATACTTCACGGAGGAACATCAGTTGCTCCCTAAACATGTAGGGCCTTTTCTTAGGTGGCCCGTAAACCACTACGGCCTTGATGCTGCATCTCCTTGTGGAACTGGTCCCTGCAGCTCCGCCACCGATTCTTCACTTTATCCACTTTTAATAAAAATACACCAAAGGAAAATTTATCAAAAAATACAATCTTGCAGAGAACAACGTATGACATGTGCTATGCTGGGAAAGACTATGTATGACATATGCTATGCTAGGGAGAACTATGTATGGACTTTTGCTATGCTAGGGAGGACTACGTATGACATGTTCTATGCTAGGGAGGACTACGTATGACATGTGCTATGCTAGGGAGGACTATGCATGACATGTGCTATGCTAGGGAGGACTATGTATGACATGTGCTATGCTAGGGAGGACTATGCATGACATGTGCTGTGCTAGGGAGGACTTCAAGGATCACACATGTATAGATTGGCTACTTACCCAAACTCTGGCGACTCTGGCCTTTCGTTTTCCTCCCATACACTGGTAAACAGCTCGTGGGTTATTTCCACCCATGCTGCATCCTTCTTGTAGCGGTTGTGGTATTCCCCCGACCTTATATCTCAAATGCAGGGCCTCTCCTGGACTAGGACACTGAGTCTCTCCATGTTCATGGATTTGGGTGGCTTGGGGATGCTGAAAATAGGTCCACAAGGGCAGGAGACTCTCCAAACAAATCTTCTCACTGCACTGCTTGCAACCAGACGCTGAGAATCTCAACTTCCTGTCTAAAATCCCTTCACTGTTGCTAAGTTACTTGTGCTTACAAAGCAACGCAAGGCATTGCTTGCGGATGCAATGTGTTTTTCGCTCAGCCCCATTCACTTCTATGGACCAGGGC